>NC_047629.2:13262500-13887500 GCF_009650485.2 Drosophila albomicans | reverse complement strand
GCGCGTCGTGCTACAATAAAAAACAAAATAAATAAATACATAAATGAATTCGGTCGAGCAATACGCAAAATAGATGTTAACACCTTACACTGAACACTGAACTCATTAAAATTTCCGATGTTGTTGATAATCAATTCCATGGGCGTACAATGTTTATTTACGCGGCTCGTCTTTATCGTTTATCTAACTAAATATGTATTGTATTGTGTATAATATATGAAACCGATAAGACATTCCTGCAATTTTTTCTTAATTGTATTAAGGTCAATCAGCTAATAAATATGGTCCGAAAATGAACCTTGGATTATTACACGGTCAGAAGCCAAATGCAATTCTTACGAATCATCAAGGCTATTGGAAAACATTACGCGGAAATTTCACTTTGGTATGCAAAATACTTTTCACGCCTTCCACAAAAATGTTCAAAAATTCAATTGATTGGATCTCAGAGGTTGTTGTTAGTACATAGTTAGCAAGTGCAACAGAACGTATCGCGCATACGACTAATGGCATCAATATGTCTTCAAGGTTGGGGCCATTTGCACGCGATATTCGCATCATCAGCAACAGCAACAGCAAAGTCAACACTTGAAGCCAGAACAGAACTCCCTGGCTTCAAATCAATGGGTGTTCAGGGTCTTTTATCGCACCACACCGTCAAGTTATGACGAAATCGAATTGGCTTTTGATCGCAGTCGTCAGTGCGAAGTGGAAGTGTGACCACAAATTCAATTGAATTAAATTCTAGACCATTTTGACAACGACAATTTAACAATGCTCAACAAAAACAATCAACAATCAAACACTGAATACAGTTTATTTACTTGTAGATACCTTAGGAATACGTAAATATGTTTTTGTTGTATATATTCGATGATTCGTGAACTTCATGAAATTTAAATATTTTGGTTTGCTATTGTAAGAATTGGTATTTTAGTTGTGCATTTTTTTTTAATTTTAAATTCTTTTACTATATTACAAGAATTGTTTTTTAAAACCTGCAAAAAATTTACTTTTTCCCTTTATTGAATATCTACTTATAAAATCAATTCTTTTTGGTATTTTAGTTATTTGTGTCGTTTTTAAAACTTACAATTCTATTACTATATTACAAGTATCACTTATTAAAACGTGCAACAAAAATACTTTTTTACTTTATTCAATATCTACTTTTAAAATCAATTATTTTGTGTGCAGTTTGTAAACTTCCTAAAAGTATAACATTTTTGGAAGCGTATTTTTACTAATCACTGTATATCGCTTTAACAGTTTCTTAAGTTTTGCATTTAGTAACCGGTTCAGCATACCCTGCCTGGCTACTTTCTATAGGGTATTGTATGTGTTTCAATTTGGCGGCAGCAACAAACGTTTGTCAGCTGCTTATGCTTAGTCTGTGGCCGCTCAATAAAATATATTTTTTTTTGGCATATTTGTGTGTTAATATCTGTTAAAATTGCCATTCGTTTCCATTTCAATTGTGCGGTTTCAAGTGCAAGTTCGTGCTTCTCCAACCCCCTCTCCTTACCCCTCTCTTACACATCGTGTTACTTGTATCTTCATATTCTGCACGCTATGCGATTTTCAACAGTTTTTTTAATGGTATGACATTTTTATTTCGTTATTTTATGCAATTCCTAAGTCGATCTGTCTGGCATTGAACGCTCGTTATTTATATTTATTTGAATAAAATATGTTATGTACACATGCATAGTAATAATGGTAATGAACTTAATCAACGAGTTGATATTGTTGATATGTGTAAAGTATTATTATTTGTGACATTTATGAGCAGAAGGAATGCCTCAAGGGATCAATAACAAATTGTTGGAATTTGACTTTTTGGCTTTTCCCTTATTTGTCATCAATATTTCCGGGTACTCAAGCACTTCAATTTAATTCCCATATACGTCAATTTAACACTTAACGCTCTGGTAATATCTTGTAAATTGATATTCAATACTTTCTACATGGCAGCTGATAAGCCGATTATGTGATAAGCTAAAGCGAAGCTATTTTTAACGAATTATTTCATTATTTATAGAGCACGATTAGTGCAGAGTTCTGGAGCAAGAAACCTGCATAAATAAATGCGGATAAGAGATCTATATTTAAAGTATTGGCAAATGCTTTTGACGTCATTGATTTGTGGCCCACTGGAAAAGTTCGAAGAAGACCAGTTTTTGTTAATTGGAAAATTAGCGCCATCATTTTGCCTGAGATAATTAAGAGGAAACAGCGAACGTTTCAAATATTGAAGGATTACTCAATTTCTAAGTATAAACATGTTGACTATGCCAAGACAATGTTTGTCCAGGTAATGTTTGTATTTATTATAGAAATTCCGCATTGTTTTCTGCAAGCGAACAGAGAATATTTTTAAAGTGCTTCGTCACGTGTGCTTGAGATACCCAGGAAAATTGCTGTATGCATCGGCAAGCGTGAAACCATTCATCAACGAGAAACAAAGGAGAAGATTCCATTCCGATTAGTTGGAATAGCAATTAAAGGGTATCTGACAGCTGTTCAGACTGTATTACTTTGATGTTTTTGAATGAAAATACCATGTCTAGAAACGCTTAAGTCATTTCCAGATATTTTCACATATCATACTGTTTATAATAATTTGCACAAAAATAAAGCCATTGGGAAGATCATGGCCTTTGGGGTGGATATAACAACGTCATAAACATTTTTGTATACACACACTCGATTATTTACGCATGCCTCCATTGTTTGTGTGTTCGTCGTGCCCGTAGAGCAAAAAACAAAATAGATTTTATTATTCAGTGGCCACTGTTGATGATAATTCATAATTTGCGTTTATTGGAAACAATTTTCAAGTTTCAATTCGTAAGTGTCTATTTTTAGAGAGAGAATATGAGCAGTGCACCTTTTTTTTCAACGCAGTCCCAATCCCAGACCAAGCGTATACCCCCTTCACAGTCAGATGTACTTACTATATATGAGGTGTTGTGTGTTTGAGCATTTGAAATGTTTGACGTCTTGAATGCACTCAACGCCCCCGGGGCAACAACAACAAAAAAAAAAGATCAGACGCTTTTTTGGCTCGTAGTTAGTAGTAATTATCGGTAACTTGACAGCAGCAGAGATAGAACGAACCCAAGCAAGCAATACTTGTTATGTGACCAAATTAGGTGTGCTGTCAATCAAAATTAATAACAATTTGCTCAACTGCACGACAATAACAATACGTCCTCGTCGATTGACACCTGACCATAACGAATATGCATTTCGTCGAATTTAACAATAAAATATATGGGGGAAAAATTATTCATATAACAAATATAGCGACGAGATCAGATGTTTTCAAGGCTGTTCTGTAAAGTCGTAACGTTTGTTGGGCGAACAGAACCCTCAAGCATGATAAACACAAGATCAACCCAATCCTCACTTCTCGCAATCGACGTAGAAACTTTACGTCTCTGCTATTTGGTTGCGCTAGAACCACTTGTGAATTGCTAAGCAGCAAGAGTTTTAATAATAACAGCGAAGCAGGCGCAAGAGTTAACAGAACTCTGCGCTGTTAATTGCAGCCGCTTGTTGCTGTTAAGTTAATGTTCTGCCTATGCGCGCTCTCTTTCTCTCTTACACACTTGTTTCTTATGTTATTTTTGTCGCCCTTAAGTCATAATAAAAATGCTTTTATGCTACTTTTCTTTGTTTAAAGTGAACATTTTAGATTAAAGATTTCATATCGGAACTAATTTAGAAATAGCCATATTTGCGTGTACTTTGACTAAGCATCTGGGCAACTCGTCAGTAGTCCATCATTTGAGGCCATTCACCGCCGCAGTTGATTCATTCAAACAAAGGTGATTAAATAACCGTACAGATTTATAGTCGCATATATGGTTAATTATAATGCTTGACGAGCATGACAAATGTTTTAATTATATTCACATTGGTTTAAACAAAAGCTCTGCCAGATGGAAATGTAAATGCTTTTTCGGCCCGACTGTCCCATTTTGTAACGCCCACAGTGCTGCGGCTAAACGCCTTTATATCGGCCACTGGGCCAGCATTTGCTTGCCGCTTGCTGTTTGCTGCCTTGTTGTTTGCCATTTGCCGTTCGCCATTCGCCGTTTAAATCCGCACTTCCCCCGGGGGCTGACAGCCCTGGCTTTGGCTCTAGCACTAGCTCTGTCTGTGGCTATGTCTCCATACCTGTATTTATTTTATTTATTATTACATTTGTATGTACCTACATGAGCCTACGTATCATTTTGGAATGTACTCGTATTGCGTCTGCGAAACAAATAGCGTCCGACTCATATAAATAGCAACTGCTCTGATTTTGATTTGGATTTTGATATGCCTGACAAACTGTTTACTACTCCGCGCTTCACAACGCTAGCGGGTATATTAACTCGAAGATATTACAATATTCCAACGGAAGATTCTGCTGCTGCTTCAAGATAAACTCAATATTATCTCAACATTAAGCCAGGGCTTTGCAAAATGTATGTCGCCAGATACGACGCAAATTTGTCTAGTGAATAACCCTGTCCCATATACCTGAACATGTTAATTCTCTCTTATATATATTTTCATTTAATTGTTAATAAATACCACAAATATTTGCACTTGCCGGTAATTAAATTGATAGACTTACATGTATTTTCATTTTTAGAAACCATCTGCAAACACTTTGCGCTGCCTTTAAATTTTTGGCAATTTTGTTTTCGTTCATCTCATGTGAAAGTTGTGCTAACTGCAAACATGTAAGACCTTGGCTATGCTTACGAAATCAAATTTATTTATAATACAGCATTACAGAATTAGAACACTTCGCTTTCATCGAGCAAAGAGCCCTGTGATTGTTTACTATACTCTAAAAGAGGGTATTATAAATTAGTGGTGAAATTTGCGACACATTTTAGGTAAGCATTTTTGGTTAATTATTTATAGGTGTTTAAACAAGAGAATCAACAGGATAACTTACAGGAAGTACTCAAAAATATATTAAGTATACGATACTTAAATTAGTTATGAAATTTGCGACACATTTCACATACACATTAAAGATAATAATTTCGGAATAATCTATATATTTTTAAATATTATTATCAGTCAATTAATTTTATTAAGTATACGATCCCTGAGATTGTTTGCTATACTCTTACAAAAGCTACACTATATCAATTGCGACACATTTTAAATACACATAAAAGATAATAATTTCAGAATAAATAGATTTTGTAAAACGAAAAACAACAGGATACTGTAAAGATACTACTTAAAAATATATTAAGTATACGTTCCTGATTTTAACGAGGCATTTAAATTAATAGCAGTAATTTATTACAAGGTAACAAACACTTTGAAGGAACCTTCTGTTAGTGTACATTTTATAACTGCCTGCTGTTGCTCTAAGTTTATTGTTAATTTCTTTTTCTCTTGGGTCTGACCGCTGCTTTTGTGTCAATTTATTTAAGCATTTTGGCCAAAAGTCATTGTCAATGCCAAATGCGAATCATTTCGTCGTCGTCGTCGTCGTCGTCTACAAATGACAACGAATGAAGGCGAGTATACACAAGTGTATTCATATGTGAGTCTAGCACTCATATGTGTGTATGTGGCCCCATCTGATGTCAGTGACACTCGGAGCCAACATCTGCGATGCATGACAAGCAATTCCGAATATCTGCCCAGTCAGTGATATAGGAAATGCTCTATGGGTTTGCAAACAAACAAACATGTTGTTCAGCGATGGTAAACCCCAGATAATGATACAGGTAAGACGCGCCTCCCTCCCTCAAATACATAACAAAAAAAAAACGAAAACAAAACTAAAATGCCTAGAAGGCTTCGTTCGCATTCCGAAATTCCTTAGCTGAAAATAATAATTAGATCATTCTTATTATTATTTATTTATAGTATTATCAATGAGCCATTTTTATGTGTTTGCCATAGATTAATTATTCAATTGTGCACATAAACAAATTTTGTTTGAATTTGGCGCTTTTCGTCATCGCGCTGTATAAACATGTGTCATCATTAATTAATTACAGTGCCGAGTATGTGGATATATTATACAATTCATCGCTGTTTAATCTGTCAGAGGGGTTGTCTAAACACACTCTCGTCAAGTGACATAAAAAACTCATTATAGGAGACATCATCGAATGAAATATAGAGCTGACTAATTCAATAAATTCTTGTAAAATGCATGAAATATTGAATTAGTCAACTTTTGAGCAACATTATTTCTTTACAAGAATGTATGTATGCATTGAAGTAGTATTTAAGATATATTGATATTAGTCAGCTTTCATTGTAAATACTTTGTTGCATCTCGAATGTAATTTTCAATTATTATTTATTAACAGATTCAATCACAATTGTGCATGCTGTGAATTCAAAGTGCGTACTTGACATTTACAAAAGAATAATGTTATAGTTCCAGTTTAAAAAAGTCAATAACAATTAAAGTTTAAACAACATTTTTTCGCTGCCGAGTTACCCACCCACTGTGAGAGTGAAAAGATGTTTATGGTTTTGTTTTTATCGCTGGGTTATTCAATTAACACTCTGGGCATAATTGAAGAGTCAACAAAATCTCACTTCTAGCTGAGTTTCATACACTCCCCATAAATGTAGCGCCGCTTTAACGGTTCCAGCGAGGTGTGATCTGCTAATTGGACACTATCACACCTCAGAGTTCAGGTTCAGATTTGAGCTCTAGTTGTGATGTAATATGCAACTGCAAATGTGATGCTCTAATCCAAGCTGAACGTGACGTCACTAGTTCAAGTCGAAGGTAATTGGTTTTGTGTGTTGAGAGCTTTTGAGAGATCCGTGTTTGTATGAGTGATTAGAGAGCACTAAACAATGCACTCAATGGCAAAACAACGAAGCAAATAAATAAAACGGGTATACTCACAAATACCTGAGTGTCTAGTCAGCCGGCAAAAAGTGCGAGTACTTCAACCCGTACTCATACCGTATTTATTTGCACTTTCAATAGGCCATGAGACAACACAACGGTGACGTCATTAGTCAATTTACTGATTTGTTGACAGCACACGAGATAGTTAATTGCATTTGCTACAAGTATTTAGCATTACATGCACTTCAATTGCGCGAATTAAATGCGATTGCATGCAATTCAATAAATGCACTTTATCTCCTTCTCTCGCATACGTCACGTAAGCCTCCTCGCTTGGGGGCGTATTGTGAGCGTACAGTGTGACCAGAGGTTAAGCGATACTCTGTGCACAGATTGGACTATGAGGAAGACAAGGTAAATGCATTAGCTCGAGTTGAACCAATCCTTGACTGTTTAATATGCTCGTTGTGAAACTGGAATTTCACGAAAATATTCCAATTTAATAGTTCTGGGTGTGAACAGACAGATTTAAATGCAAATAATAAAATAATATTATTAATAAACATAATGCTCGCTACGAATCAATTACGAAAACGTGTCAATTTCTGACTTCTAAATGCTTGACATTAACCTTAAGCCAACGTTGCGTATGAGCAATGCAACTGCTCTTGGTAACATTCTCAGCATGGCTAGAATGCTGGGTATTTATTTGTTGTTGTTGTTGTTAGTATGATTATGAGCTGCAATATTTAACTGGCACGCCACAGGCAAAACAAATCGCAATTTGTGCAATTTACATTTTAATTGCCGCATATTGAATATCACACACAGCACATTCGACAATGGCGCTTTGCCTGATGATGTCGTCACGCTCTTTTAATATTCATACCGAGCCCCAATTGAGGCGCATTAATAACAAAAAACAACAATCAAATCTGGCTGACTAATGTAATATGATAACTTGATTTGAAGACTATGCCAAAAAAACGACTCGAAACGTTGTCAAAGCAAACAATAAAAGGGGATTGGCTTGAGCTCTTTTTTGAAGACAATTGAAAGTGAGTTGATCCTTGCAATTAAAGTTGATTACAATGTTACAAAGTGTGCAAGTTATGTGTATTGAGTAATAAAAATGGTAAAAATAAACTAATGTTGATTTCTCTATATTTGATTCACTTAATTGAATTTTGTTCCCGCACTTGAGGCGATTCAGTTACATCCGTTTCTCTATCTGTATATCCGTTTGTATGTCTAGAGATACTTCGTATACTATATGAGATAGAGTTTTAACTTGTGATAGCACTTGTTATATCAATTTACTAAATACCAGTATTTTTTGGTATATTAATTTGGTATATTTACATGATAATACCGCACTGATTTGCTTTTACTGGTTATTTTCCTTGACTGTAGCTTTATTACTTGCTTAGAGCTTTAATTTTTGACATCAAGTGTTATATTAATATACTAAATATACATTTTGGTATATTTCATTATATAAGATGAAGTTCTAATTTTTGAAAGCACTATATATATGAATATATCAAAAATTCATTTCGATATATTTCAGTATTTTTTCGGTATAATAAGTTGGTATATTTAAATAATATTTCCTCACAGTTATATGCTCTTGTTATATGAAACTACCAAATATACATTTTGAATATTTCAGTATTTTTTCGGTATAATAATTTGGTATATTTTGATGATAATACCGCATGGCTTTGCTTCTATTGAGAGCTGGTAGCAGGTATCTCACACCCTCGACTGAATCCTTATCAATTGTTTAGAATATCACATTTGCTCTTCTTTAAAATGTTTTTTTTTTAATAGCACTAGAAAATAAAAAACCAAATAAATATGTTGAAGTCTTATAAGTTATGCTACTATAAAAATGACCATCTATCTCTTAATTGATCTCTGCTTTAGAATATATTATGTTTAGGAAACGCCTCCAACACTAATCTGCAATTGTTAAGTGTTTGCTGACGACAAATTACAAAAGCACTTTGAATGCTTATCAAGTAGTTTAGCGAATGCCATGACAGACACAAAAAGTTCAACTCTCCCATTAACCAACGCCATCTCCATCACCATAACCATCATCGCCATCAGCATAACCCATCAGCATCTGAGATGACATCAGCAGCAGCAGCTCATCAGTCCGGTGGTAAGAGCAAACCAAGACCAGTAGCCACTGTCGCCGCCAGGTTAGGCCGCGGTTATGATCACAAAGCGACTCACCTTCGCATTGGAATGGGAGGGTTCAGCGGCGTTTGGGCCGGAACTGGGCTGTCAACTGGGCAACGTCAACGCACCGTCGTTGATTGCGTGTTTTGCTTTGTTTTGTCTTGTTTTGTTTTGCTTAGTGTTTGGTTTAAATAAAACAAGAAAGCAAATATGTGTGTATGTAAAAACCAAGCAACTAATTTATGGGATTAATGGGCAAACGGTTTGAGCACGCGGCACTCGAATATGCATATGGCTTTTGAATATTGTTACAATTTGCTCGGGCAAAAATTGGTTTTCCTGTTTTTGGGTGACGTGTAAACGAAATCTGGTTAACCTTAACCATAGACAAAGACAGGTCTCTCATGCTATTTACATTTCAAATGTTTACAATCAAAAGCAAAATGTCTAAATTTTTGTTGTGTAGCCAGTTTATTGTCATGTGAATTTTTGATTATTATTATTCCTAAACTGAAACCATATTTTGCGCAGTCCAAATAGAAAGATTATTCAACCGAATGCATTCAATCACCTTGCATAAATAATCACAGCAGTATTAAAGGTGCATTGCAGGATAAATACGGAAATCGAATCTAAATAAAGATTAAAACTTTTTGTTTGTTTTGTGATCCAGTTTATTATGATTATATATGGATCTATATAAACAAAATCTTTGCAAAAAAAAAAAACTGAAACATGCTCACAGTCGGCAGACACTTTATGGTTGTCCATAAAGTAAATTGTCCCAAAAATAGATAAGCCAAAATACTTCAACATTTAGCACTTGGCATAACTCAGCGGCTTATTTGCCAAATAGACCAGACGAATCTCGAGACTCGAGACACTTCAGCAACTAGATTAGATAGAATAACGAATCCGAACAATCTTTCCGACAGTCTGACAGCACAGTGGGGCTTCGTCTCAAATTACAATTTCGCACAATTTCTCAATTGTTGATACACTTAATTGATTAATCAATATTTAGAAAATAGCTGTGAGCAAGCGGCAAATTCGCAACGCACAAGTTCATGGCCAAAGTGAAGCCAAATAAATGGAAATTCAAACAATGCACATCAAGTGATGTGTGTGTGTTAACAAGCGGATAAACAATAATACACAATAGAATGAGAAATAGAATTTGCATAAATAAATGCAGTTCATTTTTGATGGATTGCACTTGTGTCTTAATTTTTCATCGTGAAACACACACACACGCACACACAAGATGTGCTAACAACACGGCGATAAATAATAACAACAAAAATCTTTAATGCAAATAGTGCTTTGATAAATATAGACTGAAGTGTATCTGATGGATTACCCTCGTGTCTTCATTTTTATTAGAGAGAGATGCATTTCTGGCTCATTGCATCGTGTAGGTATTAGCCCACATTTTGAGTGTTGTCTAGCTGGCTGACTGGATATCTGAATAGCTGGTAGATGCTTGGCTGCCGTGACTCGGCTCAGTTTCAAGTCGCTTTATCATGCTAAATTTATCTACACCCACGAAGCGCTGGCAGCATTTATACAGACCAGATCTTTCATCTTCCCAACAGCAGCAACAGCAGCAGCAGCCTGCAATTGAGGCTGGCTTTTACCAGGAACATGATAGCCACAAAATTTAAGTAGCACAAGCAGCTTGCACACAGCAACACAAATCTGGCGCTTTTCGCATATTACTTTCTAGTGTGTGCTCTATGAAAAATGCGAGTAGATTTCGGGATCGGGATAAATAAATAGTAAACGAAAGTAAACTTTCCAAAATCGAAAAATAAACTGAAACAGCTATTTAGAGTACTCTCGTCCCAGGCCTTTTCCATGCTCATCCCAAAAGGTAAATGGAGACGATCGTAAAACTGGTAAGCAAACCATCAAAAATAAGCACGTTACTTATAAAGCTCTACAGTAAACAGACATAAAGACAGTTACTCGCATATTTCACCTGCTTGGCGCTTGTGGTTAACTAGCTCTTAGCTAATAAAAAATAAAACCTAACACCTAACGTGTTTTTTTTTCTTAAGTACAGTCTGCTGAGTTAACCGCAACTCAATCAAATTCACTAGCTGTCTTATTAAATTCGATACTTGATGCTGATTTCCCGTCTCGCATCGAATACTCAATATCCAATTCTTGTTGTCGCACAAATAGTCGCATTTTATTGGCAACAAATATGTTAACACCTGTGTCTCGGCACCAAAACACTTTGCTTGTAGAGAAAATGCAATTTGCTTGCGCAGCAAATTCCAATTAAATTTGCATTTGAATTTTCAAACTAAAAATTTAAAATTCATTTAAGTTTGCAATAAGAATCCTAATTAAGTGAATGAACTAGTTAATCGTTTATCCGCAAGTTCTATCGATAAATCGATCTACCTCCCACTTTTAGTACCTGAAATTAACAATATATGGAATGTGGCGGCGCTTTAAACGGCAGAACAATAACAATCGAATTGCCTATCGATTACAAAGTAGCCACTTAGTACTCGACTTCCCCAATTTATGGCAAGTGGCGCCATTAGCTTAATAATTGCAAATAACTCTAAATCAGACAATTTAATGTGGCATAAAAGCCTCTGGCACCCGCCGTTGACACTTACCTGTCAAAAACAATTGAATTCCCAATTACCGTTGCACCAAATGTTATGTTCTCAATGATTTAAAAGCGAACGTGACGAAACTCAAGCGCCGTCTGCTTCAAAAACAGTTGCGCATGCGCACACTAACGCACATTCATAGACACACACACACTAACACTCGCACACACAAGTTGCAGTCAAGAAAAATTAGCATTAAAAGCTTAAGCGGAACGCGCGTTTGCTGTCGCGACAGATTTAAAACTGAGACTCGACATCGGAATCGGAGACTCTGAAATGTGGAGCTGCTTGTTCGTCGCGACTGCAGTCGTCGCAGTGACTGCGGCAGCGACTGTGGCAGCGACAGAGGCCCAGCTTCCAGATTTTCGCTGAGCAATCGAAAATATTGACAAGAGAACGCGTCGAATTGCAAATGGGGGGGAACAACAAAAGATACAAACAAATATTTAAAAAGAGGAAGACGAGGGCAAACAAGACAAATAAACAGTTAAAAGAAAAGAGCAATGGCTAAGTGTAGGCTCAGAATTGGGTTGCTCTCGGAGTAAACAATTAACCAACAACAATGGATGACGCAATGCAAACGGCAGAGGCAGAGGCAAGTGGCAAGGACCCAGCCTTGGATACCAACAGCACAATCCTTAATTGTCGTATTTATATTTGCACAAGTCGAAAATTGATGTTTATTGTCTCTCGCAGTCTCGTTCATGTCAAAAACATTGTTAAAATAAAATAAAATTAAAAAAACGGACAACAATGAATACAATTACAAGTCAAAGTCAACAACAAGTGAAGGAGCTGCCTGTGTGGGTGCCAGATGCCCGTTGCAACCAAACAAATACAGATAGCAATACACGCTCAGATACAGATACAGCTTCAGCTACTGCTATAGATACAAATACAGATACAATTGTGCGACCGCCAGCGACAGACGCACTGACAATACTTGAACCTGACATTCAGTATATCAAAAAAACACACACACACACATACACACACTCATATTGCACACCCCTACTCACATGCATTAAGTGTCAGCACTCCAAGTCCAAAGTAATACCAAATCGATGCCGATCGTCAAGCGGCAATTGAAACAAATAAGAATAGCATCAGCATGCAAATTGCAGCTAATAGATACTCAGTAGTCAACTGAGATTCAAAGCAGACTGAAATGTCCACTATTAATAATATTAATTAATTTTTGTGGAATGCAAAACGGGAGTGTTAAGTTACTAATTTAGTATAATACACTTGAATAAAACTATTTGAAAAAATCACTATCAAATTTTGTAGATAGCTCGAAAATCTATTAAATTTGTAGATATGAATTTTTGAAAATTTTATATAATGATAGAAATGTCAGAGCTTATACGAGTAAAATGCAGAGCTCTTTAACTATATGTTCGTATGTACTGAAATATACTACCATTTACATATGTATATACATACATATAACTGAAATAAAAATAATAATAATAATATTAAATATAGTTAAATTTTCAAAGCTATCACACTTTTTGTAAATAATTTGTAATAAATGTCAGTAAATTTAAAACTCGCGCTACTATACCAAAGCGTAAACGTGTAAAATTTTTACATTCCATTTGTTTGGTTCAGTATTAGTATTTTTCAAATACTATAATCAATTCTTTACACCAAATTTTGCTGTTCAAGTATAGCATACCCTTTTCTCCCATTTATACAGGATATCAAGCACGCTCGAGTTAATTCACACACTCATGACGATTTCAATACAGTCGCATACATATGTTTGATGCGTTTTAAATTGAAATCAATTTTTTTTTTTTTGTTTCATGAAAAATTTGCATTTTGAGTGAGAACAGGAATTCATATAGACATGCACACATAGGAACAGCAATAAATTAAACGACTAATGTCAATTTAATTATTGATTTCTCAAAAGCAAACAAAAACAAACTTAGACCCGCATATATCATTCGATTAAAAAAAATATTCATTTTAATGAATTATAGTAAGAAATCATTTAGCAACTTGTCAAATTGAATGCACAACCGACAAAACTCTGTCAGCGTTAACATTGAACTTAACATTTACATTAACACCCCAGCAGCAATAACAGTTACAGAGCCATAAATAATTGTTGCAGTTTGTTCTGCACTTGGCAGCAAATTTATTCACACACAAATGAATAAAAGTACTTAAGAGATAGCTTGTTGTCTAGTCACACAGTGTGGGTCCATCGCCAATGCAGGCAGCGTAGGCCATCAGATGAGGGATCGTATGCTGCTGCATCATGCCAGAGAAGAGATGACTCTGTGGGCCGGTGGCAAAGATGCCCACATCGTCACCGGCGTGCACTCCTATGGCACCCTTTATGTAACTGGGATACAGGAAAGCTGAGCGAGATAAGGAGATTTGATTAGCATAGTTTAGATAAGATAAGATAGCGTGCTATCTAAATTGAACTCACATGGATCTTTAATCTTTTCGGTCAGATCCACGCGCTGTCCATTCTCATCGAGATACTGTTCCATGCCAACAGCATAGTTCAATGTCGCATACTTCACGCCATTCACATCCGTGTCGTGTTGATTAAGACCCAAAATATCAGTACCGCGTCCAGGGTAGCCGGAGATGGAAAGCGGATGAGCGTGATCGGAGGTAACCACAATAAGTGTGTCTTCGGGATCCGTGATGTCAAGAGCCTTCTGCACAGCCTTGGACAGTTCATGCACCTCATCAAGACCCAGCTGAGGCACATTGTAGTGATTGCCATAATCAATGAGACCGCCCTCAATGAACAAGAAGTATCCGTTTTCATTTTGGCTAGCCACTTCGATGGCCTTCTCCGTCATCTCCTCCAGCGTAGGCTTCAGATCAGCATCTGCTCTCTTGTGGAAGTCCATGACACCCGAATTGAAGAGACCAATCAGCCGCTTTAGCTTAGTTCCATTCACACTCAACAACTGATTGCGATTGTAGGCGAGAGCTCCATCGGGATGCAAAGATTGCCACTTGGACAGCAGGTTGACACCATCGGAACGCTCACCCTGCTTGCCAAACTTATCCTCAATTGTGTTGGGCAAGAATTTGCCCATGCCGCCACCGAGCATGACATCAAAGTTCTTGCCGGGCTCCTGAGTAATCAACTGTGTGGCAATATCAGTGCAGTAGGCCGGATCATTCTCACCCTCGCCGTAGGTGACGATGTCAGTGTCGGACTCAAAGAATCGGTTTGTGGTGTGGGCATAAGCACCCGATGGACTGGCATGGGTCAAGGTAGTCGTTGTCACAATACCACTTGCCTTGCCAGCAGCCTGTGCCCAGGCGGCAATGGAGCTCACATGATTCGTGGGATCCTCGCTGCCGCTGCAGTTGTTAAAGTTCACAGCTGCCGTTATGCCCAAGGCAACGATGTTGGTCTTCACGCCACATAGATACGCGGTGGCTGTGCAGGCAGAGTCTGGCACTTGGGCATTGGAGCAGTAAGTCTATAGGAGAGTGAAACAAATTCCAATTGTAATAATAGAGAAAACCCTCATGGGACTGCTAACTTACCCTGCTGAGACCAGTGTGCGGGAAGTTCTCGAAGCTGAGGGAATCCTCCTCACCCGTGTTGCCCTTCAGCTGACCCTTCAAGATGCGAGCAGCTGCCACTGTAGTCAGTGACATGCCATCGCCCAGGAACAAGATCAGATTCTTGGCCTTGCGTGTGTCTGGCTGAGGGAGTTTCAATCGCTTGGCAATCTCCGCGTTGGCAATATCATACCAGAACTCTGCATTCTTCTCCTCCGGTGGCGTATACTTGTTTTTGGCCAACGAATTGGGATCAAAGCCAGCCATGCTGTCACGTGTTTGGGCGACAGTTGATCTACCCAACAGCTGGTCCTGGTTGTGTATTTCGGTTACTGTAAGAATCACAATGAATCTCTTCAATTCCCAGACCTCAGATGTCGGTACTTACTATCGAAGGCAGCTGACCAGGCGACAGCTGTCACGGTGCTGAGTATCAGCAGGATTGCATAGAGTTTCGTCATTCTTGTTAGCTTCTCTAGAACTGACGTGTGGGCTGACCACGTTCCCACGTATTTATATGAGTTACCACTCTACACGCGTCTAATCTTAACTGCTAGATTACCTAAAATCACTCGAGTTTAGGCAGCCTCATTTTGAGTTATCATCTGCGAATAAATCTGGTTGGCTTTTTGGGTTTTGTCATTTTACTGCCTGTAGTATAATGGGATATCATATATTGTGTTTGAATAAGATAACATATTTTACAGTTTATATATATTATAGCTCACAACATATTTGGATAATTAAGAACAAAAATAACAAAGTAATTTTTCTGTTTACAGAAATTCCCAAGCTAAAACTGAACTTCAATCTGTTTTCTATTTTTACGTCATATTATTATCAGATTACATGGGTAATTATACCGCAAATAGTTTTGCACGCCTTTATTTCATTTTTTTTAGCTTTTTGCTTTGTTAAAGATACGGATATTTAAGAAAAAAATTAATGTAAAAGTAATTTAAAGTTTAAGCTGTTTTGCATATTTAAACAACAATTTGTCACTAATTTTACAAATTTGTAAAATATTTTAGTGTAGTTGTATATTCATACGCATACAAATAGGTTTAATTATCTTAACTCTTAACTCTCTCATCTGAAGAATTAAATATAACTTCAGTAAAAACTATTTTATAACTTAAGCTTATTGTTCGTAAATTGTACTTTATATACATAGTTACTTTTATTCATATAGTGTTCATTATAATTTATGTATTTTATTATCATGTCTTTCAAACAAACTTTGTTATATCATTTTAAGAAAAATTCTTATAATAAGATTTTATAACCACTACCCAATGGGTACAAGGGTATTATAACTTTGTGCCTACAGGAAATGTATGTATCAGGCAGACGGAGGCAACCCCGACCACATAAAGTATATATATTCTTCATCGGCGTTAACAATCGAGACTATATAGCCATGTCCATCTGTCTGTCCGTATGTTCGTCTGAGACACTAGATATCAGAGACTATAAGAGATAGAGCTACAATTCTTGACAGCATGTTTGCAAGGATATCAAGTTCGTTCCAAATTGTTGCCACACCCGCAAATCGACAAAAATCTAATAACATGCGTAATTTTGAAGCTAGAGTCAATAAAAACAATAATAACTTTTTAGTATATATGATTCCTAAAAATTTGGTTGTGATCGGATAAAAATTGTAGAAATTAATAAAGAAATACTTTTGTATGGGGAAAAACGTCTATTGTAATGGAAGTCTTGCTTTGGTTGACTATCTGCTATATTTGTCACTCTTTATCTCTTTGGTATACTTCGATTGATATACTAAATACAGCTTTTAGTATATTTAAGTAAAGGTACTGTATTATTATTATATTATATATTATTATTATTTGGTATATTTTATGAATTATACCGCACAATTTAGTTTTTATTCAAAATTCTCACAGCCGAACACAGCCTAGCAGCTTTTTTACTTGTTATACTTAGTAGTTATTAGCTTTGAAATAGTGTAAAAAGGGGGCGTGGGCAAGTTGCTAAGATAACTAAAACTATATAAATATGATAGCAGCCATGTCGCAAGTATTAATGGCTTTAACTTTTATGATATCCTGATTATACGTGTTCAGATCGCATTCATATATTTATCATGATTTTATATGTATACATTTTATGTTCTATAAGTTCTTTACTACATTGCTTAGATTTAATTTGCAACAATTGCGATGCCTTGTATCTAAAAATCTGCTGCAAACAAGTTTATTCCTTTTTATAGTATTATGAAGATTTGCCAATTTAAATTGCAGATAAATACATAAGTCTGGTTAATAATCTGAATGTTATAGAGTATTATTAATGCTGAGAACAAATAATAAAGTATTTTATCTAATCACATTGAGATTGGCCAATTTGCTACCTAGGTCAAAGCAAAGCTAACAAAGGTGCATAAGAACATATTAAATACTACAACACCCAATAAAGTGAATAATATCCTAAAAAGCCAGCAGATTTGTATGATAATCATCTTAAGACTGGATAAACTTAGTAATTTAGCTAATAAGATTAGACATGCTGGCAACACGTTTGGTGCTTTGTTAAAGTAAGTGGGAACCATATTATAATCAGAACTAACAAAAGTGACAAAGCTATACGCAATGCACGTGCTAATCGCCACACTTGTGGCCACCACCTAAACGACCTCGATCTCGTAAGTATCCATATTCTGAGCATTTCATATACTCGGAAAATAAATAAATTCATCGAATTGATTTCTTGATGAGTATCAGGTCACTACCAGAAATAATGAAAACATTGGAAAGTGAGAAAAGCTGTCACATATAAGAAAGGCTAAGAAAGTGATCTTGCTCCTCGGTAGTTCACAAATCTCAACGAGAAAATTAAGTTGCATTGTACAGTAAATTAAAACTAAACTATATCAAATAAAATTTCTTGATTTTCAGCATTCTCGATACATCTTTGTTACGGTTCCTAAGAAGAACTTCAGTTACTTAGCCTACTGTAGAAACACAGTTTCATGTTTTAAGAAGTTTTCGTAATCAACCAACTTTTCTGATAAAAATCGGCACATGTCTTCGAATTTTTTGAAGTTCCACTTGAAATTTAGAAGGTACAATATTCAATTGTTTATTTATAAATTTTTTATTTAGTATATTTACCGATCAAAAAATTATAAAACTTCTTAAGTAGAGAAAATTGTTGTTCACTTGCGTCGCCTAAAAGTAGACAACGGTTTTTGAATGAATTAGTATTGTAGCAGTTAATTGTTAAATCGTTTACGAATGCTGTTATGCTTAACGTTAAATTACATCTAAGCCCAAGAAAAACGAAAATCATTAAGCCATAAATTAAATTTATTTATTTAAACAAATTTTTGTTTTCATGCAATGACTTTGTAACTGTTACTCGTGTAACCGCCAAGTACTACTTTTCTATGTACTATACAGTGTTACCAGCTCTGTGTAATATACTAGTTATACTAAAATATTCAATTGTGCACCTTTTTCGCCTTGCCAATTTTGTAGTGCTGATTTCGGTCACACTGTAATCGACGACAATTTTTATTCAGAAGACGAGCGAAGTAATACGTAAATAAATTATGTCGTTCGTTTTGAACAATGCGATTCGTCGCCAAATTGGCGCTACTGCCGCCAGGAACATGTCCGGCACTGCCGCCGTTGCTGGTGAACACTCTGGTAACTATCGCCACAAGCTATAAAAGTCCCATTGTTAGGTTAAGGTTATGTAATTTGGTCATCGACCAGAATTTTGCAAAAGCAAACGACTTAACATTGTTCCATTTTGTCTTGTCCAGGTGGCTACAAGGTCTGGAAGCGCCTGTCCTTCTTTGTGGCCGTCCCAGCTGTGGGTCTGTGCATGTTGAACGCCTACCTGAAGCATCAGGAGGAGCACGGTCATCCCCGCCAGGAGTTTGTCAAGTACGATTATCTGCGTCGCCGTGAGAAGCGTTTCCCCTGGGGCGAAGGCAACAAGAGTCTGTTCCACAACCCCCATGTCAACCCCCTGCCCGATGGTTATGAGGATTAAGCAATGCGAAGGTGTTACACAGCTTGTTTGGGTTTAACCAATACCTAAATCACACACTCTATGTATTTACAATAATGTAAGCCGAAATCCATATGGAGAAATACACACACAATCCAACAAAAAAGAACGACGAAGCTTAACTGAATAAAAGAGTGGCGAAATAAGTATGTTAAACAATGGATAAGATGCATCATCAACATCCGGCCCAACAAAGACTAGTTCATGTGCAGTTTAGTGCAATCTTTAATTTGTTACAAAATACAATTTCTCTTTTGTAATTTCATGTAATAGTTAGTTAAAAAATTCCATCATTACTTCTTTGTCACTTTGCCAATCCTTAGCTTGTTGCCCAACTTATTAGCAGGCTCCTCAATCACCTCTGTTTTGGCAACTGCTTTGTTTGTCTTGACAGCTCGTGGCTTGCGTGCTGTGGATTTGCCTTCGGGGGAAACGGAGGCACCCACACTGCTCCTAGTGCTACCCGATTTCCTGGCTCGCTGCGACGAGGTCGATGCCTGCTCCGATTGATCTGCTAGCTCTTCTTGCTTCACTTTCGGTTTTGGTTCTTCACTCAATTTACGTACTTTTGCCTTGGGTGGCGATGTTGATTCATTATCAACAGACTCATTCGATGGCTCTTCGGCCAGCAATTCTTCAATTAGCTCCGACTCTTCTTTCACTTCTTTGTCGGCCACATTCTGATACGGCACCATGTCCAACACATGATCCTTATCAATGTGCTTCTTCAGTTCAGAGTACGTGATGAAAATGTAGTCACAAAATTCACAAGCAAATCGATCGCTATGTCTATGCGCCATCATATGCGACTCCAATTCGTGTTCACTGCTGCATTTCGACTTGCACAGCGCACACATCAACGACTCCTTAGAATGGATCGATGAGTGCTTGAGCAAACTAGCAAACGAGTTGTGCGACTCCTTGCAAATGCAGCAGGTGAACGTGGTAGTCGAGGCCAGATCATGCATTCGCATATGACGCGACAGATGGTGCGATAACAGGAATGATTTCCTGCAGTACTTGCAGGGATACGAACGTCTTCCAGCATGCGCTCTCAGATGACTGGCCAATCTGCCAGCGGTTACGAAGCCGCGACTGCAATATTGACATGGGAACGGCAAATTTGTGCTGTGCAAGACCTGCAAGAAAAAATCATTAGTTGTGGTTACAATTATCAGATAAATACAAAGGAAACTCGATTCATGCAAACAGTAAATTAGTTAAAAGAATTTCTTTCTTTTGTTTGTTTGGACTTCCCCTAAATTGGTACATTTGTATCAGCTTCACAACTTTTCGTTGTTAGCGGTCATTGTGTACCGACTTGAAGGAATGCCAAATCAACTCTTTCAAGCATTAAGATCAATAAAGGGAGCTTTCCCTAAAATTATATTTTAATTTTTGTTAGGGGATTTTGTGATTTTGTGAATCATCAAATCGAAATAACTTTCGCGAAACTCCCTTTATTGATCTTAATGCTTGAAAGAGTTGATTTGGCATTTCATACTTTACTAATTTAATAGACCCTTACTCCCAAAGTGAGATGTCTAAGAAAATTTTGCATTAATCGAGTTAGTAAAACATTTACGCACCTCATGACGCTCCAGCGATTGCTTGAAACTAAATGATTTTTGGCAGAAGTCACACTGGAAGGGACGATACTTTGTGTGCTTCAGTGTATGTTTCTCCATCTCTTCGCGCGAAATGAAGGGCAGCTCGCAGTAGACGCAAATGTACTTGGGCACATCGGTGTGTGTGCGTTCATGGCGATTGAGCAGCGCACGTCGATTGAAGGTGGAATTACAGATGGCGCACTTATAAGGGCGTTCGCCGGTGTGCAGAAAGCTGTGTTTCTTTAAATCATATTTGGAAAAGAAGCTCTTATCGCAGTCGGGGCACTTGAAACTGCGTTCGCGTTTATGATTTGCTATGTGAATGTCAAGTAGCTGCTGCAACGGGAACGAGCGATGACAATGCGTGCAGGGAAACACATTGGTGGCTACACGCTCGGCATTCTTCGTGGGATCAGCAGCCGCATCGAGCTCATTGGGATCGAGCACAGCGGTAACCAATGCCACATTACCATCGTCATAATGCTTTATCTGCGGCGGTGCAATGCGTGGTTCCACAGGCTCCTCGGTAATCTTGTTGAGCAGTCGCATCGGCGATTTACCTGGCGAACATGTTGCCGTTTTGTCCATATCCAATTGACCTTCAATATCAGCGATCAAATTGTGCACATCGTCCATGGAAAGTTCCTGGCTGTTCTCCACCTTCACCTGATATGATCGCTTGATTGCGGCGCGTGGTGGAATAGCTGGTTCAGCTGAGCTGGCGGCAGCTACGTTGAGTAGCTTGGGCGGTCCTACTGCGGCGCGCTGTGCAATACCGCGAAGGGTGGCAGTTTTCAATATCTGTACATTTTCAATGGTAACGTTGTTTGCTTTATTGCCCATCGTATTGAGCAGTTTTTTCGGTTGCACTTCAGTTGGCGCATCACGCTTAGCGCCCACCATTGGAGCTCGTGGTTTATCCAGCGCCTTTGGCCACGTGCCAGTAAGTGGATACTGACGCAAGAGCGTTTCAGCTTTCTTGCACATCTGTTTGAAGCGATAACTGTGCTCAAAGAGCAAACGACAATCCAAACAAATGTAACCGGGCATGCCATCGCCTTTGTTAACCTGAAATTCAAATTCAAAAAATACGTTAACATGTTAATGCTCATATTCCCGTTGTGCATATGTGGCAACTCTGCGCCTGCGCAATGGCAGCACAAAATAGAGTTTACCTATCTGCAGTGTGGCAACGCTGTCCGCGCATTCATTTGGCGGCAAGCGCTGCACAACTACAGATGCAATCGCACAGTTTGTTTTTGTGAGCGAGCGAATGGAGCACGCTTTTTCTACTCCGCTCCCGTTAATTAATTGATTAAACACGACTAACCATAAAAGGACATTTTGGAACTATTTGCGTGCAAATGTAATATGTTTGTTGCTTACGTGTCAACTTTTTAAAACAAACAGCTGTTCGTGTGGACTAATTAGTTTAGTTAAAAACTAAAGAAAAAGAATAAAAAGTGATTGGTACCTGTGGAAAGGGCGCAACAATTGCAGGCGAACAAAAGGCAGGCAGGCAGCCAGGCAGTAACAAGGAGAAACGAAAACAAGAGAGTGTGAGAGCGAGAGCGAAAGAGAGCAAAATGACGGACGAATGCATTACAAGAACATTCAGTGTTCTGAGAGCAAGCAACAGCAACAACATCATCAATGCTGATAGCATTGATGCACAGGGCGAAGCGAGCTCTAATTCAGCCGGAGTTGTTGGTGGTGCAGCCTCTGCTGCTAACTCTGCTAACGCCGCCGCCGTCGTCGTAAAGTAAGTGCATTGAAAACTTCATCTTTTTTTTTTGTATTTTTCTCGTCTCCCTTTTATGCATACTTTCTGTATTTGCGTTGGAACATTTTCGAAGGCAATAAAACTGCGCAGATTGTGCTTATCTTTCTATACCTACATATGAATATATGTTTGCTCAAGCAGAGCAATTCTGGATATCGGAAACAATTGTTATTTATTGATTATACCAATCTTTATACAATCTCTAGCACGGTGAATAAGTATGTAGCTCGTATGCCGGTAGATCGTTATGCCCGCGAGTACAATATGAATCACAAGAATCGTGGATTGGCCCTCATATTCAATCATGAATATTTTGATATACCTTCGCTAAAAGCACGGGCCGGCACCAATGTAGATGCCGAGGAGTTGCGCAAAGCATTGAAGCGTTTGGACTTTGATGTGTCAGTGCACAAGGATTGCAAATTGCGCGACATACTCAAGCACATTGAGAAGGCAGCCGGACAGGATCACAGCGATAACGATTGCATTGCTATTGCGATCTTATCGCATGGCGAGCACGGCTATATCTATGCTAAGGACGTGCAGTATAAACTGGATAACATTTGGCATTACTTCACTTCGCACATTTGTCCTACGCTTGCTGGCAAGCCGAAATTATTCTTCATTCAAGCGTGCCAGGGCGATCGTCTTGATTCGGGCATAATGCTAGAGAAGAGCGTCACGGAAACGGATGGCGAATCCTCGATGAGCTACAAAATACCGATACACGCTGACTTTTTATTCTCATACTCTACGATTCCAGGTAAATTGCAATATTAACTATATTATTATATTATAACTATATTAATTCGTTGATTGCCTTTTCAAGGTTACTATTCCTGGAGAAACACTACAAATGGCTCGTGGTATATTCAGTCGCTCATCCAGGAGCTGAATGCAAATGGCAAAAAGTACAACATACTCACACTGCTCACATTCGTTAGTCAACGTGTTGCCGTCGACTTTGAATCGAACGTGCCATCGACACCGATGATGGATCGTCAAAAGCAAATTCCGTGTGTGACCTCGATGTTGACTCGCATATTGCGCTTTACGGACAAACCCTCAAGCAGCAAGGCGGGCTAACCATATAAGGGATTTATAACTATTCCTCTAACCTAATCACCCACCATCACACCACCTCGACCTCAATGCCTGGATTCCATTTAACTTTAAGTTTAATTGTTAATATCACAACGTTTTGGGTAGAAACAAACAAAAAAATCCCAAATTCATCTTCCATTATGATTTTTCACATATACATTAAGCGCAATTATCATGCATTTGCATAAATTAGAATTAACATATTTACACACATTTATATATATTTGATAAACACATATATGCTTAAACAAACAAATACAAATGAAGTGCAGACTGAAGCAGAACGAAAGCGTTTCAAATTGTGCGCTCAGCGCGATTTCGCGCCATCTGGCAACATTTCGCCAGCTGAGTGTGTTTGCATGTGTGTGAATTTCTTTCTTTTTGTTGCGTACAGTTGTCGCCATATTGTTGAAACAATTGTTTTGTGTGGCTCAGCACAATTATTCGACCATGCGTATATTTTTGTTGTTCAATACATCAATATACATCCAATAAGGATTATTTTGGAAATGGGGCCGCGGTGGGGCAAGTTTTGCAGTGCGCACTAAATGAAGTTAGCGAAGACGCCAACGCACCTAGATATTTAGTTAGACATCAACCAACACAGCCGAAGTGATGCCGAGTATCGTAGCCAAGTTCTTACTGGGACTTAGGCCAATTTAGAACCATGTATTGACTTACCTCAATGGATGTAATAGCCATTATCTGCAGCGGCAAGGAGGCTGTGGCTTTAATGCGTTTGTGCTCTACAAAAATGGAACCAAGCATGTCTTCTTGTGACAAGCAAAAGCGGCAGATTTGTTTTTCGCGTAATTCCGCCTCGCGCACACTATCAATGTCAGCCATTGTGTTAATTTAAACCGCTTCACTGGCAATGTCGCGAACACAATAATGCGAAACAAAGTAATTAATAATTAAAATGCTTTTGTTCAGTTTTGCAAATAGAGAGACGGACACACAACACACAGCTTCATCAATACACGAACCACAAACGGCGTTGCCACGTTTCAGGCGACGCGAGAAAGTTGAGCGCAAGGCGTTACCACCGAAACTGCAGAAAAAATGTACTAAAAAACGCGCGACTTTTAAAATAGACAAACTAATAAAATAAGATACGAGTACTTTATTAATTGTATTAATCAGTCCATAAGATCAATATCTCGCAGGCGTGCTTGCGTCTGTTGACCAATATCGAACATAATATGTTGCTGCAGCAGCTCTCGCGGTTCATATTTAAGCGACTCCTCGTAGGCATATTGTATACTCGTGTCGTACAGCATCAGTTTGCATTTGGCCAGAGCAAGGATGCAGTTGCGCAGTCGGGCGATGACTTCACGTTCGCTGCGCGGCACCACTTCATTTAAGTTCTGAGCGAAGCCACCCTCGCCGCCTTCCTGCTCTTCGCTTTTGGTGGGCGCTATCCAAATATAGCCATTGTTGCCTAATATTACGGAAGCACCGCATGCCAACTTGTGGAAATGCATCTTGCGTCGCTTGACCAGTGCCGGGAACACTTTGACCAGAATACCCTGGGACAGCTTGCCATATTTCAAACTGCGCGTGTAGAGCGACAATGTGCCCTCCTCAAAGATGTTCTGGCAAAAGTATATTAATCAACAGGTGTTTAATCAAATCAAACCATAAACATACCTGCACTTCGGCCGATATCAAGTCACCTTCATCCAGATAGCGTCGCATCATCTGCTCATCCTCCGCTGAGCGTCGTCGCAGCTCTCCGCCAGGCAGATTCACCGACGACAGCAGCAGCGTTGAATCCAGTCGTGAATTAGTGTCCACGCGCCAACGTTTCTGTCCTACGTCCAGCACGCGGGCCACGACGACGTCGCCAATCTCACCCACATAGCGACTCTTTAGAGGCCTTACCGAAATCAATTTATTCACTTTTTCAATGACACCGGCCACCGATGCGACAATGTTCTCATCCTCCACGAAGGTACCGTGTCCACGCATAAAGCCCGACTCTGGCATTAGCACTTCGCCGGGCGTAAATATGCGAGGCAGCTTCTCCTGGTTTCCGGCCAAATCATTCCAGTTGACGCGATCCAGCGCCAAGTCAATCATTGCATTTGTTGACATTGCTTTCCCACTGCTGTTGCTGTCTCTGTCAGTTGATGCAAAACACGCGTAGGTGCAATGTGACCGCAGGTTATATTAACATAATACCCATCATCGATAGGGCTATCGATATTTCACTGTCGATATTCGCACAGCTGTTGAACGGTGAAAAAATTCGTCACTAATCAGCTGATTCGTGTATTGTAAATATTTTTCAATTGATACAATGGATCAACCAGACGATCATTTTCGCTATATACACAGTTCCTCATTGCACGAACGTGTACAAATTAAAGTGTAAGTACAACAGACTAATCTATAGACTACAATTAATGTCAGCAATTAAAATATTACAGTGGCACGCTTGAGGGCAAGAAACGTCAACCAGACTATGAAAAACTGCTCGATGATCCCATATTGCGCTTTTCGGGTCTCTATTCGGAGGAGTATCCCTCGTTCCAGGTGCGACTACAGGTATACAACGACGGACGGCCATATTGCCTCCCCGTAAACAGTGCTTACAAGGCATTTGGTAAGCGTTGGAGCTGGAACGAATGGGTAACATTGCCGCTGCTATTCTCCGACTTGCCACGCAGTGCCATGCTGGTGCTGACTATACTTGACTGCTCGGGTGCTGGCCAAACGACAGTCATAGGCGGCACAGCAATCTCCATGTTCGGCAAGGATGGCATGTTCCGTCAGGGCATGTATGATCTACGTGTCTGGCTGGGCGTTGAGGGCGATGGCAGTTTTCCGAGCAAGACTCCGGGCAAGGGCAAGGAATCGTCGAAATCGCAGATGCAACGACTGGGCAAGTTGGCCAAGAAGCATCGCAATGGACAGGTGCAAAAGGTGGATTGGTTGGATCGTTTGACATTCCGTGAAATCGAGGTGATAAACGAACGCGAGAAACGTATGTCTGATTACATGTTTCTCATGATTGAGTTTCCCACCATCATGGTGGACGATATGTTCAGTGTAAGTAGAGTGATGTGACACCAGTAACTATATTAATCAGTTACTATGTTTTGTAGTATTCCGTTGTATACTTTGAGCCAGAGGTGGACAACAAATACAAATTGCCAGCGAAACCCAAATTGGTTTTGGTGCCCGACTCGGAGATTCAAATGGTAAGCAGAGATTTAATGAGTGATTTCCATTTAATTTTAAACGCTTTTCCACTGCAGGACAACCTGGTGGAGCGCAAACACCATCGTCTGGCACGTTCGGAGCGTTCTGGCATTTCGGATCGCGATGCCAAACCCACAGCTTTGTAAGTCGAAGTTAAAGATTTTGTTTTTGGACCAATTTAAATATTTGTTCTTTCAGGATACGCGATCAGTTGCATAACATTGTGTATCGCTGTCCGCCAACCTATTCGCTGAACAGCGATGAGCAGGATCTGGTGTGGAAGTTCCGTTTCTATCTGTCATCACATAAGAAGGCGCTCACCAAGTTTCTCAAGTGCATCAATTGGAATCTAAACGATGAGGTAACCCAAGCACTCTGGATGCTGGCCAACTGGGCGCCCATGGATGTGGAGGATGCGCTTGAGTTGCTCAGTCCAAGCTTCACACACGCCGAGGTGCGCAAATATGCCATCAGTCGTTTGGCCCAAGCACCCGACGAGGATCTCTTGCTCTATCTGCTGCAATTGGTGCAGGCGCTGAAATACGAGGACTTCCGCAACATTGTTCAATTGAACAAGCGCATCATACCCGAGCAGGAGCGAGATGTGGTCTGTTCGCTCGATGACAACGATTCGCTGCTGGGTGAGAGCACCATCTCTGATCTGAGCGGCACCAGCAGTGCGCTGCATGCCAGTGTGATACCCGCTAATCAACGTGCTGCCAGCGCCATAGCTGCCATCAAGGGCGACCACAAACCCACCATGGCCAGCAGTGTCAGTGCCCCAGCGATTAGATCGAGCACGCCAGGATTGCGTTCAGAGCGCTTGGACATGGCGGATGCCAGTGCTGGCTCCTTGGCCTCACAGTCGCAATCGCAGACACCAATGCTGGGCCAAGGTGTCGCGAACAATTTGTGCACATTCCTCATACAGCGCGCCTGCAAGAATGCGACGTTGGCCAACTATTTGTATTGGTATCTGTCCATTGAGGTGGAGGATGGGGAGACGGTGCGCAAACAGGATCAGCCGGCACATGACATGTACAAAATGGTGCTCAACATCTTCCTCAAGGTGCTGGAGAATGGTGAGTTAATAAGCGTTGATATAATGAAGTGTATAATTTACTCAATTCTTATTTTTCAGGTAACTTTCATTTGCGTGGCATTTTCTATAATCTGCGCAAACAGCAGCGTTTTATCGATGAGCTGGTGAAGCTGGTTAAAATGGTGGCCAAGGAGCCGGGCAATCGCAACAAGAAGACCGAAAAATTTCAAAAGCTGCTCTCCGAACAAGATTCGTTCAAGGTGAATTTTACCAACTTTGAACCGATTCCATTCCCCCTCGATCCTGAGGTCTACATCACCAAGATTGTGCCCTCTCGCACATCGCTCTTCAAGAGCGCTCTCATGCCAGCCAAGTAAGAAGTTGAATACCTTTAAATATCTGCATTGAATTAACTCTTTACTCTCCCATTGCAGACTCACATTTGTCACTTCGATTGCTCAGCACGAATATGTGGCCATTTTCAAGCATGGCGATGATTTGCGTCAGGATCAGCTCATTCTGCAAATGATTACGCTGATGGACAAGTTGCTGCGTCGCGAGAATCTTGATCTCAAGTTGACGCCATACAAAGTGTTGGCCACCAGTTCGAAGCATGGATTTCTGCAGTACATCGATTCCTGCACTGTGGCCGAGGTCTTGGCTCGCGAAGGCAGCATTTTGAACTTCTTTAGACGCCACAATCCTTGCGAGGGCGGTCCTTATGGCATCTCCTCTGAGGTGATGGACACCTACATTAAAAGCTGTGCCGGTTACTGCGTTATTACCTATTTGCTGGGTAAGTTCGATTATCTCGTTAAACTAGTAAACAATAATTGAAATGTTCATGCTTTTTTAACAGGTGTGGGAGACCGACACTTGGATAATCTGCTGCTGACCAGCAATGGCAAACTGTTCCACATTGATTTCGGCTTCATATTGGGTCGCGATCCCAAACCCATGCCACCGCCTATGAAACTGAGCAAGGAAATGGTCGAGGCAATGGGCGGTGTTAGTTCCGATCATCATCACGAGTTCCGCAAGCAATGCTATACGGCGTATTTGCATTTGCGTCGTCATGCCAATGTCATGCTCAATCTGTTCTCCTTGATGGTGGACGCCACAGTGCCCGATATTGCTCTTGAGCCGGACAAGGCGGTCAAGAAGGTGGAGGAGAATCTGCAGCTGGGCCTTACCGATGAGGAAGCTGTGCAGCATTTGCAGAGTTTGCTGGACATTTCCATTACTGCTGTGATGCCAGCGCTGGTCGAGCAGATTCATCGTTTCACACAATACTGGCGAAAGTAGATCCATAATTATCACACCCCTTAATTTAATATGTTTTAAAGTCGTATCTATGTTTTATGTGCAGTCTGCGCCTACATTGTAATGTATTATATAAATATATATTATATTATCTTAATTGCAATTTGAAGCATTTTTTAATATTCCTTATAACTGCGGCAGTTTTTTAGAATTTGAATTTGTTTTTCCGTTGGCTGTTGGTCACACTGCTGTAAACTTTAAAATTGTCCGATTTCGATAGCAATTTCCCCAATCAGCTGTTTGTCAAACGACCCTGTCTTATTGCGCGCTCAAATTTACAGCTGTTTTGAAACCATTGCGGGTCGCGTTGTTATTGTATTTATTTCTAGTGCTTGTAAGTTTTTGGTGTGTGCAAGAACATTTTGGATATTAACGACATAATTTCTGCAGTGTTTGGCGCACGAGAAAGTTCAATTACAGCAACGACAACACATTAAGACTAATGGCGAGCAGTGCGGTAAGATTGGATTGGACGCTTGTTTTGTGCCCAATGCATTTTCCTAGAAAATTTCTGTCTGCAAACTTTTGTGATTTCATAGTTCAATTTCTATGCGTGGTGTGGTTGCTTCGTTCGTTCGTACGTATTGCCAACTTTTTGTATCATGTGCGTGTGTGTAATTGTGGCTGTGTGTACTATACGTATGCCATTGCCTCTGCTTAGTTAGTGGCAGGTACTCAAATCAAAAGTTTTTGCTAAAAGTTAGCCGGGGCTACTAAAGTTTGAACGCAACCCGCCGCAGCCCGTAACGCAGCTGCAGATACCACAAATTTTGCTGCTCTGTGCTTCGCCCCCACAATCACATCAGAGCAGAGTCCAACAACTCCTGCCGAACTAAGTTAGACATTGCAAGTTTTGTCCCCTCTCTTTACTACACACAACTCGTCGCACGCTCTCTCGCTCGTGTCTGTTTGACTGCCTCTCTGCTTATCCCACTCTCTTAAAGCCGAAGAGAGCGCCAAGTGCAAATGCATTGGAGCAGCATGAGTCACAGATACAACGTAATGCTTTAGTGTGCATTTTGTTATTGTTGCGCTTGGTATGCAAGCATAACGCACACGTTTTGCCCCCCTCCTTGGTGACCAAGTGTTTGGCAGCCGGCTGTGCCTGCAGGCTACCTCACTCACTCTCACTCTCGCTCTTGCTCTTGCACTCCTTCTACACAGCAGCACGTGTTCATTTTCGTGCAAAAATTCGTAATCTGCGTACATGTGAATTTTTGGCTTTATGCGAGTGTGTGTTGTGTCTGGAAAAGCGCATACATATGAGTGATATTTACGTACGTGTGTATGTACATTACATATGTATGTTGTTTGATGACAGCAATTTATGACTACGTGCAATTTGTATAAGAGAAATTCTCACTATTTTGTTATGTCGTCAATTGATAAGACTATTTGCAGCGAGTCATAGGCTGAGATCATAGACATTTTATAATTAAAAGTTTTTTTAAGCGTATAAAAGATCGTTGCTGCTGCAGCAATTAATAGGCATCCTCTTGTGACGTCAGCAAACGGCAACTCCCACGTTTATCGGCAATCGATTATGGGCAACTAATAAGCGGCGATAACAAGCGATGAAGCAATCGACTTTAAATTTATATGGAAACCGATTGCACTTACTTATTTGTTCATACTGTAATTCAAAACTGAACTTATGACTTCCTATTTACTGAATTATGTTTGTATGTATGTAAATAATATGAGCTGGGCATGTAACACCATTTAGTTTGGTGCTACTCGCGAAATGAGTCGTTTCAAAATATGACGTTGTAAGCCAAACTTCTAAACGAAGGTTCGTTCCCATAGACGACAGCAGCGACGACGACAGCCAATCCAAAGTAAACGCTATGCAAATACACATGTATTAGTGTAGATCAAAGAGACGGGGGGTAATCAGTTTACGCTGACGTCGTTTGCTGCGCTGCTTCTTGCATGCCCATTCTCGGAGTCATGCACACACTCATGAGCGCACATAGTCACACTCATAGTCAATACTCGTGTTCAAATGCAGCGCAACAAGCACAGAACTCTACTTACATATGTATGTTTGTTTGTATGTATGTATTTATGTCAGTAGAATGCTTTGCTGCTGTTGTTGTATTTCATTAAACGATACTAACACGGGTGCTACTATTTCAGTTGCTTACTAAATAGTTAGTGCCAGATCGGGCTGACTAAGCGAACGATCCAACGAACAACGACTGTCGCGCCATATTAACCATATACACACACACACACACTTGCACTTCGTTTTGCATGTTTGTCCCAATGTCCAATGCGAGCCCCCAAACCGCTAGACGCTCCATTTGCCTGCGAAACACCCTGTGCTGCAATTCGGAAAACAGGGTGTGATGAACACTACTTTATGCTCGGCAAAACTTACCGCGCCTTGCACTAAAATTACCATTGCAGGGTAGCGTAACGTTGAGCTTTTGCTTAATTAGAGCGTTGTTATTTGTTAGTATGCTTCACGGATCCTCTACTGTATGAGTGAGATGCGCATGTGTTGGTGTATTAGTGTGTATTTGTTTGTTTGTGTGTGTGTGTGGCGCTGGCGTTCACAACGTGATAAAAACTTTAAACATTGAATTGTGATACTTCGTCACTTGGTTGTAAATTGAAATAAGACCCACATGCCGCCTTCGCCTTAGCGTCTTCTCTGCCCTGTCTTCCTCTGTCCCCTTCGTCCCCATTGCCCGCTGCATTGCAGCAACAGTTAAGCGCGAAATGAGAACTAAATAAAGCACAAAACAAACGAAAGCAGCGCGACAAAACAACACAACACAAAATACAAAAAGAAAAAAACACAAAATTCTATTGCAATTGTCAGCAAATTTTCATCAAATGCAAAAAACAAAACAAAAATACAAAAAAAAAAAGAAAAATAAAAAACAAACATAAAATAAAAAGAGCACTGCTGTCGCTTTTGTTTATGCACTTTGCTTAGCCAAGTTTTCGGTTGCTTTTTGATTTGCGATATGCAAGTGAATATTTATTATTTATGCATGCATGCAAGTGTGTGTGTGTGTGTGTGTGTGTGTAACTGTTGTGTGTCTGTGTGTGAATTGCCGCTCATTGCCCGATGATTCCGATTCCGGGACTGTGGCTCTCTTTCTCTTTCTTGCTCCCTTTCGCTCTGTTTAGCACTCGGAATCAGAATCTCTAGTTCGGTCTCGGCCTCCGTCTACGTCTACGTCCACGTCTCTCCGTCACCGTCTTCGTCTCCGTCACCGTCACCGTCTTCGTCTCTGTCTCGCTAATGGGCTCGGAGTCGGGGCCAAGTTGCCGCAGAGTCAGTGCAGTTTCGGCCGCCTCTGGTTAGGTTGTCCTAGCGCGCAATTTTCATTTAATCGCCTCAACTAAATACTTAGTCATTCTCACACACACACACAATCGCTTACTTTTTCTCACTCTTCGCACGTGTTTGCACTTTTATTTATTTGTTTTTATTGCTCTATTTTCCAAGCGGTCGCGTTGTTGTTGTTGTTGCTGTTGTCGTTGTGCTTGTTGCGGTTTTGTTCTGTTCTGTTGTGTTCATGTTCCGTTCTTATCTGTGACGCGTCTTGGTTTGGCTCTTGGCCATTTGGACTCACAAGTGTATGTGTGTGAGTGTGTGTGTGTACAACTATTAGTGGCATCAACAAATACAAAAAGGTTAACACTTTTCGCAAATATCCCCGGCAAATTGCTAATTTGTTAAGCAGAAAAGTTATTCACTTCACATTTTGTTTACATGGTGAGTTCTCGATAAGCAAAGTATACAAAGTATAGTATTAATTTTATATTGATATATAAGGTACAGGAAACGAACAAAAAAACTACAGGCGATAATGTTGTTATGTACTTTTGTTATCAGGAAATCATAATTATTTGGAATTGACTTTAAATAATAACTTGAAACTGCCTTTAAAAGTAAGCTTTTTTTTTTTTTTTTGAGAACTTTGAGGATAGACAAATATATTTGCCAAAATTGATATTATTTATTAGATTTAATACAAATGTTTAAAGTATAAATCCCGTAAAACTGAAATTCATAAACTAAGAAACTTACTCGAATGGAATCTTTTTTCATTTTCTTTTTTTTTTTAATATTTTTACATATTATGGGAAATGTATTTTTCTTTTACAATCTTTTCTTATTCTCTGTCCTTCACTCTTAAAAGTATGCTATGTTTTAAGAGGAATATTAGTCCTGAAAAAATACGTATTTCGTTAAATATTTTGCAAAGAGATCTAAGATTGTATTATAGAATCAAGCAATTTTTTTTGTTATTAAGAAATGAAAGAGATTAGTTTATTATTGTATTATATTATATTATTATATAACGTTAATATAACTACAACCCAAATAAATTGATAGTGTTAAAGACAATAACGGGAAATTCAAACATTGGATTATAGCAAGCAAATTGATCATTTGTTATTAAGAAATAAAAGAGATTAGCTTATTATTGTACTATATTATGTTATTAAATGTATATCTTTATTATAACTACAACCCAAATAAAATGATAGTGTTAAAGAAATAGAGTTTTAAAATTCAGCCCGACATCAGGTTATACTTGGAAATGTGTCTTAAAATTTTTGTCTTAACTAATTGCAAAATTTTAGTTATCCGTCAAATCAGAACATCGACAATGGCTTTATAATGGCAATAATACCGTTAAGTTAGCGTCAAGTTTTATGGGTCTTGAGTCACACACACGTTGTTATTGTTGTTGTTGTGCTCGTATTTGTCTCATTATCTGATAAACCAAACGCTGTCACACGGAGCTCTCTCGTCCGAAGGGGTTTGTTGACCCTTTGCGCTGCGAATGGCGTTGATAAAGATTTTTGCAAGACGCGTTCAAAGCGCGGCAAACAACTTACGCGAAGATCATGTCAATATAACCAGATTTTATGGTCGCAAACTACACAAGCGAACTAGCTATAGCTATATATATATACATATCTATGCTAGGAAAGGGGTTACCTCATAAGTAAAACGCACACGTAGCCAAATAAAAATGGTAGCAGAACTTAAACTATGCCGAATAATTCGTATGTTAAGCCCGAATGTTATGTTGTGGTCTCTTTTGGCCTCTTGAGTCAAGTCTTGTGTTCTCGACTATTTGGCAGTATTTTGCTGGACTTCAAGGCCAACGTAACCATCGGGTTAATTAACCCGCCATTGTTAATCCTCTAGCCAGCATATCAGCTAATATCCAACACTCCGAGTATACAACTGGTTCGCTATTGTCACAATCGTTTTTGGCCCATAATGAATTCAATTATTGTCACTTGACTGCGTTAAGTATGCGCAACGTTGTCGCCGCTCCGCTATGTGGCTCTTGCTCTTGCTCTTGCTGTTGCTGTGGCTGTGCTTCTCACACATGCATGTGTGTGTGTGTTTGTGCGTGTCGAGTACCTACTACAAAGTCCAAATTACCCAGCTGAACTTTCGTGCAAGAAAAATGTACAGCACAAATGGCTTATTAATTGACACGCTCGGAAGGTAATTTGTCGCTTTCTTAGCAATAAAATTAAACTGGATTTCCAAAAAACAATATGATCAGAATTTCTTACAAAGTACAAGAAACATATCTACTATGTTGTTCTTGAGAAAGAAATGTATAATATAGAATATTGAAAATAAGAAGCTTAAAATATGGGAGCTTAGAGTTCTAGTTACGGATGCTGAATCCTTCTATTCTATATTTCCCCAGGAAATACCATAAATGAAACTGTTTTGAAGGATCCGTAACTAGGACTCTAAGCAAGATATGGGAGCTTGGACTTCTAGTTACGGATCCTTCGAAACAGTTTCATTTCTTATATTTCATGTTAAATTCTTCTTATTTTGAATATTCTATATTACATATATCTGTGTAAAATAAAAAAAAATACAAGGATCTTTAAAAACAGTTTTTTTTATCGTATTCCCTGCTGATCGTTAAGATGTTTCTTTTGATAATATTATTGTATTATTTTTTCCGAAATATCATGTTTAATTATATAAGAAAACAAAAAATAATGAAGGAATACCTAGGAATACCATATTATGAATTGAACCATTCATTTACATTACAAATCACAAAACTGTAATCAAATTGAGTTAATATCGTGTGTAATAATGTCAACTTCTTAGAATATCAAATTTATAGTTAATTTAAATCCATAAAGTCAATTAGCAATATAAATGTTAATTAAAATTGAATTTGTCGTTTCTATAGAGTATTTAGTACTTTTTAATGTTTTTAACCTGATAAAAAAAAATAAAATATAATGGATTTTACTGAAAAAAATGGCATCTGGTTTTTATTTAATACATTTTTAAGATAAGTTCCTACAATTTCATATTTCATTGTTATGGTACGTTTTTTCTTGTTTTTTAATGTTGTTTTAGGGTTAATCCTAAAGTACTATTGGAATAATATTAAATGTGTTATTTAAATCTATAATTTATGCAGCTTCTTTTTGTTTATGGAAACAAACTTTCACAAGATTCAATCCTTACCATGTTCTGAGAATGTTTTTCCATAGTAAATAGTTTTTCTTAAAAAATCAGCCTTTCTACTCTCGAAGTCAATTAGGATTTAACTTCCGATTTATATATGTCTTAGCTTAATTAAAATGCCAACAAATTCGGCTGGGTTGTTATTGTCATCGTGGGTCTTTGGTATCTGCGAGATACATTTGTTGTTTGGCTCTACGTGCTTGGGTAAAGGCAAATGTTATGTGCGTCACTTGAAATAAAAATTGTAGCTCTCCCCAAAACTTGTTTTTGTGATACATATACGTATATATATAAATATATATTGGCTGTGTATAATTTCGGAGCAGTCACAGGCTTTGAGTTTCGCCTAATATACGATTTATATAGAGTCAATATAAAAATATATTTGTATGTAAGTTTGTGTGTTTGCTTTGCGCCTCCACACTTAGCTACGTGATTATATAGCCATTAAATAAAAATAAATAAACATTAAATAGAAAGACGTTATCGTCGTCTTTACACACACACACACACACACACATTCAACCCATTCACATTTAATCCACATTTATCGTGGAAGTTTTCAGTTTATAGTCGTACCAGCAATTTCAATTCGAATTCTCAATTCTAATTTATTAATTTAATTTAAGATAAGTAAATGCGAGCAGTAAATGTGTTTTGTATTTTTCTTTTTCTTTTTGTGTTTTGTTTCAGTTTGCTCCGCCTTAAGCGACATGGCGAATACTTTTTCTTTCTGCTTCTTCTTTATATTTGTTAAAATAACAACAACAACAACAAGAACAAGCTGAATACGAAGAACAGCAAAAACAATTGAAATCGTTTTTCTCGCTTGCTCGCATCGCGTTGCTTCTTTTGCAAGTTTCGTTCTGGGTGTGTTTGAGTGTGTGTGTATGAGTATTTGTGTGTGTGTGCTCTTATAAACATGTTTTCGCATTAATAATACATTTTTATTCGCTAATTTAAGCGTTGTTTACTTTAGAAACCAGTTAGCACATACGTTATATACATGCATACACACACACACACACACATACACAATGCCTAGTCTTTGGCTCCACCCAAGTCTGTCTGATAATTTGTTTAATGTATTTGTTGTTGTTGCTGCCGCCTTTTTGTGTGTTATTTTTTCATATATTTGTTAAACAAAAACCATTTTGATTCGCGCTTTTTAGCTTGCGGCAATGCTCTAACACCCTCATGCCACCCCATGACACCGTCTCTCTCTTCGTCTCCGTCACCCCCTTTGAATTCTTGAGTTCCCCCTTTCGTGTTTGTTGCCTACAGCTTAATCAGTGTCGCTCGCTGGGCCATAAATTGGGCATGGCTGCGCAGGGTTGTCAACTGCGCCCATTCACGCGCCCATTACGCCCAGCTAAGAATCGACCTTTTCGGTCCATTGTTGCTTGTCAACACCATAAATAAATGTTGCCTCCCCGTCCCCTCCCACATATCGCACAAATCCAGCTAATGATACTACGCACATTTACATACAATTTGTAGCAAAATTTTGTGGAAATGCCAAAAGCAGACGGTCCTTTTTTCCCCATTGCTCTCAACTTTGATCTGCCCAGTTAGTTTTAAAATCTCGATAAGCATTTGCATTGGACCATGAGATATGTGTATGTATTATTTTTACCCTCTTTTAAACATGTCAGTGTTATCGATATTTTTGTGGAATTGTTATTGAAGTAAATTTCACGAAACAATCATATATCAAAATTGACTGGCAACTGGTAATTAAAGCTCTCTAGGGTCAATGGAAATTTATTTACGATTAGAATTAACATTTTTTTAGAATTTGTGTTCTCCCTTTTTTTTTTAGTATTATTCGCAATTTTTGTTTGTTTTGTAAGTTGAGTTTTGATTTTTCACCCATCTCATAGATAAGAACTGTTTAATACAGAAATAACATTTGTGTTTTCATATTTAGAATATGATTCATTATATTTTTTAGAACTTCCACTCATCGATAACATAAATGTTTTCAATTCAAATTAGGTTCATAGGGAATCTTAAACTTTTACCACGTACAGAAAAACTAAACAAATCTAACGGGGTTTTTGCTTGTTTCCTATTTCTATGTTCCATTTTACAAAAAAAAAGTGCCAAAAAGGAAAATATAAAAAATCCGTTATTTAGTTTTTTGACCGTCTCACTGCTATTTCAAAGTTCACAGATATATAAAGTTTAAGTTCTTAACTTGCTTATAGACTTGAAACACTGTGTATATTTGATACATACATATGTATGTACATGTCATACATATTAAGGTTCCAAAATTTAAGCGCTGTTCAATAATTTGAGCACGCTCGAATTTAGATTTAAAACTATTTTTATATGCAAAGCCATTTACCAATTTTGTAATTTAATTCTATATAAAATTTATTTGCATATAAAAGTACTGGACTTTGCTTTAAAATTTAGAGTTCACATGTAGTTTAAATGAATGGAAAATTCATAAATGCTTTAGCGACGAATTCATTGATATTTATGCGCCCTTTTCATTAACGATTGGTGAAGCAAGTTTTTTTTTTTTTTTTTTTGTAATAAACAAAAAATCTCCTAGATATTAATGTATCATATTCATTGATTGTCTTATTGTTTTTTTTTTCTGTTTTTTGATTTCGTGTTTTTGGTTTTGAGTGCTGAAATTGAACACGCTGCCCCAGATGGGGCAAAGTGAGGCAAGGCAAAAAGTATTAATACGCGCATAAAAATGGAGCACATTGAAGAGCCATTGAAATGTGACAATTTGTTGCTGTTTCAAGTGCGCTTCAAGTCGTTGAACGGTCTTTTTTTTATACTCTTTTTTTTTGAGCAATCGCAGCGGGTCTCAGCAAGCACATTATACCAATCAATCCGATCCGATCTGCAGGCAGTCAAATAGTCAGTCGAGCAATCAGGCAGCAGCTGCCCTTTCGTCAAATAAACAATTGCCATTAGCAAATGTATAGCCAAGAGTGGAGTGAGAGAGAGAGAGGAGATGCGCTGTGAGCAGACGACACTTGAGCGCATGTAATCAAATCATAAATTTATAAATGAATATCTATGTATACTTGTGAACTATACACATCCAATGCTTACACATATATTTTTGTGTATGCTATTCTATTAATTTCCATTAGAGTTCGGTCGCAATGACGAGTTATCTAAACACAATGCGACGCCTCAATTTGGTTCAAGTATCTTTTGCGGTTGGTTGCATCAACTGTACTTTGCTGCCCCCCTCTCGCTTACCACCACTCTGTACGCTCTGAATTTGTTGAGCAGACAAAAACCCGATTGTGTTTTATTCGTAGACAATATACAAGTTTTCTTCCAGTCCCGTCATGTGTAGACACAAGATGCGAAAAGACTTTCTCACTTCGTTTTGCCGTATATGCGGAACTGATTATCTACAAGACTCGTCGAGTATAAATTCTTGCCAAAGGGAAATTTAAATTTCCCTCGGCTGCGCTGGCGGAATTTGTACTCGACGTTTCTTGTAGAAAATATGCGGTGCAGCTCTTGCCGAAAATCTGTGCTTAGATTCTAGTGCGTAGTTCGGAATATGCAAAATAAAAATACGCTCAAAAATATATGCAGTAAATAAAATGTTTATTGTACTTCAAATTAAATGTATTTAAACTAAAACAATGAGTACTTAAAATTATATATTATCTAAACAGTTTTACTTATAACTAAATAAACTAATAGCTAAAAGAAAAAACTAATTTATTTCGCCGTTTTCTATATTCTTCGCCATGGACAATGCATTGTAGTTTCTATTTTTGTCATCCAACATAGCTCTTTCGTGGTCCTTAAAACTGTAAATATAAATACAAATATATTTCTTAATTTAAATCAGATTAGAATAGAAGTTTAAAAGTATTAACAACTTACCTCTTATTGTTTTATAAAAGACGCGCAGGAAAAAATCAACTTTCTTGTTCAGCACTCACAAAACAAATGACGCATGATACACAAAATTGCACATGTTCGAGAAAAGTAGGCGTTAGGGAAATTACGCGTTGCGCTAAGAGGGCGCGTACACCAGACTCAATGCAAGAAGCATTCTACAAGACGAGTCATCTAACGATCTGCAGAAAATTCTTGCACATGTTCGAGAAAAGTAGGCGTTAGGGAAATTACGCGTTGCGCTAAGAGGGCGCGTACACCAGACTCAATGCAAGAAGCATTCTACAAGACGATTCATCTAACGATCTACAGAAAATTCTTGCAGTCTCCGTCTTGGCATGACACGAAACACAATTGGGAAGTATCACACAGACACACACACACACACAGTTACAGTTACAAATAAATAGAATCAGTTCAACTCCTTTTCATAGCGATTTCATCAAACAAACTATATTATAAGGCATTAGAGATGGGATCGTGATGCAATTAATTATTTTCAATCTGGCAATTTTAAAACATAAATTAGCTTTAAACAGTGTTCAAAATTGCAAATAACTGCAATTACAGCAATTATCGATAATTAGCAGCGTGGTTCAAATCGTAAGTTCAATCGTACTAATTGCGAACGATTCGATTGAACTAGAGTTCAGCTAAGTCGTGCTCTTGCTCGTTAACATCGTGTCACTGGCTCATCACTAGTGACAAGTATTTGCATCCCTTTTGCGCTGCTTTTTGTGTTCGCTGTGTAAGTAAATGTGTTGGTATTGGTGAAAATGCCAACAACTGTCGTCATTGTTATTGTTGTTGCTCGTCTTGTATTGCTGTTGTTGTTGTTGTTGTTGTAATAATCCGAACTGAAAAAGTAGACGCATATTTTAAGAAATCATTTCTTGATTACGACGTTTGAAAACAATTTGTCTTTGCTCTCTCGCTTCACTTCTTCGATTCTCTTGCCGCACTTCAATGGCACTTAATATGTAAATGTACATAAACATTCATACATACATACATACACACACACACACACAAATAAACATGCTTATATTAGTAGCTTTGTGTAAGTATGTGTGTACATAGAGCCTCAAAGCTGCCTGACTTGTTGAGCAGTTATTTTATTCCATTATTCTTGCGCCCATTTTGATTTCAGTTTGTTGTTCTCATTCTCATTGTTGTTGCTGCCGTTTTTGGTGCTTTTCCATTGGCTTTTATAAAATCAAGCTAAAATTACTGTCGTCACAAATGAATCTCGTTTGAGAGTGAGACCAATGAATGGTCTCACAGTAAACTTTAATGAAGCTGCCTTTCTCTGTCTCTCTCAATCGCACACACTGTGTTTGTGTTTGGTTAGTGCAAAAGCAATAGTAAAAGCTCTTTGCTGATTTTTTTTTTGTTTTGTATCGCATCTTAGGCAGTTTGAGGCTCAAATGTATGAATGAATGGCAAAGGCAAGGACACGCAGTCAAAACATCATCATCGACACCGACACATGCCACATGTGGCACACAACAGCAGTGGCAGTCGACCGACACCTGTTGAGGGGCACACACGCAACGCACATGCACAGACACGCACACATCGACACGCGTCGTCACTGCTGCTGCTGCTGCCGTCGCCTGCAAAAGGACAACAGCCGCAGTCGGCGTTGCGCGAGCAGCGACAGCGACCGAAACAGAGAATGCGAGAGAGGTAGGATAGAGAGAGTGAAGCAAGGCCAAACACAAAACACATGCTGCTGTCAAGGTGAGAAGGTGAGAAGAGAGCGACGCTGTTAGGCAGGCATTCGGCAGGCAGAGAAGCCTTGCTGTTGTTGATTTTGTTGTTGTTCTGTTTCTGGTTGCTCTCTTGCTGTTCACACACACACACACACACAATCACATACAGCACACATTTGGCAACATGTGCACAGCTCGAGGTCGACAACAGGACAACGATGCTGTCATAGGTCAGGACAATGAACAAGAACTGAAAGAGGACAGAGAGAGAGAGAGAGAGAGAGAGAGAGAGGAAGCTAAATGCCACTAAATATGCAACATAATGGAGTGGCAGGCAGTGAGGCAGGGTGAGGCTTAGGTGTTGTGGCTTGTCACAACAACATTGCCCTACTGCCGATGCGCATGATGATGACGATGACGATGACGATGATGATAAGAGCAACAGCAAAACAGCAACACAGCAATACAGCATCGACAGCAATAACAACAACAAACACAACGCAATGTTGGCCTCAACAGTTGGCAACGCCGTCTGTGGCTGCACTGGTGACACATGTTGAACGAGGAACAAACAAGCAAGCGTTGCATAAACGAAGTGTATGCAGAGGAAGTTATAAAGCAGCTAGTTTACAGCCTACTTACATTGAAGGGTAGAGGAAGCTTCAAGCTCTTTGACTTTTAGATGGGCTAAGGAAATAAAAATACTTGAGGTAGTTTTGGTTAGTTTCTCAATTTTTAACTATAAAAAAGGAGAACAAAGAAAGATATCTGACTTTCATTTAAAATAATTTAGTTTTCCATATATTTCAAATTTAATTTGAATGCGCCAAACGTCAGAGCTTTATAAACTGTATTTCACCTTTACGTTTCGAATTCAAAATTTTCAATTACTATGCAAAAAATGACACATATTTTTAAGATTTTTGGTTTTTATGTACAACAAGTTTGTTTTCCTTTTTACCCTATATGTATATTAAAAATTTAGTTAGCTAATAATTTGTAAAGCTTTATAACTTTTGAATGGAATCGTTCGATTTATAGCGATTCAAGATAATCTCTACATAAATAAAACACTTTGCATTCGGTTTACTTTCTAAATTTGTAATAACATTCAAAAAATTAACTTAATATAGATTCCTTTTTAAATATTTTTAGTTACTTTTTGGCAGTCTTAGCAAATTGTAGTTATATACATCATAGATTAATTTTTTAAAAAATTCAAGGGTCTTTTTAGATCCCGATTTTATCAATGATTCAATCCCTTAACTAGCAATTGTTCTGGCTTATCGTAAAAGTCTTGAAAATACTTTGAAACTGTCACCGTTGAGATTTCGTGGGACTTCCGCCTGAGGTAATTTTTCATGGAGACACTGACAGACTGACAAACATATCAAATGACATTCGTAATCAAAATGCCGATAGCTAAATTGAAAGAACACTAGCAAATCATTGAAAAATCTTGAGAACATCGCAACACGCAAAATAATTTTCACTAAAACCAAATCGTTGACTACCTGAAGAAGTTTCAGCTGGGTAACGTCGTAGATATTTTTGCGTCTTGTGCAAACAATGCCTAGGAACACGTTATCCCTTTTTTATATTTAATGGTTTTCTTCATTTCAAAAAGGGCGCATATAATAACAGCGGCTAATGCGAATGTCGAATAGAATAGAAGTAAAACGAAGGATGAGGAGGAGGAGAAGAGAATTCCGAAATTGGTTTTCATTGCTTGCTAGCAATCCTAGGATTCATCCTAGGCTAAACACGCAGCCTAAACAAATGGCACACACAATTTGAAAAAGAAAAACTAAATTCCTTTTGTATCTGTAAAATGTAACTACAACTGCAGCTGCATGCATATGTGTGTTTTATCTATGTTTAGAAGCTGCTTCTTGGTTTTCCTTTTTGGGCAAATGCACACAACACACACACACAGCTGTGCACCGTTGAATGAAAAATGCAAAACTCTGCGAACTCATCTTTTGTCTGGCTGTCTAGTTGTCATCGTCGTCCTTTGCGGATTACTTTAGTTTCAGCTACACATTTCTGTCACGCCAACAGATCGAATTTCACCAGAGGATTGGCAAAAAAAATATAAACTCAACATAATAAAACGAAACAGGTGCTGAACTTGAGAAATTGTACGATTCCAGGGTTTTGGTGAACCACCCTCGATGTCTGACTATTCAAAAGTTGGACAACTAATAAAGCAACCCCCTGGGAAGTGTTTAACTTTCAAGTGCGGCGTTCTAAGGGCTGTAATAAGAATTAGTCCTCATTAGATCAACAATAATTAGTTCAAATTTATATTTACTTTTGAAAAAAAAAAGACATTTATAAATTATATTGAAAATATTTAAAATACATACCTATGTTAAATAAATGCATATAAAAAATTTTAACATATTTATTTGATTTTCAATATATTTGGTATTATGCAAACCAATCTTTTATATTGATCAAATACTCTATCAATGATAAGATCGAATTTATTTTTCCGGGAAAATTCATTTATAAAGTATATACAAAACAAGTTGAATATGAATATCTTAAAAAAGAAATATAAATTCTTTCTCTTTTATATAATATAAATATTCTACTCTTCCATACGAATTGAACATTTTTATAATTATGTATAAAATACTATATTTTTAAATATAGTAAAAATAACTATAACAAAATATAGAAATTTTCTGTCACTAATAAAAATTAAAAATAAATTTAGAAAAATAAAAATAAATTTTTTATAAGAGGACAAATTTTTATGGAATTAAAATATTTTTTTTCATACTCGATCTCCTATAGATAAATCCAAGCAACTGAAAAGATGTTATAATAGCAGGGCTTATTGGAAAACAATTATTTCTGTTAATTTAATATGAATTATACAATTTATTTATTTTTTAAACAGACAGATTGTAAATAAAGGAAGAGAGTTTTTTGAATAATACTACTCCTTGAGCAACCCTTGCGATCTGAAGCAAATTAAAATGTCTCTTGAACTAAAACGGAATTCACTTTTTGACTGCACAAAAGTTTTGCATTGTGTTCAACGAGTTGCAAGGGAAGAAAAGGGTAGACTGAGAGAGTACTCTACTCACTACTCTCTATTCTTTACTGTTGTACTACGAATGTATTGGCAGCGCCTAGGTTCAAGTTATGAAAGGCGTCATAGAATATGTCAAGTCAAATATGTGCGCTATCCGTATCTAGATTAACGGCAACTGTGCGAGTACTGTACAATATTTGAAATTCAAATCGCAAACTGTTGAAAGCAGAGCAACGTATTTAAATATCCCCCTTTTGTGCCTTTGACAACGTCGACGACGACGAAGCTGATTGAGCGATTTCAAAATCGCACAGCCGCTCTAAAGTTAGGCAAAAGTATTTACATTTTAGAAAAACGCTCGAAAGATACTTTTAGTGGCAGAGATACGGGAAGAGGACGCAGGCAGTGGTGGCACGGTGGCAGGGTGGAGTCGAGGCTGGTCTTTAGATGTTTACCCTGAGATATGGAATACGTAACGTCAACTGCGACGCGACTCGAAGCGAAGCGAAGCCGACCCGCTAAAGGGGGAACTTTTGCTGCTGGCATTGCTGCTGAGGGATAGCCAAAGCAATAATCATAATATACAGATACAGATACATTTACAGATACAGATACATTTGAATTGTGTGTTTGTGTGTGTGTGTGTGTGCAGCTCTCTCGCTTCTGCCTTTAACAATGAGGCGGCAGCAGCGGCAAAAATAATATTAATGAGCAAGTTTTTGATTACGCAGCCATTAGCCGAACTCTCAGTTTGAATTTGAATTCAAAAATTTCGGTGAAAACGTCTGCACAAAAGGGGCAGGGGAAGGGCCAGGGGGCCAAGGGCCAGAGCCCTTTTGTCTGTGTGTCGCGTATTGTTTTATAGATGCGATTCGCTTTTATTGTCTACATTTTGATTCTTTTGCGCATTTTGTGGCAATATGGCAATGGAAAGAAACTTCGTGCAGCGTTCGCACACGCTTTTCACTCCATTTTCCATTTTTCATTTCCCGTTTTCCTCCTCAACTTGCTCGCTGCTATAGTTGGACTTATCAATACGTTAAGTCATATTTAGATGCTGTCCTAAAGCGCACCCTCGACCTGTTTGCTGTGGGCTCGGGGGTTGGTCCAGGCTTCAGTTTTCCATCATAATCATAAGAACGTCGCATTACAGTCCTGGACAAAAAGGAAGTGCAAATCACTTTTACAGAAAAATGGGCGTTATATACATGCCAAAAGGAAATCATCATATTGCCAGATTATGTCGTTACGCACGAATTCGTTTCTTATGTACTTCGGAAGGATAGAATTACCAAGAATTAAAAAAAAAAACGAGAAGATATTTTCCATTTTCAAATTGAATTAAATGTGGGAGCTAAAAATATTTCGTGGTTCGTTCTTGTTTCAGTAGAAATATATTTTAATAAATTGTCATTCAGTTGAAGAATATTATTATTTTTATATACTACATATTTATAATTTGTTTATATAAAGATCAATTAAAAATAAATGGCTTTACTTTTATCTTATTAGAATCATTTCTTATTTTCAGGAAAATAATTTTAGTATATACTATGTACAGTTTATTATTATAGTATATATACAGCTTATACAGTATATTATAATAGTATATTTAGTACATGTACAATATATATTTTGTTTTTTATATAGTTATATTATATTGCATTATTTCTTATTAACAAACAAATAATGAAAACACTTTGAACATTATTTCTTCACAGATGTTTCAGCTAACACGCTGATTAGTCAGCTCAATTCAATTTAGACGAATTTGTCGTTTATCTTGACTGAACTAAATTCTTAGGAATCGGCGAGTACTTAGATGATCTCAATTGCTGTTGACATGTGTCGATGATGTCATAGTCTCAGCTACTTCCCTCTCATTTAAATATATTTTATTTCAGTTTCTGCTCGATCCACAGCAATATCTTTTATTTTGTTTTTTTTTTCGTTTTTGTTTTACTTTTTTTCACACACACTCTTGGTTTTTTTGTGAATTCTAAACTGTACCTATTTTGTGGCAGTAAATCCATCTACCCTGCGGAATCGCTACGCTATTTGTATGTGACTTTCGAATGTTGTCCTATTCTTTGCTATGATAATTAATTTTCCAGCTTCGATATCAGTTTTATCTGTAAAAATTCTATACATGTTCGTAAGCTGCACCCCTAAAAAAAAGAGCAATAAGCGAACAATGAAAGATTTTTAAATGGAATTTCGTATTTAATCCTCACTATGTCGTACCTTTCACACACACATGCACACGCACACACATACAAATGTAGTGTATAGTGTATAGTCAAAGATATGTATGCTCTTAACTAACCCGGCCTAAGACTGTAAGAACTGCTGTTGTTGTAATTCATCACCTACAAATCAATCATTTTGACGAACCTAGTCGTTGGGCACTAAAAAGATTGGAGATGAAAAGAATAGAGAGAAAAGAAGGACAGAGCAGAGCAGAGAGAAGCATGCGTATAAAATGTAAAAAGCAATGCACACACAATAGATCAACGCTATCAAAGAACAGGGTCCGGCTCTGGCTTCGGCTCTTAGCCGCAATGCTGACCTTTTAACATAAGACCAACACCGAGATGGAAGCCTGTCTGAACTAATTGTCCGCCTGTCTTGCGAGTTTCGTCTCGTTTCTCGTCAGTCTTTGCGCATGCGCATGAAAAATGTTTTCATTTCATAGATAGATAGACCTATACCTATAGATTGATATTTGTATACCTCGATCTCTCTCTGTGTATGCGTGTGTGTGTGTCTTGCATTGGCACTTAATTTGTTGTTCTTGTCTGCGGCGTTGGTGTGAGATTACGCATTTTCCATATGGTCGGACACAGCACTAAGTTGCTCTATACCCTGTACAAAATGCACATCGGCAATGATGAGATTTTCGAAAATTTTGCAGTTCGCTAAGCCATAATATTCTTGAGCGCAACAAAAGCTTTATTTAACATATAATCTAACTTTTTGAAAATTTTAAATTAATATTCGAATATTATAGATCTTAGCTTGGTTATTTAAAATAAACAATTTAATTTTGTTATTTTAAAGTACTGAAATCATTTTTGATGATTATTGTTTTTAATTTCATTTTATTTCTTACCTCATTACAAATTCTTTTTCATCGATAATAAATAAAAACAAATTTTCAATATTTTTCTATAAAATTAAATTAATTTTAAAATTATTTTATTATTAAATGTTTACCTCATTATTATATTTTTCCAACAATATCCAATAAAACTTAACTTAACTCTCTTATTTGATCGATGATACATCATTTTATGACTTTCATTTTGATATATTATAATAGTAAACTTTACCGAAAGCTTACTATTCCTGTAAATATTAATGTTATAAAATTTGCTTATTGTCTAAATGACAGAAAATAAAAAAATTCATATAAATTAAATTAGTGACGACTCCTTTATTATTTTTTTAATAGCTTATTTACTTTCTTAAATAACTAAATCTTTTAGTTGACTACAGTTGTGGGACTACAGGGTGCTCCTTAGTCTATCATACTTTTGACTTATTTGCTAACATATCTCGTACTCTCTTCTTCGCACTCGTTTTTACGAACTCGCCTGTAGATCCTTTAGAATTCGAGAGCTGCCTTGTCTTGTCGTGTCTTGGCTTAGTTTACAATGCACTTTTGATTAGGCAGCAAAATGTCGATGTCGATGACGATGGAGGTGGCCCAGGTCCGAACTACGCCTTGGACTTGGAGTTGGTCGTGGGTACGTGATTGGTATTATTCATCACTTGTCCTGTGGCTATCTGCACAGTGCTTATCAGAATTTGTTTAGGCTCTTTTCTACACGTTCACGTTTTCGTTTCCCGCCGATGTTTAATTTAAATTTTAAGTATGTCTTTCAGGTAGTTCAGGGATCGATAGAGGTTGCTAGGTTGTTATCTAAAACAGGTAGAATCTATTTTAATGGGAATTCATTTATTTAGTTGTTTTGACTGCTGCTGCAGCAGCGGCAGAAGCAACGATGGATGGCAGGAAGTGGAAGCAATACGTGTTCAGTCTGCCAACAATTATGAGCATTTTATAATTGAATTTATGACCATTTTGCTAGGACTCCATAGAAATTATGAATGCAGAAAATATTTTGCAGGACTTCCAGGACAGCAATGGAAATGGAAACGGCAACAGCAGCCAACAGCAGTCAGCAAACAGCAAACGATTTTTAGGGCCAACACCCAAAAAACTTTGGATTCCTTACAATGCAGTCGATAAGTATGGCATAAGTACAATTCATTCGGCAAACATACTTACAAGCCATGCCTGCTAAGAGAGTGAGAGAGAGGGGGATGGCAGAAATACGAGTGCCACTCAAGACTGTCCCCCCCTTCCTCACTTTCCAGTCAGTTTGTAATTTCCATTCCCTCCCATTTGAACTCCATTCTAGCAAGACAAACTCGAGAGTTGGTGGACCCAGTTCTCCTCTCGTCTCCTCTTCTCCTCCCACACACACACACCATCAAACAACAATTGTCGGTCCCAGCTTTCGGGTCGGACTTGGGCTGGGGCTGAGCGCACAGCTGTTCAAGAGAAAATAGTCATTGTAATAAGAAAATTTTGATTTCATTTTTAGTATTTGTATAAAATTTAATAACGCCGCACAAGATGGCTGACTGACTGCCTTCTTCTTGTTGCCTCTGCTCACGTTGTTGTTGCTGCTGCTGCTGACAAAGTTGAGCAGCAGCAGCAGCGATGCCAGCGCAGACTGCGCTGCCACGACTGCCGTTGGCGTTGACGTTGCTGCCATTGGCAAAGCGCTTTGCCGCGAGGGGTGCAAGCAGTGGGCAACTAAAACGCTTAAAACACACAATCTCGTTTGGGTTCGGTCGGGATTTCGGGGTTACGCTTAAACTCTAAGTACATTTTAACTTAACTGCCTTTTTTTGTTTTCAATGTGTGTGTGTGTGTGCTAGTTGCGACGACGACGTCGACCGAAGGCAGCGACAGCGACTGCGGCAGCATGGAGAATTGTATAAGGCAAGAAGGCAAGCCAAAAGGATGATGATGATGAGGACGATGATTGAGGGCCGAGTATAAGCTTGAGAATGAGTTTGAGTTTGAGTATGAAAAGGGAATGGGGCGGCAGGGGGATAAGCGCACTTTCTGGTGGAAAGGGTGGCAACGACAGCGACTCCTGCTCTTGCCTCCTGCTCTTCCTGCTGCTTCTGTTGGTGGTAGTTTGAGATTTCTAACTGTGTGCGCAGCACAATTATAAATTTTTGGAATTGTTGTAATTTAGTTTTGTTTGTTTGCCTGTTTGTTATGCTAGTATGTAGTAGTAGTACTTCTGTCTGTATGTGTATGCGTGTGTGTGTGTGTGTGAGTAAGCTATATACAAGTGAAGAGCGCCGTCTGGTGGCTGTTGGGCGAAAAACTTGCCCTGGCTGCGGCTGCTGATTATTACGATAAAGCATAATGATTACATTTTTAGTAGCTCTCGTTATGCGTAGTGGCAGCGCGCAATCGAGAGCGAGACGGGTAGCTAGTGCAATCGAAATGTGTTGGAGTGAGAGAGCATGAGTTGTAATTGTTGTTCAGCTCAAAGCAGCAGTTGAACTTTGTCGTTGTTGTTCTCGTTGTTGTTGTTGTTGCTTTGAGCTAAGGAGGGTTGCTGTTTTGGTGATAGACTAAGAGGGTCGGGGAGAGGAGTGGTGTTAGGGAGCTAACGGCATTGGCTTGCACTTGATTAATTGCGATTTATGCGCTGCGCTGCGGCTTAAATGCGATATATGCTAGACTCTTGTGTAATTATGGATTGTAGAGCTGAAGCTATATAACGGTTCCTGAGTTTATGAGGGTTACTCAACATGCATTTGCCAATTGAAATGTGAGTTAAAAAAGGACATTTTGTAGCAGCGAATTATGCTTTAAAGGATACGTCAGCATCTGTATAATGAAACTAAGTGCTAACGCTATTCAAGGGGTGTTGATAAAGCCCGCACTTAAAACGCTTAAACTTATGCTACGCACACACACACAAACACACATGCATCATCTACTTAGGGGCAGCTGTGATTTTGAAAATCTATTCCCACAAGTAAATAATGTAAAACGAGATCAGCACGAAAATTCTTTGCGTTTCAAGAGCAACAAACAGAGACAAACGTCATAGCCGCGCCATAAATGCAGAAATTGTTTGCATATTTCTCTTCTGTAGTATGTGGGGGCGACAGCTTTTGCTGTCGGTGCAATGCTTACGTTGTTGCTGTTACTCGTACATTCACACGTGGATACATACGCACATACACATGTACAATTTTTGCCTTTTTGTTTTGCTTGGCTCATTTGGCAAGCAATACAAGCACGCTCTTTCATATATACTCACAGACGCCTGTGAGAGCGCAACAATCCAAACACACACACACGCAGATAAGCGGCCAAGTGCGAGAGCGAAAGAGAGCTAAAGAGCCAATTGTTGGCAACGACCCAAGCGACGGGAGTGCAAAAAGTACGTGGAAAATGTCCAAGCCAAACAATTGCCGCTATTGTTATTACTTTTGGCCCACATTCAAAACGGCCAAGAGCGAGTTCAGAGCGTGCAAAGAGCACCTTCGCATTTGCGAAAAAATGTTCTCTTCGTGGTTGCTCTGAGTTCCCTTCAGAGATGAGCATTAACCACGCACGACGCACCTTTCGATATTTCTGATGTGGGACACACATATAACATGACATGTTTCAAAACACTAAATCTAGATTGTACATCAGATTAACGACGATAAAAAGCGCAACGATCATCTCTCATTACAAAATTAGTTATTTTGCCTGTACAAAAAGTTTGCCAACAGATGCATAGGGTAAAAATCACGAGACACGCTCTCAGCACTATTTCCATGCTCCGTTTCCTTTGCTGCTGCTATTGCTGCTACGTATGCTTGTTGTTCCAGAGAACGAGAACTTCGGGTATAGCACGTCGCGTCGTCGTCGGCGTCGGCTTTGTTCGTGCTCTTTGCTTCGGTTGCGACGTCGTCGTCGTCGTTGTTGTCGTTCGCCGTCTTCGGCAAACGCTTGTGTGAATGTGTTTGTGTGCGTTTGTAATTGATTTTATTAGTTTTTGGTTTTTGTTGTGTGTTTGCTGCTGTCGACGCTGGCGTTGACGTTGCTGCTGCCGTCGCTGTCGCAGTCGCAGCTGGCAGCGTTGATGAATTTTAAAAAATTTTGAATTGCCCGCCCTTTAGTCATTGACTAAACGTGCAGCAGTGCGAACACGAACGCGCGCAGCGTCATTCCGGCTTCGGCTTTACACTTCTGCTCAACTACTCTAATAAAAAAATTATTATAAGTTCAGATAATAATAAAAATACACTTTCCTATTACGCTCTCGATATATATCGTCAAATGTAATTAGTACACAACACTCTTGATATCACACTTATTATTATTCGGCACGCGCGAAAACGGACAGACAATTTGAAACAGTGCTTAAAATACACAAAAAATAATAAAATAAACGAGAAATCAAATTGAATTTGCAAACTTGCAATCACAGTTACAACGTGCAAACATTTGAAATATGTGCTAAAAAGTGAAGAAGTTATACAAAAATAAAAAGAGTCTATAAACAATTTGCAAATTCAAATATACTTGCTGGGATTACAACCGTGGATTAAACAAGCTGCCAAAATGGTAAATACCAAAAAACAAACTAGAATTATCCAATAGGGAATTACACACACAAGTACTTTACTTACTTACTTATATCATCTACATATTGTGTGACGACCGACGTCTGTCTAACATGGCTAAGAGGGGCTAACTAGAATTTGTGATTCAGCGTCGCTAATTTCTATTTTATTGACAAAAATGTTTTCGAGCACACGCGGGGCGCTCCTTAGTCTTAGTCATTAAACCAAAGTGTTAACTGAACAAGCCAAACTATATATGTATTACTTTCTGTCTCTGAGTATGTGTGTGTGTGTGTGTGAGTGAGTGTGGTGTTTATAGTGGTGCTATATTATAAACAATTTTATGGCGCAGTCGCACGCATTCAACGCCATGGCGTACATATAAATCGTTTTAATCTCTTGCATATTAATTTTTATTATTGGCATCTTATAATTTCCGGCGATTTTGATTAAGCCACTGCCATAGATGGAGCTGTGATTTAACTTATTTCGCATACTACTTACTATTATCATCATCATCAAACATGTACAGATTCTCAATATATATAAATTAAGTGCAAGTGACGTCCAAAGAACTTCCGCTCACAGTGTCACAAAATCAATTTGACATTTCAATCTACATGGATACATATGTATATATATCCATCGATATATTGATGGCATAGATTTTACAGCTGCTTTAGCATTTAGTTTATGCATATCTTTTAAATGCACATAACATCTAAAGAAGAATTTTTCTTCGATTCTTTATAAATCTCTCTGCGCCAATTGCATATCTTTCAATAGATATGTGTGTATGTGTGTGTGTGTGTGTGTTGGACAAATATTCGCAATTTTAGCTCAATAGAAATATTAGATAGAAATATATTTGGCACATTGGGAACACACGAAGAGGCAGCCAAAATAAAAACTCATTTGAAATTATTATGATTATGATGTTGTTATAATTAGAGAACAACGTAAAGAGCCAACAGAACCAAAGAAACAACTGAAAAACGATTCATAATTATTCAAAAATTGACTTTAAACAGCCGCCACAGCGGCGCAGCGCAATGTGAATATGAATATGAATATGAATATAAATGGGAATGCGAATGGGAATGGGATTGGGGGGATAGAATCGGAATCGGAATCAGAATCGTTATAGAAATCACAGCCAGTTGCTGTGGTTGTGGTCCCCATGGCAGATCTCTCACAAATATCTTTAGCCATAAAGATTTTAGTTATGGTTTAGGCAACATCATCTGCTTGCCATCTATAAATAGTCCCTCTGTAAGTGTGTGAGTGTGTGTTGTACCCTCCCTACAACAACACACTAACAACTATAGCACCGAATTACACTTAAAGTGCTTAATCACAGGCAGCCAAAAAAGACGCAACAGCGCAACGTTTTACACAAATCATAATTCTCTGTACGGATTGCGAGTACTCGCCGTTTTGAATATATTTGAATATCACTCATACATGCCCAATTCATAATTCCTCCCCCCTTTCTTCTTCCTCCTCCTCCTTCTTTCCCGGTTTTGCAGGGCGCGCGCGCTCCTCTTTCAAGTTGTTCGCTATTCGATTTGTTTTTAGGTATTTTCTTGGCAATCCCCCCGCTCCCTTCTCATTTCCCGCTTGATTTTTTTTCCCCATTTGATTGAATTTGTTTTCATTAAAAGGAAACGAAATGTGGCCGATGTTTCGTCGGATTCGACAAAAATGCGCCACTATTAAAGGCCGCAATGTATGTTTTAAATCAACGGCCACTCAAAGTGCCATAAGCGATCGAGGCGAAGTGGAGGATGTGAAATAGACGCATTTTATTTATTAATTGCCATATTTAACATATGTTTGTTGCTGCTGCTGCAGCAGCGGTATAAATAAATTGCACAATTTGCGCATAATAAGCAAATTAAGAGCTAATCACGGTCTAAGCTTTAAATAACTCAGAAATTTTCAGTTAGGAATCATTTTTGGAATACTAACAAAAAGATGCAATACCAAGGAGTATTACCATTAAATTTTATAAATCTAACTCTAATGATCGCTGAGATCTAGCAGTTTTTTCAAATGGACAGACAGAACGAAGGACAGAAAAAAGCGAATTAATTGCTATAGAATGTTGAAGCTAATAAAGAAATTTTCAATGCTGATTTATTTTTTTGGAATACTAACAAAAAGGTGCAACACCAAGGAGTATTACTATAAAATTTCACAACTATAACTCCTATGATCGCTGAGATCTAGCATTTTTTTTTAATGGACGGACAGAACGATGGATGGACAAAAGCGAATTAATTGCTATAGAATGTTGAGGCTAATAATGAAGTTTTGAATGCGGAATAATTTTTTTGGAATACTAACATAAAGATGCAATACCAAGGAGTATCACCATAAAATTTCTTAATTCTAACTCTTATGATCGCTGAGAACTATCAGTTTTACCGAATGGACAGACAGAACGACGGATGGACAAAAGCGAATAAATTGCTCCAGGATGTTGATTACTAATAATGATTACTATATACAAAGAATGCTCTATTAATATGGGAATTAGTCACTCAATTAGAATACCCCTTAACTTTGACACTACCGGGTATTAATATGCAAGTAGTATGACACCCCATCGACACTGATTCATAGTCGCAAATATGCGAAAGTGTAAAGGGAGCCAAAGTCACAACAAATCGAATGGGCAAAAAAATACCTTTCAGCATGAACACTTTGGCAGCGATCTAAGCACATAAGTACTTCCTCTATAAATCGTTAGATATGTACATATATATATATATTTTGTATATATTTGTATGAGTTATTCAGTATTTGCTGGATGGGAGGGATGTGTCAATAAATATACTAATTGTTTATTTCATTTGAGGCTTTTTAAATATTTATAAGCATGGCCACAATAAATAAGCCAACTTAGTTTTCAACGCCAAATACGCTGGGCTTTCAATTCCCGATATTCTTTCGATATTCTCATTTAAACTGATCGCAATCGAACACACATTTTTATGGCACTTGGAAATTAAGTAGTCACTCAGAAAGAGAGCGAGAGAGGTAGCGAAAGAGATCGCAAGTGTGCGAACGAGGGAGGCAAGCATATTGCACATTAAAAATAAATACGAATATGTTATTGCCATATGAATACATATTCATATATTGGCTTTTGATCTGAATACACATAAATCTCTGTTTGTCTCGACATCTCTTTGTGTCACTGGGGACTGCGATCTGAGTGCAATCTATTCCATTCTATTTTCCTTATCGAATGGATATCAAATCAGCATTTGAAATTGGATTGGAAATTGTCATAGTGAATGAATATTCAGAAAAGAATTTACAAACTGTTTTGGCATCTGATTTCTTTTGGCTTTTCTCGTGGCAAAATAAAGACATTAAAATTTATATTTGGTCTTATACTGTAACGAACAATTTGAATTTTATAGTTGCATAATTCAAAATGCATATTTCAGTGTTGATATAAACTTGCATTTATAAGACAATATTTAGGATTTAATTTGCTTGTTTTTACTATGGCAATTAACGGATTTAGTTGTTACAAAACTATTTTGTGGCATGTTCATCACCTGACAACCAATTCCACCCACACATAAGTTTTCTCCTCCTTCCTCTCTCTCTCTCTCTCTCTCTCTCTTATATGCCTGTCTCTATCTCTCATAAAATGTCGAATGCAAATTCGTTCCATCACTCAAGTAAGTTGATTTTCCGACAACTTCAAGAGCGGGAGAAAAACGAAACGAATTAAATGTGAAATGTAAATTGTAAAGAAATGTGAGACTGGCCCATAGACAATGTATTGTCTACAGTCGACAATGTGTGTCAGTCAGTCCATCATTCAGTCCGTCATTCAATCGCTGCGACAGCATGACTCACACACATCTATTGGCATCCTTTTTCTCTCCCACTCTCACCCTCTGTCTCGCTCTCTTTCTTTGACAGAGACAACAATAGAACCAAATACCAAGTTGGGTTCCATAATAACAATATTAATTGACAATCAATCATTGCACGTGTTGTATTTCTACATTTTTCCGCTTTATCTTTGAAATTTTCGTTGCTGTTTTTCAGTGCTTTTTTTTTGATTATGCCGCTCAATAAATGTGCTGGACAAATCAGTCAGTTTAAGCCCCACGTAATTAAATATTAATTAAAACATTGCGCAAAACAGCAATAACAAAAAACATGTACATCATAAAATTCCTGACAATTTCTACAACAAAGTCTCTCCGTCACCCAAAAGTCGCCTCAATTAAAGGCGATTTAAATTTATAGATACGGTGGAGAAGACATGCATGGCTAGAGAGGGGGGAGGTAGAAAGAGCAAGCAGTTAGCCAATGCAGCAACAGCAACAGCAACTGAAGCAGCAGCAGCAAAATGGCTTAATTAATTTTAATTATTTTCAATGAGCGACTATGAAATGAAAATTTCTTTCAAGGCGCAACTAAAACTTGCGATCTACAGCGTTCCCTCTCACTCATTCACTATCTCCCTCTGTGGCTCGACTTGAATTTGTATTTGTATTTGTATTTGATAAAAGCAACAATTAAGCAATGAATTAATTAGTAAACATATGGGACTCGATGCTAACTGCGAGTTGTTTGTCTCTATTTTTCTACGGGCACCCGCGGCCCATCAAAACTGGCAATTGGCAATTGATCGCCGCTTTAACCCGCTCCTGTTGCCACTTTAGTCGCATTTAAACAGTATTATCCAGCTGGGGGATGAGTTCAATTTTTCCACATTATACAAATATGCTTCTAATGTTTACTTTTCATGTGCCCGACGCCCAACCCGATGTTCTGCGTCGACAGTTGGCTGCAGATGCGGGTCCCAAAAGTTATTCCCCCTTTTCTTTCATTCGAAAAATAGCCAAAAACGCATAAAGCCCATTAATTTATTTATGTGCAACATGCAAACCGATTGACGACAAACCAATCGCAATTAGTCACAAATGGAAATGAGAATGAAAATGAAAATGAAAATGCATTCATCCCTCCAACTCGAAAAGAAGAGCAAATATTACATTCTGTAATTGCAGCAAAATCGGGTTTACTGTACTCTGTAAACGAAGTTAAAAGGGAGGGAGGAACTAAAGCAGAATGCAGGTACAGCGTGCATAGCAGTCGAGCACACTCGCTAGTTTAAAGAATGTTGAGAGAGCAGAGATTAAAAGCAGGGATTCAATTGTAGCATTGTAAGATATTGTAGTATATTTTGATTGCTTACAAGGTGTCCAAACAGTCGAGCACACTCGCTAGTTCAATGTAAGCTGTTTAAGGTAAAGACAGAAAGCAGGGATTCTTTACACCATTCAATGTATCAACTTTAAGATCTTATGTCATATCTTAATTGCTTACAAGGTACCCAGACAGTCGAGCACACTCGCTAGTTCAATGCGAGTTGAATGGTTAGAAACTGAGATTCTCTGAACTTATTATAATTACAACATTAGAATATTCTAAGATATCTTAACTGTTTACAGGGTGTGTAAATAGTCGAGCACACTTCTTAGTTCAATGTGAATTGAATGATTGAAGATTGAAAGCAGAGATTCCATGAACCATTCAAAGTTGAAACTTCAAGATCTCATGGCTTATCTTAACTGCTTGCAGGGTACCTAAGCAGTCGAGCACACTCGTTAGTTGCGCTCTCAATTGCTTAGCATGTCTCGTTGGTCTCGTACTCGATCATAAATTATAAAACACAGGCACAGATCCCCCGCATCAGGTAGCTGCTAGCTGCTCTGGTAACGCCCCAACTTGTCGGCACTTGGGCGCGAACAAGACGCCAAAAGGCAAACGCCGAGAATGCCTAAGCAGAAAAGAGAGACACAGAAAGAGAGAGAGAGAACGCGAGTTGTTGTCGAGTCGCATACCAAAAAGATTTGACAAATCAGAATGTGCAGTCAGCCAGAACTATTAATCAAACACTCAAAAAACTGGGCAGCAACAGTATTCAAATATTATATGAAAAGGTTGTGTATAAGGAATTGGAATTGAAAGATCTTAAAGTGCTGCGTTAATAACCCAAACGGATATAACATTTATAAATTTAGAAGTTTAATAAATTTTAGATTCATATATTTTGAATTTCATGGCAATCGTATAATATTTTCCAGTTCTTTTTTTAAATTTAACTGGTATAATTATAAGAAATTTGTAGAATAATACAAAATGAAAACTTTTCCACAATATAATTCTTGCTTTACAAATTTAAATTCTATTTCTGCATGTCTTTTGAAACTTTTTCGAATTTCATGGTAATAGAAATGCGTTTTTAAATTCTTCTGTAAATAATTAGAAATTAGAATAATAAAAACAAAATGTGTGTTCCATCAGATTTTTTTCGCTATAAGGCTTATAATAGCTATAGGTTTTTTTTTATTCTTGTTGTAATTCTATTTTGCAAATTTTTCTCAAGAATATTATGTTCGTATTATCTGAATTTAAAAATAAAGGTAACTATAAAAGTTCACAAATTCTGCTGTAAATTAAATTGCTGCAATTGTTACAAATTATAAGAATAATAAAAGAACAGCTCAACACTTAACTTCTATTGTGTTTTTCCTCAGATACTTTTGCCATATTTCATGCACACATTGATACAGCTGACAATCTGTAGGTTTCTCACCCTGACTGAGCAATTAATATGAAATATTTTTGCATTGCATTCAATGTCAGGATCATAATAAAACACATTCACATAAGCGAGACACACAGCCAGACAATATATTATGGAATCCAGTTAGTCAGCTGGCCACATGGCAAACTCTCTGGCTATAAAGTAGGGGTTGTATTCAATGCGATTTCGTGCATTTAATAAAATAGGATTAACAATTTTATAGTTGCTCGCTCTCTCTCTCTTGCATTTTTTGGTCACATGTCTGTCTCTTTCGGTGTGTGAATTTTTAAGCAACTGCGTTTTGTTGTGTTCTTTTGATCTGTCGCCTTTTGTCTGTGCTCTAACCAGTTATTGAAATTGAAGAAAATGATGACAGCTGCAAGGATGGCAGTTAGAATAGAATCCTTGCTAAGCGTTAGTCTTTCGATTAATTAAGAAAATTTTAAGATTCAACATACAACTGGTTTCATAATTTACCTAATGTCATAATTCTTTTTGGAATTTGGAATGAGAGATGAATGAATAAGTGTGTTATTAAAGTGACTGCATCCATAAGATACTTTTAATACGTTTATGTATTTTTCTCTCTCTCTCTGTCTTTCCTCTTTGGGGCATAACTTATGCATCAACGTGTACAATTTTGAGCATAAATCGCGCGCTGTCACCCGGCGACGACGAATCTTGCCTTATTGTCATCATCGCAACATCATCATCATCGTCGCCATCATCCAAGTCATCCATCGGAGTCAATGCGAGAGAGTCCCCAACTAGCTACAAACTTTGATACCGTCCTCTCTCCTCCTCCCCTCTCTTGTCTCTTCTATCTGCGTCTTTATTTTCTTTTTGTTTTTGTTTCTTTGACTGTCGTTAAAATATTTTTGGGTGTGTTCTGTATTTTAATAGCGCTACGAGCCGCGTGCGCATTGCCACTTCCTTTCGTATCTCACAGATACACAGATACTCGCACACACACACACACACACACACCCTGGCTGGCATTGAGTGTGTTTAATTTCTTTCGAATTTGTCAAAAAGTAACATGATTTCTGTTTTTACTTGAAGTCGTCGTCGACGTCTCCGTCTGCACATTTAGACTCGTTTCTCAGCTAATCCCTCGTGCGACTCACTTTGAATTATTAAAACCTAATCTTGATTACACATACACACATATAGAGTCACCTTATTGTATATACGATTTCAGTTACAGTTTATATGTTTTTGTTTTCTGTATGGGGGAGAATCTTTAATATGCTTTGGCTTTGCGATCGCACGAACTCTTCTCTCAGGTATGTGAAGAAGCATTTCGTCAGATCTCAGCTAAAGCAAAGCAACTCCCCCACCTTGAGAACTGCACATAAATCTGCGTTTCGTTTTTCGTTTCCCTTTTCATTGTTGTTGCTGTTTTGTGAAGCGTTTTAGTCTCAATTTTAGGATTAAAAATGTCGTCAGCATTTTTTAAGCTGAATTCCGTTTTTGCAACGCTTCTCTACGAACATCATTTGGCATTGACTTAATAAAACACACCCAACAATAGATGCAGAACTCAACTCAACTCATCCACTAATTTAACGTTTGACAGTTGATTTGGGTATTCGTATTCGATTAGGTAACCGAAAAAAAAACCAAAAAATTCAGTCAACTATTTCGGTTGCTTATTTCTAGAACATTTGCTACCTAGTTTGTTTTTATTGCGAAAATTCGAAATGCATATTAGAGAATTAAAAACTGTACAATTATTGTGAAGGCATTGAACATTTTTCGCCCCTGATCAGTCACCCACCCAACAAACGACTGAGAAAAAAGCAAAAGCAAGCAAACAAAATACATACGAACACAAATTATTAATTTATTAAAATTTAAAGCGCATGACTTTCAGAGCAAATGGCACAGAAATAATAACAACAACAACAGCAACAACTAGCAAAATAAATTGCTATGATTCATGCGTCACACTTGCGCATAATAGCTGGGAGAGGGCTAAAAACCGAATACAACCAGAACGGAAAAATTAACTCACAAAATGTGCAGCAAAGTTGTGCGACTGCCAAATACCCGAACTGCATTCGGCGAGACAAAAGTTATATTAACCTAAATATAAAACATAACACTTGAGAAAGGGAAGCAAATATAAATGTGTGCAAATCTTTTTTATTTTTAACTTTGCATTCATTGTTCTTTTACATTTATGTTTATGACAACAAAGAGCTTCTTTTTGATCTTCAGTTTTATTAGTTATAAAAAATTGTATGATCGTAAAATTAAAGTAAAATGCCAAAATTAAAGTGGAAAATGTAGTTAAACAGAAGTGGAACATTGCATAAAATTAAACTAAATCTATTATTAAAATTTAAAATGAAAAATTAAATATAAGTGGGATTCATAATGAAAAAATCTAAATATAAATTATAACATCGGAGTAGCGTCATTTAATTTGCTAGAAATCATAAATTCATGTATAATCAAAATTCGAAATTTAAGATTAAATTTTTTATTTTAACATAAATGGAATTCATAATGAAAATAATAATAAAATTTCGAAATATATATTATAACATCGGAATAGAGTAATTTAATTTGCTAAAGATCATAAATTCATATATAATCAAGATTCGAAATTAAAAATTCAATATTTCTTTCAACATAAATAAATACCAAAATAAAATTTCATAATATATATTATAACATCGGAATAGCGTAATTTAATTTGCTAAAAATCATAAATTCATGTATAATATTCTGATGTTTAACATCATATTTAAAATATTATTTAATTCTTTCATCAACTTTTGCATCTTTAAGATATTTTAAGCTGGACAGCAAATCGTTTTAATGCTGCTGACCATGACAATTCCTCGTATTTTGCAAACATTTAAATCACAGGCATATTAAAAATACAAAGTGAAGAGATTAAAATAGATTTTATTTGAAATAGAAGCATTGAAATCTTGCAGCTGTTTCCCTTTTCAAAAAAGATGTTGTATTACAAATTTAAACAGAGGTCCTTTCGATAAGCTGAGATATGAGATTAAACAATACTTTGCCGGGTATTAAAAACAAAAGGAGCTGCAAAGCAAGGCCAATGTTCAAGTAGAAGTAGAAGTCGAAGAGAAAGAGGAAGCAGAGCAAAAGGCAGACAGCAGGCAACAGGCCAAATAAAATGGCACGTGGAAGAAGGAGAGCAACTAAAGGCGCGCAGACGCAGATGAAGGCGAAAAGAGAGAACGAAAGAGCGAGGAGCGGAAGAGAGAGAGAGAGAGAAAGAGTCGATGTTGGCGTTGGCGTCGTTGGCTGCTGTTGCTGTTGGCTGCTGCTGTTTGGCTGTTGCCAGTTGCCAGTTGCCCGGCTGCTGCCCAGTTGTCAGCTAAGTCTTTATTTTATACTTTTTGTTGCTATCTGCAGATTTGTTGCCCCTTGGTTGGCATTGTTGTTGCCAGGCCGCAGACTGTGATTGTGACTCCAACTGCAACTGCAACTGCGACTGCGGCTAGATTCTAGATACTCTTAGTGTATGTGTGTATGTGTGTGTGTCTCTCCAGGTGTGCACCGCAAAAATGTTGCAAGCTGTGTGTCCCAAAAACTCGCGCAATTTGTTGCATGTTGTTTAAGTTATTTGTTGCTGTTGTTGCTGTTGCTGTGGTTGTTGTTATTGCTTTTATTGGCTTGCAAAAATATTTTGCGAATTTAAATATGAGTTTCCAGACCAACGGAGCGCGCCAATGCCGTGTGTCAGCCTGGAAAGGAATCAAGAATCAAATCGCAGCAAGTCACAAGTCTCAAGAATCGGGCCAATAGTTTTTAGCAGCTACTGTCGGCGGCACAGTCAAATCGATTCAAATCTGAGGCACTGTTCAATGTGTCATTTGTGTGTGTTTGTGTTTGTGTAATGACAACTTAATTAAGGCTATCTATCAACGGTCTTATTTAGTTTTCTTTAGTCGAGTTTAAAGCCTTCGCTCCCTAACACCAATAAACGATGCAATTAGCAATTAAATTCCCGTTGACCTAATGCTAGGAAAGTCTTTTCGACTTATTTGTCAATTACGTTTTACCAACCCAACCAAATGAAACAACAGTCGTCGCATAATATCGTAGATAAACGCAATTACCACCGACCAGGCCCAGGTACTTTATTTATTTGTTGACTGGCAACACACACACAGAATGAGAATGAGAATGAAAAGCCGAAAATCACTCGCATGACTTTAATTACAATTTAATATTTATTTAGTTCGATAAGCGACACAATTATTGTATAACACGCTATCTAGATATGACTACACCTAGTCACACTCACACTCACATTCACATACTCGGAAATCGGGGGAAGAAAAAGAAGAACTTGTGTAAATTTATTTAACAAGACGTTTGCATTGATTCTTGCGGCTAATTAAAATTTAAACCTTGTTTATATATTTAAATGCAAATGCATCACATCCGCTCTAGTTACCTGAACACTTTTTGGCGAGGTCATCAACTAAAAGATGCTTTTTATTTCTTGCCAATACTTTGAATTTATGTTCAAGCATAGATAACTTGAGTATTTGGGGAACATTTTCACAGAATTAATAATTTATCATACTTCAAAGAGGTTTGGAAATTTGGAAATTATCCTAAGTATACTCAATTTTATAGAATTTTTGGAATTGAATTTTGATTTTCTGATGAAAAGTTTAACATAATTAAATCATACTTAAGGCAGTGTTGGTTAAAGTGTCGATTAATTAATAAATTCGACTAATTTGATAATTATGTTTGAGCTGATTCATTTAAAGAATCTCTTAACATCAATTCAGAGTTTGAAAAGTATATTTTAGATTAATTTTTAGTTGGAGAAGTATATTTTGAATACTGAAGAATAAAGACTTTTGCAATCAATATCCTTGGAATCAGCCTGAAATACGAATTGGAAAATTCAATAATAATTAATTACTTTAATGTAAAACTTATGATTAGAGCCTTACATTGTATAGAATCTTTTCAATTCAGTTTTCGGCTGCAGAAGTATCTGCCTAATGTTATAAGTTATATTAAAAATCAGCCATATCTTGGAATTGGAAGTGTTAATTTGAAAGTTTTGTTGGGAATTCATTTTCATTGAGTCTCTTTAAATTAATTTAGCAAGTGAGGAGTCTAATTTTATAGAACTTTAGGTTCAACAAATATATTTTAGTAACTGTCTAAGGCTTCTGCAATCTTTTTAAAGAATATTCCTCATATTCGATTTATAAATCACAACTATAAAAAAGGTATAGTTTTATTTAATTACGAATTGGAAATTTAAGAGCTGCAAAAGTGTCTGTCAAAAACTGTGACAACCTTTATAAGTTTTATAGCTTACAAATCAATTTTAAATTGTATTTAAAATATACAAATGAGAAGTAATTTAACTTTACAAAATATTCTACAAATATTTGAAAGTACCTTTAGTTTCATTTTAGTAATGTAAATACTTTTCAATAACCCTCTTCAGTATCAGTTAAGCTACGCTTTTATCAACTGACAAGCTGACAACTTAGCACAAATTATGTTTAAACAATTTACGCATTAAATTTGTAGCAATCATATGTAAGTGTGTGTGTGTGAGTGTGACGATGAGCTGAGCTTATGGCATATTTGAGTTAATTAAAGGCAGTTAAATGGAGCTACCCAAGCAGAACGCAGTAAGCAAAGTACTCGGAAAGGGTATAAGAGAAGAGACATGATATCGAGTCAGAATTGTGAAGCAGAAGCAGAAGCCAAAGACGAAGACGAAGCCGAAGACGAAGCTAAAGCAAAAGGCGTCACATTGGCAAAAGGGGCGCGTTTGTTTTTAGCTTTTATTTTGTTGTTATTCTTGTTGATTATCAACTCGAGGCAATTGCCTAGAATTAGTTAACACATTTGCTTTGGCATTGTCGTTATGTGTTGTGTTGGGCTCATAATTAAACAATTTCAACGAGTATTTTATGCCATTTGAGGGGCGCATTTAAATTAATTTCTCTTTGGGTTTTAGCCGCCCGACGCCGACGACTGATAAGCCATTAAAAAACACGCCTAAATCAACATTTAAATTGCGATTGCAAAAGCTCGAAAGCAGAACATATGTATAACATAGATAGATACTTGCTTCCAACATACTTACATTCAATTCATATATACGTATGATATGTATGTATGTAAAGTACATGTGTAGATACAATATCTGTGAAATACATTGGCGATAAGCGCGGCAGCAGTTGAAGAATGTGCAACAAGTCGCCAGCTGCCGCATTTATAAATTTGCTACGATTTGACACAATGTGACGTTGCATGGGAAGTGAGCATTAGAACTCCAAAGCGGGATTTAAACAGCATTTTTGTACTCGCCGATTTTTGTTCTTTGCTTTTTTTTTTTATAAATTTGAATAGCAAAAAGGAAAAGCCAAAATGCGTACGTGCAAAGTCATAAAGAAAAACACAAAATCAACAACAACAGCAAAGAACTCAGTTCGCTGTTTGTCACAGGGCGCAACAACGTGAGTGGCAATTGTGCACAACAACAACAACAATAACAATGCAAAGGCCAAAAGATACAGCTACAAAGATACTCTGTATCTGATGCGTGAGTGTGCGAGTGCGTGTGTGTTTTATTGGTATTGGTGTTAAAGGAGAGAGAGAGAGAGAGAGAGTGAGTGACTGAGAGGCTCTAACAAATATGCGTGTCTGCTTTTCCATTAAAATGAAACTCAACTTGCATTTCAATTAATGCATTGCATAACTCTTAAGACCCAACAAAAGATACGCACTCTACGCAGGGGAAATGCATTCTTCTTCTTTGCGCATGAAAAGGAAAATTTGAGTACAAATTCTGACAAATTCAATTAGCTATAAAAATAAATAATTGAAAGATTTGCTTGATCGACAACTATTGAGTTTTTGAGGAATTTGAGTTGAGAGTAGTTTTATGAAATGAGGAACATAGGCAGTATTTTTTTTGTATAGTCATGTCTTTGAAATTTCAGGAACTCTGCTTTTAAAATGAGACTTAAGTCTGAGTTTAGAATTGTTTTTTTTTTGGGAGGTTGAATGAAATTTAAATTTTCAGGAACTCTGCTCTTAATATTTGCTTAAATTGGTTTATTTCCTAATAAATAAATGAAATTCACGAATTCTGTTTTTAATATTAAAGAAAGTTCTATAATTGAAACTGTTCGTTTTTTAAAGAATGAAACAAAATATAAGCTCAACATACAGTTTCGTATGTTTTAAGTGCAGCTGAATATTAATAAACAAATTACTGATCATATTCTATTTAAATTGTAGTTTTAAATATGTATTTAGTAAATTTAAATATTATAAAAAATATTGTTTAATATTTCACTTAAGTAATTAGACTACTAAAAACGAAAGTCTTTAATATATTCATTTTAAAATTTTGTTGACAATCATAAAAGAGTTTTATTTCCATATGCAGTATAAAGTTTATTGTTTTCTTAAATATTTTATGTGAAAAACACATTCATTTACTTTAAAAATGTGCTGCATTGATCTTTGTATAGTTTTAAGTGGATACTCTGTGAAGCAAAAGTAATTCAAAGTTCGGAGCTTGTGACTTGGTGTGCTAACTAATTGAAGCTGTTCGATCTCTGTAGGCTTGCTACACAAGCGATACATCAACATACATACATGATTGTTGTTGTTGTATTTGTGTGTGCTGTACAGCAGTAGAGTGAGAAGCTGTGTGTGTGTGTGCACATTAAGATCAGATACAAAGATACATTATCTGAACTGAGCTGAGCTGCGTCTTCGCTTTGTAGGCGGCGTTTGGCGCAATTAAAACGCTTAAAGCTAAGCAGCAAGTCAGACATTCAGTCAGTCAGTCAGTCATTGAGTCAGTCTACTGTGTGTGTGTGTATGCTACTTAAAGACACATGCCACACACACACACACACACACACACACACACACACACACACACACACACACACACACACACACACACACACACACACACACACACACATAGCAACGAAGTCATCGTCGATACGTTGCTGATCGCCTGCTTTGGCTTTATAGAGTTTTGTGCGCTCTGGTCTCTGGTCTCTGAGAGATAGATATAAATAAGCGATACGTGTAATTCGGGTCACTAACCGTTAACAATAAATTTCATTTGTTTAAAAACAACGCCAAAAGGGAAGCGAGGGAGTGAGGGAGAAGGGAGCGATTACTTGAGAGTCGGGAGCTGTGTGTGTCTGTGTCTGTGGCTGTAAAAAGCAAATATTGCCACGAAAAATTGACATCTGATCATTTGTAATTATTATTGCGCATTGCGACATGACATGGCAGCCACTGGGCGTGGCTACGACTCGACTCGATTCGATTCGATTCGACTCGAGTCGATTCAATACGATTCACAGTTGTGTATTAGTAGTATATATAGTCGAAGTAGTATCGCATTGGCTGGCCAATTCAAATGAGTGTTTAGTATTCAGTATTCAGTATTCAGAATGCGGCACAATTTCATTCGACATATATCTACTCTGGATAAAAGATATTCTCTCGTTCACTCGTTTAATCATTGCATTCTAACTCGTTCTTCGGAGTAATCATAATGATTTACATTGGGTTCGTTGAACTCGTTCAATCAATCTTAGATTCGGCGCATGGAACAATTAATGCCAAAAAGAGAAAAAAAAAGTAAAGAACAGCCAGCAATAACAATAACTTGAAAAAAATAACTTAAATCTGTAACCACATGGCTGAGAGCAGGGCAGGAGGAGGAGGGGAAAGGAAGGGACAAGAATTTGAGGCTTTCTTTCATTTCATTTGTAAGTAGTTTCGTCGTTTGAAGCGTTTCAGTTTTCGTTTCTTAAGTCCAAGTTAAATGGAACCAGAAATTATTTGAACGCCTTCAAGTGCCTACACACACACACACACACACACTCATACAGAGACAGCTCACACACACATACACACACATTTACTTTAAAGTCTAAGAAGCATAAAGTCATAGCGTAATCATGACTTGATGCGATTATAAAATGCTACAGCAGCAACTGCCAAGTACAAAAAGAAATTAGATACACACACACATACTTATACACATACATCTATGTATGTTTGTGGCAAGCAACAATAAGTCTCAATATTCAAATGAATTTTTGAAAAAATGACTAACGAATATTGTTGTGTGTATGTAGAGTTTGCTTTTGGGTCTTAGAATTGTCTCGAGTAAGAGTTGGAGACCAAGTGAAATGCTTAAAGAAATGTTAACCCACATCAAAAAATATCTCAACTTAACACAGACACATACAGACACAGAGACAGACACACTCTCAAGTTATAAACAATTAAAGAAACTTTTGTATAGAAATTCAAAAGTGGCAGCTACGAAAAATGTTCAAATGCCAGTCAGCAATTGGAGGCAACCGCTTCAGAGAGGAAGGGGAAAGAGAAAAGGGGGGAGTTGACTGAAATGAGTTATGTTGTTGTGTGGGTGGCGGCGCAAGCAGCTGACAATGAGCCTGCCAATGTCCAAAAAACCAACTTTCCGCAAAAACACAGACAATGAAAACTAAACTCTCAACTAGAAGAGATAACACACACAAATGTGCGCTGGACATTTCCCAAACAAAACTTGCACACAAAATGAAATAAAATAAATTGCACATCAAAAATTGCAAGTTGAGAGTTCTTAGCATAGAATTTAAATTCAAATCGAATTGAATTGAGAGCTTTAAGACAAACTGTGATTCAGTTGATTGATTTAATAGCTCATTTAGAATGGGACAAATCAATTGCAGATGACTTTCCAATTAGTTATGACTAGCATATAACATTTGGAGGCACTCCTCCCCCTTCCCCTCCCCCTCTCTGAACACTCCTCCTCCCATGCTTAGTGAACTCCCACAACGAACTCGTAAAACAATAACAATCGACTTTAACCATATATGGGAGGCAGGAGGAGGGTGAACCATTGAATTGTGAGAGCTTCGAGCTCATAGCTCGTCTGGGTTCGGTGTAATGAACTTGTCAGCCATGTTTAGGGTGTGTGTGAGCGGGCCAAAGAAAGTCACGGACAGACAGACAGACAGACAGATAGACTGAGTACGCATAAAAGTACAATGGATATAAAGATATGAGTGTACAAATACGAATACGAATACGAATGCGAGTCTTAACCACATAATGACTATTCAAATGCGAGCTGCTCCATTTGTTTCCAGGCCGATTGAGATGGCGATAGTCAGTCAGTCCGTCAGTCAGTCAGTCATTGAGTGAGCTATAGGAACACACATATGTATATAGTTAGACTACAACTTCGATTCCGACTTGGACTCCATGGCATAGGTAATCCATTTGGCTTGCCGATATCTCTGCAGCTGTCACGGCGACACCACAGAAACAACAGTCAAACAACAACAACAGACAACAACAACGCAGCGCAGCACAGTCTGATTGAAAAGTATGCGCACACTTGGCCAAACTCTTGCCAACTCTTTGCCAGCTGCAACCGAACCCAAAATCCCAGCCCAATTCCGCGTCTCCGATTTAGATTCAGATTCCCCATCCAAATCTCCCCCCTCCCCCCTTCTCACGTCCCGCGATGTGGGCTGACTAATGAAACACAACCCAATAATTTAGTAAGTTGTACCTACGCATGCGCAGTTCAACTTTACAGTCGATGCCTCAACAATTGTCACAGACAACAAAAACGAATTACAAGAACAACGAACAACAACAACAACGGCGCATAAAAAGAAGTTGCAGGCATTTTGTGTATAGGCGAACTTTGAATACGCTTGCCAAAAAGAAATGCTTGTCGATAATTGGAAAATGTTGCTTTAATACATATTAAAATATGGAGGTATCATCAATATATAAAAGTAATAGATTTATGTAACGCTTTTTACATAAATAATCTTCATTAATATAGTAGTTAAACATTGATTTACATATGATAATATATGCATAATTCCAAATAACTTCGCTCGCTTTACTTCTTGTTGGATAATACATTAAAGTTTGACGAATATAGTTGATCAAAAATGAAATAATTTGAAAAATATATAGAAAAATGCTGACAACATTTTCAAAAATAATCCTTATATTATGAGAAAACATTTCTTCTAATGTTTACTAAATTTTCTTTAGGAAACATGGATAAAATTAAACAATAAATATTTTCTAACTATTTCTAATGAAATTACAAATATAAAAGTTCATTAGACATAGTTAATTGAGAAATTTAAATAATTGCAAAGTATTTAATTAGCATTTTAACATTTACTCGCAATTACTTAATTGCTACAACATTTTAGTCAGTTTATGACAATAATTTCAAGCAATTAATATTGGTTAATGGTTCATTGAAAATGCGTTCAAAATTAAGTATTTTCTAAGAATTTTTTTAAATGCAGTTAAATGCAAAACAAATGATGTACTATTTGTACTATATATTTATTTATATTTGTAATCATTTATTTAAAATGAATGTTAAATATTCCTTAACTTTTTTTATAATTAGTGTGAAATTCCATATTGAAAAAGATAAACTTTTAGTTCCGTTTTCCGTTTAACAAATATTGCATTCAATTTAAATTAGTGTCTTTACACATTAACTAGTCTAGCTAAAGGACTTTTTTGTAGAGTACAACAAAAATGAAATAGAAAAAAATGTCACTGAACTCGCGACGCGCGACGCTTTTTCCAGCATTTTTTTCTGTTTTTTTTTTCTTTTTTTTTTTTTTTTTTTTTTTTTTTTTTTGGGTGTAGGCCAGGTCTGAGCTGGGAAGTAAACAAAGGCACGTTTGGTAAAAAAAAAAAATCTTAGTTGTTTTTTTATTTCATTTTTTTTTTTAGCTAGTTACAATTGTAAGTAGCACACGACGACGACGACGACAACAGTTGAACCAACTGCGCAGGCGCGCGCGTGTGCGTCATGAAATTAGTTTATTTGTTTGCATAAGTCGCCTGTATGAGTGTGTGCGAGTGTGTGTGTGTTTGGAGCTATTTCTAATAAATTTGTTGTTGGCAGCGCCAGTGTCATGCACACCTGGAGCATAATTCGCCAGCCATGAGTCAATTTCCGTCAGCTGCGACGTCGTCGACTTTTGTCCAAATTATAACAAAATTGTTCGAGTTATACTTACAAAGTACATACTATATGGGAATATGAATAGAAATGTGTACAATAATAATAAAAATGCATATGTTAAGTAGAGAATGTATGTGTGGAGTACTTAAAAAGGGTAGAGAGGCAGAGGCAGAGTCAGAGACAGAGGCATGCCACAGCACTCTCTGCCACTTAAGCCGAGAGGCAAATGGGAATGGGAATATTGCGACGTTAGAACAATAAACACTATACAAATCAATGCTCGATGCCACTTGAATTCATCCAGAGAACCAGACAGAGACAGCGAATATATTGAGAAAGACAGAGAGAGAGAGAGAGAGAGAGCGAGAGCATTGCGGCATTCCCAATTTCAGTTCGAATCTCCGTTCCAATTGTAGCGTATGATTTTTTGGGTTTCCACGGCTTTTTACCCCACTTGAACGTTCGATGACATTTCAGTTTTTTGATTTTTTAGTATTTCTTCTCTTCTTTTTCCTTTTTTTTTTTGGTAATTATAATAAAACATAAATTTATGCTGCCAGCTAGCCGAAGAAAGAAACACACAGAAAATCCAATAAAAAAAAAGTTGCCCCGTAACAATTTGTTGTAATTCATTTTAATGGAAGTCGAGTGAAGGTTAAATTTAAATTTTAGTAAGTCGGGAACCTTTTTCTCCTCCCCCCCTTCAAGTAATGTGTATCGAATTCTTTGTGGCTGAAGTAATTTCCTCGAATCTGTAAGATCATTATTCAAGTGCCGCACAGAGTTTAATGATTCCAGTTCACGTACTCTAGTGCCTAAATAAATATATGCATGATGACTGTGTCTGCCAGCTGCCCTCTTAGCCACTGTAGCTGTACTTATATATGGGGCCCTATAAAACTTCCCAAAAATATATAAAAAAGATGTTCAACAAGCCTGAACTCAACTATAACAGGGCTTTAAACACGTCTTTGACAAAAAATAGTTCACTGTACTAAGCAGACGGTCGGACTGAGAAATGTGTGTATGTACACACAATAACTTTGTTAATTTGTCGTAATTACTCTTGACTCACACTCACACACAACTCTCACACACACACTCAAACAGTTACTAACTGATTTTCGGTTGCTGCTGCTGCTTGTTGTGGGCCCTCTCACAATGCTGTGCTTTATTTTAAGGCACAAGGTTAACACACATATTTTGTCGCCGCATATTGAGTGAGTGTGTGTGTGTGTGTGTAGGTTCCACACACAAATTGTAAAGCACTAGCAATAATTATTTTTGGTTTTAATATTAAAAAGGCAGCACAAACAACCACAACATGGAATAATACTATATGCTTGCTATAAACCAGTTTCTGTTGTTGTCTAATTTCAATGCTTAATGGTCACAATTGATTGGAATGATTATTTTTATAATAAACGTTTCATTTCGAGTTGTTATTGACGTGAGAGCCCGCGTGTTCACTGCCAAATATTCCAAGTGTCGAACTACAACAAATATTACACGGATATATTATTTAGAAAGTATGCCGAAAAATAAAATAAAATCTTGTATAGCACAATACACCAACAGATAATGTTTAGAGAGAGTTTAAAAGGACTCGACTAGAAAATAAAGAAATATTTTGTTTAGTAATAAACAAATCTTCTTTTCAATGTTTCTTTTTCATTCGTTTAAAGTCGACATTCAGAAAAATAACAAAAAAATGTATGCAATAAAATAGTTGAATTACAAATTTTATGATATTTTAAATAAAATATTCATATATCATAAATTAATGTAAAAATTAAGAAATTAGAATATGAAAAGTATTTTCTACAAAGTTTTAGTTACCAAACTTCTGCTTAGAGATCTTTCTCAAAATATTGATTACAGCTTTATTCAAGACTACATTTTCAGCTATCTCTAAAATCGAAAAAATTTATTATATGAAAAGTGTAAAGGACTTTTATTATAAAGATTGCATTTGCTCAGCATTCAGTTGAATTTGTCAATTGTCAATCAATCCTATCGCAGATCCTATTCAACAATTGTCTAAGCCACGCCCCAATATCTGAAATGCATTTAAATGAATCCCGCAGGAATGAGATTCAAAGAGCACAATTCTTGACTAAAGTATTGCCATATTATACACAATAATTACCAACTGTTAATAAATATATGTAGTAAATAATAATAATCATCATTATCATCGTCATCATCATCCACATTATTATTATTGTCGTAATCGTCATAATAATTTAGCGTCGTTCGCTCAATGACTAAGTTTCGCTCCCTAATGTACAAGTATGTATATAGTACATTCATTATACTGCTCGTGCTCGTATTTGTATTCGTATTCGTATTCGTATATATATACCCATTAAATATACTCATACACATCCATTGAAACATTCCTTCATACATGCAAATTGTAAATCAGATACGGCATAAAAATATTGAACACATGGCGATGGAGCAGCGTTAAGAGAGAAGTTTTGTGTGTTGTGTGCGCGGGTGTTTCTGGGTGCCCGGAGGGGTTGTCGGCTCTACGGGGCGTGGAGGGGCAAATGGATAAGTAGAAGGGGGGACAGAGCAGCGAGCTGAAAAATCGAAATGAAATGAAATTAAATAAAGCACAATAAAACGTACTTAAAGATTGACGATTTGTGCCAGCGCCAGCGGCGTTCACAGTGGGGCAAAGTTTATTGTTAACGAACTCATTTATCAAATGGAAAACAAATGATCCCAAAAAGTTATAAGGAATTGCAATGTTTGTGTTAGTTCTTGATAAAAGATTTATGCTGTACTCCATATTTTATTCAGTTCTTTTATTATTTTAATCAAAGGTAATGGAGCAATATAATAATAATAATAAAGGAATTCGAACTTCACAGAATTGCTAATCACAATTATAATACAATTTTAAATTTATATTTGGCAATTGAAATGCGCAGTTTTAATACGCTTGCTGATAACAAAAGTATGCTTCTAAATCACATTTTAATGTTTTCTTTTCTCTCGAAATTGTTACGAGAACTTATTTCTTATAAAGCAAAAAGTTTTTAAACAAAATTTGATTACAAGCAATATTAAAAGGAATAAATTAACTTTGTTAATAGGATTTTGACTTCACAGAAATGCAAAACAAAATAATAATACACAATAATAAATTCTACTATTTTTAGCATATAGCTCGTTAAATATTGACAATGCTTTTGATTGAAGTTGTCAGTATGCTTCAGACCAATGTGCAGAGAACAAATACATGCTTAAAGGCTTGTGCAAAAGTATATGTACCCGATTATGAAGAATTTATACGAGTGTATTCGAGTGTATGCGATCTTAATATAATTGGCTGTCAGTGCGACGTTTGATCGCCCCTCAGATACACACACACACACACACACACACACACACTCAGTCACACAGACATAGAAGAGTGAGCAGGCAGCAAAATGTCGGCAGCTGTGTGTTTGTGAGTGTTCTTAATTTCATAATTTTTTATTCATTTTATACAAATGCATTCGAGCCATTGTTATTCACAATTCCTTAGCCCATTTCAAAATGGCCTGCAAACATTTATAATGCTCCCCTTTAGTGGGGGATGGAGAGGGGGAGGGGCAACTGCTGGCTGTCTGTTGGCTAATTGAAAATCAATTAATGTGGCCGCATATTGCCACCATATCAGACAATGTCAGTCGATGTCAGAATTCAACCACAAAAACAAAAGCTTTAAAAAAACACACAGCTGAGCGAGAGAAACAAAATTTGAATCCTTTTGTTATGGGTTTCTTTTTTTTTGTTGCTCTTATTGCTGGTAAATGTTTATTGATGTGTGGAATTGATGTCGAAACTTAGGTTCAATGAATCTTCAAGTGCGTCTTAAAGTCTCAAAAGCGTACAAGTTTTGCATGCGAAAGTAGCTCGCAAAACACTCAGATTTAAGACCCAAAAATGGGAGTGGGAAAAGGTAAAGGATGCGAGAATTAGAATGAGAATAATGCGTAGTAATAAACTCCAACTCAACAACTATTCTTTTCTTTGCTTGCAGGTGAACAAACAGTACACAGCCAACGATCTGGAGGCTTTTATGAAAATAGCCGCCAACTGGCAAAGCACCAACCACAATTTGCTGGAGGGTGTCGATTTAAAGCAAGGTAAGTTGAGAGCCTAAAATATTTCTTTACCCGCTACCCATAGGGTATTATACCTTTGTGCCGCAATGAACAGGCAAATCCCATTAAGTAGCGAGACGATACAGCCATGTCCGTCTGTCTGTCCGTCCGTCCGTATAAACACCTAAATCTCAAAGACTATAAGAGACAAATAATTTTTTTCTACAGCACTTATTAGTTAAGTATACACGCAGATCAAGTTTGTTTCAAATTGTTGCCACGCCTACATCCGCCCCAACAAATTGACAAAAATCGAATAACAAACATAATTTTGGAGCTAGAGTCGCGATATCTAGTGCATACAATAATAATAATAATAGGCTTTATGATCAGATCAGATAAAAAATGTAGAAGTTATTTAAGAAATGTCTTTGCATGGAAAAAGCTTACTTTGGTTGACAACCTGGTACATTTTAGTAGTCTATTGTATATTTTGAATATAGTACTATATCAACATACCAAATATAGCCTTTGGTATATATTTGCGACATATTATTTAGGTATATTATAAACTTAATATCGCACTGTTTTGCTTTTATTTAAACTGAGTAGCGAGTTTCTTACAGTCGAGCACACTCGACTTTAGCTTTCTTACTTGTTTTTATTATATTTAACAATGCATTCTTCGCCCACAGAGATGACACAGTACATGAACAGTCCGTCGATGAACATGTACAAGAAGCGCGAACGCACACAGAACTGGAATCATCAGGAGAAGAAATACTTGCTGGATCTGTGCCGCAAGGATATGCGCATCATTGAGAACAAACGGCTCGATGCTGGCCTCACTGCCGTCAAGAACAAGGCCTGGAAGATCATACACCAGAAGTTCTCCAATCAATTTGGCACCGATCGCACCTGCAATCGCCTCAAAGAGCAATGGCGACGCATGAAAGGTTTGTTTACTCTAAAAACCTAAACTACGAATAGTTTCTAAATGTAATTTCAACTTCAGCTTGCACACGCAATGAGATATTGGACTATAACAATCGCCTGGCCAGATTTGGTGCCGAGGTTGCCGATCGCAAGAAGCCATCGCCGTTTACCTTCGAGGTCTGGGACTTTATGCAGGAGGCGAAGAAGGCCTGCAAATCGGAGGCACTCGATGGCATTGACTACTCCAAGATACCGCTGGCGCTTGAGGAGGACTTTGAGTATCGCGACGACTACAAATTCAATGCCGATGAGCATGACATGGACGAGTAAGTTAAACGTGAAAAGAAAGATGAGTATCTTTATTAAACTGTTTTTGTTTTTATAACTTTTATAGCAGTCGCACACCCCCTCAAGAGCTCTGCGATGTGGACATCAAGGAGGAGGAGACTAATGAGACCTTTAACGAAACCTATAACAATCACAGCAATGATATCACTGTCAATGGGGAACGTCTCAGCGTCTCGCCCAATCACAGTCGCAACGGCCTCCATGAACCCGAGAGTCCGGCTGGCTCAGCGCTGGACACGAGTGCCGTTGGCGGTGGCTTTATGCCGCCCAGTGGCAGCGACATGTCTGGCTTTCAGCCCAGCTTCAACATGAACAACATATCCGCCACACTGGAGGCGCTCAATGCACTGCGCAGTGGCCAATTTCCAAGCGCTGCGGCCGCAGCAGCTGCTGCCATACAACAGCATCAGGCACAGGCACAAGCACAGGCTGCCGCCTTGCAACAGCACAACAACAACAATAATAACAACAATAACAATAACAACGAGGATGACGATGAGCTGCCCAAACCGTTGGCCAAGCGTCAGCGCACGAGCAGCAGCAGCTTGGTTGGCGACGAGCAGCAGCAGCAACAGACATCGCTGCCGATGACGACAAGTGTGCCACAGACCGCCGACAGTCAAGCGCTGGAGCGCAGCGGAGTCAGCAGCGTTGTGGCAAGCAGCAGTGGCAGCAATGTTGTGGCCACCTCAGCTGGCAATTCGTTTGAGATGCGCATGTTCATGGAGATGCAGAGCAAGGAGCACATGATGCGCATGAAGATACTCGAGGTACAATTGCAGGCAGCCAAGCATAGTCGTGATCTTGTCGAGATTAACAAGACGCTGGCGCTGCAGAAGCTCCAAGAATTGGCCAGCAAGCGATTGCCCAGTTAGAGACGCGATGCTGCTCTTGTTAATTGCTTTGATTATCATCATCGTTTTTTCTGGATCGTTGTTTTAGTTGTTTAGCTGTAACTCTTTTGTAGCACTTAGCACCTAGCACGTAGGGCGTAGCTAAAGTTAAAGTTTAGGCTAAGCAAACCGATTTTTGTAACCAGAGACAGAAAGATACACACAGACAGATACACACACAACAGACACACACTACAAATTGAGCTGCATTCACAACATTCCTGGCATTGTTTTTTGACCAGTATTTAAAAGCTAGAAGCATACACACACACTCATATAAACACACACATATGTAATCAGATCAGCCAGATAAATAACAGATGGCAGCTCGTTTCAATTGCAGCTGCAGCGGCGCACAAAAGTATGCCATATTATTTTAAAGTTGCAAAGGACTCTCGCTCTCTCTTTCTCACTCACGCACAGCCATGCAGACAGCCTACCTCACACACTTACAATACACAACACACACACACGCAAACACATAGACAGCTGTGGCGTGGGTGATGAGAGAGGGAGGAAGGGGGAGGGTAAAAGGCTCGGCACTTGACCAAGTCAAGTGATTTTTTCTTATTTGGAATACGCCCCGCGCCCGCATTCATGTTTTTAGTTCGTACTTAGTTCTAGTTGTAGTTGTAGTTGTACTTGTAACTCTCTTCTCCAAGTTGCTCAAATGTACACACAAACACAGACACACACACACACTTAAACACACACCACTTTGACATAAAACTACTTACCACAAATGTATTTTAAAATGTACTTATACCTATACTTATATATTTTTTGACTTGAGTTCGACTAACGAAATGCACAATTCTTTTTATCTTATTTTAGTTCTAAGTTACTCACACAGACACACACACACAAATACACTATATTACGCATATCTATTACTATTATTATTATTATTATTTGATCGAAATTTGAATGCTGATTTGTATTTATTTTGTCTAGTTCTAATGTCGCGATGTCTTTTCCTGTAAATGCCATATTAATTTCCATGTATCTTCACACACACACACATACATTTATTGTTTCAAATGTTGTTAAGCGTATACACGAACAATATATATATATATTATATATACATACATATATATATACATATATTTAAACATTATCAAAGAGCAACGCATCTTTGGAAGCAGCATTTTAATTTGTTTATTGGCTTCAGATTGTAAATGAGAAATGCAAATTATTTTGAATAAAAAATCAACAATAATATATATCGATTCGATTTCGAAAGTGTTTTTTTCTTTTTTATCTATATCATTGGCTCTTTCCATGGGATAAGGTTTCGTAACTCCACACTGCTTTGGCTAATTCGATCAACATTTTATTGCTGCGTAGCCTGGAGTCCACATACTTCTCCTGCAGCTCAACATACTCGCCAATCAACGCCAGCATGTTTCGCTTCTATAAAGCATAGATTATTATAAGATAAGAGATAATTGTTTACTGCTTACTCGAACCAATTCCCCAATTTGTTTATTCCAAAGTTTTCCATACTAAAAGAGAGGAAAATAAATTGAAATATGGAATATAAAATGTATTCTTAGTGTACCTTCTTATCGCGATTCTTGTTACTTTCCTCGTCTGCTAGCAGGCGCAGCTGTTGTGGAAACCGATTTCCCCAGTGTCTGGGATGAGCTGCCACACATCTGAGCCTGATACAGCTGAGCATTGTTGAAATTTTGTGCTTTAATTTTGTGTTGCAAAATTTTGTTTAAAATGCCAATGCTTACTACATTTTGTCCACATTTACTTCATCAACCATAAACGAATTCAATTGTTTACTTTGTTACTTGCTTTCGCTGATCTTGACTATTCAGATTTTGCTCATCTTTCATTGTCTCAGATCTTGTTTTCTGAACCATCCTCGAACGCAGTTGTCTGAGTTGTTCAATTTGCTGAGAGTGGGGAAAGTTGTATTCATATTAATGTTAAAAAAATCACTTTCTCTACTGACAATTTTCCAAAAGTGCGAATTTTCCAAGGCTCTGGCTCTATCGTGTCCATCATCATTGAATTTCCTTACAATATGAGCGCATGCTGCACATTCTGATGTTTTTCGAAAAAATAAAGTCTTGACCAATCGCAAAGCTGGCTGCATCATTAGAATTTGGACAGACAAAAAAAAATCAAATCAAATACAAAATAAAATCTTAGATATTCGTAAACTTGTTTATAATTTCGAATAATGGTTACATCTGAAAGTTAAGCAGAAAGCAAATGTTTTTTTCTTTTCTTTTTTAGGCGCCTACTGGGATTGACAAGGAAACGAAAACGGCACGGTTTAGAAATCGATTTCACTAGAATTATTTTCCTGCTCATCAATTTTATCCTTAACAGTTTGAATTTGGCTGATCAATTTATTGATTTTCCTTTTGAGTTTCTTTTGCTCCCTGAATTTTGCCTTTACCAAGACAACCAATTGATCATATTTCTTTTGATAAAAAAGAGTATTATTAGATGTTTGGGTTCTAAATGCAATACTCACCAATTTCAGAAAATAGACATTATCGTTTTCAATTCTTTTTTCATATATTTTCTTAGAGTATCTGTAATTGACTTGGGTATTTGGAGAACTCTTCATAGACTACATTATACTTACTCGCGACCATAGAATAAACGCTGTGGCTTCAAAAAGTTGTCAGTACTTTTAAACCGAAATCCAAACAAACTTTCCATCTTCCAGCAGTATTCAAATTTAGAATTGTATAAGAAATATCTTTTGAGCTAAGTTCCAAATTCGAATTCAATAAGTTAAGTAAGAAATTATTTTCATGGATTACTGAGAAGAAATATAAATAAATATCGTTTGATTCTTTAGTAGAATTTGTCGCAGCTTTGTATTTCAATGTTCTTTTTCAGCCTTTGTCAATTCCTCAATTGCTTTATCCAGTTGGTCGCGTCTTTTAAGAAATTTGTTTTTTAGTCTAATTAACTGATCATATTGCTAATGATATAAAAGATCATTATTATTAAAATGGAAAAGTTACCACAATTTCATATACTAACAATTTTAAGAAAGTACGTATTCTCTCTAGCTTTGCCTCGCTCATAAATTTCCTTGGCATAATATCTAAGCAGCGATCGTTAATAGATTCGATTTATCTGAAGACTTCAGTTAAGAACTCACTTAAAGTGTTGTGTACTCCAGATTCCTGGCCTTTTCAATAGGGTAAAAACACTTCGGTGTGGGACGCCAAATGAACTTATCATATTGAAGAGACGAAAACGAAGACGATTTTGAGATAAATTAAAAGCGTATTTCCAAATCGACAGAAAAGTACTATAATTTTAAAATGATATCTGGTTTGAGAATATATGCATAGACTTCTAGAATAGAAGTTTGTGTAGTTTATCAATTTGAATGTAGGTTTCCGTAAAATGTTTATTTTCGCTTTGTCGAAGATATCCTTCAACTTAATTATTGCAGTTATGTATATACTCGAATGTAATTTAATACTATATATCATTATTTTAAAACAATATTTAAAGACCCATACTTTGGGTTTTATTTTTAAAGAATTGATAAACTCATATTTAATATATTAATTTTGATCTTCTTCTTTTTTCTTCTCCCGTCTATTCTTCTTTTTAATTTCTTCAATTTGTGAATCCAGCTTATTTATTTTCTTTTTAATTTCATCTTTTTTGAGAGCTATCTTTTTTTGTAACTCCTTCAGTTGCGCTCGCTGCTAAAAATTATATAGAAAATAAATTATTAAAAATTCCAATGCAAATCGATTAAGATTTAAACCTGTTTTAAAAAGTGAACATTTTCCTTGGCTTTTCCCGCTTCACGGATTTTATTTGAGTACCTACGATTCGTTTAAATTCATTCAAATTCCTTTAAATCAATGAGCAAAATATCTCACCTGACAATGTGTTGAACAAAATTTTGATGTGGTTGCAAAATTTTGACACACAATGAGGAAATTTGCATGGCGATGTGAATCATGGCTTCAATTTACTGTGAATTTTGAGGTTCCCAGAACGCGGGATGATAAGAAAATTGGTTAATTTAAGACAAAAAAAAAAACGAAATAAAGTATCGAAAAATTGAAGATTTTCGAAAAGCTAATATGTTGAAACAAATTTGAATTAACTAAAATAAACGTCACAGGTATAAATTCCAACTCGGGCAGTTTCTGTGCGTTAAAATTAATATTTTGTAGCATACTTTCGGGTGCAGTTGAAAATTATTCATGTTACTAAAATGTCCAACGGAAAAACTCAAAAATTAAATGCAATATTGTATTTATTGAACTTTCCAAATGAGAGAAATTATTGGGAAAAATATACAATCTATGATGCACATTTTTAATGTTTTTTAAATATTTTTGTAGCTGCAATCTTAAAGAGAAACGGATTTTCTTTTTCTCAACTTTCCTTAATAATTTCGAGTTTACTTTTTACTCTTTTTGGACTCCTTATCAACTTTTCGCATCTTACGCTTCACGCGCTCGATCCGCTTTTGTAATTCAGCAATTTTGGCATCAAGTTGATGCCGCTCATCAATTGCTTTGCTCTTCAAAAAACCAAGTTGTTTTTGTATCTGAGAAAGAACCACAAAATATCACAAATTTCGCGATAATATTAATTACTAACCTGCTTTAAAGCGGCCCTGTCGTCGTTAATCCGATAATACCTAAAGAGCAGCATACTGGAAAATAAATTTATAAATAGAAAATTTGTTTAAAACTCACTTGACACTTTGCTGAAACTGACTTCTTTGCAGCTGCAGTATTCTTGGAGTAGTTCTGCATAATGAATTTAGAAGTCGTTCCATTAGTTCACCGAAATTTTCATGAAAGCTGTTGTACAAATAATATTTAAATTCGAAAATTCGAACTGACAGCAGAAAGAGTAGAAAGAAAAGAAGAACAACTGTTGCCATGATTAACACAAAATCCATATATCAATTATTTTTTTAATCCGTCATCCTTCATATTTCGACCACTATTTTTCTTTTTGATATTCTCGATTTGTTCATCCAATTGGTTCATTTTCTCCTTTATCGAAACCCTTTCCTTGATTATTTTATTTCGCAATTGTTTTAGATTCTCGCGTTGCTAAATGAAATCGAGTTGCAATTAACGATTGTGTCTGAAATATACACAGAAAAATGCAAACCAACCGATTTCAAGAAATTCACATTATCTTGTGCTGTGGCCAATTTAAATATCTTTTCAGAGTATCTAGAGGTCGTTATTTGTATCACTAATTACCCTTCGAATAGATTTGCAAAACACTTACTTAATCATTTGCTGACAGCACAGTTGATGGGACTGCAATAATCTATAGGTTGTAAATACTTTTTGCATAAACTGAGCCATTTAATGACGAACCGTAAATTTAGAAATTTTGTAAAACTAGAAAACGAATTTAACAAGCTCTAAAAAGAACAACAATATAAATTTGAAAGGTAAAGAAAGGCTAACGACTAGGAGATAAACATTTTGATACACTGATGCACTAAATGATTCATTTTTAATTTATTATGAGATAAATATTTTGATACATTGATACACCAGATAATCCTTTTTTGTTTTATAAGTATATTAAGTTTATTTCATAAATACAAATATTATATTTTTGTTCGCGAATTAAGAACACGCCTCAAAGTTAGGCGTACCTGGTCTCGGGTTGACCAGGTCGTCGTATAGGCGCATCATAAATGAAAGGCCGATTTTGTATGCGTCCAGATCCAGGAGATCCACCTCTCCAACTGTTGCCACCACTGTCACGCGAAGGCGTGGCTAAGGCGGTGGGCACAAGACCGACCACAGCACAGAGCACCAACAGCAAACTGCAGATTGTAATGAATTTCATGTTGATTTACCGCAACACTTTGTTGAACTACTAAGCACAGTCGAACAGCAGCTCTCTATATATGCCTCAGTTCGGAACGGTGAAGTCCCGCAAGTGATTTCTGAAAAGTTCATATGTATAGCTGATAAGCACAGTGGGATCCCCGACTAGAAGCTATCTCTTTCAGTATTTCTATCCCTTTCGCTGACTGTTGGATGCGCGTCGTGACTCTCTGATCTCCTCCTCCTCAGGCGCAGAAGCAATATTTTGTGCTTTTTGTTTTTGCATCTGTACAATGTCGTATTCAAGTTGTTTGATGCTGCGCGTTAAATCTGTCAACATGCATTCTGTGGATCGCTGCTTTTGCAACAGCGTCTTGGAGCGCGCTTCCAGCTGAGAACGCTCCTACTCAATAAAAACAATATTAATAGAATATAATCTTACACCTCTTATATTATATTACCAAACGCAGCTCTTCCAATTTTAGATCCAGACTGTTGACCAAATTAAAATTACTTTTTATCAAGTATTTCCTAAAGTTGAAAACATTTAAATACCATATCACTTGCAATGTACATTAAATAATATACCAATTTGTAAGATCTTTGGTTTGGCTTAGAAATTTTCGAATTAACTTTGACATTCTGCGATTCTCCGCAATTTATTATTTGTAAGCACTTAAAACAATTTTGAAATGAAAGAGTCGAAATATATAAGAAACTAATATTTTGTAAAACTGAAAGTGACAATAGGAAATTGTTTACTTTCTAAATAACAAATTTAACTGATAAGACACTTTATTTAGCTGAGGACGCTACTGTACGGCAAGCACAGCAAAAAGTGTTGCATACTTTTAGGCGAAGCATTTAACTACAGCTAGCTGAGCAGCGACTTTGCAGTGACCTATAAAGCGACGACTCAAAAGTATTGCATGCTTTTAGGAGCAGCAGTTATTGCAGCTGGCTGATGAGCAACTTAGCACTGACCTATAAAAATATGTCACATATTAAATTGATGCAAGTATTATAACAAGTTATTGTTAATTGTGTAATATCAATCAATTAATAAAACAAAAAATTCCAGTAATAAGGTAACAATTAAATGTTTCCTTATTTTTAAGACGATAATCGAAAAGCAACAGCTTTCCGTAAGCGAAGTGAGAAAGAACAAACAGCGTTAATTTACAGGTGAGCGTGAATAAATACAAATAATCGTAAATATTTTAATGAATGGCGTTTACATACGCATAAAAAAGTTGTTGATTAATAATGTAAACATATCAAACCAGTTTCGGAGTTCTTAAATATTTGCAATTCTCTATAGAAGGATCTATTGTTTCGCTAATAATACGCCACTTTCTAAACTTTCACACTTCTACTATATAGACTGGGTTAGTCTAAAAAATAACAAAACGAAATTTAAATACCTGTGGAAATTAAAAACCGGTTGACGACCCTAACACACAAATTACGGAATTAAATACGCTACCCAAGCAATTAATTTCCAGTTTTACGCAAAATACAAAAACAAGCCGATATTAAAAACGATTTTTATTTAAGCACTGAACAATCCGAAATTAGAGTCGTGTATAGAATCGTTTTACCAACAATATTAAATATTAGTAAACATAGAGAAATGCATTTAAACGGAAAGTGTTTCGCAAATAGATTGTTAGACTTTAAGTTAAGCTTTAAGTTGTCATCTCCCCGTCGTGATGTGTTCACTTGTGCAAATTGTTGAGGAATTCCTTGTGACGCTGGATGGCCTCCTCGTGCTCTTTGATCTGCTGATGATGGAACTCAGCCTGATGGATTTGGTCGTTCTTCAAGCGATCTAGCTGCTCGCGTTGCTGCAAAACGCAATTATACAAAACAAATTTAGTATTGTGTGGTGATGAATATGCAAAATTTTAAATGTAATTTATGGCACAATGACAATATTGACAAATGCACAAATAGCTAATTATAACCTGCCGATAATTGAGAACCTCCCCTGCATTATAAAGCCGCTTAGCCATGGGTCGTAATTTCCATTGCCTGACTAACGACGACACGAATACGAATAAGAATATTAAGTTAAAAAATATTTTAGCACGCATACGTAAAAATAAATACAAACAAATACAAAATTCCCAAATTCAAGCGAAGAGACAAGTCGAGTGGAATCGTGTTGCTTATGCGATTTAGCCATATCATTATCTGGCCAAGAACGAGCAGGTGAGAGAGCGAACGCATAAAAGTCAAATAAGAGACGACAAAGCAAGCTGCTAATAAATTGCGGGAAAAACATCGTCAACATCAGCACGCAGCAGTGTTGTTTTGTTGAGTTAAACTGAAATTGAGGCATCTGCCTGTCATCCTCAGCTGAAACTTAACCTGAACCTGATTCTGTATCGGTTATTGGACTGCGATGCTTCCGAGCCCGTTTTAGTTGTTAATTGGCAGCCAAAGAGTCGCAAACGTGACCCAAGAGTGCTTGCTTTAAATCAATTGTTTTGAGAAAGTAGAATTTGAACTCAAGGTGAATTTGTTAATACAACTGGCCAAATACGCGAGTAGTCCATAACTCAAATACAGCTAATTAAATGTCAACAAGCTTCAATGAGGCACAGAGAACAGACCCAGACCCTTGAATAAAACAATTATCAGTTCCGAAAAAAAAGAAGCGAAACAAAACCAAAAATAAATAAAATTAATAATAATAACGAAAAAGCAAAACAAACATAAATAATATTCTATAAAAACTGTTGATAAGCCGCGTTGACCATTCACAACGTCCCAACCGAGCATTGACAATTGAGCAACCAATTGAAGATGATACGACTACGCAATACTTTGCTGCTGCTCTTGCCGCTGTTCTGGTTATTTTTTGACCCAACTCTGGCTCAACGGCGAAGCTACACATCAACCTTCGCATCTCCTGCTGACACTGATGCGCGTCGTCCGGGATCTGGACGTCCTCCTGGTGGCCTGCGTCCGGTGCGCACTGTGGAGACGGTGAACCGTTGGCAGCAATTGGAGTACGGCTTTGCCAATCCGCAGGATCGTCAGCAGGCCGAAGCCGCCGGCAATTTGGTGCCGGAGAATGGCACTCCCATTGATGTGCAGCCACATTACTTGCCCAACGGTCAGGCACGCATCTTCGTTACCATTCCACGCTTTGTCACCGGTATTCCATACACTTTGGCCACCGTTTCCGATGAGCAAGCGAATAATGGACCGCAATTGCAGCCGTATCCGAACTTTGCCTGGCACAATAACAACGGCGATGACTGCGATCGCATTACCTCCGCCTTCCGTGTATCCGTAAGTCACGCAAGCCCTCGCTGCTGCTGTAGCTGTACTTAATTTGAATAACTTTACAGATCACCGAGTGCAATCAGATGTGGGTCATTGATTCGGGCAACATTGGTGGCTCGCAGCTTTGTGCACCACAGTTGCTGCAGTTCGATTTGAATACGGATACTTTGCTGCATCGTTTCCGTTTCCCCAATGATACGTATACAGCGGGAGCCTCGCTCTTCATTGCCCCCAATCTGTTGGTGCAAGATCCGCCACCGCGTGGCAACTGTGCACGCACCATGATCTACGTGCCGGACGTCAGCTATCACGGTCTCGTTATCTACGATCACAGTGCCAACGCTGCTTGGCGTGCTGAGCATCGTTTCATGTATCCCGATCCCGATCATGGCCTGCACACCATTGCTGGCGAGAGCTTTATTCTGATGGATGGCATCTTTACGGTGAACAATGATAAGCGTAATCTCTACTTCCATCCGCTGGCCAGTGTCAGCGAGTATTCTGTGCCGTTGGATGTGCTAAACAATCGCGCGAATTGGGCAAACGGTGTCGATGCCATGGCCGATCAGTTCAAGCTGCTGGGCAGGCGCAAGAGCGAGTGTGCCACCTCAGCCTTCGACAGTCGTAGCAATCTGTACTGCGTCGCCTTCAATCCCATCAAGTTGTTCGCTTGGAATGTCAACACACCGTATACCACACGAAATTTTGGCAATTTGCCAGCCAAGGCCGATGAGTTGCAGTTTGTCAGCGGCATGAAAGTTGTGCGCAATAATGGCGGCCAGGAGGAGCTCTGGATGCTCTCCAATCGTTTTCAGGTGAGTGAACTCTGCTCAATTCTTTAACCTTGTTGCAATGTCAAGTTCATTTCTTTTTTTTTGCAGAAAATTGCCGCCGGCACAATACATGCCAACGAGGTGAATTTCCGCATATTGCGTCGCCCACTTGATGATATTCACAGCGGCGTATTCTTTGCCAGCGATGATGATCTGACCAATCGTCTGATTTTCACTTAGTTTCTAGTCTTTATACCATTTTAATCGCATTTAGTTAACCCAATAGGATGGAATCAATAAAATACACCATAATATTAACATGCTATCAAATTAGACCATAAAATTTTGTTGCAAATCATCTTGCTACAAAGTTCAAGTTCGTCTTATCGCAGATGCTGCGACATTATGAAGAGCAGATGAAGAGAGACGATTCACGGACACGTGGAAGTCGGGGAATTCAAAATTGAATTTCGTTAGCCAAAACTAATAAAACCGGATCCGGCAAAAACATAAATTCATCTAATTGTTGTATAACAAATGCGAAACGCTAATACTCTCCCAAAAGAAATGAAAAGAGACGCAGACAAAACAGGAAACTCATTAATTTTGCCATAAAAGCAAGTAAGAAAACTAGAGTTGAGTCTATGCGACTGCGTGACACCTCATGCTCATAACAATTTATCATTATTTAACATTTACAATTTAATGTCACATAGATTGGAACACACGAAGACTTGTTAGCTTTAAAACTGTATTCAAAACTCGTTCCTAAAGTTAGCTCTGCGAAAAACTGATCTATTTGCGACTTGATAATAAATTAATGATTGCAATCTCCAGCTGAGTTTGTTGTTTAAAACTTTATGAAATACATAATTCAATGTTGAATGTAATAATAATATTACTAATTAGATTATGTTATGTGATTGTATCAACACCATTTTAAAATTATCTAAAACGTCAGTAAATTATAACACTCTTCTATGCATTTTATAGCTCGTGTAAAACGAACAGACAGCGAGGTGTTAACATGTTGATCGAGCCGCAAAGCAACAAAGTAGTGTATATATGATTTATAAATAAGCTTGCAATACGTAAGAGGCCAATGGACTCCAATCCACTTTGATGCAAATGTGCAGCACCACAATGTGGAAGCTGGAAACTGGCTGGAAGTTCGCTGGAAGTTGTGCATAATTAGACAACCAAATTGCGCAGCTTACTTTTTGTATTTTTTTTTATATGTTTTTTCATAAGGTTTTAGGTATTTTTTTTCGTTTTTAAACTGATTAATATTGTTATTGTTGTTAATTGAGAGTGGACGCAAACAAATCGCCACAATGAGAATTTCAATGCACGCTATTAATGTGCACTTAAACCAGTTTAACGCCAAGCAAGCTGACCCAATTGACCAGGTCTGGTTGGTTACTCGTTGCCTGCTGCCGCCGAAGCTGCTGGTGCCGATTGGCAGATTAGAAAGACATGCGGCGTTTGCTGGCAACGCAGTCGCAGTTACCATTTAGGCGTTACATTGAGCACAACGTGCGAAAGTGAAAGGATGCAGCGTACGTATTGCATAAGGATCATAACGCTAGTCAGCTGCTGTCTGGCCATTGCAACAGGACAATACAGCACAGGTCCTGGCGCTGGCTACGATTCCAAGGCACTAGAGAGCGTATTTCAGGCGCGCAACCTTGAGTTTGGATTTCCAACGGAACACGAGCGCGAACGTGTGCTTCGAGAAGGACTCTACATCCCGGACAGTGTCGTGCCCCTCGATGTGGATGTATATTACACGCGTAAGTCAAATAACTCACCACCAAGCTGACGACAGCTCTGACCGTCGTAACTCAAACTTGAAACCGGTTGCACTAATTAAACGGCATTAAGTTGTTAAAATTTATCAGAGAACCGCAATCTGCATAATCTCACACACAGATAAACAGATATACATTGACCCAATAATACCGCCTTTCAGACGGAGACAAAACGCCTTCGATTTTTGTGACCATTCCGAGATTTAGCAAAGGTGTGCCCTTCTCTCTGGCCTACGTGACCAACGAGGTGCGACCGAATGGCACCGAGCTACGTGCCTATCCCAACTACGAATGGCATCAATCCCATGGTGCCGACTGCAATGGGCTCACTTCGGTGTTTCGCACACAAATCGATGAGTGTGGACGAATGTGGATCTTGGACAGTGGTGAGATTGATTTTGTCCAGCATTGTGCGCCTCAGGTGTATGCCATCGATTTGGCCAGCGGCAACGTGGTGCATCACTATCGCCTGCCCAGAGGCGTGTTCAAGATGAACGTCAGTCGCTTTGTTACCATCACCATCGAATTGGATGACCACAACTGCGATGTCGGACACATCTATATGGCGGACTCCATTGGCCACGGCATTGTGGTTTACGACATGGCCACGCAGAACTCCTGGCGAATTGAAAACAAGTTCACGTTTCCGCTCCAGGAATTTGGCACCTTCACCGTGGCGGGCGAAAGTTTTGAGCTTTGGGATGGCAGCGTAGCGTTAACTCTAACTCCACATGGTCTCTCTGAACAGTCGGAACGCATGTTGTATTTCCATTCGTTGTCCAGCGACATCCAAATGGCTGTTCCACTGCGAGTGGTCAACAATGCTAGTCTGTGGAATGTCAACAATTGGAAGCCAAACGATGTCACCATTGCATTGGATCAGTTTGTGGTGCTTGGCAAGCGAGGCAGCCAGTGTGTGGGCACAGCGATGAGTGAGACGGGCATGCTGCTCTGCGGTCTGGTGCAACCATCCAGTATTATGGCCTGGAACATACGTCAGCCCTATACTCGTAAGAATCTGGTGTTGCTTATTCAAGACGATCATCGATTGCAATTCGTCAGCGGGCTGAAAATCGTTCGAAACCACGAGGGTAAGGAGGAACTCTGGGCAATGTCGAATCGATTGCAAAAAGCCTTCGGCCCCGGACTCAACTACAAGGAAATCAATTTCCGCATACAAAAATGCGGCATTCATGAGTTGTTCCATGGTTTGCCTTGTCACTAAGCTTGACTTTCAAATCGCCGCCAGTGTTGCCACTTTGGGTCAATGCACGCGATCGTTCTAGATTTTTTAGTATATTCTCGCAAAACTTGAACGTATCATTCTTGGCAAAAAAGCACATATTTATGTACACAAAATTCACGCTATTTAAATAAACTGTAAATATTTATGTCTAGCACAGCTGGTAACTCGATTCACTCACCTTCTTGTAGAAGTATTCCTCCTCACGGGCGGCCTCCAGTTTGCCAAAGGCACCGCCAGCCTCACGAATGGATCCACCACCGCCACCGCCTTTGCCGGCGCCGCTGCCCAAGTCGCCGACTTGGCTACCGCTCATCTTAGCCAGCCTAATGGGAGGGGGGAAAAATCACACATATCAGCTTATTTGTCTGCACTTGTTATGTAATAGTGAAGTCAGCAAGCACACACACACACGCACACAAACACATTCACACATGCCGGGTCAAACGAAAATGAATTTCGGGTTTCCAATTGAGTATATCTTATCAGTAGTAATTTTACTTTATGAAAGTTACGTATAGCATGCGTGTTAATGAGAAAAAGAGTTTTGTAATACAATTTAACAGTTATTTTCTCATGTATTGAGCTGACGAAAAATTAGCATTTAATTAGAGCTATAAGAGATACTCACTGCACTCCTGCTGGGTACAAACGGGCACTACGACGTACAACGAACATTCTGATCAATAAGATATAAAAATTGTTGAAAACTGCAAAGAAAAATACAGAAATTTTATAAAGTAACAATGATCCGCAAGAATTTTGTTCTATGAAGCCCCGTTGCAGTTGACGAATGAAAAAAGACAACAACAAAGAAAAGCTGCATAAATAGATACATGAATATCTTGAGGTGGTTAACCGTATGTATCCAAATGTGAGTGTATATATTTAGCGCTTTTGTTTATTGTTTGCACATTAAGAAAACAAAAAATTATATATGAATGCGCATATGTATTTGTACGTTGCGGAATTTTTATTGTGGCGCAAAAAACTTACCTGACTCTTCAGCGTATGAAACTTGTATGGCGGCAGTGTGGCCGAAGCTTTGAGCCGGTTGCTTTTAATATTGCCACTCTTTTGCAATTTGCTTTTAATAAATATATCGATAATTAGATAAATATTCAAAATTTTAAAAATTAGTTCTAAATTATTTCCTCTTTTAATATAATTCTTAAATATTACTAAATTAGTTCCTGTTAGATATGCACTTGTTTTTTTTGCCTTAAGCAGTGTACTACTTTTAGTAATGGCAACGCCGCTAGTCTGTTTGCTGGCTAGTCTGTTTGCCTACTTGTTAACATAATGCAACAACGGTCACACTAAGCAAATTCTTACAAAAATTGCCGACGGACGCTTGTTTATTTGTTAAAGTAAATTTACTTAATATAAGAAAAGTACATTCGTTCTTACAACTCTGCTGTAAAATATTGTGTTAAGCCAAAATGGCCGACGCCGACGATGGAGCTGAGCTATTGTTCTTTGACACGTTCTCGCACGAAGAAGTTACTGTAAGTGCACAATTCGCATTTTCACAGAGTTAAATACACATGTAAAATTAATTATTGTATTTCCATTTGTTTGACATTAAAAGGACATCAATCTGGACTTGGTGCAGTTCCCCAAACCGGTGTTTATAACACAAGTGCGCATTATTCCCCTTGGCGCCCGAGTGCAAGCGGATTTTCCAGGTGGCGTCCGTCTGGGCGCCACGAATCCCTCGAAATTCGACCTGGAATTCTTTGTAAATGATTTAGGCATGCCGGGCGCATCGGCGTTCGAGATTTTGGGCTTACTGCGCTACAATCAGAACGACTGCATACATCTGGACTGTTCGCAAGAGAAGATTCCCACCGATGGTCTTGTCCTGCGTGGCTGGTACAGTGCAATAACCCTCGCTGTCTACGGCATTCTGACGAATTCGGTAACGGAGCCTATTGCAAGCCCAACACTTCCATGCGAACCGGCCATCGTAGGTCCCGAGATGTGCAATCTAAGCGGCGAAGCTGCGCATAATGCTCTGCTGCCCGACGACGGATTGAAAGATGGCTGGTCTGAGCCTAATGAGATGCTTGTGACGACGGCGCACAAGGCCAGCGTTAGTGTGAGCGACTACGAGCACGATGACATCGAGTACGGCATGTCACGTGATCACTACCATCAGCATGCGGACGAGGAGCAGCGAGAATTGCGTCGCCTTCGACGTTCTACGCATTCCACGGATCATTCACCGCCGCCACTTCGCACGCACACACATTCGGAAAGCAACGATAGGGAATACCTGCGATGGTAATATAGAAAACATTGCTAATATAAGCATTCATTAATCTTTCTCATTTATGGTAGCTCTCGAGACAAGGCTCCGCGAGATTGGTCGCGTTCGCCAGAGTACTCGAGCCACCGTTCACGGCGCAAGCGATCGGAACGCTCACGCTCTGATGCCGACGAGCACAAGTGGCCACGCACGCCACCCGTATCCATTGATTCGCCCACCAGACCTCGTTCACCGGATACCATGGATTATGATGACGACGACACTCGTTCGCATTATAAGCTGCAGAGTTCGCATGCCTACCGACGATCCTCAGAGTCGCTGCCACGTGAACGCGAGGAGGAGGAACGTGAACGCGAACGGGAACGTTCCGATACACCACAAGAACAATTTGAGCCCATATTGAGTGATGACGAGATTATAGGCGATGACGAGGAAGACGAGGACGATGGCGTCGATGCAGCTGCTGCAGCGGAATATGAAAGAGAGCTTGAGGCAGCAGCAGCTGCAGCGCCGCCAGCTATAGACGCCTTCGAGCCATGGCAGCGTCCTTTGTTGAACTACAAAGGCGATTTACAGGCGCACTTCAGCAAGGAGCTGGATACACTGCGACTGCTCTTCAAAAAACTATCACTGCAGATTCGTTGGGACAATGTGAGCGCATTCAATGAGGAGCACGGTGGCGTGACTGTCGATGAACGTGAGCAGTTTGTCTACCTTGGCGAGCAGTTAAACAATCAGCTGGGCTACTTGACGCAACACTACAAGCGACGTAACTTCGTGTTGCAACAGTTCTTCAAAAACGATGAATCCCATCTGCGACAGGCTGCCAATGTGCTGCAGATAGCACTAAGCTTCCAAGCGGCCTGCATGCAACCTCAGCCCGCTTTTAAGATACGACACATTAAACTAGGAGCTCGCATGGCCGAGTTGCTATGCAACTATGAGCCACTGTTCAAAGATCTTCTGGAGCAGCACAACTTTGATCCATTCACAGCTATCTTTAGTCTGTATCATGAACCCTACATGGCTCTATCGATAAAACTGCAGCTGCTGAAAGCTGTTTACTCCATGCTGGATACTCAGGCGGGCATTAAACACTTTCTGGCCGAAAAAACCAAAGGCTATCAGCAGATAGTCGAATCAATAAAGACAGCTAAGTTGACCCGCACCAAATACGCTCTGCAGGCCATCATCAAGAAACTGCATCTCTACGAGGCATTGGAAAGTGTGAGAAAGAGTTGCACTCAGCTCTTTGTGCGTAAGATGGAACGACAGCCGCAGGAAGTGTATCAGCAAATAGAGTTTGCCTTTGAGATGCTCATGGATGCTTTGTTGGCCAATCAGTTAAGTTTTCAGCAACCGCGTCGCTTTCTGCCCGTCTCCAAGAAGTTTGAACTGGTCACCGATCCCAGTGCACAGCGCAGCTTTGCCAATGCGCTGCAAGCGTACTTCTCACAGCTTTCACTGGCGGAATCGCTGCTGCTAATCTTAAGCAATTCAAAGGAATTGCCAGCCACAACATTCCTGTGCACATTGGATCTAATGCATGCCATGCTCAAGTCGCATGTGGGCATCGATTACTTTGTGGATGATGCTTTTGAAGTGACGCAACTCATAGTCGCTATACTGCTCGGACTGGACGAGGTGCCCAGAGATCCCAGCCATAACACAAGCATGGAACAGGCACAGGAAGGTGAGTAGAGACTGAATTAATTACCGATCAAATTTTAATTTGATTTCCTTCTAAGCAGTTAAGAAAGAAGAGACGGATAAGCCGATGGATACCTCAGATGGCTCGGTAAAGGACGGTGAAGAAAAGTCTGATGTCTCAACTGTAGCCATCGATGTGGCTGTGCAAACCGAATCAAATCCCGTATTTGCGGGCAATGTCTTCCAGCAAATTGGACGTATTCTGCGTCCCGTTTTGCCACGTTTGGCTCGCCTGGGTATTGAATTGGCCTACAAAGTGGAGACGCGTTACCATCTGGATGCCATTGTGTACACGGCAGCAGCACCAGAATATGACACCATCAAACTGGCCACGCATATGCATGCTCTCTATTCACAAACCTGCGATCCCGCTGGACGTCAGCATACCATTGAGGTGCTGGGATTGAACAATAATCTCAAGATATTCATGGACCTCATCAAGAAGGAGCAGCGTCTGCAATCGCAGCGTCAATTGAGCTCTCCGGGCACCAAGTACAAGAGTCCCGTGCTTAGCTATGCCGTCGATATGGTCGACGCATGTGTCCGTTATTGTGAACAGCTTGATTATCTCATTGAGCATGGCGCTGTCATCCTGGAGCTGGCCAAGAATCATGAAACCTTTGAGCCCTCAGTGTCGGCTGTGTTGCAGGAGATGTATGTGTACATGAAACCTTTGGAAGCCATCAATGTGTTCATCTACGATGACATAATGCCGCTAGTGGAAGTGATTGGACGCTCTCTCGATTATTTGACCACATTTCCAGGTGATTTAATCATGGCTCTGCGCATTCTACGTTATCTGGTTACCACCAAGGCAACGCCGCCGCCCGGCATTAAGCAATCTAAGCGCCTGGGCACCGAGGAGCTGAAGCACCGCTTTGTTGCACTTCAACTATATGCAGCGGATGGTGTGCAGCTGATGATTCAGATCATGGAGCGTCTCTGCACCTATTTCGAGCAACCAGGCATGCATTCACCTGCCCTGATGACCATACAGGGCGTGCACTGCTGTCAGATCATGTTACCCACGCTGCAGATACTTCGCGAACTGCTTTCCTATGCCATACTGTGTCGCGATGGCACCTACAAGGACTTGACGGCTATCGATCATCTCGTAAAAGTTTATTTCCTGCTCTACTATTATCCCACACGCTGTCAAGCTGGCGCGGAGGTCGAACAGTGCAAGCTGGAGGTGGTGCAAACACTTCTGGCTTATACACAGCCTCACGAGCAGGACGAGGAGTCGTTGCACAAATCGCTGTGGACACAAATGGTGCGCGAGGTGCTCAAGAACATTGATGGTCCCGCTAATTTTATACCCGGTCTAAAGTTGTTGGCAGAACTCTTGCCGTTGCCATTACCCATGGCACAACCGTTGTGTGATCAACTGAAGGCACAGCACAAGCAACGCCTGATCACAGAACGCAAACTGTGGTCCGCTCATCTGCATCCACAGAGCGGACAGATTGCCAAACTGGTCGAGGCGTTGGCCCCATCGAGTTTTCCGCAACTTTCCGAGTTGTTGCAGCGCGTTTGCATGCAACTCTCAGATCTGGCACCCAACATGACGCTGCTCATTGCCAAGACGATTATGGAACTCTTGGTTACTGAGTATCAGACTGCCAACTGCATGCCCACCACAAATCTAGAGCGACTGCTGCGTTTCTCTACGCGTTTATGCGCTTTTGCGCCACTGAAGAGCTCCATGTTGTCCATACTATCGGGCAAATTCTGGGAACTCTTTCAATCGTTATTGTCGCTGAATGAGTTCAACGAAACCGTGTCCAATTGTCAGGAGGCAGTGCATCGCATACTGGATAGTTTTCTCGATTCGGGTATCTCATTAATCTCGCACAAGTCGACGGCACAGCCAGCGCTCAATTTGTCAGCCGCTTTGCCGCCCAAAGAGTTGATACCACGCATCATCGATGCGGTGTTTAGCAATCTAGCCAGCGTGGAGGTAACACACGGCATATCCATTCTGGCAGTGCGCAATCTCGTCATACTCACAGAGCATGAGTAAGTTGCAACTTCCCATTTGCTTGTTAATGGTCTACTAATGCTTCTTTTTTGCATTTCAGCTTCACATTTTATCACCTGGCGCAATTGTTGAAACAGAAGATTAGTGAGTTTCAGGCCTGGATGGAGCGTGTTATACTGCACAACGAGACGGTCGAGTTCAATGCAAACATTGAATCATTGATACTACTTCTGCGCTCGTTGACACAAATTGAGCCACCCACAACCATGTCATCAATGCCACATCGCACGCTTAAACTAGGCGCAACAGAACTTGCGCAGCTGCTCGAGTTCCAAGATGTAGAGCTGGACAAACCGCCGGTCTTGCAGCGCATACTCAAAGTGCTGGAGAAGCACAAGGCGGTGGCCAATGAAGCTGCCGTTTGTGACTTAAAACAACTCATTATGCTCTACGCTTCCAAGCAGGAGCAGGAAACGCCAGCAGCTGCTGCACCAGCCGTAGAGGCACCTGTCGAAGGCGAGGCCAATGCAGGCAGCATCAATGCTGCTGTCACTGGGCCACTCAATGTGGAGCCATATCTGCCACAAGCGGAGGGCATTGTCACTCAGTACGAGGCACGTCCCATTTTCACACGCTTCTGCGCAACAGCTGAAAACGCACAGCTTACTGCACGATACTGGTTGGAGCCGCTGCCCATTGAGGTCATTGAGGATATGAATGAGCCGCTTTATGAGCGCATTGCCTGCGACTTGACCGATTTGGCCAATGCTTGCCTGAATCCCGATCTGAATCTCACGGGCGACTGCAAGCGCGTGTTGCATCTGTCGGGTTCACCGCAATCCAATCGCGAAATGACACCCACAGCGCCCTGTTTCCGCACACGACGAGTTGAAGTGGAGCCCGCTACAGGGAGACCAGAGAAGAAAATGTTTGTGTCTGCAGTGCGTGGACGCGGATTTGCACGGCCGCCGCCATCGCGGGGCGACTTGTTCCGGTCCAGGCCGCCAAATACATCGCGACCGCCGTCGCTGCATGTGGACGATTTCCTGGCACTGGAGACATGCGGTGCACAGCCCACTGGGCCAACGGGCTACAACAAAATACCTTCAATGCTGCGAGGTTCTCGTGTGGGACGCAATCGCGGCTCACGCATCTCAGCGGCAGCTGCATACAGGTAAGAACATGAAATTTGATATAGCAAAGAATTGTTAATCAGTGAAGTCAATATTGAATTTGCAGGCAAAAGAAGCTGATGCGCATCGGTTCGCCTTCCAGCTGGTCAGAGTCGACTGGCACACCATATCGATCTAGCAATGCCGAGTCGCACTTCAGCAGCAGCGAGTCCCACTACTCATCGCCACATTACAGCGGTCGATCGCGTGGTCGTGGACTGCGTTCCAGGCCGCCCTACTTGCGTTAGGATCACCAGCAAGAGCATCTTCTCCCTGGCAGCCGCATCTCCTAAGCACGCGCATTTAGAAATGTGTATTGTTTATATATATACTATATTCGATTTATATAAAATTTTGTACGTAATGTGATTAAAACTTAAGAATTCTCTGTAACAACAAATTGCAAACGCACATCATGATCATCCATGGGCAGCTCCTCACTCCCAACTATCTGTTCGTTGAGTGCCAACGCCATAATGATGGTCTTCTTGTGTGGATACTTGTCGGCATGTTGCGCCAAGTATTTGTCATAGTAGCCCATACCGTGACCCAGACGATCGCCGTTGCGTGTAAATGCCACGCCGGGGACAATGAAGAGATCAATGCCATGGCCTGAAATACTAAGCTTAGTAAAGCGCTGACTACAGCTATCTAATCTAGCTTACCATTTGTCATGGCATCCTCGCGTGCCTCCTTAAAGTCTGGCTGCTTAATGTTCCACTTGGTCAGTGGCAAGTTCTCGTATTCGCTCATGTCACGCAGTCGCACCATTTTCATTTTGCTGCCCTGATAGCTAGGCACAAAGACCAGCTTCTCCAGGCGAAACATCTCGCAGATGATGGCAGTGGTGTCCAGCTCATCGCTGGTGCTCAAATAAATGCTGACACGTTGCGCCTGACGGAATGCCTCATTCTGCAGCACCTGTCAAGCCAAAAGATCAGCTGCTTAGCTGGATTTAAAGGCATTATTTCTAGGCTTACCTTTGCGGTCACTGCTTGGGATTGTTGCTGGCGTGCTTCAGGTGTTATGCAACTAAGCAGCTGCTTCATGCGCTTCCTCAGCGCAACTTTCAGGCTGTTTTGTATGGAGGCCGCCATCTGAATGCACACTCTTGTCTTAACCGGTGATAACTGTTTTCAATTTGCTTTCCAATTCAGCCTCTAGGCAGATTTTGTTTAATCAGCACCGCTCTCTTTGCGCTTATCAGTCTCGACAACAAACATTCGCTATCAATTATCAACGACAGCTGACTCTCACCGCAAATTCGTAAACAACAAATGACAGAACTTAAAAGTCAATGTTAATCTCTCCCCCATGAATTAGGTTTCAATAGTTTTCAGTTCTTTTACTTTTATTTTTTATAATTTGTAATCAATTTCGTTAGTAACCACATGAAGTCGTCAGCTGTTTGCTGTTGACATTCACAAGGCAAGTCTTTTTTTGTTTGTTTACCCATAAAAAACACATCTACAGAAACTAAATTGCTGTTGGTTAATCTTATTTCTTGTTGGCATCTGGTTTGGTGTCTGTCTTGGTCTTGAGGTTTTTCAGCTGTTCCTTTTGCTGCGATTATAATCACTTATTAAATGGATGTCTTTTATAAATCAGTATTTATTTAAGTTGGATTACCTGCTTGTAGAAGAACTCTTCCTCGCGTGCTGCTTCCATTTTGCCGAAAGAGCCGCCAGCTTCGCGAATGGATCCACCACCGCCACCGCCTTTGCCTGCTCCACTTCCCAGTTCACCGACATGCGACATTCTTAGTTGTCTGCAAATTAAATATAATTAGGGCACCGTTTTATTTATATGCAATCTTATGCAATGTTGCAGTCGAAAAGACGTCAAAGTTTCTGGCACTTTTCACTATGGAACTTACTCGATTTGCTTTGGATTTAGACGTTGACTAATGCGACGCAATGTAAACATGTTGATTTATATACCGGTAATTAATATACTATATATTTTTTAACTATATATAGCGAGTGATTTGTGCGCTGTATTTCGAGCTAATGTGAAATTAGCATCTTCTTCCTTCAATGAGCATGCGAGGGGATGCCAACTTGTTACAGAATCGAAAAACGATTTTAACGGTCTAGATGCAATTTATTTCATTTTGATAACAACTTGGTGTTTTTTGCGTGTGTTCACAACGTGTATACCTTAGGCGTATATGTATGTGCAAAAAGAAAAACGAATTTCGTAAAACAAATTATGCATTTCAATGTCATTTGTTGCAAGTCAAGCGTCATCGCCAGTGTTATCATGGATTTTTGCACGATTCATCATAATTTTTAAGCACTCAGTATTCTAATTTAGTAATAATTAATTAACCCAAGAAAAGCATAGAATACAAACCATAATTACCTCATTTAAAAAGAAGGCTTCTTCGTGAACATCCTTGTATTTGTTGAGGCATGTAGTATTGTAGAGGGCATCATGATCCAGAGTCTTCTGGTATTCCTCCCATTTGCGCATGTAGTCGGCATTCTTTGAGCTTTCAATATGCTTGCGTATATTGCACATAAGTCCCTGATTAATTGAGCTAAAATATTCTTCTTCTTTTATGCCGCCTTGCAATTTTCCCAAACCTCCTCCCAAAAATAGGACATTAGGTAAGCTACTCTTTGACTCCGAGTAGCATCTATTGGAGCATAGTCTTCAAATGCAAAGGAAGTGGAGTAAAGAGAGAGACGGAATACCGTTATGAAAATTTAAATAACTTACGCGTAATTTGGATAAAAAGCTTGTGTACGCTGAAAAAAACGAGCTAGAAACATTTTACTTATTTTCAGTATTTATTTGATTGTTTGATGCGATATCGAAAACTTTCTGGCTGTGAACGAAGTGTGAAAACACATTGAAATTTATTTGAAAGTTAGGCAAAGGTAGAACAAGTTTCAAATTTTATAAAATGAAAGCAGCAACAAAAAACATCACAGAACTCCGCGAAAAGTACATCCCGGTATCGGTAAGTAACTATTTAAGACAACATTTATTGTCGCATAAATTAACATAATTATTTGCTTTCATTGAAATTGGCAAATGCGTCCGTTCGAAAAAGACAGTCAATTCTTGGTAACAAAAGGACGACGCAAAACGAAAACGAAACTGGCGGCACCCAAATCGAAATCAGCGGCTGCGCTCATCAAACGCAAGAACCGCAATGCCAAAAGGAGACAACACAACGATTCTATCGATAGTCTGTGCAAGGAGCCCTGCCAATTTGTTCCAGTGCGTCGCAAACCTCTAGGGGAATACATGAATCTCGGTGTATCGATGCCGATATCGATGCAAATGCAAGGGTCAATGTCGATGCCATCGTCACCGTCTCCTTCTATACAGGGCATGCGAATGAGCTATGCGGCCGCTGTTCAGACTGGTGCAGGTGTAAAGGTTATGATATCCCCTCGTCTCAATAAAGCAAACGCTTCCAGCAAATCAGTTGCTCAACAGCCGAATAAAGGGAGCAAAACAAACAACAAGATAACCGTTGACACAAAGTTTCGGATATTTGATGAGCAGCCCACTAAGCCACATATTGTCCGCGTTGATACCAAATTGTATCGATCCGATGGTGACCAAAGGTTAAGAATGAAGAACTACTCCTCCAAAACGAAAAAGCCAAACAATAAATCGCCCTTGAAAGCAACGTCAAGTACTGCAAATACTGCTCGCAACGATGTTGATATCAAGGCGCTTAAATTGCAACTCAAACGACTGTCATGCAGTAATGCTGCAGGTCCTGCAACCGTTGTATTTAAGGGCAATTCATTATGTGATAAGCAGGCGCAGAGGAGCATTGCAAATAAGAGCAATATTAATGAGTTACCAGCATTCGCCGATTCTGTCAGCTATTTCAGCTTTCACCAGCAGCGATTGCAAAGGATTATCGATAAGCAAAACGTTTGTGCAATATGCTTGCAATCGCAGGAGGCAATGAGGGTACCACAATTTGAAGACAAGCATTTTAAAAATCTGGAGGAAGCTGCACTTTTGGCACAAAATCGCACAATGCTACGCTTGTGGATGAACTCTGATCTACTGATAAGCTAGTATATCTATTTCACATACATAAATTTTTAAAAGTTAAATTAGCTATATTGTGTGTTCTAAGTTATATATTCCTGTCGAAAACAAAATTCACATTGAAATGATGCGGCCAAAATAAAATTGGCTCGCTAACGCAATGATCAATTTAATAGTCTTTATTCATATGAACCTGCTAGAAAGTTTACATATATTCTTATTAGATACTTCCATTTTCAATTAGATTGATTTTAAAATGCAACGGACTTATCAAAATAGGACTGCCAACGTATTTTTCCTTTTAGTATATTTTCCGAAATAAATACCAATTACAGCTGGAGGTATTTATACACATATCGATATGTGTATTTTGTGTATGTATATTGCCCTGGTCACACTAGTTGTGTTTAGGTTGATTATTTTCCTTTTTTTTGGTTGAGTCGCGTGAAAAACGTAATTGAATTGCAATGCTCATTTAGTTAATCAAACAGCAAGTGGCCAAAGTGCAAGCCAATAATGTTAACCGTTTGACGGCAATACACCAACTGCATGGCAGCGTTTGTCTAGCCAAAACAGCAGCAACGCAGCCGAGCAAAGTGAAGGGCGAGCGTGAGAGCGAGAGAGACTGAGGCAGCAAACGAGCAGTGCGAGCGAGTGAGCGAGCGAGCGGAGTGGAGCGCGTTTTGTGTGTGTTTTGTGTGTGTATATAATGGACAAGTTAAAAAACAACAACAAAGAACATGCAGTTATTGCATCAATTGAGTGCCCCTATACAAACGCTGCTGATGTCGATGTGGACGTGGAGAGCAACAAGAGCACGCCCACTCCATATTATACACCCCTGGACTATCTGCAGACCTCCTTTGAGTTTCCCTCGCCCACCACAACAACTAATGAGGCAGCGCTGCCACGAGGAGGAGGCGGTGGTGGTGTCGGAGGAGGAGGGGTAGTCGATGAGGATGCCCAACAATATACACCGAAACAATTTACAATTGCCAATCCAAAGCAACAACAACAGCAGCAGCATCAACACCAATCCCCTTTGCCGCAATCACCGACGACGCTGAATCGTAAATTCAAACGCTTCTCATTGTACGATCGACGGTCCTGCTCGCCACAACAGGACACGGGACGTACCTTCTTTGCCAACAAGGAAAACACAATACCAAAAAAGAGTGGCGCCGATCACGAGAACGATCATGATCGCGAACGCGATCGCGACAGTTTGTATTTATCGAAAAGCGAACATAACTCACCCACAATCCTTTATAGAGACGAGAGCTCGACAACGACAACAACAACCTCAACAACAACACCGAATCTCCTTAACAATGATTCCAACAGCCGCCTTAGCTATTCGCCCAAACTTCTGGCCTCCATCAACAATCTGAATCTGAATCATTCACTCGCCGGATCGCCGCTTAACATTATCAATTCGGCTGGCTATAAGAATGGCAATTTTTTTCGTTTTCCCGAAATCGATCGTGTGGTGCAGGATGTAGTGACTGTAGCGGCGCCAGCAGCTGCCAACGTAGCCACTATTGAAGAGCCTGACAATCAACAACAGCAAGCAAACGATGCCGCTGCAGTCGTGCAACAGGAGGCGGGGCGAAAGAATCGAAAGAATAAAAACAATCTCACCATACGCATCACCGATGTGCAGCTGGCAGCCAACAAGGGTGGCCACTCCATGCAGCAGCCATCGCCATCTCCATCATCGCTGGCCAAACCCAAAACTCCCACCATTAAGAGCACCAAGGAGAAGGCACGATCTCTGGACTCGGCGGCCAACGAGACAGAATTGTCGATTGTGGTGCACCACATAAATGAATCTCATGACATCTCCACGCCCTGCAGCAGCAGCAGCAGCGGTCATGTCAGTCAGGGCAATATGCTCATTCAACCAACCGCATCCAGTCTCTTTTCCACCTCTCTGTCCAGGCTGGACACACAACAATCGTTGCACAGTCGCCGCACCAGCGTGCGTCGTCGGTCGCCGGGCGTGAATAACAGCGATTATTTGATGTATCATCGCAAGGATGAATTGAAATCGGCGTCCAGCGTTGATAGCGGCGGCAGCAGCAGTAGTAAATTTTCCCTGGGCGCCAATTTGGCTCCACGCAGCGCCCACAAATTGAATCCTTTGTTGCACTCGTCGAGCACCAATCTGAAGACGCTGCCCGAGTGTCTGACGCTGGTGGAGTTTACCCCCAGCACCAGTGTGGAGTCGCCATTTAAGCAAAAGTCCATGGACCTGCCGGGCAGCCAGGGAATGCAGGCCAAGAGCATGGCAAGCTCGATGAATCTGCTGCAACGTCGCGGCTCGAATCATAGTCTCACCTTGAATCTGCACAGTTCGTGTGGCAATCTGATGAACAGCGGGCTGAGTGTGTCCAACTACAGTTTGGGATCGGTGAGCAACTCGAAATCCAGTTGCAATCTGGAGCAGCAGCAACAACAGTTGCTACAGCAGCAGCCACACAATCAATTAACTGTCGCTGCGGGCAGCGCGCAGTGCACGCGTCAAGGATTATTTCGACGTCGCGGCTCCAATCACAGCATCACGCTAAAGAGTCACACCACGAATTCGTGTGGTGAACTCAACTCCATGTCCAACAATCAGACGCCCAAGCGTGGCCTGCTCGAGCGACGCGGCAGCAATCAGAGTCTTACTCTCAACATGAGCGGCCAAATCATGGTAGGCGGCCAGGAGCAGTTGCAGCTGCAGCAACTGCAGTTGGAGCAGCCGAAGCTAACGGTGTGTAGTTGTGGCGCAGCAGCTGGCGCCCAGGCGCCGCATCAACGCAAGTTCTTTAGCACCGAGAATCTGAACAGCAATCGTGGCAGCAGCAGTTCACAGTATTTGGACTTCAGCAGCAAGCAACCGTTGTGCTTTGGTTCGGCATCCGATTTGCAGCCAAGCGAACCCTTGAAACTGAAGTCACCAGCTGGCCATGCGGATACGGGTGTTGTCTTGTGCAGTTGCAGTTGTGCCACAGGCGTGGTGGGCGGTGCTGGCGTCGCTGGTGGCATACGCAACATTATGACTCGTCCGCTGTCGCCGCAGACAACCAGCGAGGAGTTTAAGAGCTATTTGGCCAGCATACAGATGCTGCAGAGTGCCTCGAATCCACTCAATCAATTCGATCTGATCAAACTGAATCATGTCTTCGATCACAGCTACAAGGCGAACCTGGAACAGCCGCCAGTGCTGGTGTTGGGACGTGGTGAAGGCGGCACGCCCACAAATCAATTGCCACCCACCTCGGAGGACAGCGAATTGCTGGCCATGTATCAGGCGGTGGTGAAAAGCATTGTCACCTCCCTGCCTCAGCTGGAAGGGGACGAACAGAAGCGCATCTTTCGTGATCTGCACAAGGAGTTTTGGGATCTGCCGCCCAATCATCAAGAGAAGCCGATGGTATTTGGTTCGCAGACAAAGAATCGCTATAAAACGATATTGCCCAACGAGCATTCGCGTGTGCTTCTCGAGAGCGAGGCCACCGAGCTGTTGAATCTCAAGCAGCAGCATCAACAGAGCGGCCTTATGCCGCCGCAATCGCTTCAAGGAAGTGGCGAGGAGCTGAGCAAGGCGGCGCTATTGGCCAACGAGGATTTGCCCTACATAAATGCCAATTACATTAAGGTGAGCTTACATCGAATATAACTATTAAATTTGGATTTAAGTAACACATCTCTTTGCAGGGCCCAGACTATGTGTCCAAGTGCTATGTGGCCTCGCAAGGTCCCTTGCCCAACACAATCTTCGAGTTCTGGCTGATGGTCTATCAGAATACACAGCGTTATATTCGTCGCTGCTTGGACGGCGGCAGTAGTCCGCATATGGACAAATCGCACATCTTGCAGCAGTACTATCAAAAGATCGTAATGCTCACCAATTTCACGGAGAGCAATCGCAACAAGTGCGCCGTTTACTTTCCCATCGAGGTGAATGAACTATTCGCCGTGGCCGCTAAGGGCGAGGTGTTTGAGATCAGCCCGTTGGCACGTGATTACTTTGACCCGCATTTGTTGCCCGCATCAGCAACAACGACAGAGAGTGCTGTGGCGTTGGGTGAACTGCAGGCGGATCGTGAGCAAAGCACACGCTGGCACATTTCCGTGGACTCGACAAAGGTGACTCTGAACGAGACGTTGCGTCGCACACTGCCACCGGATGGCAGTTTCTTTTTGGTCAAGAATGTGGGCATTGTGCGACGCAATGGTTACTCAGTGCGTAAATTGGTGCTGCTGTACTGCATCAATGTGCCGGAGAGTGCTGGACGATTGGAGTATTATTTGCAAAAGATTTGCTGCTATCACTATTGGTATCCCGATTGGCCGGATCATCATTCGCCGCGCGATATCAATACGCTGCTGGATACCTGTTTGCATGTGCTCAATTTGGGCAAATGCGAATCGGAGTTCGACAACTACGATGAGATGCGTAGCACGTGTAATGCACATTTGATGGCCCAGCGTTTGGACATTTACAAGCAGGATATTTTCAATGCTGTGCAACCGTTGCCCATCATTCATTGCTCTGCGGGCATTGGACGCACCGGCTGCTTTACGGCCATCATGAATGCTGTGCGTCAGCTGCGACAATCGCTGGCATATTCGTTGACGGGAATGCTGAGCAAAACGCTGACCATGGCGGACATGACGGAGGCACGAGAGGCTACACAGAATGCCGCCGATGCGGATACGGAGAGCAGTTTTAGCTGCAACACAATATTGCACATACGACACATTGTAGAGCAGGCGGAGGGTGTCAGTTTCGATAAGCTGCCAAAGATGCCAGACATCTTTGTGGACATTTTGGGCATTGTATGCAATCTGCGACTGCAACGCGGTGGCATGGTTCAAAATTCCGAGCAGTACGAGCTGATACATCGAGCCGTTTGTCTCTATTTGAAGCGCACTTTGGCGCTACGACGTTTTTAGATTATAGTGAAAAAAGAAAAACAAAAAAACGGAAACGATGATGACGAGGATGAAGAAGAACAAAACACCAATTTACTATTTGTAAAAGAATTTTGTGACCCTTATTTTAAAAGCAACCAAGCAAACCAAGAACAACAACAACAACTCGATGATAATTATGATGGAGAAATCGCAAGCAACCATAACAAAAATTAAAAAAAAAAAAAATACAAAAAAAATGAACAATGCAAAACCATGGCTAAAAGAGTCTCGAACATAAATACTTATATATATATATACATAAATAATATAGATATGGCATACTTTGTAGACGAAGACGAAATTGTTCTCAATGTTTGCTATATACTTATTACCTATTACTACAGTTTAAATATGATGATTATTATTATTATTATTATGATTATGATTATTATTACTATTATAAATGTTTATTAAGTGTTTGAATGTATGTATGTTCAATGTGTGTGCATGTATGTATGTACATAAGTGTAAATGTTTCCAATTTTTTGGTGTGAACAACAAAACCTATGCTTAAACAAGAAACTACAACTAAAGTTAATTAACATTATTATTACCTTATCTAATGTGCTGGCCCTTTGGCGACGCACAACAAACAACAAAACCACAACAACAAAATCAAACAAACAACAACGACAACAACGGTGAGTTTGCATCTGTTTGAAACTGATCGAAGCTCAAACCTTTTTTAAGTTGTTTCGGGGCTTGCCTCGTTTCTAACTGACTAAAACACCAATTCTTTCGGATTTCAAAACTGCCAGCTCGACCGTTGTTGTTGATGATGCCGAACCTCGATAGTTACAGCAAAAAACGTTAGCTCTTTCATGACAAAAACAAGCAAAAAAAAAACCACAAACAAATTATATTGAAAACATAAATATTGAATTCGAAACTTGTATTAATGTTTATGCAATGGAACTAGTCAAATAAAACTTAGAAACATTTTAAATGTAACTATAAATGTGTAATCAAATGTGTTTCATTTTGGGTCACGCCAAGAAGATAATGGGTGCTTTATAAACTGAAAGGAACAACTAAAAAATCTTAAGTACCGATCATATATCTTGATCGAAAGGAGTACTGTCACTCACTCACCCCTTGCTTTACCTACATTTATCTGTTAAATTTTTCAGCTACAGCTACTATTAGTTATCATACCCTATAACAATACATAAACACAAATTCTACAAATATCCTTGAACTAATCTAATGCTCAGGCTACAGCGAAAGTGCTGAGTTGTCGTGAGCTCAGCAAATCGATACAGACGTCTAAAGATTGCACTACAAATAATAAAATCAGATAGGAAATGAAAAACTTTAATGCCGAAGATTTAATGCTCTACCCTGCCAGATATTTACTCCCTCTGTATGAATTTTATTTTCAATAATTTCTTTCATTACTATAAATAAATGTTGATAAATTACCTCACATTCCACGAATGCGAAGTTATTCTTAATTAGATTAAAAAGTTGAATATGTATTAGTTTTTATTAGAAAAAAATTTAATTTAAGTTAAATGATAACTCTTAACTAAAAATATAAATAACAAAAAAAAAAACATTGTCAAGTCCTGATCTATCTTAGCAAAAATAAAATGAAATATACAGTCACTGATAGAAACGCAGCAGTTTATCATGCAATGATCATTCAAAAATATTTCTCAATAAATTAAATTATTAAGGCACAACGTTGTACATGTTGTTTCACAAATTGAGAATACTCTGCTTGCAGGGTAATCAGCTACACGATAAGTTTGTTTACACCACAAAATTAAGATGTGCATGAAAAACACCCAGCGCCTATTGATGGGTTAACGAAACAGCTGTTTTTGCGTTTACATTTTAGAGGCAGACGACGCAAGTCTAAAGTTCATGTTAAAAAGTTGGTTTGTCTTCAGCATTCATTAATTGGACATTGTTACTGCTTAGACGCACACTCAGTCACAACAATAATGTGGCTAAACTTTGGTCAACTTCGTGGACGCTCTCATAAGTTCATCAGACTGTACAGCAACATGAAGGTAATCGGTTCATTAGCAGAACTCAATTGTGATTATTTTACGCTGATAAAACAAACTGTTTGCAGGTGAAAGTGCCAGTGAAGCAAGGTGTTGTTGTGGGCGAGCAGTACCAGTTGCCCAATGGACGCCAATACGAACGATTCTTGGGTGTTCCCTATGCCCAGCCACCACTTGGAGAGCTGCGCTACCGGGTGAGATTTATAGAATTTCGAGAGCATTTAAAATGTTAATCTTTGACTTCTCCCAGAGCCCTGTGCCGCTAGAGCGTTTCACGGAGCCCGAGCTGGATTGCAGCAAGGAACGCGATGTGTCACATCAACGTGATCCCTTCACTCAAGAAGTGATTGGCTCCGAAAATTGTTTGTTCCTCAATGTCTACGCACCCAAAAGCAGATCCCAGTCTAAAACGCCGCTGCCTGTGATGGTGTGGATTCATGGTGGTGGCTTCTGGTTTGGCAGCGGCAACAGCGACTAGTGAGTGCAAGAATTTATTCAAATACCAGCGCTATTGCCAACTCTTACCTTTCAGCACTTTCCCGGCTCAGCTGATGCAGGAGGAGATCATTGTGGTGACGCTGAATTATCGTCTGGGCGCTTTGGGTTTTCTCAGTCTGCCTGGAGCTGGCATCCATGGCAATGCTGGTCTGAAGGATCAGCGTCTAGCGCTGCAATGGATCCAGCAGAACATTGCCAACTTCAATGGCGATCCACAGAATGTGACGCTCTTCGGCGAAAGTGCTGGCGCGGCTTCAGTGCATCTCCACACGTATGCGGCCCATGCCAATCAGCTGTTCCACAAGGCCATCATGCAAAGCGGAACCGGCAATATGGAGTGGGTCTTCCAAAAGCAGAGCGAATACAAAGCACGCAGATTAGCCGAATTGCTGCAGGGCAAGAACATCGAAGGGGATCAACAACTATTGAAGTTTCTGCAGTCGGAGCAAGTGACTCCCAATGGCATTTTATCTAGGACATTGAATGTGTTGACACCCGACGAGCGGCGTCGGGAATTACCGTTGGCCTTCAAGCCCGTGGTGGAAGACGAAAGCAGTCCGGATAGCTTCATTACCAGCAACATTCTGGATTTGATGCATCAAAAAGAGCGACTGCAGGGCATGCCCACAATGATGGGCTACAACTCAGCTGAGGGCATTGCAATGCTGGTAAATGCTAGGCGTAAAATGGAACTCTATGATGAGGATCTGGCACGCGTTGTGCCACGCAATCTTGTCGAGAAACCCGAAGCTCCTGAAGCGCTTGAAGCCGCCAACGATATGCGTCAATTCTACTTTAATGGACAGGCTTTGACTAAGGAACGTCTCAACAATCTGGTCGATGTCTTCACTGACTATCACTTCAACATTGATCTGCAGCACGCGGCAGAGATTCATGCCAGTTGCCAGAGCACTGCTCCATTGTATTTCTATCGCTTCGATTACGTGGGTCAGCGCAATATGTACAAAGTGATGTTCCAGGCACAGAAGCTGAACGGCGCTTCACATGCGGATGAGCTGTTCTATCTCTTCCAAATGGCCAATGATGAGACACCGACGAGTCAAGACGATGCCCAATTCTCTGAGCAGTTATGTCGCTTATGGGCGAATTTCGCACGTCATGGGAAACCTCTGGACAGCTGGACACCCGTCTCCAAGCCGAATACTAACGAACCATTTCAGTTGGATTGTCTGCTTATTGATCGGGAGTGCAAGATGCAGCGCAATCCGGATGCTGACCGCATGGAATTCTGGCGCAGCATGTACAAGAAATACAAATCGGATTGCTATGAAGCATTGCGAGCAAAGCTCTAATTATAATGGTCCAAAACTTGCCAAGACTTTATCAACCAGTTACATCGAAGGCCTTACTTAAAATATCTTGCAATGAAAAATCAAATTTATTTATGTATATATAAATAGGTTTATTTGCAATACTCTTAAACTAAAAAAATGTTTGTAGGTACTTTAAATAAAAAATTTATTAAATTATAAATTAATTTTAAAAATGTTAAAGAAATTGAAGTAATAAATTTACTTTTATATAAGCAATAAAAGAGCAATGAATAAAAATCGATTGTTTACTTAAGTATGTAATTACATATTAATACATACTAGAGGTAACAAAAAACAATAATTTTAAATTTTTTTTTATCATCAAGGAAATCTTTATTTCCGTTAAAAATAACACTTTTCGGTAACAGCATTTTTCCTTCACTCTGTTAACAGCTTATAATAGACTGTTAACTTAACAGCAGCCAAATGAACCGGTTGAACCACATCCCACCCTGTTCATTGTAGAAATGACTCATTTTCTGCGAATGCTTAGCATATTTTGAAAGTCAAGTTGCGGTCACACTGGACGTAAGTAACTCCAAATGGGTGCGTTGTTTGGAAAATCGAGTAAAAAAACTGCTCCTAGCCGAATTACGGAGCAGGACAAAGCCGTGCTGGTAGGTGGAACTATACTCAAAACGTAGCGGAAAAATGTTAACAAGCTAATACCCTCATAAACTATAGCAACTGAAGCAACAGCGGGACCGACTGAAGCAGTATCAAAAACGCATTGAGCTGCAGCTAGAGAATGACAGACAACTGGCCAAGAAGTGTCTACAGCAGGGCCGCAAAGAGTGAGTAGCTTACATAATAAGATGCGTGATCTTAGCTTACTTAATAATTCCATTTTTAGTCGGGCCAAGCTGTTGCTCCGCAAGAAGAAGTACCAGGAAAGTTTGCTGACAAATGCTGATAAGCAGCTGGAGAACCTGGAGAAGTTGGCCGCCGATCTCGAGTTTGCCCAGGTGGAGATGAAGGTGCTGGATGGCCTGAAACAGGGCAATGCAGCACTGAAAAAGGTGCACGACATGCTCGACATCAACGAGGTGGAAAAGATCATGGACGAGACACGCGAAGGAATCGAAAAGCAGCAAGAAATCGATGCTATATTGACGGATGTGTTGACCACAGAGGACGAGGAAGACGTGCTCGCCGAGCTGGATGCCCTCGAGGCCGAGGAGCAAGCTGTGAACTTGCCCACCGTACCAAGCGAAGAGTTGCCAGCGGCAGCTGAGGAGGAAGCCGATGAAGAAGAAAAGGAGCAAACCAAAGCAACGAAAACAGCGTCAAGCAAGGCAAAGAAGGTGCTTGTCGAGGCCTAAAACTAACTAATCTTAATGCTTTATGTATGTATGTGTATCCTGTGTATATAAGTCCGATATTTTTTATAAGAGCATTTGCTAAACAGAGCTTTTGAAATCTCTCACAAGCTACAACTAGAACTTATTTCCCTTCGATGTCTTCCGCAAGTCCTCCTTTACTCGAGCACGCAGGCCCTTGTTCTCCTCGCGCATCTTCTCCACCTCATCAAGCAGCACAACGTTCTCGCGGAAGAGCTTGTCGTACTTCTTCTGTACACTTTTGTCCTCTGCCACCAGTTTGTATCTGGCCAAAACATTCTCAATCTGTTTGCGCTGTCGCAGAAACTCATCACGCACCTCGGCATCGAGGGTGACGAAACGCTTCAGCTCATCATCGCTGGCATGCTTATGGAACAGCTGCTTCACCGCCTTCTTCAGACCCTCCGAGGTGTTGACCTCCCCAGCCACATAATAAATATCCGTGCAGATGGCTGTGAGACATTCCCTGGCCGCCTTGGCGCGATGTCGCTCGGTGCGTAGCTCGGATACATTGCTTAGGTACTTGTCACGCATTTCCTTGAGCTGTAGCTCCAGCTGAATGTTATTCTGATTGAGACCCTCCAGTTCATGCTCCATTTCGATGATGTGCTTGCGTTTATCGTTGATCTGGAACTCCCGTGGCTCTATCTGCGCCTTGAGCTCGGCAATCTTGTGATTGAGCACCTGCTTGTACTTGTCCAGCTCTTGGTTCTTGTGCAGCAGCTCTTGGATACGCTTCTCTTTCGCTCCAATAGCATAATCACGATCGGAGATGTCCTTCTGCAGATCCTCGACGTTGCGCAGCTGCTTGGCCATCTTCTGCTGCGACTTGATGTGCTCCTCCTTCAGAGTTTCGACCTCCTCCAGGAGATTCTCAATCTCACGACTCTGCGATTCGTATTTCTTTTGCAGCACACCCGCCTTGCCGCGCCACATCTGCGTCTCGTTTCGTTCGGTGGTCAGTTTATTTTCGTATTCGGTTTGCGTGGCAATCATGTTACGATCGTTCTCCATTTCCACCTCCTGGCAGTACTTGATGAATTCATCCTTCTTGTCCTGCATCTCCTTCATCAGTTCACGTATGAGATCCTTGCGTTCATCTAGCTGCTTCTTGTAATCGTTCTCCAGCGCCTCAATGGTGTCCTGCAGCGTTCCCGTCGAGTTCTTCAGCTTCTCCTCGTAACTCTCGCGCAGCTCCAGCATGTTCTCGCGCAGATTCGTGAACTTCTGGTACTCGATGAGCATGCGCTCCGAATATTGATTGGCTAGTACATCCATCTGTCCACGGTGCTCCTGCTTGATATCGGTAATCTGGAATGTGATCAGATTCATTTCTTCTGTATGCCGCGACACAATCTCGTTGTTCAGCTCCTTGAGCTCCTCAAGAGCACTGCAATAGCTGCGATGCACCTCCTGTAACTGTTGGCCATCGAAGATCTCGTTCTGACTCAGCTGATACTGGAACTCCTCCGCCTGCTGCTTGAGTCGCAGCTCCAGATTCGTAATCTGTTCGATCTTATCGCTGAGCTGTGTGCGTGGTATCAACACCTCTTGGCTTTTCATCAGATCCTGATCCATAGGCGCCAGCTTCTCCTCAATATTCTCCATGGACCACACTGCCACAGTGCCACGCTTGGAGATTGCCACCAGCATGGAGCCATCATAGGTGAAACGCAGTTTATTCACTGGTCCATCAAAGAAGCGGAAATTGGTAAACGTTCCTCCGCCAGCTTCCAAAAAGGGCAACTGCATGTTGAACAAGCCCCCCTCATGATCCGCTATGAACATAATGAGATCGGAGCGTGCCAAGCATAGATCCGAGACGGAACCCTTGTTGCGCGACGGCAGCGCAATCTCGCGCTGTAGTGTCGAGTGCTGGAATTCGCGTATGGTGCCGTGATTGGTGCCAGCAAAGATGGTCAGCGGTTCATTGAAGCTGCAGCATATCGTCACGTATTCGGTGCCCTTTTGGACAATTTCCTGAAGTCGTGCACCCGTCTCAATGTCCCACTGATAGATGGCACCCTCGGCGCCACCCGAGATTAAATACTTGTCCGTCTTTGTCCAGGCCACGGAGAGCACGGTACCATTGTGTCCCTTTAGGTGGATGATAACCTCTAAATTGTACACTGATGTAACTGCAATATTGTTGTCATAGGCCGCGGCCATGAGATGCCCCAAATTCGAGTAGCGCACATCGTTGCAGTGCGGGAAGTTGTACGTCTTGACAATCTGTCGGAAAGAGAGGGATGAATTAAGTTGGACTATAATTGTTGAGCGCTGAATCTCACGTTTAACTCATCCATGAAAATCTGTGTGATGCGCAGCTGATCGGAGAAACCAATAGCTGCCATTAAACCTGTTGAATTGAGCTCTACAATGTTCACATCCACTTGGAACTTACGGACCAGCTCCACTTTGGCTGTTTCATAGTTCCAAATGCGTATCGTCTGATCTCGTGCTGAAAATAAGACCGAGGAAAGTTACAGACGAAAATGGGCTACGAGATACTCGCTAAAAATTTTGAAGATATGGGAAGAAAATTAATACAATTAACATATTTCTTGAATAACTCCCGAATATAACCCACAAAATTATTTTCTAATAAGATTCTTATTTATAATACGGTTCTTAGAAAACATGCAGAATACAATCATAGATTATATTCGCTTACTTTTTTTTAAAGAAGGCTTGACAAACCAACTTGAAATATATATAAAACAATATATACAATACAAATATACCTTGACTTTGACCTTAAGACCTTTAAGAGATCTATGCGATCAACCAGACGGACAGACAGCTAAATCGGAACCGTTAATTAAGAATACTGTACGTATTTTATAGTGTGTTGTTTTCTGTTTTCTTCATTCTACATAATATATAGCGGATACATATCTCTAGGCAACGCCAAGAAAGAAAGCTTACATACAGGCCGTCATGATGATGGGTTTCCAGGCGCACACAGATAAGTCCACAACTTCGCCTATGTGAATCATGACACCAAGTGGCTCAAATTTCAATTGTTTCGTCTTCAGGGTCTCCGGCACAATGAGAATGCCAACATAGATCTGAGCATGGGAACAGGTGACAATAACCGTCTCCTGCTTGTGGTCGATGGCCAGATTGGTGATCTGATAGAGCGGCTCTGCATACAATGTGATGGGCACAGTAAGAACCGTCTTGCGTTCGAATTTGAACTTCGAAACACGCTCGAAGACAAACACCTTGTTGAAGATTATGTAGGCAAAACCGCGAGCAAACGCCGTCATGCAGAGTACTCGCAAATCGGGCAGGGATAACTGTTGGGTGTGGACGAAACGCTGATCAAGTGCCTCGCGTTCCTTATCGAACATCTCCTGGTCCATCAGTAGGTCAACTGTTTCGGCCACGGAGGCCTTCTGGCTAAGCTTCTGCTCACCATTCTCCACCAGGATCAATTGATCGTGATCGGTGCCCACCATGAGCAGATCCATAGACAGAAAAGCCATCGATGTGACACGATATGTGACCTTTAAATTGTTGCTAATGGTGAATCCTCGTTCTGACTTGCTCATCAGCAGCAATGTGCGATCCCCAGCCACAGCAAGAAAGCTACAATCGCTGGGATTGCCAGCGATGCACTCGGCACCGCCATGGGAACCCGGCACTGTGGCACGACCCTCAATCACGGTGCTCGTCTTGTCCAGCACCAGCATAAAGATCATCTCATTAGGAGGCTTGGTAACCAAGGCGACAGCACGGGAATCGTTAGTAAAGATGATTTGTTGGATCTCCGCATTGCGATGATTGCCGGGCAGCTCTAGATGACGACGCTTCTTCAACGTGGACAGCTCATAAATAGATATATACCGGCCACTGTGGAAATAACGACATAATAACTGGTAAGCCAAGAGCATCCATCGTCATCTTACTTTTTGGAGTGTCGCTCCAATACAGCCATAAGCTTGCGATGCGAACTAAGCGCTATAATCTCAGGTCTGGTGTCCTCCGGGAAGCGCAGGAAACGCTGCTTGTTGGTCACAAAGTCGTGGAAGGCCAACACACCCTCCACGGGATACATGACCTCCTTGTTCAGATTGAATTGTATGTTACCAACAACGTCCGTGCGCAGGCCATAGATGAGACGGGGTCGGATTACCACCGAGTTAACCAGCGAAGGTCTCTTTTGGTCCTCCATCGCGTATAGAAAATATATATAGATTTGTATTTAATTGATGTGTGCTTGTGGTGCAATTTGTAAATGGAAGAAAGATGCCGCGTCCTAAGCTCTCGTAGCACATTCAACTAATTTCGATCAAACAACGAAGGAATTGTTTGGGAGCCCTGACAGCAAATTCCATGGCATCCGTACCCAGGGAGCACAGAGTAGTTTTTTTTGTTGTCCTTTTTATTTTTATTTTGAGCGCGCGAAAAGCTTGCGGTCGTGTAATCAAACAGTGCCAAAAGGCCATGAATAAATAATTAAACGCCACTAAGTATGCTTTTAATTTCCTAGGACGCACTCGAGGCGCATTAACGATGAAAATGGCGCTCGTTGTTGCTGTTTATCGCTTGGCAGCTCTTTCTCTCCCTCGCACTTGTACTTGAACTCTAATAATGCGCTTAAGAAGCAGGAGGTCTCTGCAGTCAATCAGTCAATTTGCCAGTTGGACACTCAGTAAGCAAGTCAAACAAAGCGCTCGCATTTAATACTTTTATGTAGTCCATTTCACTTTCCGGCTACCAAGCGACAGCGACCGCGACCGCGACCTAACACAACGCTAAAGCTCTTACCACTTGCTCTTTGGCAATGAAAAGAGCAATGCTAATAAAGAGAAAAAGCTCTCTAGGCTACACAGCTACAAAAAGGTAACTGCATTTGCCTTCGCTAATCGCGCTAAACGTATACTTTATGTGCAGTAATATGTTGTTCAGTGTATGGTTGCTCTCTCTCTGTGCATCTGTTGTTGGGAGCTTCGTGGCGCACAAAAGAGCGAAAGCGTCCTCTGGCGCCCAAGCGTAGCGAAGTTAGCCTGTCGAATTCAGTTGTAGTTTACGCGTCGGTCGCAGCACAACGCATTCATTACGAACGGTGCGCTGTGAAAGCTGTGTTTATACCAAACGATTGAAAGTGAAAAATACTAAAGACACAGTGAGAGAGTGAGTGACAGAGAGAGAGAGGGAGACACAGCAGCAGGAAGACAGGCTAAGCGCAGTCAGTGGACAGTAGAGACAGTGCGGCAGTGACAGTGACAGTGTTTAGTCTGCTGTTATCAGCGGCGCTAGTGACAACTTGAATAGTCACGTTGACAGGCGCGGCGATAGAGTGAAGAGTGAAGAGACGTGCCGTGTGCCTGCAGAGCCGGCGGCAAAAAGGCCACAAAGACCAAGAGTAAATTAACAACTTAAAAGCTACACAATACACAAATACAAATAAACACATTTTGTTAAACGTCTGTCCATACACCTGCAATTGTGTGTGTGTGTAGGTGTGCTTGTGCTTGTGTGTTTGTGAGTGGGAGTGTTTGTTCCTGTCTGTGGCTGCGTCGTTTCGCGCCTCTCTCAATTAACGTCCCGCCTCCCGCAGTGGAGCTTCAAACCTGACTCTGGTAAGTGGTTTTGTTGTTATTGTTGTGGTTGCTGGTGTTATTGCTGTTGTTATTGTATGGCGGCTTGGAGAGCTGCATGTTAAGCCAATAAAAGGCATTAAAATTAAAAACGGTAAATGAAATGAAACGAAACAAAGCGAAACGAAATGAAACGAAACGAACAGCAGCTAATGGATTTTGTTAGTTTTCACTTTCATGCCAGGCAGGCAAAAAGACTCAGAACGGAAGACCGAATGCCAACAATAAAACAATAGCAATATTAAGCACAAAATGAACAAGTAGATGGGACGATGAACAGCAGCTGTCGCAATGAAAAACTCATTTTAATGCCCTATTTATGCAAACACACACACAGTACAATTGATACGAATTTACAATTAATTCTTCAGCGTGGGTGTGTTTGTGTGTGTTTGTCTTCATGTGTGTGTGTGTGTGAGTGTGTGGGTGGCTGTGATTGTAAATCTTTTTCATCTTTAGCGTAGCACGTATCACGTACAACGACGAACGTAACGCGCCAAAATAACACGAAACTCGTATTTATAAACAAAAGTAGCTGCCAGTGTGTACACACCTTCACACACTCACTCAATCAATCACTCACTCACTCACTCCCTAACTCACTCCCATGCATACAACAGGTCAAATTCAAATTCACATTCAAATTGAATTTGAAATGCGTATGGCAAAAAAGCGGCAATGGCCGCACAAATATATTTTTTCTCGATTTAAAATAAATTTGCCGCCTGTCGTCGTCGCAACCACAGCCACAGCCGTGTTGCGTGTTTGCTGCCGCAACTGCTGCTGCTGCCGCTTGTTGTTGCTTGCTGCACATGTGGCAATGCTGAAATGTGGCAATTTATTTATACGATTTTTGTTATTTTTGGCCTGTGGCAGCGGTAACTGAATTGCACGCAGCGAAATCAGTTCAGGCTGCCAGCACGCTTCACTTTCCCAATATAAATATATGCTCGAAGTGTGTGTGAGTGAGTGTGTGTACATTACTGCATGTATATTCCGAGTCGTAAATATGTACCTACATACATGTGTATGCATGTATGTAGAAGCTATGACAATGCGAATATCTGTATGCTTGGACGTGTGTACACACTGCTAGGCGACACACTTTTGAAATTCCAAGGAGAACGGTGGAGAGGGCTGTCCTCTCACTCAGCGCTGGCAGCCAGCAGCAGCCAGCGAAGAGAGTGGGAGAGGGAGCAAGAACATGGCGCATAGTTGCCGTTAGGGAATGCTTGTGACATGGAGTGGGAAAGAGGAAGGGGGACAGCGAGACTAACAAATTTTCAGCAGTAGCTGGAGCTTAAAGTGCACGGCCAACGCACACACATACGCATACAAACACGCACATTCACACGCACTTACATACAGTCTGGGAGTACACACACACATACATATAGACGCATAGCTAAAGCGCGCTTTTGGGCTCTGGATTGAAGCAAGTGCTTTTGTTTTTACGAGCAGCCCAGCAAATAATAGCATTGTATGTGTGTGTGTGTGTTTGCTCTCTACACCATTTTACAACAATGCACAGTGAGAAAATGCGATAAACTCAAGCATAAACCTTTCACAACATCCACAAAGGCAAAGAAACAGAAAAAAATGAAAAGAATTTATGTATTATGCACAAAAGCAAAAAGAATAAGCTAAAGAAGTGTGTGCACACAGTGCTGAGACCTTAATGCTAACTTCATTTTCCAAAAATTAAATCATCAGGCAATCCAATTATGAGATAAAGTTCATCATTAATTCAGCACAGCAACAAAGCCCTTAATGCCAGTATTTTACAACTTACACTTACCCTCACAGCTTTGTTGGTATCTTTTATTGGCCAGCATTTTCAGTTGCTGCGAAGCTGCAGTTGCCACACTTTAATTGAGTTTCCAAGGGTCGCACACAGTTTCGCTCAGTGAGCGAATAACGCACTCACGCAGCGAACAGCGAACAGAGATCTGTGAGCAGCTCAATGAAGTAAAGTCCTAGTCGTTGGTGGACATCAAGCCTTTTGGAGTGTTAGCCCGCTAGCTAAACTGACCTTTTTGTTAATAGCCCGCCAGCTTGCGCTCACTAATACTCACCCACACACACACACACACTCAGTACTATAGAGAGGTAAAATTGTCTGCGGCGAGCAATTTGATGTTAACACAGCTGATTGATTTATTGTCTGTTGGCTGGCTACCGCAAACACTGGCACAATATACACAAACAAACAGAACAGAATCGAAGCGAACGAGTGAGTCGAGTTGAGTGAGAACAACAACAGCAACAACAACAGCAACAACAACAGCAACAACAACAGCAACAACAACAAGAACAACAACGACAGCAAAAACTATAAACACAAACAACAAAGACAACACACACAAACTTGACGAACAAAATGCCAAAAGTCCTCAATAAGCCGGAGTCGCAACGTATGCAATAAAAACATAAAAAGAAACAAAACACACACACACAATCACACAGACAGCATGACATGCAAGCAAAGGGCTATGTGTGTGTGTGAGGGAAAGACTGAAGCGTGCGCTTGTATGCGTGCATGTATTGTCGCCATAATTAACAGCGGCGAAAACGACGACGGCAATGGCAACGACAACGACAACAACAACAGCAACGACGACGACGTCAGCGGCGACAGCGCGTACTAGCCGCCATTTTAATTTTACGATAACTGCTTTCACCTACTTGCTTGCCTCTAGCTGCTAGCAATGTATGCGGACTGCATGTGCCGATACATTCACCAACACACACATAACTACATACATAAACACAGAGAAACAAACAAACACACTCACACACACTCGTTGGGAGTAAGAAATATTCTCGCAGTGCGTCACAGAGTAGGAAATATTTTTACAGCACGTCAGCAGCGTAGTTAACAGTTTGCTTTTTATTTCGAGTGTCAAATGAAATTTTCCTTGGACATTAACATTTAAATTACACACAACAAAAAGAGTGTGGGACGCACTTGCCTTGCGCCTTACGCATTACGCATTCAATTGAATTTTGTGACATGCCAACGCGTGTGCCTCACATTTCATATTTCATATTTCATAATTCACATTTCATATTTAATAACAATTTCAACGAAAATTCCTTGCATAATTGAAGCGAAAGCGCGACCGTTTGGACAGATGTCAAATCATTTTGTCAGCCAAAGTAAACTCATTTGCAATTGCATCAATTAAGTTTGCCCTTTCGGGCACGATTTCAATGCGCCGTGTGACACTTTAATGACGCCACGTACGCTTAAACACAGTCACACACAGAGTCACACATGGCAACACACATCCCATCACAGGCACAGACACAGACACAGACAGACATTAACTCAGTCATATGGAAGCTATGTGAGCTCGTAAATTCCCAAGACGCCACGTTCAAACTCACAGGTAATTCGAGAAGGACTACGAATGCGAATGCGACTGCGACTTCGAGTATAATCAAAAGAGACTACACTGCATTTAAGCTACTTAACCAACTTAAATCTATCAATATTCAATGCGAGACACTCGTTTTACGATATGCGCATAATCCCAACTGGGATAGCACCACAGTTATGTGCATCTTTGATGCCCATAAACCATATGATACTATATTCTCTCCTAATCTAATTGTGCCAGTCGACGAACAGCAGCTGACTTAGTTTGGCCTTAAACCATTCGAGAATTCTTTTGATAGCATATGTATTTCAGCATTTAAACGTGTTTTTCTCTGCTTTTCATTGCTTTTCCGCTTTTTCCGTTGCCCACGCCCGCAGCTTATAAACAAAAACAAACTTTTCTCATTGGCTGCAAAACACACACAGGTCAACATTTAGTACAAACAAAATTTTAATTGAAATCTATAGGTAATTTTCAGTGTCAATATTCTGTACTGAACTTTGCAGCGGGTTGAGTCAATAGCTCTTTGTCTGCTCGTTAATCCATTTGTTTTAATATAATCTGAATGAAACCTTGTACACAAAAAAATGTTGACTGTAGCGAGTAATTTAATAGTTGAAAATTGTTGCCCATATTATATTTTGAGGCTACAATCCATTTCATATTTGAAAAGTAATATGAAATTTCATATAAAAGTTATTTATTATATTTTTAAACAAAATTAGAGAGCTACAATCGAGTGTGCTCGATTTTGTGATACCTTTTAAAAAGTAAAACAAAAAAACATTGTGAAAGCGGTATTACTTTCAAAATATACCAAACTAATATACCGAAAAATTTAGATAATATAACAAAATATACCATATTTAGATTATCAACATGCTAAGGCATTCAAACTAAGCCATTGCAATATGTGCATAACTTTGTCAAAATATACTGAATTAAATGACGAACACATTTTAAAATATACCAGACGTTATATTTGGTATATCAATATGCTACTACATTCAAAATAAACCATAAAAATAAGGGCAAAACATTGCACAAACGTTATTACTGTTAAAATATACCAACTTAATATACCGAACACGTTCTAAAATATACCTAACGTCACCAGATTATTAGCTGAAGACCCGATTTGGTACTGTTTGGATTTTGGTATACTTTAGGACGTAGGCTCAAAGTTATAATACCCAAAGGGATAGCGGGTATTAAACTGTTATCATTGATTTTTTGTATCTTATGTCTAAATACATTTTCAAACTCATTTCAAAAACAACTTCCCGAACAACTTTTGATTACATATGCAACATATGCCTTGACTTTGTTTTCCTTTCAACGTTAATAGCTTGGCATTTGTAGGAAAAATAGATAATCTGCCGCCGTAGTATTTTTGTTTTGGCATCCCGCAGACAGGTTGTTTATAATTTGTTTTGCAACTAATTTAAAATTGTTGTTTACGTATTTATTTTTTATGGCAAAAAATACTGGGGCCAGGCAAAAATTGAAATTAAAATAGATGCATGAATGTTTTCACAGCTTGTTGTTCCGCAACAGCTTTATCACCCAAATTAAATTAGACTCAAGCTGTTTTTATTTAATTGACATTTTGATTTTTGAGTGTGAGAGCAGGAAAAGGAACTGAAATATGGATAAAAACATAAAAGAGATGTTTCAAATGCCAGGTTAACAATGAAAAACCACAGGCATTGAAAATGTTTTTCGGGCAAAGCGCAAAACACAAAAGAATGTGAGTGAACACAGATACAAACACACAAACATATACACAGATACAAATACCCGAATTTTGTGGGGCACAAATACTTGTTCACCTGTTTCACTAATGCCAGAGCACAAGGGACAGTGAATACGGAGAAAATATTTACGCATGATCGAATGGCAGGGAAATGTTATTGCGTGTTAATGCAGGCAGGCAAGCGTTTGAATTTGAGCGTGAAATGAATATGAAATGGAATTACATATGTAACACACACACACACAGACTACACATAACACAAAAAGCACATTAAAAATGTAGATGCAAGCGAATGTGTGTGTGTGTGTGTATTAGTTGGGCTGGTTATGCGTGTCGTATACGCAATGCCAGCCTCAAAGTATGCAGCACTTTGTTTACATTCAATTTGAGTAATGAAAATGATAGTGAACTTGCGACATTACAATTCGAAATTAGTATCCGGGAGTAATAATGTTTTTTTTGGGGGTGTGTGGACGTAAGTAATTGTTATTGAAAACGCTCAGATTGAATGCTAATTATAATTAATGTTAATGCCAAAACAATTTGCCTAATACCTTCCGAATTGCGCTGCGGAGACACATTTATAATGCGAGAAAAAAAAAACTTTGATTTATTGCAGAATACAAACAAACAACAACGATTTATATTCGTAGTGGCGGCAATAATTAACGACAACAACGACGAGCCAAACGAAACGAAAGTAAAATAAACACCAACAACACAAAAATTTGAAACGAAAACAAACAACAAAAAAGAGAAAAGAAAAAAAAGCGCAACAATCGACAGAGAAAATTACTGCTTAAATGCTTTGGCAATTAAGCCAAAAATTGTTAACAAAATGCGCAATGCATAAAATTAAACAACGAACAGCAACAACAACAACAACAAGAGCAGCAACTACGACAGCAACAGTAGCAACAACAGCAACAAGAGGCAAAAGAGGAACATCGACAGCAACAGCTAAGCAAACATTTAAAGTGCGGACGCAGAGGACGGCGACGACAGGTGGCAGATTGGCCCCCAGCAGAGCCGTCGCCGTCGTATTGAATTAATTTCGGCTTTGTGAATGGCACGAGGCGCAAAACGAAGCGAAAAGAGCCGAAAACACACAGCACACAGACAACATAAAGGCAATTGCCTACTTTAAAAACAGAAACCGAAAATTGAAAAACAAGCTGGAAAAGAACTTTACAATAGTTGTTGTTGCCTCCGCCGCCGTCGCACGAGAAATCAACGATTGTCGACTGCGGGAACTGCGACAAGTTGACACAAAACTTCTCTTTTTTATTGATTTTATTTACGGCCAATAATAACAACTAGCACAGCAGATGGCAATGAACAATAGGAAAAGGAAAAACATTACGGCTTGCCGCTGAAAATAAAAAAAAAAAAGAAAAACAAAACTCGAACGCAATGTGAATAATTTTACTCAAACGTATCACGAAACAATAAGAAACAAATACAGAAACAAAAACAATATTGAATACAGCGAGCGAGCGAGTGACAGAGAGAGAGAGCACGCGTTCGGGAGAGAGGGAGATAGCGAAAGAGTTGGCATATAACTCACATTTATTTCAGCCTGCCACAAGTCATAATGCCCCATGATGATTCAAGACAAGAACAACGCACACACGCACAGCCCATAAAAGTGTGCTATAAAAATGAAAAACTTATAAATTAGTTAAAAAATATTAGACAGAAAGAAATAGAGGCAGAGAGAAAACTACAAAAAGAAAAACGAGTAAATTAATTTTCAAGTTTAAGCTTGAATAATTGGACAACGATTGCCATGCATAAATGGCCAGGACCATAGAAAGTAGAGAACAATAAGAACAACAAAACAAGAAAGTAGAGGAAGCAACAGTAGCAAAAACGACAAAAGCAAGACTGATTTTTATGTTTTAGTTAGCTTTATTCTCTTATAAATAAACCTGGCAGCAGAACAAACGACCTGAAATCAGAATCGGAACTTCACAAACACCAACGAAACGAAACGAAACGCAACGAACAACGAAGCGGAAACCTTAGGAAATCCGCTTCCAGGACAACACAATTATCAGCAGCACCAGTAGCAACTGCGTTATCCTTGTCACTATCAACATTACCGACATCATCATCATCATCATCATCAACAACAACAACATCGAGCAAGTGAAACTATTGAAGCGCAATGTTTGTGTTTATTGCCGTCCTGCTTGTCAATGGCTGTCTGGCTGGTGAGTACATCATATAACCTATAATCGAGCCGATTATACATCCAATATACACACATACACACTCATTCCTTTTGACAGGCACCATTCCGGCCGCAATTCCAGCTACACCGGAAAACATAACCGTCACATTTCTAACGCCCACCGCGGTGCGTGTTTCGTGGCAAACGCAGATCGATCTCAAGGCGCATCCCATCGAGAAGTACATAGTGACCTATAAGCCCACAGATGACAGGTAGGTACCTCAGGCAATACTTCAATAGTTTTGAACCTCAGACTATATTAAACACACACACTCACACACACAAATGTAGTTGCAATTATGCAGCAGATTTCAACATTTTTTTTGTGCAATTGACAAGCTCAATGTTCTGCCACTGTATAGGAATAATATAACTGTGTCTCTGTGTGTGTTTGTGTGTGAGCTGACCATGAGCTAAATAACAACTGAAGTAAATGGTGGAACGCAGGCCAAGGGGGCGGAACACAACAAGCCGCAACAGCAAATACAAAGTTGAAGCCAAAATGACCGCGACTATGGTAAAGACCGAAAAAGAAAAAATAAAAACAAGCACCGCGTGTACTTGAAGTTTTCAAAGTTGTTCTACACTGCAAGAAAACTTCATGTAACTTTGCAAGTAAAAGACCAAGTTCACCAAGTCAATAATATTAGTATTAATTATTTATAGTCTATGGCAAAATATCAACAATTGGGCGGAATATTCACTTCAGATGATGATGCACTATTTCTTTCAGTGTACGGCAGACGTTAGCCAAAGCGTGTAAACTGCTGCATAGCAAGAGAAACTAAGAACAAAGGCAAGATAACGAAGGGTGAAACCAGAGAGGGAGTAGAGAGAGAGCAGAACAAAACATGCTTGTAATTGTAATATTTCAGCTGGCCGCCTGCTGCGGTTGCTCTATGTGAAGCCGCTTCCTCTTTGCCCCCATTTCCCCTTTCCCCTCCTCTATTGCTTGTGCACTATGTTTGCAATTTCTCTCTTGTCGAAGAAAAGAAAGCAACCAGCCAGCGAAATCAAATGGTATCGCGACAGTTAAGTGTAATCGACTCTGCACTACCCAACAAGCATTTTACATTGACTTATCTTATGATATCCGAGTCGAAGGATATCGATATAATACAATATTTTCTTTAAAAATTAAATGTAGTTTTAAATAATCTTAATGATATGAAAGTAGTAAGTAGAAATCTTACTTTAATCTTCAAAGTTTCCATTCTTGAGTTTATTATGCGGAAATTATCATAAACTAAAACTTATTTCATTAATCAAATATTTTTTAAAGCAATAAGAATGTAAAAAATATCAATTACCAAAAATGTATTCTTAATCAAAGATTTTTTTTGAGATAGTAATATAGAAATTATATCAAGTTAAATCTTATTATTTTTATTTAAGTTTTATTTTGCCATTCCTAATAGTTTTTGAGATAGCCATTTATAATTTTTCATTGTTTAAGAAAGTGAGGTTAGTTAAAAAAATTGATAACTTATATCACAAAAGAAAAGAAGTGTGTGTTAAGTTATTAAGATCTGACCGTAAACGATATATTATTGATCAGCGCCACATAAAAATGTGTAAGTATATAAAGGAATAAACGACACCTTGAAAGTCTAATATATTTTGTACTCTATGGTATATTTTCAATGTAGATCTCTATTTATATACCAAATACAGTTTTTGATATATATATATATTTTAGTATTTGTCGGTATATTATTTTGGTATACGGGTAGCGGGTATCTCACATTAGAGTATTCTCGACAGTAGCTTTCTTACATGTTTTGTTTAAGCTCTGTCATATAGTTTATAAATAATGCGTCACTATACTTAAAAGAATATAGGTATTTTTCTAACAACTATTTATTGGACACATTTCTATCGAAATTAAATGGAATATAATAATAATAAATAATATGTGTCCCTAGAAGTATATACGTATAATTTTTCTAGCAACTATTTGTTCTACACATTTCTATCGAAACTAAATCGAATATATTTAAAGTTTATTCTCAAACACATTGATGTCAGAAAGCTATAATAATCATGTTTATAGACACAACTTTGGTAACTTTGTGCTATGTAAAATGAATGTAGATTATGTTCGTTTTATAAATTGGCAACTTCCGCTTCCGTTGCTTCGAAGTAAAAAGAAATACTGAACTTTTTTATACTATACAAAAACTTAATGGGTATTGCACAGTCAAGCATGCTTGACTCTTAACTCTCTTCGGTTTTTCCCTGGCACAACTTGCAACTTCCGTTTGTAATCCAATTTGCTTGCGAACTTTTGCAGTATCATTGAAAGTTGAAGCTCGAGACAATGGCTAACTATTGTTACACAAAATGTGATGAATCAATCTTCGAGATCTTGTTACTGATAGCTGTGGTCAGACAGAAAGACAGAACGGTCTATTAACATAGCGAATAATATGCAAAGCATGCAAAGTACTGAGGAATGCTGAATATTTATAATATTTCAAACGCGTTGCATGCAATGAGCACACACTAGTGCAGCAGACATGCCGGGTATATATATATATATAGAATATAAAGCAAAGTGGCGTTGCATATTTCGAGTAACGACTACAAACTAAGCACTTCCGCTTTTGGCTTCTGGCTTTGGCTTGGCTTTTACTTTTTACGCGACGACGAAACGTTGGCAACAGCAACAAGACGTCACTTTGAAGGACGTTGGAATGCCGTGTAATAAGTTAAGTGCTCGGCTTTTCTGACATTTTCGTCTATTGCTGCACTACCTAATGCTGCTGCTGCTGCTGCTGTGCTGTGCTGCCTCTCTTTTGTTATTATTGTTGTGGTCAAGGTGTTTTCAATTTAATAGCTGATGTCGCGTGTGTGTTTGTGGAGGTCCAAGTTTTCGACTGCATGCGCGTGTTTGTCTTTTAGTTTCATTGCCATTGTATTTGTTTCATAAAGTTCACGCCTATATCAAAATTTTATTACATTTCAGTTCAGTTGAGTTCAGTTTAGTTTAGTTTTTTGTGTAGTTCTTTCATTTTCGTATCGTTTTCGTTTTGCCCGCCATTATTTATAAGTCAGTTTCAGTTTGAGTTTGTTTTTTAATTTTTGTGCTTTTTGTGTGTGTTCTTTAGTATCGATTTTTGTGTTACTGCGTTCGTTACTACTACTATACTATATACTATATTATATATAGTATAATAAACTGGCCGCTCATTACGGTGTGGAGCAGGTGAAGAGACAGGGTTGTTCGAGTATCTTCCAGCCGTTTTTCGAGTAAAATTGTGACGTTGAATAATGTATGATTAGTACATAGACACGTTGACGATGACTCGCGGACTCACGGTCCTCGAGTGCGCCCCCAAAGGGGCCACGCAGAACAATACACATATACATACACACACATACATATATAGCTCATACTTGTACTCCGAGAACTGGGCCTGAGTAAATGCGAGGCACCAAACTATCCACGCCCTTCACTCAAATTACATATCTGGAGCTGCATGAATTTCTAGTGGATTTACAAACGATTGAAGTACGAAGTACTCACATCGTCACACAGTCTTACAATTACTCATTGGACTCGTGTAGTCGACCCGCATGTGAAAGACCATCAATAATAATAATAATAATAATAATTAATAACAATTAAAGTCCGCTCAGACAGCTGCACAGCGTAAAGCACTTGGGAAATTTCCAATCAATATGAATTATGTATTTAGATTAAATTGTGTTGAAAGTGCACTTCACATCGTCGAGTACACTCGCAATCATATTCACAAACACACACTCACACGCTCATTCGCAATTATTTTCGCTCTCAATGTGCAGCATTACCTTGTCTTTTTCGAGTTATTTACATATTTCGTGCATTTTCCTCGCTGTCAGATGAACTATATAATTGAATGTAAAAGGCTAAAAGTCATGGCCCACTTAAGTGTGCTACACTTTTTCATTCTCTTTCTCTCTCCCTCTCTCCCTCATTCTCTATTCACTACAATATTCTATTTCGACTCGAAAGATTGGCTTTTCAATCGCCTAATTAGTTTGGATATTATCAATTTTTTTGAGGGCAGCTTTGAGGCAAGCCAATTAACTCGAATGTGTATGCAATTTTCTTTGTGTGTGCTGTACAACATGACGTATACTTAATTGCATTTTATAGCTAAGTACGTTGCTGCTAAACTGACACAACTTTTACAAAATCAACCTGAAACTGTTTGCAACTAATTGTGCTTTTAAGTTTAAGTTTTACCAAAGATAAAATTGAAGAATTGAAGTCGCAAAAGTTTCCACAATTTTATATGAATCATTGTGAAAATAAATACAGCTGCGTTTTCAAATGATATTTAGCAAACCTGTGGCATATTGACTGATTGTTAAAGTTTGCAAATTTATATTTAAGTTTGACTAAAGTTGATGTAATATTTCTCTTGATTGTGTCTCTTCCTCCCTTGTTAGTCTGCAGACAATCTGCTCATCTATATAATTGGAGGGACAATTGCAAACGTTTGGGCAAAAAAGAGAAATGAAATATTTAAATCAGTAAAGTTGAGCTCAACTTGTTTATTTACTTTTGTGTAAATTGGGGGAGAAAGATTGTCGAAACGGATTGACAGTTTGGCACCAGCAATTTACAATCACAAAAAGTTCAGCTAAACTTGTTTATTAACTTTGTACTTATTTTATTGTTGCGCTCGCTTGTTTGATTAGAGACCATCTCGAGAGCGTCTAATCGCACGTGTTTAAACACACACACACACACTCAGGGACACCCTGTTTATCAGGCACAGAATGTGCTTCAGTGTGAAACACTCGACTGGAGTTTGAGAGCACTTGAGTTGAACTTTGCTTTTGGGATAAAGTTGAATGCCAAGGCGAGCTGTGGCCGCTTTAGGGTCAAGCTGTAGCCATCTGACTATCTCTTTCTCTGCATCTCTCTCTCTCTCTCTCTTTTCTTCTGGTTTTACTATCATTTTTAAGCTGTAAAATAGCACTCGTAATATAAATTTGAGCATAAACATCGCCTGTAAATTCTCTAATCGAGGCAATAAAGCTTGCAGAGCGATGCGAGATGCGTTGTCAGAAGTTTGTGGCGCAGACAAAACTTGACACTACTAAACTATATATATGTATGTATGTGTGTGGGTGTGTGAGTGCGTGTGCACATGACATCAAAATATATCCACAAGTTTCCATTCTGCCGTGCGCTGAAGTGAATGTCACGTGTAAGCTTAGTAAAGTTGTATAGTTGTGTAGGTGCTCTGTTCTGTCGTTGTAGTTGTTAACCCCATAGAAATTGTACGTCAGCTGTCAGAAAATGTTTGGAAAATATGAAAATTTGTCAGCTTACGTGTATGTGACCAAAAAAACCAGAAAAGCCAAAAGCCAGAAGCCAAAAAAGCCGCACAATGTCCATCATAAGTTATTAAAAATACGAAGCAAAATGTTTTTCCACTAACTGCACCTATACACAAATATGTATGTATGTATGTGTGTGTGTGTGTGTGTGTGTGTGTGGATGTGCCTGTATTTAGGTTGAATTTTCAATTTAGAGTTTGAGTAATGGACACATTTTTTTAAAGGCCCAATTGGAAGGCATGCGCGCGGCTTTGTTGGCTGATTGTTTATTCAACACAACCGGAAATCCAGTGAGCTGCAAACTACTCGCCAGTAAAAACAAAAGGGGTCATCAAAGGTGGGAGTGGCAAAGCCGGGTGGGGGTGGGAGGAAGTACAAAAATCAAATATGAGTAAGAAAATTGCTGAGGCATTAAGCAGTTTCTCTTACTCGAGCTGATGTTTGCATTGTGTGCACATATGAACCAAAACTCAATTCCCCAGCGCTAAATTCATCTGCATTTATAATGCCAATGCGACTACAATCGGACCACTCCCCCTTCCACTCCTCCTTCTCACTCTCCGCTTTCAGAGAAAGGCCAGTAAACCAACCCATGTCGAATCACAAATGGATGACGATGGTATGCGTGCAAATTTGCGGACTTTGAGCAAATGTTTGGCAAACGAAACAAGCCGCGACTTGGTCCAGTTCAGTTTGTAGTCGTCACATTGCATTTGATTTGGCCCCCAGGCGACATTTGACGTTAACTTTAATAAGCCGAAAACTTTGGGCTCTTCTCTCCACATGTGTTGCTCCACCGGCTGCTTTGTCTTGCTGCTTGGCTACCAAAAACTTTTGCATAAACAAACTTGGTGTGAGACACTTAAGCACTGCACTGGGGCATATTAGCGTACACTCTGAGAAAAATGTGTATAGCAATTCAAAGTATTCGAAATGCGGAATAAAATAATTGGAAGCATAATATATGTATGTATATTTATTAAAGCAATTAATTAAAGCGAACGTACATAAATGTGAGTAAAAATTCAAACAGAAAAAATGCTGTTAATTAAATAAAACGAACAAATTAGTACAACAATATTATTTGAATCGATATATTTACTAATTTCTTCTTTTCATTTCATTAACTCGTTTTTTCTGTTTGAATTGGACATTTTGGCATTTTAAATGAAATGTTTGCAATTTACAGTTAAAAGAAATATATAAAGATAATTCTTTCAACAAATTTGTCACGTTCGAAATCGGAACAAATTTTAAAATAAGTAAAAGTTTTTCTTATAGCTGTGGAATATCACTATTTTTAGAGCTAATATTGGTTTCAGGAACTTTTTATGTTTACTTTTAGAATATGAATATGAGTTCGTTAATTTTTGCAATTATCTTATAACGCAAAAAAAGTTCCTAAATAATTCTTAGCTCTAATTAAAGTGCTAATCAAGAGCTATAAGATTCTATTTTTGTCAAAATAAAAAAGTGTTTTGGTATACGTTTTTTTTTTCACTTTAGAAAATGTCGCACGCGACATTTTTAGCAGAGAATTACTCATATTTAGATTTAGATAAGCAAATAATAACAGCAAAATATATAGACTGCCAACACTTCGATTGGCAATACAAAAAAACTAAAGACAAATTTGGATTAACAAAATGAATAGAAAACTAAAGCCAAACGAATGCGAATCTTAATAATCTATGAATAGATAAAGAAATAAAATAATAATATTAATTAAATAATATAATTAAAGAAATATATTCCATTTAAACATAAAAGCAATGAATATTGCTTGACAACACTACGACTGACAAACACTGACAAACAAAAAGAAAAATACATATAGTAAACAAGATTAAGATTAACAACAAAAATAGAAAGTAACAACACATAAACAATCCAAATCGAAATTTATAAAAAAAAAAAATAAGCTAAACAAAAAACTTAGATTAGAAAAAAAGAATAGAAAATATTTTGAGCACATAAGCAAACTGAATTTAAATATTAACAATCTGCTCATAGCGGAATCAACACTTTTCATGTTGAGTCTACATTTAAACTTGGACTTTTTTCTCACTGCGTAGATAGGACAACAGTCGAGCTCAAGCTTGAGCTTATATTTATTTAATTTGCGCAACTTTTGTTATGTAAATTTGGCACATCAACGGCAATGAAAAGTTGAGCAAACAGATGGAAAACTTTTGTGAAAACTGAGATACTTACAAGTACTATACTACTATATAGTACATATAATATTTGTAAGGTAACCTTCAAAGCGGTACTTATGTATGTTAGTTGTTGTTGTTGTTGCTGCCTTGCCTCCTCGTGACCTTCGGCTCGGATTTGAAGATTGCCTGTAATTGATATGCCCGCTCCACGCTTGCTTGGCTTATAATTAGTTGAATTCTAATTACATGTACTACTCTATACACAGGCACACAATTCTTAAATTTCGGATACTTAATTGATATTCGTGTGTAATTGCTGGCTGGGTTAAATCCATAATGTGTACAGCTGCCTTTGCAGTTGAATAATGAATATTTCATGAGGATTCCCCTTAGGCTTCGTACTCTGTGTATTTGCCTTGGCCTTATGGCAATTTTTACAGGGTATTTTGTCAGTCGTGTTGCCCCAAAGTGTTTGCTCACTTGGCGCTATTTTGTTGCCGCGTTGTTTGTTGTTCGTTGTTGTCGTTGTTGTTGTTGGGTTTTTGTGTTATGGCTGCGAGCGTTTGTTTTGTATCTGCTGTTGCTTCTGTTCGACGATTCCATGGGGGGCCATTGCTTTGCTTCACCGTCTCCGACTCTGTGTGAGTGTGTGTCAACGAGTGTGTGTGTGTGTGTGTATGTGTAGCTTGTATATGAATAATGAATCATTTGTCAGGCTGTTGTAGCGCGCTCGCTGCTGTAACAAGAGCCATTGCACACAGGGGCCAGAAGTCTAGGCTAGGGGCACAGCTCAGCCTACACACGCACTTCTAAGCTCACTCACACACTTACGTATATGGGATATACGTATACTTAATATGTAGTTTACTATATGTATATATGCGGAGGGTAACACGAGCTCAATTGGTAAAATCTAGGACATGTTTGGGTAACTGCCCGGCAAAAGTGACAAAGTGAAATATTGGAGCCATGCTGTAATTACGAGCACGCCTCTCGGCCTCATATTTCACACGCTGCTTCTCTGCTTCGACTATTTATTGTAGTTTCAGCAATTAGCTACATACACACCAACACACATCGACACCAACACACACACAATCTGTACGCACACATTGTCACACTTAGTTGCCGTTCGAGAGTGGTAATTGAATTAATTTAAGTTACAGGGTTGTACAGGATGTCGCCGGCAGCAGTGAGGCCATTGTCCTGGACCGTTTATTGCCCAGCACCCAGTATTCGCTGTCGGTCACCGCCATCTGGATGGGCAAAAAGTATCGCAGCCGGGGTCAGATCAAATTTCGCACCTTGGGTAAGCATCATCATCATCTCCATCACCATCTCCATCACCATCACCATCCCCCCCAACATCCCCATCACCATCATCATCATCAACAAGCAATTAGGGAGACGCGTCTGAAAATCACTGGCCAATTATACTCGTAGATTTGCCCAAGAACACATCACAGCAGGACTTTCCGCCGGGCATCTATGGCCGCAATGGGTCCGGCAATGGCAGCATCTTTGGCGACGACGTCACCTCCACAGCCACCAACACATTGACGCACAGCACAACGCGCGAGCTGCCAACGGTAAATAGACTTTTGTACCCTTAAACATTTTGGGAACAAGGGTATAATAACTTAGCGGAATGTAAATTGGTATTTATGAAAGCAACTTATTGAAAGATTGAACATATATTAACTTAGTATGCAACTTATTGGAATGTAAATGGATTTTTAGACTGAAAGATAGAATAAAGTAGTAAATATGTGAACAGGCTTTTATAACAGCAACTTATGCGATTGAAAGATAGAATAACATACTTAATATGTAAAAAAACTTTAATACGAAAAAAATATTTTTATTACAGCAACATATTGGTAACAAAATATTATAACCTTGTCGTGTGTAAATGGCATATGATAAAACAATACATATTCTTAATCAGTCTGATTTTGTATGTCCGTTCAAATGAATACAAAAATACTAAAATACCGACCCTATAAAATACTAAGCAGTGTTAGCAAAACTGGTGAAACTGCTTCCTATATCTGCTAACTGATTAACTCTCTTTAAGAATAATTTTGATCATAGCAAGCCAATTTATTTACAATATTATGGATATGTTTTCTTTAGTTTTCTTACTTCAGTTTACATTAATTTCTATTGAGAATTTTTTCAAGCCCTTTTTCAGCCGAAAGAAAATTGTATATGACAATTATTTTTAGAAAGAAACTACAGAAAATTTCAATCTGATTTTAGAAAGAAATTCAAAAAATTTTCAATCTTAAAATTAAATAACCTTATTTTAAAATCTTCCTCAGAACAATAAGAAAATGTATTGGCATAATTATAAGATAGATATTTCATGTTGATTATAATTATTATTATACTATTATCTAGCCTTTACAATATTGAAGATCTAGGACATGTTTTTACTTATGTTTGCTGTGTTCTAAAGATCACACTTAATTGAGAATTCATCCAGCCCTTTTGCTCTCTGCAAATAAAAAAAATAAATTTAATTACTCAAAAAAAAGTTTGCAAGTATCTCCACAGTCGAGTACGCTTGTCTCATTTACTATTAATAGAAGAGGTAGCATCAAATAGGATTTCCAAGTCAAATCCCCAACTGTGCGTTGGACTAATTACAAATGCGATTGATTGATTGCAACCCGAACACTCCCACATTCACTTTCCCACTCTCTATTTCACTCCTCTCTTTCTGTCTCTCCTTAGATACGAGGCGTGGAAATTGGCATTGTGCTCATCGTGCTGATGGTGTGGGCCGGTGCCATTGCACTGTTCTTTAATCGTTGGGGCAAGATACGCATGCTGCTGCCGTATCAGCCGGATTACAAGCACGAGCAGCTCAAGGTGCCAGGAACAGGCGTGTGCAGCGCCAGCGGCTGCAATGGTCAGCACTCGCATCAGGTATGCATTGTACACAGCGATGTGGAAGGCATTATGGGTGTGGTCTTAATGCTGGCCGGGGATAATAATAATTGCGGGCGGGAGGGAATGGGGAAATGGGGGGAATTAAGCAGGGCAACTTTAACATAAGTATCGACTTTTGTCGTATGAGCGCGTATAACGTAACTTACCTATGTTTCCTCTGTTTTTGTTATGCTTTATTTATAGAACCTACACCCCGATTTCTTTGTCAAGGTATTCAACATATTTCATTTCTCAATTAATTACTGCAACAATACTTTTTGCATTTAATTAGCTTTTGCATCAAGTCAAGTAAATACTATTTGAATATTATTAAGATATTTACTTACTTACTACAAAATGTGCACAATTTACTTTTTCTCTAGTGCACACAGATCCGCCCCCGTCTCGCCCTATTGCTCTTTCTCTCTCTCGCTCTATCTCTATTTATCCTTCAAATGCCCTTCTCAAAGTTCTCAAGAGAATTGCGAATGCTTGTTCTACAACTAGGAAAACTGTATATTTTTTATCTTTGACTCTTGTATGATTGTAATGCTTAATGAATGATGATCGAGTACAGAAATGAGAAACGAATGCATTATAAGAAGTAATTGAAATGGGAAAGGAAATACCAATAAAAAATCTTCCTATTAAGTTAATATTATGATTCGATAAAAAGTCCTTGAGTGAACTAAAAACTGGAAAATGTCATTGTCTGTCATAAAATAAAAAAATAATTCCGTCATTAAATCCTTACTACAATTTTTATTATGATTTGCTAAAAACTCTAAAGCTTTTGCTAGTTTACTTTTATTTTCTTTCTTCTCTTCTATATTTTGTTGTAGATTTTAATAGTAGTGTACCATTTAAAATACACCCAATTTAGGGAGGTTTTAAATGATGCAAACACTTTGGCATGCCGAAGATGGTTTTAATCTTATACTTAGAAACGTGCTTCAACTTTTTTCCAATACAATTTCAACTTATACAACATACATATAGACACTATTAGAGCTGCACCCAGGCGGTTTACCTAATGAACCAGATCCATAGATTCATAAAACTTAAAACATGTTTGTTAAATGCTTAAATGGATGCGAGCATGGAAACACTCTATCCAAGTGTCCCCCAATTTGCATTTCCTATACATAGTTTTCAATACCATATACTACTATATACTCGTTAATTAGTTAGTTAGTTTTGGTTTTGAGCTTTTTGTTGAGCTTTGTTGAGGTTCGAGCTTTCAATGAAATCACTGACAAAGTTTCCTTACTTCCACCCAAAAAAAAAAAAAAACAACCGAAAAAAATCCAACAATTTGGCTCGCTCTTGCCTACTGCTGCTGCTGCCGCTGCTGCTGCTCCTCTTTCTCTCTCTCTCTCTCTCTTTCTTTTCCTCTTTCTCTACATATTTTTGCGATCCAAATCAGTGTTTGCCCCGCTGCGAGGGTTGCGGAATCTTCGATCGTTGCTTTCAGTATCCGCGCAGGGAGCTGGAGCGCGATTGCGGCTGTCAGTTTGCGTTGCTGCACAAGGCGGATGTGGAGAGCTAGCAACCAGTGCATCGCGAAACGGCTGTGCAGAGTGTTGTTGCCGTCGCCAATCACAATCATGCCCATGGCACGCCCACCAACACCTATGTGCGGGGTCCGAGTGTCGACAATCAGTCGATTGTCGGTGGCAATGCGCTGCTGGAGCACGGGCACGGTCACGGGCAGCAGAGCATTGACAGTGCTGCACTCGATAGACACGATGCAGATGCGGATGCGGATGACGCAGATGGGGATGTGGATGCAGAGGGCAGGGCGAGTGGCTGCCAGTCAGCTGCTGAGGATCAGCAGTTGTTGCAACGGGAGGCGGCACCACAGCGTCTGCTGCCGCTGTCGGTCAACAGTCATGCAACGAAGCAACGCCGATTTGCCCAACAGCGCAGCATACTAAAGAACTCACAGGAGCGCACCTTTGTCGAGGAGAACGAGGTGCTCGAGGCCAAAAAGCAATTGATATTGCGCCGACGGCGCCTCTTCAGCCATTACCGGCAGTACGATCAGTGGCGACGGCGACAGTTTAGCTATGATCCCAGTTACTTTCGCCCGCCTCCGCTGCCGTCTAGACCGCTGGCATACGCTGATTACGGCCCAACGGGCATGCCAGGCACTGTCGGCGTCGGCTACGGCGTCCACATTGGCAACATGCCAGCAGCAGCAGCAGCAGGCGGCATGGGCATGGGAGCCGTCACTGCGGCCAATGCTGGACGACGGCGTCGACAGTACCGGCGTCAGTATTCGTGCGCCGATCGCAGTCGTGATGGATCACGCGAGAGTCGCGGCTCCTCATCGCTGCAGCTGCAGAAATACCACAGCATGGTCGCCAGCGATACCATACACACCGAATCGTCAATGCTCAATCACAGCAACTACAGTGAGCCGGCCAGCGTAAGTGCTTCACGATCACGATTACGACAAACACAAAAACAAAAAACAAACAGAACAAACAACAAACCCGAATTCAAATTCGGAACCAGTTCGTGTGTTCGTTCACTCGTTCGTTTGTTCGTTCGTTTGTTCGTTCGTTTGATTCGCTCGCTTATCGATATCGATAAATGCACCATCGCCATGCACTTCTCTCGTGTTGTACTTGGGCACGTTAATCGTTTATCTTTAACCGTTTTAACCGTTTGCCAATTTGTTCGACCGCCCGCCGTTTTTTTTTTTTGCAGCGTTTGAGGCGTTGAGTTTAAGAGCACAAAAAATATAAATCGCACTCCACCTCCACACCCAACACTCACACCTTTTTCAATCAACACCCTGTACAGTGGTCATTATTGACTCGCGCTTCACAAGAGCACAGCAAATAGAAAAAACACAATCGCCAATCGCAGGACAACTCAAATATCACATCAGCAAAACAATCTCCACACACAGTTATCGTATCGCTTTTGTAGAGTCTTGTGCAGGTTACGCTTTCGCTTGCTTGTTGATCGCCTGTTGAGGATGCTTTTCCTTAGTGTAATCGTTGTGGGATCTTTAGGGTTCCATGTGTACAAATAGTGTGTGTGTGTGCGCTTGTGCGTGTGTATGTGTGTGTGACATTTCAATCACCTGCTCCGTGTGGCGCTCTCTCTTTATCTGTTCTCTCTCTCTTCCCTCTCTCTCTCTCTTTCTCTCTCTAAACATTTTACCAATTGCAATGAGATTACAGTTCGACAGCAGTGATTGTGGCGGCACCTTTGCTCACCCACCGTTGCACTGCAATAGCCGCGTAAGAGAAATCGCAGATTGCAAAATATTTGTTCCCACTAGTCGATTACACTGCTAATCTTGTTTGTTTTGCAGCACATCCACATGCTGGCGGAGGAGCGTTCCACATCGATATCGGAGCGCTGCACACGCAGTCGCATCAATTCGGCCATATTCGTCTCGTCGGAGGGTCGCGGCTTCGATTCCATTGAGTTCCTGCGACGCCACGGCTCACAGAGTGTCCTTTGCCGCAAGGCCAAAAGTGCCGAGAATATCACAGACAATGGACGCCGGGTAAGTGCACGAGATTATAGCAATTATTACACAAATATTTACTTTGGAATTTACAGAAGAGTTTGCGACCTTGGCGCACCGACGATGACTCCGTCCAACCGCAGCAGCACCAACAGCAAGACTCCTCCCAGGACATCGAGCTAAAGGAGTGCGGCAACACCGCTGGCGAATTACTCACGCTGCCTGTGCTCCATGACGCCAAGCAATCGCCCACAGCGACGACCAGTCTATTGGCCCGCTCCTCGGCCATTACCACGGCCAATGTGATTGTGGGCAGCATTTCATTGGAGGCACCTCCACCATATATGCAGGATGATGACACACACTCAATATCGGCGTTGATTCATAGCGATGCCGCTGCCATTGTGCATGACTCACAGGACTCAGCGGAAACCGTGGAGGAGCTGGTACATGTGCCACTGCTGGCAAGTCAAACAGCCACAGCATCGGTTTCGGCCGCCTCATCGCCCAGCATTGCCATCGAGGCGAAGCCACGTGTACTGGTGCATCAACGCTCCTCGACGGCGTCTTCATCGCCGCACAACAGTCCCAAGAGTTTGGGACTCGGCCTAAAGATTGTGAAGCCCAAGATTAATGCCGTGCCAATGGTGTCAGTGTCCGGTCCATCGCCGCCCATTGAGAAACCGCCGCTGGCGGAGTGTTTGTAACAAATGGCAGCCGAAACATTTATCTAAGCGCGCTCACTCACGGCATCTGGACACCCCAGACCTAGTCCCTGTTCCCACGACCCACAACCCAGACCAGCACCAGACACCAACCATACACGAAGACACAGAGAACACAGAAGAACCCAACTAGCACTTGCACGACCCACACAGAATCTCAGATATGGAAGAAAGTGGATAGTAAAGTATGCCAGCTGCTCAAATAAGTGTTTCGGTGATGCTAGAGAGATTGAATTCTACTCTGCTGCAGGAAGTAGAACTAGAACTAGGAATAGGTGTAGGCGTAGGCGTAGGAGTAGGAGTAGGAGTAGCAATAGGAATAGGAATAGCTGTAGTTATTGTACCAAAAAGTAAAAAATAAAAGGGCATTGCCATGCAGGAAAGCTTTGTATATTCAAGAACAACGACTGAAGTATACACATATGTTACATGTATGTACGAACATGAACTTTTAGACGTTTATAAGGCGTTCTATAGTAGTATACACCACATTAACACAGACAGAAACAACTGATAAATCAGCTTTAACAACAAAACATGTAAACTATCAGGCTTTAATATTATGATGAATTTCTGGTCATAGGCAGACCAACTAACAACAACCTGTTGAACAAGTTATTCTCGTTATTGTTCTCCCTATACCAATACCATTTACCACTTATATTAGTATATACCTAACAAATATAGATATTTATATATATATATAGCCAAAACTAGGGCACCACACATATTTATACACCACTCTTATAGAACTTATATCAATTTAACTATACATACTATACATATATATGTATATTTATATTTTCATTGGTAGCCTATACACTTGCTACAAATGTGTGTACTTAGGCATTACCTTAGAGGTAGATAATCCCTTTGACCCACACAACTGTACACCTATCTATACACCCAATACTAAATTTACATTTATAGGCTTCTAGGCACAATGAATATTTAGTCCGAATCAGAATGTTACTTATATATATACATAGCTAACATATCAATTAACCCACGACCAAAAACGAAACGTTGAAACTGTAAACTAGTCGATAAATTTAAATTCCTACTATGATATTGTAATTAACGTCAAATAAGAAAGTGCCCAGGATGAGTTCTAAGTGTTTTTAAAACTACTTGTACTTGTACGTTTTCGTGTAGTTTGTAATTTTTAATAATAATATATATACTATATATAATTCTATATACTATATATATTATATATACCAAACATATGTATGTACGAACTCATCATGTATCCTTGTAGTGTTTAAGCATGAATTTTAACAACAGTTTCACTTGATGTACCTACATACATACTTATAATATAGATACGAGTACTTAGGTATATGAATTCCTTGATAATAGAGATTATACATTTAAATTATAGAACTGATGGCAGCACACAGAAATCATTTGCTCTCTCCTCTTTAGGTAGTCATTATATTTTAGTTATGTTACTCAAATTATCACAGCAATAATTGCCCAAAGTAATTCCCAACTTATCCTAAATACTAACAACTATTTAAAACTATAACTTCAGTTGAAATCAAATCAAATCTTATGTAAATACACCCGCACATGCTACAAATTCTAATCCCACTATAGACTCTCATCAGCCTATGAATATACCATTTCTACTACGAGTATGTACTCTAATGGAACACGAGATGTTGTTATAAAGGAATTGTCAATTTATGGTCCAAAGCTACAATAAAAAACACCATTCAAATGGGTCAAAAGTAAGCTTAACTAAGTAATACTTAGATTATGTTCAATTCGAAAAAAACAAATATGTGGATGTGTATTTTTTGAAATCAAATAAACGAAATCTATCTATATAATCTAAATATGTTTTATTGAACTGTCATATTTCAGCAGTAGTTACTTTAATGTCTGGCCATTAAGTGGAGATACTTTTTGTGGATGTAGAAGAGTAGTATCCTGAGGCAGTAGGATGAATAGCCATCAGCCGATAAGAATGTTAATAGTTGTCCAATTCAATTGCTAATAAAATATTATTATGCCCCCATAGAGGTCAAGAAACAAAAAAAAGGTCAGGACAACCAATTTATGAGCATTCAACGAGTTCTCAGGCAATTTAGTTATTATAGTTAATAGCTAACTTATATATTCAACATTAATACCATAGTAAATGGAAAATTACTGTAAAATATTCTTTATTTCATTTTCTATTTACAAATTCAAGTCTATTTCCGTTCAAAGATGACACAATGGTTCCCCTGATCATAGTAACTACGAAGCAGCACAACTTCGGGCAATTGAGACACCAATTGCTCCAACTCCTGCTCCTCAAAGACATGATAGTATCGTAGGAAAGTTGTACGCTGCTCGTCTTTTGTTTTCCATGGGACATAGACATCTTGTTGCTGGAACTCTGTGCGGTTTGTATGCACTGGCAGTGGCACTTGCATCTGCTGCTGTTGCTCCAGCTCTATGCCTTCCAATTGCTGCGCTAGCTTCTGGCGTTGCGCCTGCTCCGTGGTGCGCTCTTTGTTGACAGCTTTATTCTGTCGCAAATACGCAGACTTCCTGTCGTTTTTCCGCTGATCCTTGGCCCAGACATAGATGAGAGCACGACCACCAGGACGTAAGACGCGTGCCATCTCACGTATCGCTGCTAGACGCCTCTCAGTGCTGGCCAGATGATGGATAACCGCAATGGAGATGCAGCCATCCATGCTGGCACTGCGCACCGGCAACTGCAAGCAATCACATCGAAACACGCTCTGTCCTCTGCCATTACTTACACCCAGTAGACCCATGGAACGATCACAGCCGATGCTCAGCAGCTGCGGATTGCATCCTAGATATTTGCCATTCCCACAACCAACATCCAGAACCACTGAAGACGCATCGAAGCTATTGAGAAAGTCAGCAACTTGCGGCCAAGGCGTGTGCCGTGTGTCGCTAAAGTGATCGGCAATCTTGTCGTACACTTCGTGCACATTTTGCTGCTCCAAATTGCTGGCATGTGTGGCCAACGCCTCAGTTAGAGCCTGTGGAACTGCAGTTTGTCGTGTGTCGCAGAGCGTGGGGAATTGACAGTCGCAGGGCCCGCGACGTAACCTTCTAAAAGTGAGCGAGGTGCGTTTGCTGCGTGCCTGGGTCGTTAGACTACCCGAAGCTGTGGCCAGCACATCAATGTGCTTGGGCTTGATCCCATGTGTCCAATCGTAGCGTGACTCGCCAGACATGATAAGCAGCGAGCGCCGTGGCAGCAGAACGTGAACCAGCTCGTTATTGCGTCGAAAGTCCATGACGACATCGGATTGCAAGGAGAGCGATAGAATTGGCCCCACAAATGCACTATGCGTGTCCACATGTGGTGGAATTCCCTGTCCTGGCTCGTAGGCATTCACAGTCAATTGATCTGGTGTCAAGATCTTTGGCAGTTCAGTGTTGTCCAAACGAGGCCACAAGAAATCACAGGCACTTGGTATTGGCTGCTCCAGCAAAGGTTGCATGGGATCCACATTGTTGCTTCCGTAGAGGAATTCATAGCCAAAGTGCTTAACATGACGATGCTTTAGTGTGTCCTCCGTGCGAACAGCACCAGCGTCGCCATCACCAACAGCATTTAGCAGAACTGCTTCCTCTTCAACGCTAATAAAATTTGGCAATAAAATTAATCCACTGGGCAGCTGTTTTTGCCAACCGCTTTCCTCGGTTTCCTTAGGCAATTGTGTCACATAACTCAGGTAGGCCACCGCGCCTTGCTGCCCGATAGTCGCCAGATTGTGCATTCCCCGATACACCAACTCGGCATCCTTTAATGAGGCACACACTAAAAAGCAGTAAGACTTCGATGGCAACATCAATACCTGCGACACTTGACCGCCGGTGTTGGCAGCTGTTGCAAGTAGCGTTTCCTCGGTAAGTCCATTGCTGAGTCCTACGTTAAGCACAGCCAGGTATAGAGTTGGTACATCACTTGCACATACATTGCAGTCAGATTTTATGATTGCCAGGCAGCGACGTTGCTTTTTATCCGCCTTTTTGGCTTTGTTTACCTTTTGCTCAACGTGCTGCATGCTAACGGAATGCGGTATAAAAATACCAGAACAGTGTGTGCACACATCACTAAAAGATACATGCTTATCGGATAGTATAATTTAACGGTCACACTAACAATGAATCAATGATCAAAACAAATGCATTTAAACGAGATTTTTATTGTTTATGATGGAAATGTTTGATGTTCCATGCATGGCATGGTCCAACAACTTAGAATACAAATACAAAACGATTTATAAACTAAACTACTGCATATACAGTCAGTCCCAATAGTATATGCCCTTACCTAACTTAAACATAAGAATACACGTAGGCTTATATCTACCAGACTCTATCAATCATGCTATTATCTTGTGGCTTTTGATTCATGGTTGTCAACTGCTGATGATAATTACGCATCTGATTGCTGCGACGCGGCTGAGCCAAGTACTCGAACATACTCTGCAGATGCTGTGACAACATCTTGCTCAGATCGCTGGGCATGGGATCAGTCCAAAAGAAATCATGATTTAGGGCAGTATCAGCATCAATTCGTTTCTTTGGATCCAGTGTTAGCAATTTGTCTAGCAAATCGCAACCAGTAGGATCCTTAACATATGGACGCAGTCGCTCCTTGACACGTCGCTTTTGATTCTTTGGCAATTCAATAGATTTGTACAGTTCCAATTCCTCGACCCCGGGCCAAACATCAGGCGTAAATGAGCCACACAGTTGAGAGATGAATGTCAACTGCTGTTGCTCCGTATTGCCCTGCATGATGGGTGAACGAGTCCACATCTCAGCCATAATACATCCAGCTCCCCACATATCCACTGGAGGGCCATAGTTACGATCACCAAGCAGTAACTCTGGTGGACGATACCACAAAGTGACCACTCGATTTGTATAACGATTTTTGCAATCATTTTTGGGAATACTAAATGCACGAGCCAAACCAAAATCTGCAAGTTTTAAGATGCCATGCTTTGTGATCAGCACATTCGCGGCCTTCATATCGCGGTGAAGAATCTGCAATAAATCCATCATAAATGAGTCACTTCTAAGAATTTGTGAATTTCCAAGACAATTATTACCTTATTGCTGTGTATGTAATAAAGACCGTTGAGCAGTTGCTGCATGACCTTTTTAATCTCACCCAGACTAAACTTGACGTTCATATTTGACAGCAGACCTGCCAAATCGTGCTCGCAGAAATCGAAGACCAGGTAGAAGGTTGACCTGTAGCCATTGTGTACAGTTGCCTTGGTGCGACAAATCTCAATGAGATTAACGACGTTCTCGTGCTTTAGCAACTGCAAGATGCGTATTTCGCGCAGCGCTGTAATGGGAAACTGTATATGCATTTAATTAGTAAGAATTATTAATTTAGACTTCTTTTCACACTTACGCCTTCTTTTTCATTGTCCATGAGCACCTTTTTCATGGCCACAAACTTTTTGTTGCTCTTCTTTTCGCGTGCCTTGAACACCTCGCTGAAAAGTAAGTTGCACATTTAGTTTCTGAATTTAGATGTTAAAGACCTGTTAATGCGACTTACCCGAATGTGCCTTGACCTATTTTAGCGACTTTCTCGTATTTGCTACTCTCATCACAGTAAGGAAAATCATAATCCTCGATGTACTTTTGTTTCTCCATTAATGACATGGTGCGCGATGAACTGCCCGACGAAACGCCCGATGGCGTCGATGCCTGCGGTAGCATATGCGACATATGTGACATTGTTGTAATATTTACTAACAATATACGAATAAATTAATTAGTTTCGTGAATTTCACAAATTGTAACACTGTTTATCAGTTCACACGCGGAGACGTCAGAAAACAAAGTAACAACTGGTGGCTGCAGCGCCGTATTTTAATGTGTGTATTTCAGTGTGTACACACCGCTTAAAATCAGCTGTTTTTGGAAACTCGTTTTTGTAGGTGTGTACACACTTTCCAAACAATGGCAGTTTATTTTAATATGGTCACACTTCGTACGATCAGCTGTTGTAGTGATTTCGTGTTTTTTGTTGGTGTGTATACACTTGCCAAATGATATAACCTGGAGGGCCGCGTACACATTGAATAAACATAAAAAATTCATATTTATGAATAAGTTATTAAATATAGCGCAGGCAGTGCCGCGCCAGTTTGTACGCGACTACGCGTTCAAGTCGGATCTGAAAATCAAATGGGTGCGGCCGGAAAAGATTGCGAGCATTAGGCCGGAGAAGAGCGGCGATCTTGGCAAGCTGCCTCCGTTGAATGTCAATGAAATATTGCCGGAGTACAAGGATTCCAAAGAACTTCAAAAGTAAAAATGCATTTACTACGACTCAAAGCATAATGTTAATGATTTAATCTACTTATTTTAGTGCTGATGAAACGGTAAAATCACTTTTCAAGTTGAACAATAATCGGAATCATTTAACAACACGTTATTATCGCGACCAAATGGTTCGAGAAGTGCAGCGACATGCACAGGACTTTGGCTCTATGGAGGCAAGACGTAAGTACACTAAAGTCACGTTCTTTAAATATAATAATTGATGTAATTTTTCTAATAGTCGCCAAGATGACGGCATTCATTCGCCGGTATCAGGAGCACATGGAACAAAGTCCTCGCGACAGGGTCATTAAAGTACGACTAAAGGAGCTTATTGAGAAGCGTAAAAAGTTTCTGAAATACTTGCGGCGCTGGGACTATCCACGTTTCGAGTGGATACTCGAGAAACTGGACTTGGTCTACAAACCGCCACCGACGCATTTCCATTGGATAACACGCAAGGAATCACTGCAGAAGTTGACAGACATTTACTGCGACAACATTAAGGAAGAGCGTCTGGAGGCGTATCACAAAGAGCTCCAGGCTCAACAGATTCCCTATCTGGAGGAGGCCATTAAGAAGATGGTATTTGTGCGTCAGGAGCAAATCGATTGCGATGTTCCCGTTACTGTAACGGAACAACAAATTGATGAAGCACGCAAGGAGCTGGCAAAGTTGAAGGAAGTGCGTGATGCCGAAGCAGCTGTGACACGCAAGCAATCGGATGATACCTTCCATTAATGCTTCGCCCTTTTTTGCAATAAAATCGTTAAATGATTCTTAAGTTATATGAATTTATTGATGCTCATCGGGAGTTCCATTACATGTCATTGTTGTCATGGGGCGTGGCGTCGGGTGTGTAGACTTAGAATAATAAATAAACAGCAATTCTTTTCCAATAATGAAAAACAATTGATGAAAGCGCATGACATCCTTAGCGAAGTAGAGATGTGAAATGAAATGAAATGAATGATTCAACGACGTCCACTTGCAGTGCGTTCGGCAGACCGCGATCGAGTGTTAGAACGTTTCTTTCCCCGCTTACTGTTGGATGCATTGCTGCTGCTGCTGGAGTTGCTGGTTGATGAGGTTGATGACGAGTCGCTAGAGCTGGACGAGCTTGACGAGGACGACGAAGATGTTGATGATGTGGAGTCACGAGAAGCTCTTTTACTGTTGACTGCAGCTGACGATGATTTCTCCTTGCTGTTGTTACTGCCATTCCCATTGTCCATTGAGTCCTTACTCTTAACATTGCTTGAGGTTACCTCGTTGTCTCCCCACAAATCGTATTTGGACAAATCGCCATCATCATCTTCATCATCGTCGTCGTCTTCCTCACCCTCAATATCACTACGTCTGGCACGCTTGGAATCGTCTCGACCACGTCCATCTTCATCGCTGCGTTCGCTACCTCGTTCATTGGTCTTGCGTTTCTTGCGACGACCAAACTCATCGTATTCGCTATCGGAGTCCTGGCGCTCCTTGTACTCGACTACGCCACGATCATTGTAACCGCCACCAAAGCCTGTAAAAGCGAAAGATAATATTACTTTCTTAAAATAGTTCTTGTGTCATTTCTACGAACCTGTGCGCTCCTCCACATCAGTAAATTTGGGCGCATTGCACATGTTGCAGGTCTGGCGGCGTGCCCAGTTGACATTGGCACATTTGCTGCATTGCCAATCCTCGGCACTGAAGAGACCACGTGACTTGTCCGCCGCAACTTTGCCAATTTCTGTACCCAGCTTCTTTTTACTGGAGCTGCTGCCACTTCCTCGATCACGATCGCGGTCTCGGTCTCTATCTCGATCCCTGTCCCGATCCCGATCCGGCTTTTCATTGATGCTGCTGCTTTCGCGATCACGGTTGCATTTATTGCATTGCAGGCGACGCGCAAAGTTCAAATGGCGACAGCTGCAACACAAACAAATGCATAACCAACACACGCATTCATAACATGCAAACACATACACACACACACAGAAGACGCGCGCCAAGGCAAGCGAATGGATTGAAGGAAGAATAAGAGCAACAAAAACAACAATTTATTGTATTTGATCTGTTAGTTGTTGGGTGGGTTGAGTTGGGGTGTGGGGTGTAAGAGGATTATAATGCGTTCACACACATCCTACGTAGAATCGTACACTTGGCGTGGGAAGCTTTACGCTTTTGAAGCTTTACGCGCACTCACTCAATATCTGGGCAAATCCAATCGCCAGCCGAGACGCTGATGCTGCCGCCGCCGCTGCCGCCACCACCCCCGCAATTGGACATTTTGAAGCTCGGGTCGTTTGCGACTATATGATGCTGACTCTATTATGCGCTGCTACGAGAAGTCCTTGGCAACGCTGACAAGCGTATCAACTGACATTTAAAAATCAAAACTTTATACAATTTCTGTATATGAATCTTTTCCGGTTTCGCTTTTTTGCAATAAATTTCTGTGGCGTTGCTAGTAGGGTTGAAATGCCCAAACTAATATTGCCAGACCCAACAATTTTGGTGTTGCCATTAAGCGTGCGTTATGTTTAGAAAAGTATGGCAACGCTTGCTGCGTTTCCAATCAACAGCGCCGTTTTTGCATTGTTTATTGTCTAATTCGATTTGTCTCAAATCCCAATTCTCAACACATATTGTATTGACTATGTTATTGCAAGCATCCCCGTGAAAATGCATAGCTACATTTACTTTTAGAGTTTTATTTTCTTAAGCATATCAAAACAAAAGCCGCTCCAAAAGTAAACAACCGATTTGTGTGTTGTCGTTTAATTTATAAAAGCAAAAAAACGTAGCACATAAACCAGTAGCTTTTGGAATTGTTGGTGCGCGCCACCAGCAACACACACACACAATCTGGATTTCTCTAGTAGGGCTTCATTTACTTCTTGCCAGTACCAATCTTGGCCTTGGCGGTACCACGGACCTTCTTCATTCTGTTGCGACGTTCCTTGCGCTGCTTGCGTGTCTGCTTCTTCTGCTCGAAGAGACCATGACGGGCCAAACGGTATTTGGGCTCGAACTTCTTGGCAAAGTCCAGGGTGTCGTAGATGAGGGCAAAGCCTGTGGAACGGCCACCGCCGAAGTTTGTGCGGAAACCGAAGGCGAACACAACATCGGGGGTCACCTTGTACATGGCAGCGAGCTTCTCACGAATCTCCGTCTTGTTGACCGACGAGAGGCCGGGGTGGAGCACATCGCACACCATTTGTTTGCGGGCAAGCAGACGGTTCGTCATGAACTTGCGGGTGCGGATTGTGGCAGTTGTACCAGTCGACATATTGGCGGAGCTGTAAGACACGAAAGATCACAAGCAAATTTAAACGGGCATTTCACACATAAATCATAGTATGTTGTCACAGTCTTTATGATTCGTTGTTGTTTCGGTTTTGTGCTCGATATCAACATAACCTCAATGCCAATACAGTGCTCCATCACTGAGCCAGTCGAGACTCCACGTGTGACACGCTGCGCTCAACACTTGTTTATACGCGCTTCAGGACGCTTGCATTCATTTGCACCTGGCTTCACTCATTCCTGACACGTTTGAAATGCATTTTTGACAATTTTAAACCAATTATTACCTTTTAAAACACTTGAAAAGGTTTTAAACACGTCTGCTGTGCGAACGCGATTCTTTAGAAAGGAAGATGGCCACCGTCGATTGCGCACGACTTGGCAGCACTTTTTTCCAGTGTTGTATTCGTCGTTCGATATTTATTGTCAATGCAACCGTGTTAGTGGCGCAAATTCAAATCGATACAATCGTTTATGTGTTTTATTCTTTATTAGTTCACTTTGGCTTTAATAAGATTTTGTTTGTAAATGTAAAATTAACTTAATTTCGAGTACTTTGCCTCATTTTCTTTTCTTTTTAAAACAAAAACAACGGCAAAATATCCACCCAGTAAAAGTGCGCAAAACGCAATCGCCACACCAAAATAGAATGTGAACAAGTCGAATAGATGCAAATGACTTGAGGCAATATCAATACCTCGTGTTCTTAACGCAGCACCACTCTTGTGCCGCACCATATAGTTCACCCAGAACATGGCACTAGCTACTGCTCCCAGCGGTCTATCCCGGAACTCACTGGACACTTCACGAATGGTCAACTGATACTTTTGCTGTGTCGTCAGCTCGTCCAGAGCCCAGTTTAGTGCTGCAGTGGTAATATTCGTAGAATCCAACTGCAATGCAATGCCTAAATTCACTGCCAACTGCATATTCTTGCGTTCGTTCTGGAATATTGGCAATCCCAGCATCGGCACATGCCGTACAATACCCTCTTGCAGGCTCAATAAATCTCCATTCATGATAAAGGCACGCACGCCAGGATGCGCCAAGATGTCAATCTGAGGCACTGCGTGCTGAATCATCAAGTTCTTGGGTTGACCCTCTAGTTTCTTCACATCGTGGCACGTCCAAATCACACGCTCATTGCGTGCGCCCAGAAACTCAAAAAGTGTCGCCAACTTTTGTTTAGGCAGGTTGCCGCAAAGCTGTTCGTTACCTAGCTGCATGTAGATAACGCCTGGTCGAGATTCTTCAATAAAACGTTTGATATTCCAGGGCAACTCACGTGGCCCACGTATATGCAAACCGCCGGCGGGCACAATCTGCTGTATCAATGGTCGGGGAGTCAAAAGGGGCACGTGATTGTTCAGCAGCAGCAGTGACAAGTGATGAGCTTGCAATTCCACAACTGTTTTTGTTGCTGCAATGAAAATAGAAACTCGTTAAAAGGGCAATTTGAATTGAAGTGCTTTCGTCAAGTTCGACGATGCCAGAAGTCAGAGTTGCCAGACTTGGCAAAACATTTGATCATTCACAATAGACCTACTTTTGAAATGCTTGGTTATTACTTGATCCTGAGCCTCATAATGATCCTTGTGGAAACGTTTGCGTCTTGCAATACAATCGCGGATGTTAGCCAGACGTGTTGAAAACCCAATATCAGCAGTATACTGCTCGAAATCAATCGGTGAGCAGGCAACTGGGACCAAAGATTCCTGCACCGCATTCATGTAACTGCCAAAGTCAGTGCTAACGATGCCAATGGTGGGCTTATTGTGCTTCTGACCAAGTGCCAACAAAGCCTCTGTGTAGAATAGATCCACGATAATAACATCGAAATTAAACTGATCCGTTGGTAGCTGCAGCAAAGCCTGCAGCGGCTGCTGCGAGAGAAAGTTATCCATAGCTTGAGCACCGACATTGGCCAAGGAACTGCGTAACTTGCTGTCCGCCAAGCGGCTCAAATCATCCAGGTTGCCACCGGGAGCAGCATGCTGTTGCACTGTAAAATGGCATTTATTAGTTGTGGATTAAAAAGAAATTTTCAAAGTCAATTTACATTTGCTCCAGAAGTCATATTCTGGTGTAACAATCTCAGTTACGTTATCCAAGCGTTCGCCCAATCCATGACTACCGTAAACAGTTACCTATTTGTTAGTTTATCAGTGATTATAATTTTGCACTTAAATGTATTCAAAAACTTACATTGTGCTTGCGATCGACCAGCTCGTTAACCAAGGTGCGCAACACTGCAAAATGACTCTCGCTGGCATGCGGAAAAATGACGAGTATTTCTGAGGAGCGACATCTATTGCCGCATAGCAGAAGCAACAGCAGCCACAGCAAACCGGCTCCTTTCAGCGGAGGCTGCAATAGGAGAGTAGACTATACTTATGCATGTTTATGTGTGTGTATGTTTATACAAAGATAGATTTCATTGGTACACATCAGCAGCGGAAACTTTCACAATCTCTCTGCGCTTATCAATTAAATATTTATAAGCCGACAGGTCGATTGTCATTTGATTCCTCTTAAATAAAATGTGTTTAAAACTTACCATATTAAATCACTTCTTGGTGCTTGCAATTTTTTGATGCTTGAAAATAATTCTGCTTTGATTTCGCGGCTTTCCTCTTGCTGTTCGCCGAGCGCACTGTTTGCTCAGAAGCAGAAAAACAAATACATAATAATCAGAAAAGTGCGACAGCGTCCAGAAATTCTGTGGTTATTCCATACACTATCTGGAAGTGAGTATTGGAAACATATGTGGCACATGAGATTGCCGCCAATAAGAATACATGCATACACAATCTCCATAGGCACAAACACATTCTCATGCGTATACATGAATGTGTGTGTTTATGTGTATAGTATTCCATTAAACGAATGGGGTACAATTGCACTGACACAGGCAAATTTGTAATGCCTCACAACGATCCTCTATCTCTCCCTCTCTCACGCTACTCGAATGTTTCAGTTCGCTCTCCGTTCTGTGCAGCTGTCTGCATAGTATGCGTATGGTGTATGGGGATACCTTGTATGTATGTATGTATGGATGTATGTACAGATAAACATTGCATAGCTGAAGTACAATGCAGTCAAAGGCCGCTTGATCTTTATGCAGAAGCATTTTAATTACTTTTCATCTCAAACTGAAGTCGATTACCAGATACCCAATATAATTTTTAAATTCTGTTTCCTTTGCTCCTTTTTATCACATTTTCAATCAGCCTGGAATTACTCTTAAGAATTATTGAAAGCTGCAATTGCTAATTGGATTTATTTTTAAAGTCTCCACGCGAAGTCTCCATAAACATTTGCATAATATCAAGGTTGGTGCTGAGCTTGGACATATGGGAACGGTCAATGACTAAGAATGAAATCTGTCGCTTTAATATGTGCTCAAAAAATTGTCGAGTCGCCGCTAAAATCAAGAACGTGACACAAACAAGAAGATTCTATGAAAGCATTAAGCAACTGTGTCAGCTTTTTATTTTTTTAATCAAAATAAGAGTTGATGTAGAATCAGCGCAACAAAGAGGAAACAAGTAACAAAAAGTTGAAAAAATCTGCGAAATAGTAAAAAGTCAGCAGGTGAATCGCATGAAACTGTTGTCGTTTTAAACCGGTTCCGTTTAAGGGAGACTAGCGAAGTACAAAGAAAGTCAACAACAAAAAGTAATCGACGCACACACACACACACACAGTAATCGACAGATACATAGGCAGACACAGTAATCGACACACACACACACATCAGCAGTCGTAACTTGGCATCCAAAAACCAGTTCAATGAACCGCAACAAGAAAACTGAAATCCCATTTAGACACCCAAAAGAAATGAAAAAGGAAGCAAAAGGTGTTTTGTTTTTATCACATAGTTATTTATGCATTTCTTGACAGTACAATTTGTGAATAATTGAGCACAGAGTATTTTTGCTTAGAGGACAATTTAAATTGCAATATGCAGTAGTTTTTTTTGTTTTGTAAATGCAAAATCCCAATTGCAACATTGGGGCAAAAATCTATGGTTTTAGACACAAATAATAAATGTTTCAATGTACTTAAGAAAAGAAAATCTCTATTATTGATATTGAATTGATTATGTTTGTAAGAGATGGATTAAAATGCGTATTATGCGTTCCCGGTTTACTCGGTGGCATCAGTCTTGGAAACGGAGAAGGGCTCGGGAACGGGGATGGTGCCACTGTCGGCAATCACCACATCCTTGACGGGACGATCACGAGCATCGGTGTTGCTAGCCTCAATCTTGCGGACCACATCCATGCCTGACAGGATCTTGCCGAAGACAACATGACGGCCATCCAGCCAGCTGGTCTGCTTGGTGGTAATGAAGAACTGGGAGCCATTGGTGTCCTTGCCAGCATTGGCCATGCTCAACCATCCAGCGCCATAGTGCTTCAGCTTGAAGTTCTCATCCTCGAAGCGTTCGCCATAGATGGAGCGTCCACCGGTGCCGTCACCCTTGGTGAAGTCGCCACCCTGGATCATGAAGTCCTTGATGATGCGATGGAATTTGCTGCCCTTGTAGCTGTAAATGCAAGCAGCATAAAACGCAATTTGTTGTAGAAAAACAAGTGTAAACGATTCAATTTGCTACATTCATCATTTGCTTTGATTAACTAATTCTCACTTAAACGCCACGTAATTGATATGAACTGAACTACTGTGGTTCTCTAACCTACAAATGTGTGCGTGAGAGTGTTTATGTCTGTGTGGGTTCGTGTATAACTGTGTGTTGATACGCCAATTAGCGGTGCATTCTCTCTACTCACCCTTCGCCCTGTGGTTTCTCAGCCAGCTCCTTGAAGTTCCTCACGGTCTTCTCAACGGTTTTGCCAAACAAACCGATCACAATGCGACCTGCCGCATCGCCGCCAATGGTGATGTCAAAGTAAACCTACGCAAACACAAATACACATAGGAAAAACATTTTGAAAAGAACATCGCAAATGATTTATATGTTTGTGTCTACCCTGTGACGTAGGTATACAATTAGGCATGGTTGTGTGTGTGTGAGCTGTGAATGTATGTGTGAGAGGGGGGATGATATGCTTGCTTACCTCGTCAGTCACTTTGGGTCCTTTGCTCTCATCAGCAACCACAATGCCGGCCGCAATGGCGACCAGGCACAGAGCCAGTTGGAACTTCATTTTTTATCAGGTTTTTGCTTTCGAATCAAATACACCCGCTTGACGACCGCACAGCTCGACAGCGAGAAATAGAATAAAGAGCGAAATGGAGAGCGGCGGCAGTTAGAGCTGAAACCGATTCGATTTGAAATCGTTTTTATCGACTGTTTTCTTCTCTCCTCAATGTGACCAAAACCAAATTTATCAATATACTAGTTTGTTTCGAAAAAAAACCATTCTGATTGGGCCTGACTTTGAAAACTATTTTAAATATATCCCAATTCAATTAAATGGGAGAGTATATTTATCATTTGTATTATGTTCTTAAGAAATTGAGAAATTTGTTATTTCCCTTTATTGGGTATGCACTTTATGTGATCGATAATATTTCCAGTTATCGATAACAACGCACAAGCGCCATTAGATTTAAATCAATGATATGACGTTTAGTATTTTATTTCACATTGCAAAGTAAAACACAACTTATACCAATATAATTGTTATTTATTAATTACGCATGGGATAATCTTATTGTGGATTAACATTCATTTCCAACATGAGTTAGCTGTTTAAAAACAATAGTCAATATTAAGACAACTAGCTAATTTTGAAAACAAATTAATTTTCGTATTTTTGTAAATGTATATATATCGAACTTAAAAATCACGAAACAATTACAACTTAATATTTATTTTTATTGTGTTATATTTAACATATAATTATGTGCATTTGAATACGATTAGGTTTTCAGGTTGCATTATAAACATCTAAGTTTAAAATGTATATTTTATTCTATGTTTGTTACCCGCGCTATTGTAAATGTGAAGGGAATATCAGACGGTGACATCTTAAACATCTCGATGGTTTGTGTACACTATAGAGTCGAGTACTATATTAAAGATTAGGCTATGCACAGTATAAACATAAAATTAGCACAATTATCATAGGTATAAGAGAAATAATAATTTTGAAATGAGCTTCAGCAAAATGTAAGACCTATCACATAGAGATATATACTAGGACTAAAGCTATTTACAGAAAAATACAATAGGTAGGCAATAAATATAGTATTATCTTAGTAGTACGTAAAAGTGCAAATCAAGATCAACTTCTAACATATACAATATATGCATATATGGTAAATATATGAAAGTTGTGCGGAATATCATCTACAACTACATACACACATATATGTACTATATATATCTTTTGTCGCTATAGATTAAAGAACGATTCGAAACGAAGTCGTGAACAGCCAAGTTTTGGATTTGCATTGCAGTGAGCAATTTGAATTTTAGAAGCGCGTTTTTCAAAAGCGTTCTTTCTGCCACATTGTTGTCGTTGTCAGACTTTTAATCACTGCTATTAATCAGAGATTCCTGTTGTTCATCATCGGTGACTCTACACAAAAATAGAACGCACAAATAGTAAAGCAAAAATAGAGAATACGAATTTCACTCACCGCACAATACTCGCTTTATGGCAACCACAGACTTTTCTATATACAACTTTAAACAGTTTCATTAGCGGATCTGAATCATCGTTGCGCATCAGTAGCACAACGAGTAGTAGCGACAAAAATAGGCCCAACGAACCCATCCAGTGCAACGATGTAAATGCTTTGCCCCTCAACAGTATATCAAAGGCAATCGCTAGCGGTATCTGCAATGACATGGCCAGTGTGCCAATCAGAGACGAAGTGAGAAAGCAGCCCCACAGCCACAGAGCTACCGCAAGCATGGTGCAAAAGAAGCCATTGAGAAAGAGCAAGGCAAACTGTCCCTGGCTGGGCAGCTCGAATGTTTCGATCTTTGTGAAATGCAGTATAAAGAAAATGGGCCACAGCAGCAGCAGATTCCAAAGACCAACAAAGCCTGAAAGCAATCAACAATTTAGAAAGGAATACAATGAATGGATAAATAAATGTCACAAACCAAAGAACAGCGGGATGTCCACCTTCTCCTCGGTGTCGCTTTTTCGCTTAACAAATACCAAGTACGAGGCATAGAAGAAGGCGCTGAATAGCGCCAATAAAATGCCTCGTGTTGTTTTGGAGTCGTGCAAATCGTTGATACTGGTTGCCACAATACCGCCAATATTCATAGCCACCGCTATGACCTTTGTGATGGTCAACTTATCGCCTGTTGCCGAGGGAAATACGGCGGCCAGCAAAACGACAAACAGAGTGGCAGAAGTTGATCTAAACGATAAAATATAATTAGATTTGTTGTCAACTGTTACGAACTGTTGCGATCTTAAGCCCACCTGACAAGCGTTATTATCGGCTGCTCGTCCATGTCTAGCGCCAATTGCGCAAAGCAATTGGCTGCGACCCACAGCAGACTGAAGAGCAACGCTGTCTTGGCTGTCTTGTGATGCGACTTCTGGCGTCGAATGCGCATGCTGGCGGCATAAGAGAGACGTGCCATCAAGGCGTCTGTGGCCTCATGCGCCGACATCTCGCGCACCTCAGCCATTTTACAAAAACGCACGGTGCGTACACTGGAGTCATCGCTTTCGGTGCCCGAGATGACGCCATTGATGGGATGTGCCACACGTATGGGCACAAAGGTGGGATCGCCCTGCAAAAGATGAGACAGTTAAGAACCTAGCTCCATTGCCATGAAATATGGAATGTTTACCAAGGCGGCTTGATTCGAATAGTAGTTCTCGTCGTCTCCATTCTGATCCATCATCTGCAACAGCAAAAGAGAAGTTAAATCACCAATTGAATAGCTGATAATAGCTATATACAAACCACATAGTTGCCATTCTGACGTTCACAGGACTCTTTCCAGGGCGCAATGATGCCAATGATGAGCAAATAAATACTGAACATCGACGTCTTGAAGTATGTGCAAAAGAAGGGCTTGTCATACTTGTCATCCTCGTAGAGAAACTGTTAAAAGTTTGTTGAATTCAATGATATTTGAGTTAAGAATAAATTTACCTTGCTTAATTCACTGGACGACACCCAAAGGATGTTGACGAGCAGGAGGATTGTGAGGCCGAGCAGCAGCTTCTGTGTGCGTCCCAGCATATTAATTGTTACCTTACAATGTGATTTATTTATACTCTTTTATGGTATGTGTTAAGTTACTGTTGTTGTTAGCTTTATCGCTTTAGTTGCGGCGAGTGCGTTGAACAATTATTTGCGCTTATGCCGCCAACTTTTCTGTGTCATGTTTGACGTTTTATCTAGAGCTGGAAAAACACAACTCACACACTTTTCCGACTGTTTTTCAATTACATGTTGGCGATGGCGAATTGAAGCTGATGTTTTCCACGGCTCCGTTGGTAAACATTGCTGTAATATATGAATCTATATAGTATATGTTAAATGTTTTGCAGTTGCATGGAAACAAACGCGTGTCAAGCAAACAAAGCCATTGGCATTGCAATTATTGATTTTTGGTGGCATTCATTTAAATCACACTAGGAGGCAGTATCTAGATTCTAGTTTGTATGTCCGTCTGTCTGTCTGTCCGTCCGTTCATTTGACGCTTTCGTTCTCAGATATTTTTAAAGCTAGAGTTACAAGAGTTGGGCACAATAATTTGTAGTGTTGCATATAACTATAATTGTATTTAGTAGTTGACCACTCCTCTTTCGGCAATCACAAATAGATAAAAAGCAAGTTGCAAGTGATTAGAATTGTAAGACACATAAAGGATCGTTTAATTCATGATTGATCTGTTTAATTTTCTAGTTATATATAAAATTATTATCACGTTTCTGGCTTTTTGACCAGGTGTTAATAAGTTTCAGGTCATAAGATTGCAAATAATTTATTAACTTATTTATAATGTGCCTTAATCACTTTCGATATTTGTTAACGCGTATCTGACAGTCGAGCACACTCTCATTGCTCTCTTTTAAGTGCCGTTATAGTGTAAACAACTTGATGATTTAATTTAGGTACTTCTGATTGAGATTGAGTCACAAATCGCGTAGCCAATTTGATTATCAGCCAATCTTCTCAATTAGCGTCTTTGAGCCTCTTCAGCGTCAATGCGCAGCACTTAATAATTTAACGACGTCTCTCTCGTTTTCTGTTTGTTTATTTATTAATAATCACAAGCAATAAATGACCGATAATAAAACAGTTCGCACGGCGTCAGACTGAAAACTAATACGTAGCTGATAAACTGATAAAACTCCAGTTAATGCGTATAATCATTAGGGAAATTCAGCTTTGTTTAATAAACAAATACGATTTTCAATTGCAAGGCGACAAATGCAATACAAATACGCAACAAAATCAATATGCGATGTTTCAGCGTCAGGCACTTTGTTTTTTTTAATTTTTTTTATATTATTTTTTACCACAATCAACAAGTCTTTATTGCACACATTAAACGATTCGCAGGAAGTCTGTATATATTTAAAAAAAATCCCACTTGCAATTTGCCTTGCATTGCTTGCTGCTTTGTTGTTTTCTATTTAATTTATGCGGCTTTTATCGCCTTCCACATCGTTAAGCTGAGCTTCGGGGGCGGCTGCTGCATTAGTTAAATATGGTTGTGTACCTTTATGTTATAACTTTGCAATTGCAGTTGTTCGGAAATTGCAGCTTACGCAATGCTCTTTTCTTTTAATAATTTACTGCTAATTAATATTGTATGGTTAATATGTTTCACGGACCGAATAATACTGTTTTGTTCGATTTTCGTTCACTCGCAATACAAAAAAAACATACAGCTGTCTGCATTTGTAGGCCACACACTAAACGACGCAAACATCGTCAAGCGATAGTATCGTTGAGTCGTGGCACCTGAAAACTGTTTAGTATATTAATCTTATCCCAAGTTTTATTTCTTTATAATGGCAATAACAATAATAAAAATTCTATAAATGTATTAATACAGTTTTAAAAGATATTACATTTATTCGATTGTCGTTGTTGCTTGCAAATCGATAACATTCGCCACGCAGTCGATGTGTGCATGCGTTGCCAACTACTTTAATGTAGCGTGCGTTAAGTTATCGATAAGTCACACAACGAATTGTGCGGGAAATTCAAAATTTGAGGCTCCTTGGTGTGCTTTTACGTCAATGGCTGTAATTTGCCGATAATGCTTATAAATGTTGACAAATTACTTGTCTACGCGTAGCATTTAATCTTGAATTATGTTGTCACGCGCAAGTGACAGCCTCTTAGGTGTATTGCCAAGAAAAACGCTATGCGGCACGCACATTTACTGTAGTGCGTGTGTGCGTATAGGTGTGTGTATGTAATAGATATCCAAATATAAAGTTGTTACGCCAAAGACAAAGACAAAGGCAACGCATCGCTTGTGGCGTTGTCACAGACACACACACACAGACACGCACACATAGACAGAAACTGAGAGACGAGACGAGACGACCACAAGCAAAATTCGGCACAGTTTCACTTTCATCACTTCAAACCCGATTAAGCACCTCATTTTATGTGTTATTTATCTACTGATTGGATGATGATAAAACGCCAGCAGACACAGACACAGGCGCCCCCACAAGCGGAGGGCGGTGAGGTGGCTGGGTGTGGTACGTAAAGTAGCCCCAGCGAATGATGTCGCCTTTTGTTTTTGGCGCACTTTGCCACGTCTATTAAAAGACAACAAAAATAAGCGTATAAATGCCGCATAAAACAATACAAAGAATAATAGGGACACATTTTTCATCGACTCTCCTTCTCTTCTTCCCTCTGTTCACCTCCCCTCTCGAGGCAGCCACGCCCGCGAAGCTCCGCTCTCCCCCTTCTCCAGCCCTCTGTTCAGCCAGCTATGCCTTGCAGTCAGCTAGTCAGCCACTCAGTCGGCGACACCTGTCAAACTGCTTGGCGCGTATGTGCGTAGGCATAAAATAAATAAATAAAAAATCGACAGAAAGCGGGAGCCTCGAGACGCACTCCGGAAGATGATGATGAAGCACACAGACACACACACACTCGAACACGCACACATAGCAACAGCAAGGAATGGTTGTGCACGTGGATATGGCTCCATACATTGGGTGCTATGGTGGGGGACGGGGTTGCAAAAAGAGAGAAAAAAATGAACGAAGAAGAAAAAACCAAGGAAAATAATATTATGTCGACCCATTGAAACGAGCATGATGTAATTTTCTTTTCCGTTAAGTTTCATTTGCTTTTCCTACAAAATGAAAGTGGCCTTCCGTCATTGACAGGAATCCTAGGGAGCAACAGAGAGCGAGAGAGAGACGGAGATATAGAGCGAGAGAATGAGCGAATTGTTGGTGGCCTATCCCCCGGGGCATGTGTACTTACAGTATTGAAAATTGCTCTAAAAACAAATATAGCCCCATCTCAGGTGTGGCATTATTGATAATAATTGCTTTATGACAGTTGCTATGTTAAACGATTGCTACAGACAATGAAATTGGGGGTTCACAATACTAGTTTATATTTCAACTATGTGACAGCAGTGAACGCAATGAAATAAACAAAGCTATTACACATGGCCGCTTCGACCCATTTGTATATGTTGCTGTTTCACTCTGGCAGACAAGTTAATAAGCTTAATCGTAAATCAACTGCAGCCAATTACAAACAAAGCCAATAATTGCAAATGGCTGTTTCGATCTCTCACAATATGATGTTGGCTCACTCTGGCAGACATGTTTATAAGCTTAATCGAAAGTTAAACTATCTGGCAGCACTGTGCCCAAATGTAAACAAAGTCAATATTGTAAATGGCCGCTTTGATCTTTCGCAATATGCTGTTGTCTCGCTCTGACCCATATGCAAACATGTTTAATCTTAAATCAACTATCTAGCGAAATGTAAACAAATGCAAATGGCAAACTAGATCACTGGTAGGATGTTGCCGTCTCGCTTGTATATATCACAAAGTCATTTGCTAAACGTTAATGCGTTTAATCACAAAGCGGGTCTCGTAAAGTCCGCTATCAGCGCAATTTTTAATTGCCAGTCACTTACTTTGCCAGCAATCTGGCAATTAATGCGTTTAAAGTTGAGCCTTCTGTGTGCGCGCAAGTGTGTGTGTGTGTGTGTGTGTGTGTGTGTGTGTGTGTATAAAAAGAATAACACACAAAATGACATAATTTGTGATTCAATTATGTTGAAGTTTTGGCCGCATATTACATAAGCAGATTACAGCGCTGATAACAAAGCATTAAACTCATTAGGCGCAACGCACTCAAACAAATGCCAAACACATACACACGCATGTATGTCATACACACACACATACATATACGCACTGTATGTATGTATGGGTGTATCTGGGTACAGGAAGCGGGCATGTCAGGCCGTGCCCATTAAATGAACTTATCAATACAACAACAAAATGTGATCCAGTAAATGCTCCGCACCCAAAAAAAAGGTCCTTTAAAAATGTAAAAAAAAAGAAGAATCGAGAGAAAAAAGAGAATGGAAAACAAGAACAAGTAAAACTCGACAATAAAGGCAAACAGAACATAAATTGAAGCAAGCCGCGCCAAATATCAACAACAAACGAACGGTTAGCCAAGCCAAGCCAGTAAAGAAGAACGATGAATACACACGCACACAAACAAAAACACACTCACACCCACACACACACACATACACATACACTTATACATACATATAGACGAACTGTACATAAAATACTATATCGCATATCAAGGAAAATCACAACGAATGACCGCCAAAAATTAAATGTCCCCAGCGGACATAAGAAAGAAAGAGACGTGATGAGATGAGAGTGGTGAGGAGAGCAGAACAGAGAAGTAGAGCGAGGCAGCGAAGCCAAAGGCGAGCAGCAGCATTAAAATGATGGCTGAGTGGGGTGATGAGTGGGGGGCAGAGGAGAGGAGCTTGATTTTTTGTGTGAATGGCTGTGAGAGTGACAGCGCGGCAACAAAAAGAAGAAGAAGAAGAAGTAGAAGGAAATGACAACAACGAGAACGACAACGACGACGACGCCGCGCAAAGCGAAATGAAAAATGATTGACTTTTATGGCGTAGCGCATATTCGGTCTTTAACATAATATTTGTCATAAAAGTGGGCGCTGTCAGCAGCTGAGGTTACTCCCGAGAAGAGCAGCTGGCTTTTGGGGCGACACAGAACAAGAACGCAAGAGAGCAGGCGAGCGAGAGAGAGAAAGAGAGCACGATAGATAGATGCCAAGCGACATTGTCATAAAAAATTTGCTAAATGTTGTCGCCGGCACACACACACGCACACACGCACACAGTGACACACAGTGAAAGCTTCCGCCAAAAGCGTGCACAAAAAAGTTCATCCAGTTCACAAATTTTATACACGTAACACAGGCAACCACACACACACTAACACACACTGACACACACTCGCAGAGTGTCACAGCCATATAGCTTGTAGTGTGAACTGGGCTGGGGCAACACACACATTTCCGGTTAAAATAATAATGCGGGTCGGGTATCGGCTGCAGGCGAGCCACCGACCGAGTGAGCGCCCAACAAAAGCAATAATTATGGCAAACGAGTTTGCCACGCCTAGCGCCTTACGCCTTACGCCTTTTGTCGCACAGTTTGCCTTGCTTTGACACGAGCCTTAACCTACAAAGAAGATGTTCCCACACCTCCGCACCTCTCACTCGCACTATTCCCCACCCACTCATCCCCTCATACACACACACTCACTTACTGTGGTACAGAGAGACATCGGTACGCTGTCATCTACAAGCAACAAAGCAATCGAAACTGCCACCTCCCCCCCTTCCCCATCGTATCTAACCCCCACACCTTGCTACCCACCTCGCAGCCAGCAGAAGCGACCATTGTTGGCCAGCCATTCAGCTACCAAGTAGAGCTGTTGTACATTCCCATGTGTGTGTGTGTGTGTGTGTGAGTGTGTCTGTGATACTGTGTGTATTTGCAGGAAATTTCGTTTTATGCGCGAGACAAATCGCACCTTATTATGTGCGCACATGTGTGAGTGCGTATGGTGTGGGTGTGAGTGAGTGAGTGTGTGTGTGTGTGTTGGTTGTGTGCGTTTCGACTTTTCGGCGCGCCATTATCCACACTCATGCAGGCCAAGCTATATCTATGGCTTTATCACCCAACACACACACACACACACACACACATGAATTTACATTTTACGTGCAGCTTTACACGTGTGTGTGTTCTACATGTGAAATTGTGGGAGTATGTTCCATGTGTCGGTGTGTGTGTGTGTGTGTGGCCAGCGAATGCGCTACGACGAGCATAAAAGCCACTGCATACTTTTAGGTGAACTATGTACATAAATAAGTGAACGCACACAAACAACCACGCTCACACACACACACATAGCATACGTTAGATATACATACATAGTACGTATCACAAAATTCATCTCTTCTTCTTCTTCAGGGCACGTTCTAAGCTGATCTAATGTTATTTGTAAATACGTATGAATTTCTTGAGAAATTGTTCCGCCATTGTGAACTTATTTTTTACACCGAATTGCAATTTTCTGAAAATTTTGACAAACCAATTTATTTATTTAACATTTTTGACATATACATTTTTATCTTAATCTTCAAGCTAGATTGAAAAACCATTAAATTTCTTGTAGAATTTCTCCACCATTTGGTATTATTTTTTTTTCGTGGAACTAATTGCCTAACAAATTGTATTATAAAACTCTATTCAAAATTTAAAAGCAACAATTTTAAATAAGATCTTTTTATTCTATAATGATTATATATTTTAATTTATTTTATTGCATTTTTAATGGAGTAAGCATTTGTAAATATTTGTTCACTTATACATATATATAAAACTACATGAAAATGATCCTTTGAGAAAAAGTTGCTCATATTCGAAAACAATAAAACTAAGTGCAAAAAAAACAATGGTATTATTAAAATATTTTTTCTTTTAATATTATATTTAGCAATATCAACCAACTAATGTCAGTTCACATACTTGGACTTCATTTAAAAAATTCAATGTAAAAATTGGGAAAAAACAAAAATATAAATGTAAAAAAAGGAAAGAAAAAAAATTTAGATTTTATTTCAAAAAACAAAAATATAAATGTAAATTTAGGAAATAAAACTTAGACTTTATTTCAAAAAATTAATTAATAAAAGAAAGCAAAAATATAAATGTAAAATTAGGGAATAACATATGCACATAAATTCACTTAAAACACATTTATCTCAAAAATGCTATTTTACAAACTTGTCTATGATTAGCTAGCTTGAGGATCATTTTCCAGCAATAAACCCTTCCATTCACTTTTATTGCACTCTGCTTTGAGCTTTCTTGTTGGCAGCATCATCCCATCAATATGATTATCAATGTGCGCTCGCCAGACAGAGGCCAGAGGTTAACATAATTATATTGACGCAGCAGCAGCAGCAGCGGCGGCAGCGACAGCAATAGAAGTATTTGTGGGTCAAGCGCCGCAAAACGCTGCGTGTACCGTCATCATCGATAAACGCTGATCATTAGTTTAGTTGTTGCCTTGTGCCTTCCAGCAGCATTCCAAGAGCTTCAAACTTCCCGCCCACAACGAAGGCAGAGGCACAGGCAGAGGGAAAGGCAAAGGGAAAGGCAAAGGGAAGTCACCACACCCGCGAGAGCGACAGTCTGCCTGCTTGCCTGCCCGGCGGCAGATGTCGATTCCCTTTTGGGATCTCCCTATTGCTAACTCTCTTTCCCCCGCCCCTCCCCCATTAAGAAGAGTCCAACCCATTCCAAGCGTTCCGCTTTGCTTTGCTTACGTTTCGTTTCGTTCGTTTCTTTTTTGCTTTTGTTTTTGTTGTATTTTTGTATTTTTTGTTGAAGCTTTGAACCCAAACACACAGAGCGCGGCATTGTTTGCTTTTGCTTTTTGGGGCTCCTCCAGTTTCCTGAGCTCCCCTTCTCCCCCTTCACGTCTCCCCTTTGCCTATTTGCTGCATACGCCTGCCGCGTGACTTTGTCAGAGAACGTGAGCGAGCGAGTGTGTGAGTGAGAGTGAGTGAGCATCTGTCTCTTTACCCAGTGCGTATGTGTATGGTGTATGTGTGTGGGTGTATGGGTGTGTGTGCCACCTTAGCATTGTTTGTGCGCGAAATTTCATTCACAAAACTTGCGTTGGCTTTGCCTGCTGCTGCTGCTGCCTGATTTTTTTTTTGCTTTTGCTTTTGCTTATTTGTCGTTGCTTCTGTTGTTGCTGTGCGTGCAAAAAGAGCAGAAGTCGCTGTTTCGCCCGTTCGCCTGCCCGTCCGCCACTTACTTACACTGTCAGCTAAACTGCGCAAAATCCTTGCCGCTTGCTTTCGTTGCCCAGTTTCGTTACAGCAGAAGCAGCGATGCCAGCGACAGCGGCGCGTCCTTGTAACGGTTATCTCAATGTCTGTGCAGTGGTCGTCTATGTATGTGTGTGCGCTGTGCGCTAAGGTAGACGCTGATTTCGATTACGATTGCGATAACCGATAGCACTGCCAGACTTGTCAACTGCCGTCAAATGTTATGATGATATTATGATGCTGTCAGCAGCTGCAAATTATTTGTTGTTGCTGTTAACTTTTGAGTTTTCAATTCCATGTTTGTTATGTTGATAAAAAATAAAATTACCTTTACCAGCTTTGAGTACCTAAAAAATAATATCAGGATCAGTATTTTATACTAGCTGCTGGCTTTGTTATCGATAGCAATTAATCTGTGCAGCAAAAGCCAAAACTCTTTGATCAGCATAAGCAAATTTGCTTTACAAAAAAAAAAAAAAAATAAAAAAAAAAAAAAAAAATGTACATATAGTTGAACTGGTAATAGAATTTTCTCAGAATTGAGTTGATGTTGTTGTAGTTGTTAGCAGTTGTATTGTTATTTGTGCAGGCATCTTTTGGTTTTGTTTTCCATTTTCTCTCACGCACACACACAACACATATATATACAGACACACGCACACGTGCAGAGACAAACTCAGAGTCGCTCTCAGATATTTCTTCTTTCAGGGTTATTTTGTTTCTTATCAATTTCTGCACGCACACACATTCAGCTCTATGCCCGCATAAGTTTGACACATTCATATCCATTCCTCTCTCTCTGCTCCCCGTTCCCTACACCCCCCTCAGAGTACGCTTGTGCGTGTGTTAGCATGTGCTTGTCTCTCTGTGTGTGTGTTTATGTGTGTGTGTGTTTGTCTGTATTTGTGTTTGTGTCTCCTACGAAGCTGGCCAAGCTCCTCTGCCACTTGCTCTTCCTCTTTGGCTCTTTGGGCGCCTCTGCCTTGGGGCATATCTTAGCACTTTCACTCTCCTTGGTGGCTGCCGCTGCTGCTTCTGCTGCTGCTGATGTCCTTGCCTGGTTCGTTGGTTGTTGGTTGGTTGGTTGCATGTGTCACAGTTATTGATTGGAATGCGCATAAATTGAAGCAAAATGGTTTCCAAGCCAAATTATGTGGGATTCTTCTTCGTTGCGTCCCTTTTTTGTGTGTGCGTGTGTGTGTGTCGCGCTGTTTTTAAGTTTTTCTATACCCGCTATCCTTACAATAATTGGGTATTATGACAGAGTGAAGTGGAGGAATTTTAGAGTTTGATTTGACGGAAGAACACCTTCATTTCAGAGACTGTCAGACCTAAAGTTGTTATTAATATCACAATAGATATAGAAAATATATGTTATATTAGTACTTTACAAATATATTTTTTTTTAATTTTTGTTTTATTTACAATTTGTCATCTAGACAATAACCAAATTTGATAAATACTTTATAAATATGGCCTGATAAATTTAACATAATAAATATATGCACAAACATCTACAATACTAATTTAGGATTTTGTACAGCTAAGAATTTGTCAAATTGTAAAATTTAGAATAATACTAAATGATGCGGTTTCTCAAAATAAACTAAACTTTTACTTTCATTTAAAAATAATAATGTGGAACAAAAATCAGTTTTTATTATTTCTTGTAATTAATTGTTCCTTATCATGAACCATTATTGTAGCTTGAAAATAATAATTGAGTTTCACAAATCTCTTCAACAGGAAACTTTTTGTTATTTTGTAGAATTGTGCTTATAAATTATTTATAAGGAGAAAGTAAAATCATTTTTATTAAATGAAAGTTGTTTATAATTTGGTGTATTCTTAATATTAAGCATTCGGTATGTCACAGTCGAGCACACTCAAGTGCAGCTCTTTTACTGGTTTTCTTTTGTCGCTCGTTCACTTTTACTTTTACTGTTCCTTATCCTTATCAGCATCGAGGGTGTCGGGTGTGGCCATGGGCCAAGTGAAAATCCACCATGGAAATCACTGTAAATCCCCCACGTTGAGGATTCTAATCAGTGCTGTCCATAGCCAGAAACTTATTGAAATCAAAACCCATTTTTATTGTCACTTCAAATATCACAAAATCCCCAAGCACAAACTCGACAAAATTGATTAATTTCGATGATTAACATTGGCGAGCACATTAGAGATACGAAAAAGAGAGATAGAAAGAGAGAGAGAGAGGGAGATAGGGAGAGGTGTCTACGATCATAGCAATGTGGCAAGCAATGGGCCTGCCACTTGCCACTTGCCACTTGCATGTGATTTGTGGCACAGTTACTTAAGCTAATTAAGAAAGGTTAATTATTCAGGGCAGCATCAACACGGCATCAACATCAACTGTCTGTCTATTTTACGAGTACTGCTGCTGTTGCTGTTGCTGCTGCTGCTGAAGGTCGTGTGTCCTTGGATTGTTGTGTGGCAAGTTCTCTGATATCAACTGTCGAGTGAGTTTTGTGGCCGAGTTTCATTCTCATTCTCAGTTTCAGTTTCAGTTCTGTTTGAATGCTGTTTAGTTTGTGATTAGCAAGTTTGACAGCTTGCGCTCAAAGTTATGCTACAGTATTTTCAATTGAAATTAAAGCTCGTACAAAAAAAAAGCGAAGGACAGAGATAGCGGGGAGCGAGAGAGAGAGAGAGAGCGACAGTTGTGTTATTCTCTCCATATCGAATGAGTTCATTTGGAACTGTCAACTGCAACGGATTCGCCTTACATGCCTTTGTAAGCTGCAAAGCGAAACTAAAGCACGTTGAGTGGGATTAAACGACATTATAGGGTATTAGACATTTAGGCCAAGTGAAACAAAACGCCGTAACGAAACGCGCCGAGCATGCAACTTACACACAGACACATACAAGCACGGAGAATGACAGAACAGAACAGAAGAGAATAGAACTGGGACTGAATAAAGCAGGAGCAAAGGCAAAGGCAAAAGCCCAAGTTTCAGTTCAAGCAAAAGGACGTAATCCGAGTCTAGTGTCGAGTCAATTCGACTCGAGTCAAGTGGAGACTCACCAAGCCAACGCCAACACCAACGCCAACGCACTTTGAGTGAGTTGAGGTTCAGGCACCGCAGTCGCGTTTTGCCGTCGCTGCCGCAGTCGCAGTCGCTGCTGACGTTGCTGTCATTAGTGATTAAGTGCCCTGCAGCAAGTAATTTTTCTTGCTTCATCTCAACAGCGACGCACACACACACACAAACATACATACACGCATAGAAGCAATCGCGTTTCGAAGCTGTTAAGTTAACAGCACTGGAAATCCTTCCATTCGAACTGTCACACAAAGCGAGAGCGCGTGAGCTGAAGAGCGCCATATTAAGCACACTCTCTCTCGCACACTCTCCGTTCCGTTCGTTCGCTGCTCTCTCGCTCTCGCTCTCTTTTCGTGTGCGTGTCAGCGCCTGAGCGCGAGGCGGCCGTTGTGTTCGTGTTGCCCCATGGGCAGCTCGGGCCATTGGCATATTCCAGTTAAGCGCCATCTGCAATTTGTGGCACAGTCAGTGCCGTTTGGGGCCATCAGCAAGAAGCAGGATTGTAACGGTATATCCTGCGTCGTCGCGCAACTGTTTGTCCAAAAAAAGAGTCAAGCAGCAAAAGAACCAAAAAAAAAAAAATATCTATAAGAAACAAAAAAAGCAAAAATTAATAATTTTATAAATACATAGAATAACATCCAACAAAAAACCAATCAATGCAAATCGATAACAAAAAATGCCTTAGCACAAAATGTAATACAAGTAACAACACAACGCAAGCACCTACAAAAAAAAGAAACGAAACGAAAAAGAAAAAAAACAAGTGAAATGTTGCCAATCGAGCAGGAAAAACCCAAGCAAATGCCAATTGATAATTTATCGTTATCGTTGATAAATACGAGTGGCTGAGCAAAAAGAACGCGGTGTCATTTTAGCGATTTTTGTCGTTTTACCATTTTTGTTGGTGTTCAACTAATCAAAAGCTGCTAAGCATAACTCTCAATGGCCACTGTCTACATCGCGCTTCACCGCCCCTTCCCCATAAACTCACCCAACTGCCAAGCAACCAGCACAGCACCTCTTCTCCCTTAGCCTCAGCCTCCGCCCACGCGACCGTTACGGCAGTTGATGCTGCGCTCTTGGAAGAAATACCCACACACACACACATAGAGAGACAGACAGACAAACGCATACGCACACACATACTCGCATACATTGTAATTATGTACACACGTTTAGTTAGTTAGTTTTATACGTAACGCGAAAGCGCTTTGCAAACGTGTCTTCGATAAATCGCGATCGATAGATCTGTAACTAATATGTGTACATGCGAATCGAATAACAGTGATGTATCGACTGCCACCACATTAAGCCCTCCAAACGTTAATTGCAAAAGTGTTATATAATATGTGAAAAATACTTGATACTGGTCACAAAAGTGTGACCACGTTGCATAAACAAACGCAAAACGAAATTGCAGGCAAACAAAAAACAGAAGAGAGAAAAGAAAATTAGAAATAAACATATACAGCGCAAAGTTCGTTGCGAATAGTTTTTTGTGCCATGTTCCGGGCTTATATAAGCAGCCGCCGTTCAGAGAAACAGCAAACCCGAAGTAGTACACACACACACACACACAAACGCACCACAAAAAAAAGAGAAAATACCTATACATACATGTACGATGGCGGGTCTATGTGTGTGTCCGTGTGAGTGCTACAGTGTATATGTGTGTGTGCGCAGTGTCAACGCAGCAGCAAATAAAACAAAAGTGAAAGTTAACAAATACACACGCACAGTGTGGCCAGAGTACCCATGGAAATAAAACATTCCATTCTCATCCACTCGACTTATGATTATTATTTTTAAAAAGCGCAGCTTCTTTTGTGACACGCACGCAGCAACAAGAAAGAAAATCTACAAAAAAAAAAAAAAAATGAAAATGAAAAGTACACATACATTAAAAATCTGAAACGATTCTTCGTGCTCGAAACAAAAAGAACATTTTGCATTTGTTGTTGGACAATCAGCGGTAGCAGAAACAGCAGCAGTAGCAGCAGCTAACACAAATACCAATACACAAGTCAAATCCACATGCAGGCGCCGCAGTCGCTGTCGTCTTTGGCGCTGGCATAATATCTACAATACATATACATACTTACATGCTTACATACATGCGTACTTACCACCAACACTAACACACGTACAGTGACAAAGAAGACGGTGACTACTTCATGCTGCTACAAAAGGCACGCCGAGTGCTTGCCTGGCTGCCCTAAGTAACTACTCACACACATACACACTTCCACTTATACAGGCATACGCGCATACACTTATACCAACTGCTTTACCACCACCCACGAACGGCTCGTCCGCTGTTTTGTGTTTGCAGCAATAACAACAACGACAACAACAACAACAAAAGCAGCAAGGCAGCAGCAGCAGCAGAAGCACCAGGCATCATAGGCAGCGTCGGTCGCTGGCTGCTGCTGCGAATTATATAAATTTCTTTGCGTTGTATGTGTGTGTGTGTGTGTGTGCTGCTGTCTCACAATCGTATCTCTGTACGAGAGAGTGTGTGTCTGCGTGTGCTAGCGACGTTTTTTCGGCGTTCTTCTTTGTGCGGTGGCTGCTGCGGCTGCTTCGTTTTACTTCGTGTTCGTCATGTGCTCGTCGTCGAGCTGCTCCCACACTAGAGGCTTTCTCTCTCGTTCTGTCACACTCGCTTATTGGCTCGCTTAAAGCTGGCTGCTGTGTCACTTGCACACCATTGCTGTTGTTGTCATTCTGCATGTGCACAGACAATGCAAAATGCAAGTTTCTTTTTTGTTTGTTTCATAAATCTCTGTCATCAAACTGCATTTTATAAGTACTTGCAATTGCTTTGGATTGCGTTCAAAGCGTTCAACGCATGTAATGCTATTTCTAAATGCAAAAAGAGCGATGCTGCTGCCGTTTTGCTGACGATGTCACACACAAAAGAGAGCGCGCAGCTTAGCTTGGAGCGTGGGCGCATAACAACGAGCTCTGCTATCGTTGTCCGTTGCGTTGCGTTGGCGTTTTCAAGAAAGATGCCAACAGAGAGCGAGAGCGAGATTGCTAGTGCGACAGCGAGAGCGAGAGCTGAGTAGCGTGTGCGATACAGGGCGAGGTGTTTTGTCGATTTGAGGTGGTGTGGGGTTGGTGACTGAGGAGCGAAAGAAGCGAAAACGAAACCGAAAATTTTGTTTCGAAAACGCAACGAGCTCTGCGGCAACCTTAAAAGTCTTTTGTTTTCCAATAAAAAATAATGAACGAACAAAAAAAAACAAAAACTCATTAAACAATAAATGATAATAGTAAATGTAATATATGGTAATTGATAATGTTTTGCAGTCCAGCAAAATTGCTGCTATGTGACCTTCGTGTGAGGCAATAATGTCCAAAAAGTATGCAACAGCAACAACAACAACAAAATAAGCAAAAAACACACACGACACACACGAATTTCAATTTCAAGGTTAATGTGCAGCAGTGTCGCAATAACAACAACAACAACAACAACTGCAGTAACAACATCAACTACTAATACAACAAAAGCAGCAGCAGGAATAATAATAACATCATCAACAGCAAATTAAATAGTAACCAAGCACCAAAAAAAAAAAACGCAGCAGCAACTTCGGCCCCAACAACAACAACAGCAATAATAACATAAAATATTCTTAATAATTAAAAAAGAGAAAAAGAAATTCCTGCAAATGCAAGTGTTACAAAATGTTTTGTGTTATCGATATCAGTGGCATATAAAAATCGTTTATCGTTCGCAAGCTTACAATTAATCGGGACTTTCGTTTCGTTGCGTTACGTTACGTTGCGTTGCATTCACTTACGTTCGATACGTTACGTTGCGTTGCGTTGTGTGTTTTCTTCCCCTCCTCCCCTCACGTTATACTTCATTTTGAACTGCTTGCTGCCGAGCCTGCCATGTGTAGAGAGAATGAGCCGATCAGCTGTACGAGCCACGACTAGAAACTGCAGTGCATGTTAATTGAAATTGAAAGTAAAATCGAGCATTGAGTGCCATCTGTTGGCTGATAGCGTGTGTGCCTGTGCTCCAAGTGCAACTGCAGAACCGTGGGGATTCATGCCGCTAGCCGGAGTGTTGAGAGACGAGCCAAGCAGTTGCCAGGATACGCTTGGAGCCGCCTTTAAGGCAGCGGAGGAGACGCAGCAGCAGCAGCAGCGGGCACAGCAGCGGGTGCAGCAGCGGCAGCAGCAGCAGCAGCAGCAGCAGCAGCAACAGATCGAAACGAAACCCACATATTAATGATGATGATGGGGCCATGAGCCCATCATTACTCGCATTGAATTGGAGTCGCAAGCGCGTCTCAAGCGGGCCTGCACCATGCTAGCACCGCCGAACCCGAGGTCAATATGCGGCCAGGACCCGGGCTGGTCGTGATGGCGCTTGCGTTTATTTCGGGGGCTCGGCGTGCCAGCACCAGCAGCAGCAGCAGCGGCAGCAGCAGCAGCTCGTTACTACTAACAACAACTGGAGGAACAACCACAGATTCAACCACAGAAACAGGAACCAGAGCAACAACAATACCACCAGCAATAACAACGACGACAGCAACATTATCAGCGACAGCAGCAACGTTACCGTCCACCTACGACTCGGCCAGCGGCAGCAGCGAGTCGTTCAACTTCAACGCTGGTGGCGGCTTCACATTTCTGCTGCCAACATTCCACGACGGTAGCCCTGGTGACGGCGGCCGTCCCAGCAGCAGCGACACCGCCGACCATTCTAACAGCCACCACACACACAGCCACAGTCACACGAACACGCCCATCCACAGCTACGCCCACCACGCTGACGATCGACCGCCGCTCAATTTTGATTTCTATCGCCGACCAACGCTGCACGCACCCAACGACGACGACGACGACGAATCGTTGCTTGCCTCATCGACGCGACGTGCCCGCAGTGTCGACGAGGCCACACGGCAAGCGGGCGGTCAAGACATCGACGGACGGGGCACGGGTGGCGGCGGAAGCGGCAGCAGCAGCGGAGGCGGCACAGAGTCGGCGGCGGTTGTGCCAGAGTCCAGCGAGGCGACGCTCATCAGCGAGAACGACGACGTTGAGCCTGATACGGAGCAGGAACAGGAACAGGAGCGAGAGCGTGAAGAGGATAACAGCGGTCTGCCCGTGCAGTACGCCTCGTCGCGTGCTTTGGAGGAAGACACTGATACCGAGGCGGACGCGGACGTGGTAGCGGACGAGGACATCTTTGCGCTGGTCGCTGAGGACGATCTGCTGTCGGAGGAGTCCTTTGATCGTTTGATAAAACTAAGCGAAGACGCCGAGACCGCTGCTGCCGAGGAGGAAGATTACAATCTCTCCCTGACACAACCGCAACAGCAACCACAGTCGGATCAAAAGTTGGAGCAGCCGGAATTGGAGCCTGAGCCGGAGCCGGAGCCCGAGTCGCAGCAACAGGACGAGAGTCGATTAGTCGATGAAAGCGTGCTGCATGCGCAACACAACGAGCAACACGCCGAGGAGGAAAGCATTAGCATCAGCAACAACAACAAACGTGAGACAGGTGAGGAGCGGAGCAGGGGCAACGACGCTTATGCGTCGCATCTGATTGCAATTGCCCAAAGGGACGGTGGCACTTTGGCGGCCGCTGTTGCAACACCAACAACAACAAACCCAGCAACAACAACAACAGCAACAACAGCATCAAAGCCTGCTGTGGACCTCAAGAAATCCATACTCGGCACTGCGACCGCCATAACACGCCTTAATCCTTGGATATCAGCTTGTGATCTGGCACAGCCCGGCATAACTGGCACCGACTTGCAGGTAAGTAAGATTGTGAGACACTCTCACTCTCGAATCCCCCAACAACAATAACAACAACAACGAGTTGCTTATTGATTGTGACACAATTAAATGTGTGCAATATCTCTGGCTGGCGACCTTGTGCGTGGCTAAGAGCACAAGACAGACGCAAGGCGCATACACAGAACGCAAAACAATTGCTGAACAGTCTGTCGACAAACGACAACTGAGCGAAGCCATATTGGCCACATGCACATAATTACGTGTATTGTGCCAAGGCGAATGCGGAGTGGAGGCCACGCGCAAGTCGCGAACATAAAGCCACTGACAATGGCCAGGATTCGTTTCCCATTTTACTCTTACATATAATTCGCATAGTTGTCCAACGACTATTGCAACTCATTACAATATTACGCATACGTAGCTGAGAATTTCTCAAAAATATGCTATGCAATTTATATAAACCATTTTCAGCGTTAGCCTGTAGAAAAAGTTTCTAATCAGAGTAGCAGCTGACTACAGTAAAATGTAGGAAAGCAAAATTAAAGGATTTGCTCGATAATTCAATTAAATTCACAATTCTGTTAGGAAATTTGGAATATCAAGTATACACAGACTTTTATATACGTTGCAGCAAATTTCTATAATTTTATTGTCCGCTCTTAATAATATGCTATGAATTTTTCATAAGTGCTTAACTCTATTTTCAGCTTTAGCGTGCTTACTAAATTATTGCAATTTAATAGGATTTCTCAAGAATCTTCCTAACTTCGAATATAAAGTATACATAATTTTTCGTAGTACATTGCAATATTACGTATACGTATCACAGAATTTCCATTGAATTCTCTGAAAAGTATGCTAAGAAATTTAAAATATTTTCAGTGTTAGCTGCTTACCAATTTATATCAACTTAATCGGGTTTCTCATGAATCTTCGTGTATTTGTCGCTAATAATTAAATCAACTTTTAAACACAATTATTTCCAGTGAATTTCAAATATTAAGTATACACACTTTTTCGCAGTTCATTGCAATATTACGTATACGTAATATTAGGGAGTTGAATTCTCTGAAAAGTATGCTAAGAAATTTTCATAAGTCGTTGACAGTATTTTCAAGGATTTTAAGCGTTAGTTCGCTAAATAAGTTATATAAATTTAATCAGGTTACCCAGGAATATTGTTGTATGCTTGACTATTCCGATTTTAAACACAATTTTTAAAGTGAATTTCAAAGATTGCAATATAACGTATACGTATTCAGTAATTCACAATTTTCATTATATTGTTGAATGCTCTAAAAAGTATGCTATTTTTAACACTATTTATCTGATACCTGGTTTATTAAATTGTATCAATTCAATCATTTTTCTCTTCCATTTTCATATATTCAGCATTAAAAAGTATTCTATAAATTTGCTTGATAATTCAATCGGGTTTTAAAGAAAATGTTTGCAATAAACTTCAGATATTACGTATACGTATTTTTCTCTCTAATCATTCTAAAGCCTGCACATGCACAGTGCATTAAAAATTCGGTGACTCTCCCAGTTTCAATATATTCGGCACTTTTCTTGTCAGAACAAAGCACAGATTAAATGTGTACAAATAGTTTGCAATTCTCGTTTATTGAAAACTGGCCACATAAATACAGATCTACACGTTTTATTGCAGCTCTTTTTGTGTTGCCAGACACACAAGCAGCTTTCGGTTGCTCTCTTAGTCATTTTCGTTCTGTTTTCAATTGAACAAAACACAGGAAAAAAATATGAAAACTGATTTTGGCAACATTGTAATTAACCATATGCAATGCACAGACAACGTCACGGCATGTGAAATTTATTGGCGGCCAGCCATTGTGCATTTTAAATGAATCTCTCTGGGGCTTATTGCCATGCAATGTTATCGAAAAAAGCCATCAGCTGGCACTCTGACTATGAGATACCTACCAAATAAGAGTTCAGCTTGTTTTACGTATATGTTCGTTTTTTAATAAGTAATTCATTCAAATTTATCTTTCTTTTATAAGAAGAGTAAACAAATTGTAAGTTTTAAATTTACGGGCACTCTTTTCAATTGCTATATATACCCCATTTTGTGTGGCAGGTAGGCAGGCAAGCAATGAATAATATTTGTTAATTTATGCCACATTCGTTTCGCTTCGTCGACATTTACAATTCGCCGATGGCCAATTGTGCAAATAGTGAATGTGCAATTTTTCAACAATTGTTTCCTTTAAACGCAATTAAACAGCAAACACAAAATGCAGCAGCTGTTGTTTCACTCGAAACATTTCTTTGGCAACAAATTGGCCAAAAAACTTGCCAGTGTCAAGCGAGCAAGTTTCCATATACTTTTATTACTAGTGCGCTACTCAACTTGAGCAGCAAAGCAGCATTGTGCGGTAGCAGCAAATATTAGGGGGCACTCAATCGTGAGGGGTTCGTTCTTCGTTCGTTTGTTGCTTTCTTTTCTTCATTCATTCATTCATCCTACAGTATGCTGCTGCTTATGGCGCTGCTCTGATTGTGCATGCAAAGTGTTTGTGTGACAATTGCGCCACATCTTGGGCCACTCAAGTTTCTACTTTCACGACAGCCAAGTTGTACGCCATCATCATCGTCATCATCATCATAAGCGTGATGATCATCTGCAATGTGTTACAAATCAACGAAAATGGCTTTGGTAATTGTGCCAGCGACTGAGCAAGAAAAAAAGGAAGATAAAGACGTTGAAAACTTTCAATTCGTCGTCACTTTTTGCATTTTCATTACATTCTCCTCTTTTCACATAAATATATATATGCACAAGTATATATATGTGGATGTATTTTTGTGTTTTTTTAGCCCTTGGCTTTGTGCGCACTCTTGAAATCACAGGCCGGCATTTGAAACGTTGCCAAAATGCCCGACCACACCTAAAGATGTCTCCCACTCAACCCCTCAACCCGCCTCTGTCTGCCATCTTTAGCTCCAGTTTCAGTTCGACCACAAAATGAAATGCCTTGGGTGGCCTTTTTTTTATCAGCGCGCATAAAATTCTCATTGGGTTGCCAAGTATAATTCAAATTTTAATATTTATTAACAGCGTCGTCGTCGTCGCCGTCGTCGACATCGTGGTTGCTGTTGGTGGCTTCGTCGTTTTGCCTGTTTTCCTATGCAAATCTAATTCAATTTCGCGGCATTGCTCAATGGCCTTTTGATTGCGATTGCATTGGCATTTGAGTTTGACCATTGCCATTATTGTTGTTTGTTTTGTTCTGCTTTCCGTTCCCTGGTCAACTTTCGAGCGCTCTCATTCTCGACTAAAAACAATTAGATCTTTAAGCAGAAAGTGACATGAAAGTTTCCATTTGGCTGTGTGTGCTCTTTTATTTCACTGACAGATGGACAGTGACTTTCAATGCCAATTAATAGCTGTTACTTGGCCATTACTTGAGCCTTTCAATTACATTTGAGCAGCACACGCGCACGCTTATCGATTTTCAATCAATGCTCACCCATCCACGTGTATCCGGAAAAACACGCTCTCGAGTCGGTTGAATCTGTGTGTAACTTCTCCCTTTGGTTAGTTATTTGCGGCCAGTGGCAATTAAACAATCAAGTCAATCAATCCATTTAAATGCATTTAACTTCAGCGGCTGTCATGGCCTGTAAAATGTTTCCGAGGTGAAGTTTAAATAACGCCCGCGAGGGTGGCGCAAAAATTACATTTCATTAAATATTCATGAAGCATTTTTCATAATTTTACAACATATTAAAGCAGATTGCCAGATAGGGAGTTCGTTTGCAGGAGTTTTAATTGTAAACTACCCTCAAAGTTGTTGCGCCAACTTTCATTACCTTACGTTGGGCGCCAAATAGTATAATTTCGCTCAATGCTAACAGAAAATGAAGAAAAATTGTAATAATTAAATATTAGTGATAATATTACTACAAGTTAAAAACATTTTAACCTTCTTTCATTGAGTAGATAAGTGCTTAATGGAATTACATACGTTGGGCGCCAATTTAAAGATTTCAAAGAGTGCTAATGCTTCGCTTAAACACCTATTTAAATCTTTTATACGATTTAACTTAACTGCTATGCGATATATCTTTATTAAAATTAAATTCAAGCTCCCAATGGTAAATAATTTGTAGTTTGTGTACAGTTTTGGGTAACCCTCGTAAATACTGATTTACATGGCTGTTTACAGGCATGCTGCTAGCTGCTGGCTGCTGGTTTATTTGGTTTGCATTTATGCATGCTCTGATTGTCATATTCATATTCGTATTTGTGCAACAAATTGTGGCAACTTTAATTAAAATACCAAATGAGCTGGCGAGCTGGAAGCTGGATGCTGCGAGAGAGTTGCGTAGTCTTTGCCATCGTCATGTTGCCCTGACGGGCAAAAGCAAAGCCAAAGCCAAAGTTTTCCAAACCTTTTGGCAAGTCATCGACGGTTGCTTTTGCTTTGCCTTTGTGCAGCTGACAGCGCAATTTAAGTTGACAATCTTGTGAGCGCACAAAATGGCCCAGTTTCAATTAGCCATAACCAGCGATGTTGATGCCAAATTAGTAAACATTCTCCCGACGTGTACGAGTAGCTCTACGATGTATGTATGTGACCAATGGGCGTAGCAAGCGAAGAGGACAGGACCTTTTTTGCTCTTTTTACTTGCGTGTGTGTCGAGCTGCCGCAGACAGACATACAAATGCCAGCTGTCAGCTCATTGGGAATACAAGTGCGAGTGCGGAATTTCTGATGAGGCCTCGTTCTTCTTCTCTCATCGGCAACAAGCTCGGCTCTGGCTCTGGCATCGACAGCGACATCCACATCGACATCGACAGAGGTTGAGACTGCAGTCGCGGCCTGTTGATGTGTTGATGCTTTGCGTTGTGGTTGCTGCTGCTGCTCCTCGACCCATTGCCGAGTTGCCATTGCCTGTTGTCAAGTGCTAGGTGGGTTATTGTGCACATGGTTTATGTTGCATAGCTGAATGCTATGGCTGCTGCTGCTGCTGCCTCTGCTACATATGCATGCACTCAGCGCATGTCATGAGTGCCTGTCAAGTGCGCCTCAGTGGCAACCTTCGCCTCCGTCTCCGCCTCCTTCTCCGTCTCTGCCTCCGTTTTCGATGCGTCTGCTTCTCCATCTGCGTGTCGTGGCCTTTTTGATTTTTCTGTTGTGCGTTATGCTCTGTTTTAATACTCGGCATCACAAACAGTTCAAGGGTATATCAGCTTAGTGGCAAGGCCTGTCTGTCTGCCGATAACTTATTCGACAGCTGAAAGGAAACCACGTTAAAAATGTTGACTTAATGTCTTCGGATTGGAGCCAATAAACTTGCTGGCAAGTTATTTCGGCAACTTGCCACGCCTTAAATCCGCTATGCGAAAGTTATACGAGCGCAATTTTAAAACTTTAGTGCACGTCATATAAATTTTTGCACTTTATGACGATTGAAATTGAATCGAAGCTGCAGGCTTTGTTTTATTATAATTTTTGTACTTGTTACCCATAGGGTAAAAGGGTATTATAACTTTGCACCTGCAGGAAATGTATGTAACAGGCAGAAGAGGGAAACTCCGATCCTATAAACTGTATATATTATTGATCAGCGTTAATAGACGATATTATATAGGCATGTCCGTCTGTCCGTCCTTCCGTATGAACACCTAGATCTCAGAGACTAGAAGAGATAGAGATATGCATTATTTTCAACAAGTATGTTTCAAATTAATGCCCACTTTCACCCTCGCAAATCGAAAACAATTGAAACATCGTAATTGCGAAGTTAGGGTTTTAGGTACATCCAATAAAAACTATAGTATATATGATTTCTGAGAATTTGGTTCCCATTGGATAAAAATTGTCATTAAAATTGTTACTTTTGTATGGGCTAAAACTTACTACGGATCTAAGTTGGCTTGGCTAACAATTTGGTATATTTTGCACTCTAAGGTGTATTTTGAAAGTAATACTATTATATATAATTATACCAATTATAAGTTTTGATATATGTGTAGTATTTTTGACTAATTTATTATATTTTGAAATGAATACCGCACTGTTTTGCTTTTATTCACGTGTATCTCACAATTGAACACACTCGACTGTAGCTTTTATGCTTGTTTCTGTATAATATTCTCAGTTTGCGTGTGCCGGGTAACTTGCAGTGAGTACATACACACTCAAGGGCTTGCTTGTTGGTTGCTTTTTAACTTTGGTTTCTATTTCCAGTTTTGCACGTTGCATAGTCGAGTGGAAACTGAAATACAGCAAACAACGGACGAAATTCAGGCGGGTGGCGAGTGGCAAGTGGCTGTGTTGGCAAACAAATCGAAGCTTTATTCAAGTGCTACGATATTATAGAAATTGTAGTCCGGCATTTGGTATTGCTATTGGATTTATTCAATAGTTGCAAAAATATGATGCTGGCCATTTGCAAGCAGTCAAAGGGCTGCGCTCTGCCGTTGCAAATTCAATTAAAAGCCATTGCTTTGTTGCATTAAATTCAAAATTTCATAGAGCTTCTAGTTGACTCAGTCAGTCAGTCAGTTTGTTAAACTTGCGGGTGCGAAAGAGAGAGAGCGAGAGAGTGTGTGTGAGAGAGAGAGAGAGAGAGAGTAGTGTGTGAGTGCGCTGTGCGAGTGTTTATTTGTGTCAAGGATGTGCACACAAAATCAATTATTTTGTAAGCAGGCAAACGCACAGTGGCAACTGAAACTGCTCCCGCTCGTTGTCGTTGTCGATGCCATGTGCAATATGATTACATCATTTTCACTGCCAGCTCACAGTTGTGGCAATAACAACAATAGCAACGGCAGCTTCAAACCCAATGCCAAGACAGTCAGACAGTCAGACAGACAGACAAGCCAAATTGCAGTTGAATGCGAGCGCCGTCATAAATTTCCGCTCCTTCGACAACGAGCTGTAGTAGCTAAAGGCTAAAGGCGTCTCCTGTTCGCTCGCTTGCTTCTCACTCTTCCCTTGAATGGCAAATCGTTGCGAGCAATGAAACTTGTGGCCGCCAGGGATTTGGACAGCCTGCAATAACACTGATTGAATGCGCCTCGCCGCCGGGCCACAGCAAAAAGCTGGGCAACTGGGCAACTCTGTTTCTGTTGCTGTTGCTTTTGCTGTTGCTGTTTCCTGCCATCCAGCAGGGACTGATCCACACACAAACACACTCGCACACATCGTTCAGTTATTGGCATTTCCGTTGTCCTTGTTGGTGCCACAAAAGAGAGTGAGAAAGAGAGAGAAAGATAGAGAGAGACTCACAGATTCGTAAGTAAAGTGCTTCAGGTTGGGCATAAGAAATTCATAGGCATATCCTTCTCACTGTCGACTTGCGGCAATTGAAGCTGCTTTACGACCATTGTGTCTGAATGGCAATTCATTGCGCTGCCAAACAGATTGAAGATTGTCGATTGTAGATTGTATATTGCAAACAACATTGATTAAGGTTATGGACCGCCTCCTCCCCACAACAAAATTGAAATTAAATTTGCCAGCAAATATCACAATCTGTAAAGAAATTGCAATCGCATATGCGAGCGAACTAAAGCTGCTCTGTTAAATATTCTAGCTGATTAAATGGCATCAATTTCCTGTTGTATCTTAGCTTCGACTTAAATAATAATAGAATATTAAGCATAATTATAATTTCAATTCTCTGCCGGCAGGCAGGCAGCAGGCAGCAGGCAGCAGGCAGTTAATTCAAACATATCTGCATCTGAACAGTTTTCCCCTCAACTCGCTCTTCTTGCCCTTAAATTGTCATCGTCAACTGGCTGCGATGAACACGAAGTTCAATTAGTTACCAGCCTAATTAGCCTGGCTTAGCAGCCGCTTTGCAACGCGTCGTGTTGCCTGTCACCCTCACCCTCATCCTCCCCTCTACCCTCCCTTGAGGTGCTTCAATCCGGCAACCTTCGCTGCGGCCACATCCGTTAATTACCGACAATTTGCAGTGCAATTTGCATGAGGCTGTCAGCCGACAGTTGCCTTCTTGGCTTAAGCCAACCAGCCAGCCAGCTAACTTTCTTGGGGAGATGCAAATGGCGTTTGGTCACGATTTTGCCAACAGCAGTCGACAACAAACTGAAGGCATCTCGCATTCATGACAGTCTGATTGAGTGAACGATTCTCTGTCTAGCATGCATTGCATTGATTAAGACATTTTGGTAGCCTTTTGCAACAATTGCAAATCGGACTCAGTCCATGCACGGACCACGCCCACTGTGCAATTTAATGCAATTATATGAGGGGCGTTTCGGCCAGCAGATTGGAGGTTTGGAGTTGCTTCTCGCTACTCGCTGCTGCTGCTGCTGCGGCACGTAAATTGCCGTGGGACCGGCTTAAGTGGAGCGACATCCTCTGTCGTGCCCCTCGTCGAGTCCTCACGGAGCTGAAGCTGAAGCCACATTCGTTTGCCGTTTTGGTTTCCTCTTTTTTTTTAGTCTGTGTGTGTGGGTGTGTTTTTTCGTTTTGCTCCCATTTTCGCCTGAGCGCAGAGCTCAACGCTCGGCGGTGCAGAGCAGAGCGTAAATTATTCAATGAGCATTGTTGAAAAGTTGCAAATGAAATTCAACTGAAGAATTTCATTACGAGTTCAGCAGGAAAAAAACAAATAGGGAATTGTAGTGCACAGTGAATAGAGGAGAAGCAGCGAGTGATGACGAGGTTCGCAGTAAGGTGTGCGGAATAGCAAATCAGGCCTCGAAGCCATCGAACACAACATATTAACGATGGCTTTGTTGATATGCTAGCAGCGAGTGGCGAGTGAAAGTGACGAGTTGGATATTGTTCCTTTCGCTCTTTAAACTTTTGGCAATATTTAATTCCACTTTTTAGAGATTGGACATTAACGAGTTAGAATAACGAGTTAACATATTTTTCTATAGCTGTTTACATTACTGGTAAAATACCTTGTGATTAGTTGTAGCCTTTTTAATGACCAGCGAGTGAAGCAATTGCAATGTAAAAAAGCTATTCAAAGAATGTAATAAATCTTTTTAGCGATTGGAAAGTAACGAGTTGCAATGTCAACTTAAAATATCTTTTCTTTGTAGCGAGGAAAAAGTAGCAAACGTACATATTGTAACGAGTAACGACTAGCGAGTGACAGTGGCGAATATAGTGCTGTAATTGCAAAGTAAAAAAGCGGCTCAAAAAATTTAAGACATCTTTTTAGCGATTGGAAAGTAACGAGTTGTAATGACAACTTGCAATAGCGAGTACAAATATATTTTCCATTTCAGTTTACATACTGTAGCGAGTAAAGTTGACGAGTGTCATAGGACGCACGAAATCTATTCACCATATTTTCTCTTTCTCAGAGATTTGAAAGTGGTTTCAATTCGTATCAGTTGGACGAAGTTAACAACCGGATTATCGGCAAATATTGATAATGCATTGAAGCCATTGAAACCATAAACAGAGTGACATGTCCAGTCCACCTCCTTCTATCAGTACCTAACATAGTATAGTAAGTGGGAAGCCACAATGCTGTCCACAACTGTTTACAGCTCATTTGATGAAATTAATGCCATTGTGTTGTCATTAGAGACACGACAACAAATACTCGTTGCCTACTCGTATGTTGTGTTGTGTTGTGTTGTTATGTGTGTGTATAGTATGCAAAGTACCGGCGAATGTTTGACAAATTAATGTTGATAAAATTGTGTGGCATAACGATAGGCGTTTCCTTCTGTTCCTTGTTCTCGCGTTGTTGTTGTTGTTGAACCTTTCAATTTAACGCTGTGCGAAGAGCAAACAATGCGAATACACTCACTTGTATGAGTATCATTCACGTTGATAGACAGGTGCGTTGTTAACTGACACACCCACACTCACACTCACACTTACATACGCCCACACCTTGCACGCACACTCGCATACACTCACTCACAGACTCACACTCGGACTCAAGCTTGGGACTTTGGCACATTGCCTAATTCCGTGCGATTCGATTTTTGGGCGCGGTTTCCGGTCTGGCGTCCTTTTGTTTGCCCGTTAATGGGGCTTACGGCCATCTAGATTGATATATGCATAAATAATGAGTAATAAATACACGCGCTGTTTAAATATGATTAAAATAATGCTCCCAAGTGCCGACGAAATTCCCCTTCCTCCTATACATACATATTTGATGGATGGCTTTCGATACATAAATTCCACATTATTGCATTAACGCTCGCTCTCTCTTTCTAGCACTTTGCTTGTGTTTTATCTCCCTCTCTTCCCCAATATGTCTGAACTCTGACATAATATGAGAGCTTTCTCTAAACAACAGGAACGATTAAAAGTTCTTTGAAAACTACCAAAAAGTTGAACTTTCAAAATGCTTAAATAAAGTTTTTAGATAATTTTCATTATTATATTTAAGCTTCGCAGGTATACAATACATCAAACGCTTGGCCTTATAATGACTTCGAAGTGACATCAAGAAGTTTGCATGCATTTCCAATAAAACTTTTATAATCGATACAGGTGTTTATAAATACTTCAAGTACTCTTGAAAACAATTTTTGTAAATATAAATTCTTTTTATCTAATATTTTATTAGTTGTTTTTAATTGGGAATTCCAGAATTCAATTTCTGGCAAATTGAAACCGTCAAATTTTTGTGATTCCTGAACATTTACTTAAGAAGAAAATATCGGATGACAGAATTGCATATTTTATACTCTGTGGAATATTTTTAAAATACTTTATTGTATATCGATATACTAAATATAAGTTTTGGTATGTTGTATGTTTCAGTATTTTTTTAGTATATTACTTATGTATATTTAGAGGATTCAACCGCTCAAACTTGAGTGCAGGTTTCTTATTTGTTTTATATTATGATTGGGAATTTCAGAGCTCTATTTCTGACAAATACAAAATTAAATTGCTTGCGAAGAGGTAAATTTATTTATAAAATAAAAAACGAATGACAATCTACAGTAATATATATTTTGTGCTCAAAGAATATTTTTAAAGTGTTTTATTCTATATCGATATACCAAATATAAATTTCAGTATGTTGTATGAATTAGTATTTTTTGGTATATCAATTATGTTTTTTATGCAAAAAGGGTAGCGAGTATCCCACTATCGGGACTGCGGCTTTCTCACTTTTTCTGAATTGGGAATTATCTAAATGAAGTTGAGAAAAATGGAGGAATTATATTAATTTTTGAATAGTTATAATTTAATCATGTACCAACATAAGTTTCAAAGCTAGCTCTATAATCTGATAAACGATAGTTCTTATTGAAAAGCTAAATCTTTTTCTTTTTCTTACTTATTAATAATTAAATTTTCTAATGCTTTTTCGAAAGACTTGTGGAATCAAATTTGCACCATTCTCGACATTTCGTCACTGTCCATCCATCTGTCTTTCTCTGTATGTTTATTTGCCTTCGTCTCTTTATATGCGTCTGTGTGGTTGGAGTATTTTGGGATTGCGGAGTGGAGTGGAGTGGCGGAAACATTGAAATGATTTGTCCCATTTGGAGGTTTACTGCGCCTTGGGGAGCACTCGCTGAATTATGCACACAGCACACTGTAATTGTCCTGGCCCTGCACGGCATGGCATGGTATTATAACACGGAATATAGCATGAAATACGGCACAACGCAGCAAAAAGCTCTGCTCGATGTTTCGTGATTTGTGCTTTACGCATGCTAATTTGACGTACACTTGAAAGAGATAGCAGAGACAGCAGAGAGAGAGAGTGAGAGAGAAAGACAGTGTGTTTTGCATTTACAAGCGCGATTCGACAGGTGGAACAATCAGACAAGCTCAGAGAGCTTTTAATGAGCTTAATTGCTGTCAAGTGCATTAAAAGCTTGCGCTTGCTGCCTCTTCCACATTATGCAACACAGTATTGTGTTGCAACAGCAAATGAATCTGTATTATCAGCAAAATGATTGCATAATTCATGGCGGGGTTGTCTCTGTTGTGTTGTGTTGCGTTGTGTTGTTGTGTGTGGCAGCTGCGCTAAATTGAAAGTAGCAAGCGATGCCAAAAACAATGGCAAATGACCGACCGCGTAACCAGCAGACGAAGTGCAAAAAGAGAAGCGAAGTAGCTGAAAAAGCCAACAGCAGCCAGAGAAGTGCATGTTTATGATTTTGACAACAAAGTAAGCGACGGCGGTGGCGTCGGCAACAAAATGTGACCAGCATCAAGGTGAAATGACAGTTGTTATTGTTGTCGTTGTCGTGCCAGTTGTTGTGGCAACTAGAGGAGGCAATGGCGGAGAGGGGCGCTGCTACTCATGACTCTCTCTCTGTGTATATCGCGGCCCGTCAAGTGACAAACAATTATATGCAGTCGCTGCCCTTGCGTTGCTGTTGCTGCTGCTGTTGCTGCTGCCAACATCTAACTGCGACCCTTCTTGGGCTGCCACTCGCGCTGCCTAACCTCTCTGTTGCCTTCTCTACTATCCTCTCTCTTCTTTACAAACTTCTCTTGTCTCCTCTCTCTCTTTTCCATCCATGTGCCATCATCCCTAGCGAACGCTGTGAGCCTGCTGTCTATCTGTGTGCGTGTGTGGCTGTCACTTTTTTACGTTGCTGCCAGGCAAACACACAGACACGCATCACACACACACACACACTCACATATTGCATTTGGAAATTTGAGTGCTGCTTGCGACATGTTGCAGCCCTGCCGCTTCTAACGCCCTGCCTGCCACAGTCGCTGCTGCTGTTGCTGTTGTTGACGTTGCTGCTGCTGTTGTTGCTGCTGTAGCTGTAGCTGTTTTGCACTTGCATTTTTCTTGCACCATTGTTGACAAGCGTTGAAATTTGACACACACACACACATACACAAACACAGCGAGTGTGTGTGTGCATTGTTTGAATTGCCTGTCGAGGTTAAGCTGTAACATTTAAAGTGTTGTCGGTTCCGTTGCCGCTGCCGTTGTTGTTGCTGTTGTTGCTGCTGCTGTTGGTGTTTAGCTCAAGTGCACTTTTGGTTGCTTCCTCTTTGGCGCTGACAGCTGCCCCATGCCACACACACACATACACACATACTGCATGCTTTGTGCTTAGTTTTCTTTGCAGCAGCATTTTAATTGTTTTCCCAAATATTTGCAGAGAGCGAGGCTCTCGACAAAAGCAGCAGAAGATTAACTCAAATTTTGTGCGACTCGAAACTGACTAATTGAATATGAATATTCATATGCATTGATGTTCATCAAATACAGTAAGACAAAAGACAGAAACAGAGAGAGAGAGAGAGCGAGAGAGAGAGAGATAAAGAGAAGTTGCATCTATCAACACTTGTCACAAAATTGTGCTGGGTCAAGTGCGCCCTCTGGCGGTGGACAGCGTCCAATCCACAGCAAACTCATTGTGTCTGTTGTTGTCGAGGGAGGGGAAGAGGTGTAGGGGGAGGGGGAATGAGCTGGGGTACATTGCCTGCCTGTAGAGGCTTATTAGACGAAAGCCTTTCAACTGGCAAAGCCAACAACACACAAAGGACATTTAACTAGCTTGCCACTAGTTGTGTGTATATGTGTGTGTGTGTGTGTGTGTGCCTGCTATTAGCCATAATGCATACACTCCATTATGCCAGTGCTTTGTTTAAGGTTTTTTGTGCCTCGTTGATTAGAGAGAAAAAGAGAATAGCGAGATAGAGACAACTTGTTGTTGCAACAATAAAGAGCTTAGGCTCGTCAGTTAGTCTGTTGGTCAGTCGCCACTTGCATAAGACACACAAACACACACACACACACATCACAAAACAAGTAAGAAAACTATGGACGAGTGTGGTCGACTGCGATATACCCGTTACCATTATTTGAAATAAAAGCAAAACAGTGCAGTATTATTCTAAAAATAAACCAAATTAATATAAAACAAAAATACCTCAGGTTAGAATTTGTATATTGATATATGTACAACTACATTCAAAATATACCATACAGTGCAAAATATACCAGATTGCCACCAAAAGCTACTAAGGTCCATACAAAAGTATTTTTTAAAAATATTGTACAATTTTTATCTGATCGCAACCAAATTTTCAGAAATCTTAAGGACTATAGCTATTTTTGTATGTGCTCTAACTTCAAATATACTCTATTTGTTAAATTTTAATCGATTTGGTGAGGCAGAAAGGGGAGTGAATAAAATTTAATATGCGTTCAAACATGACAAGTGCAGACGAAAAAAATTGTATTTATATCTCTTATAGTCTCTGAGATCTAGGTGTTCATATGCATAGACGGACAGACAGACAGACGGACAGACAGACAGACGGACATGACTATATCGACGCAGATTATGAATATATATATACTTTATAGGGTCGGTGATACCTTCTTTTGCAGGCACAAAGTTATAATACCCTTCTACCCTATGTGTATCGGGTATAAAAAACCGAGAGATACTGAAATGAAGAGAATGAGGGTGAAAGCGAGACGACAAACACAGAGCTCGTTGTGAAGCTGTCCGCAGTCGACAGGCACATGAATGTTTTAGCTATTGGCCACGTGTCTGGGGCAGCTCTTTGCTGCAACAACAACAAGAACAGCAAGAAGAACAACAACAACGGCAGCTGTTGCAATTTCAATTATCCACAGCTACGATGATGAATATTTCATGCCAAACATTTTCGAATTTCATCTCGTTTTTCTCGATCTCTCTCCCTCTTTCTATCTCTTTTTCTCTCTCTCAGTTTGTTCTGCTGGCTTAAAATACGAAAACTGCTTGTCCAACGGCTCGTATGCGTAATATGCATGTGACATGCATTTTCAATGCTGGCAAATTATTGGGTTGTCTGCCCATTGACATTCTCATAATTGCCAATAGTTTATTTTTTTTTTTATTTTGCACTCTGCATTTTGTCATTCTGCATTCGGCTGTCGGCAAATCAACATTGCCGCATTTCAATGCAATTATTGTGGCATATTTATGGATTAGACTGTGAATAGTTAAAGCCATTTTGTGTGTGTGTGTGCAAATTATTCGTGCACAATTTACGCTGTCAAAGAAGATAATTACTCGCTCTTAAATTGTGCGTCCCTGTAGTAATATTTAAATATATATTTTTTGGCTCTGTGTGTCCTTAATTTGCCATCGCACAGGGGCATTCTTGAAGCTCATTTAAGCTACTTTATAATTAATAGTTAAGGTTTTTGTGTGTTGAGTCTCTTTGGCCTGCTGAGTCTCTTTGGCCTGCAGGTAAAACCGTTTCAAACTTCACATTTTTGGCCATAAAAAACAATTCGGCATAATTAAGTGTTAGCCAGCTTGAGTAACAGTTGGCAGTTGGCTTGCAACTTGGCCACTTCATTTAAGTAAGAGCCTGTGTATGTGTGTGTGTTTGAGTTTGAGTTTGTATCGCAGCCACAACATCAGGACTTTAGTATCCGGTTTGCCAGCTCTTGTTACTCAGATTGAGATTGAGATTCAGCTTCAGCTTCAGCACTCACGTCAAGCACAAACTTTTCATATTTTCCCTTGAATTTTGCATTAACCAAAACTCGCGAAACTTTTGCAAAACTTTGCATTTTGCATTTTCAAACTGTTTGAACAACCATCGGACTGAAATGGGAAGCAACTAATCAGCGCCGACGGCAAGAAACATGGGCGAGGGGGAGGAGTGGAGGGCAAAGGTGGCCCAGGGTCAATGGGGAGGCTTGGGTCAGGGCAGAGACAGGGGGACAGGGGGAGAGGGGAGGCAAAGGTCTAACAAATTGTAATGTCAGTTCATTCTGTAATTTCTTATTTCGCTGTTGCGCATTGAAGAATTTATCTTATTGCTGTCTTGTATTGTCCGTGCGCTGCTTTTCCGTTCCGTTAACCCGCTCTCCCCTCTCTTCTCCCCTTTGTCCACTCGGTCAACGGGTCGCGGGGTTACGACAACCCTCGTCCACCGCCTGCTCTTAAGCAATCGCCGACACAATCCTGGGTCGCATTGTTGTGCATTGGGCCGCAGCTGGTCTGCCATTAAATCAACAATGGCGGCGTGTACACGTGCTTCTCTAACCGTGTGTGTGCGAGTGTGTGTGTTTTATGTGTGTGTGTCTGTGTGCTGCGTACTCTATTGTATTTATTGTACTCACATACCCTGCAAATTTTAATCGAAATGCATGGACACCAGCTTGCAATAAGAGTAAAACAATTTTAATATTTTTAATTATGGAAAGCTTTGCTTAATAAAAGTTTCATTTTAAAAATTTCTTAATTATTCAGCAATTTTTGAAATGAAACCTTTATATATATAATGAAACTTTTATTATAATAAATATAACTCAGATCATTATACAATATTTGAGAAATTCAAGTATAAATTCAGCATATTTTAATGAGAATATTTCATTTGGTGGCTATCATAAAAAATATTTTTTAATATTTTCAAGACATTTCTTCAAATAAGCTTCATTTTATGGCGACTTAAGCAATCTAAAATAGTATATATTGATAATATTAGAATTAAGTAAAGGTTGAAATCACTAAGAACATAAGGAGAAAGTGAAGTAAATATTCACTATATTTTATTGAAAATATTTTATTTGGTGGTTCTTATACAAAAGACTGTCAAAGGCTGATATTGCTGCACACAAAATAGTGTGGCAAGGCTAACTTTACCTAAAATTAAATACTCTTAGATATTTGTAGAACGATTCTAAAAGAAGTATCGGTTAAAGAAAGAGGACATAACTTAACAAAACATATTTTAAAGTTTTTAAAGTTGAACAACTTAACCTTAAAAAATATTGATTTTATTATATGTTACGTAATTCAACTCTTGTGTATTGTATGTTTTTATACCTTGAACAATTATAATAATAATGAATATACATAGTTGTCTCTTTGATCAGAAGAAAATATTTGAAAAAAATTTGTATTCGGTAATCGAAAAAATATTTTTGGAATTTTCAAATTTTCACGTGTTCTCCATGTATGGACAACTAGAGTTTTGCGCGTATAATGGCAAGTTGTATATCAAAAGTTTCGCAATGAAAATATCTATCTGACCAAATTTCATTAATTTTTTTTAATATTTATATTTCAAAATGTAATTTATAAATCAGAAAAATCAGTAAAGGCCCATTTGAGGTTTTCCAGTTTATATTGATAAAGCAATATAAAAATTGTGATATATTAGACTTGTAGAAAACAAATTTATATCTTGATTTATTTATAAAAGCTAAAAATTATAAATTTTCTAATAAATAACACAGTATCAAATTCTATTTATCCTCAAGCTTTTGCTTAGAAAATATATTAAAATAGTATATTTCTAAAGAGTGAAGAATTTAAAGCAACTTGAAGCATTTAAAATGAACTTTAAACTATGAAATATTTGAGCTGTGCTCTTCAACCTTATGTAAGTTGTAAATAATACATTTCCTGCAGCTCAGTTCAAGTTGAGGTTGATTAGAATAATTTTGGCAGAGATTCGCTTTGCACTTTCATCACATCGAAAGGTCAATCGTCGATTGTTATGGCAATTAAACATTATCGCAGATAATGCCTAATTTGATGGCAAACGTTTAAGTGCAGATTATGAATGAACTTATGCAAGACACTTTCTGATAATTGCCAAACACTTTAGTGCAGCTTAGACGTCATGGTAAATTTTGTGTTGCTTAAATTTTTGGTGCATGGAGAAATGCGATTCAATTTGCTGGCGACTCACGCTTCGAGGGTATTTTACAGTCTGAGCTTAGTTAATCCCTTTATGTGTCCGTTGACCATTGTATGGCTTTTCATTTGTCTCTCTCGTATTCTCTTTCGCATTCGCATTCTCTTTTTCTCTAAACTGACTTATATTTGGTGTGCGTGCTGCATCGAGTGAGAATCCAACTTATTGCTATTATCCTGGGAAAAGGTAAAAAGAGTAAAAAAAGTGGAGTAAAGCAGGGGCTCAGGCAATTGAGTTTTTATGCGTCGTTGATTGCTGCACATATCTCTCTGTTGCTGCTGCTGCTGCAATATTAATGCTACCTGCAATGCAATTTCAACACTTACTTCTGCTGACTTTGCGATATCTTTTGAAGCTGTTACCCTTCTTTATTTTGTTTTTTTTTTTTTTGGGAGTCTGTTACACTTGGTAATCAATTTCGCTTGTTCTTCGGTCCACGTGTGAGTGGCATTAACGAGTTCGCTTCGCTTGCTTCGCATTGATATCGGCGGCGCCATAAAGTATGCTACGATAATTTTGTTCCGTAAAATATTTGTTTTCCTTTTCCATTTTTTTGTTCTTTGTGTTCAGATTTTGTTGTTGTTGTTCTTGTGAGTGTGTGTGTGTGTGCGCGCGACTTGAGTTTAATGCCGGGGCATGTGGAAAAGTGGAAAATTCCAACGAAGTGCGGTCATTTTAATAACGAAAAACATCAGCTCTTTATGCACTCTTATGACGCTATAGTTCTTGCTATTGTTGTTGCTGTTGTTGGTGTTGCTTTTGCTGTTCGTTTCGTTGTTTCGCTTCAATTTTACTTGCTCTTCTTCATGTTATTGTTCTTGTTGTTGCTGTTGTCGTTTTATTTTATGACTTTCACTGTTGTTGTAGCTGCATTTGTTGTACTAGCTGCAAAAAACTTTTTCAATATGCGAGAGTACTTTTTGTTTTCTACCCCGTTGCTTCTTCTCCTCGCCTCCTCTCGCATTCTCTTTACTCTCCATCTCTCTATATAGAACTATGTGTGTGTATGTGTGCACTGTGTTTGCCACTAACCAGTTTAATTTTTAAATAAATTATAACATTTCCACACATTTGCAATTATCAGTCAAAGTTTTCGTTCACAGGAAGTCACTCTAAGCTTGCACCTCTTAACTATTTTCCATGTCGTCGTTTAAAATCTCTGCATTGTACCTAATAAAATAGTTAATGGTCATACACTAGAAAACACTAATAGTTCTTCGTATTTAAAACTTACTAATTGTTTGAAGTATTTGCAACTTTCTAATTATAACAACAAAATTTTGTGTAGCTTAAAACTTATTTTGAGGCATTTGCATGCCAAAGCTAACAAAATAAATTGAGCTCTTTTAAACATATTTTATACATAAATTTAATAATTTTAGTCTTGGCTTCTGGCTCTTTAATTGAAGAGAATAATGTTGTGGAGTATTTATGACAATATTTTGGAGATTAACTTGAAAATATTCTTTTTCTAATAGTCAAAGATGCTGTCAAAGATAATGTAATTTTTAATTTGTTGTATGTTTAATCTTCGTCAACTCTCTGATTCTTTAAGTGCATTGTTTACTCGTTATACATTCGGTAGTAGGCTATTTTAACTTTGTGTGGATATTTAATAGGCAAAAAGAATCCATCTGCGACTTCATATATGTTCCTGATCAGCGGGTCAAAATTCTGCCGCATCTTTCGTGCTTTATTTGCATCGTTTGGTCTGTTAATAGTCTGGTCTGCTTTGTACTTTGTGTCTTATTTCGATCGTAATGGTCGTAATATACTAAATATAGCTTTTAGTATATTTTAGAATTCTTTCTCAATATATTTCAAGTTGAATACCGCGCTCACACTTCTTGAAAGTGGGTAGCAGGCGATGGTATATTAATATACTAAATATAGCTTTAGGTATAATTTAGAATTATTTGTTGCTGTTGCTATATTTCAACTTTAATATAGCTTTCGCACTTATTGAAGCATTATCTCCTTCCCTACTGCATTTTTCTGACTTATTCCATTGTGGTCTGTTTAATTCATGTTCACAAGTCTAATATTTTCTTTTCCTTTCTAAGTGCTAGGTAAACTAAAAATGTATTGAATTCTGTCAAACTTAAAAATTGAATATTATCAATTTAAACATTATTATTATGTCGATTTGACGATTCTCCCTTTCTCATTTAATGTTGCATTTATATTATTTAAGGTGCTGTAAGATTGTTTTTTAGTGATGAATAGCATAAAATAGGGTACATTTTTGTGTTGACTCAAACACATATCGATAAAAACAAAATAACAAGCGTAATTTAGAAGCTAGAGTCTCGAATTTTGGTACATACAATAATACCTATTGTTTGTAGAAGTTATTTAATTCCAATGCATTGGGACAATCTGGTACATTTTAGTAGTGTATGGTATGTTTTAAATATAGTACTATACCAATATCTTATACCAAATACAGCCTTTGACACACTTTTAGTATTCTTAGAGCATTGTTTTGCTTTTATTAAAAATGAGTAGCGTTTACACAGTCGAGCACACTCGATAGAGTTTTTATTGTTAATAGTTCTATTAAATTTTTGTCCACAAATCTTATATATTCTTGACTTTATAAGGGTTGGATAAAATAAATTATATATTTAATAATTTATATAATTTAGTTTAAAGTTTAATAGACAACAATTTAGCAGTAAGATAACTGAAAAGATACCACAAACTCGATCTCCCCGATAGATAAATCCAAGCAACTGAAATGATGTTATATAATATAGCAGGGCTCATTGGAAAACTGCTATTTCTGTAAATTTAATATTAATTATACAATTTACTTATTGCTTAAACAGACAGATAGTAAATAAAAGAAGAGAGAAAAACCAAATTTAATTCTTAAATTCTTACAATTATTCTTGTGTTGATTTTGGACTAATTAATTGTTTGCTGTTTGCCTTTGCAGGGTCAGTGCTCAGCTGGTACACTGCCCATGGCCTGGGTCGATGAAGGACCTGGCCCGCCAATCTGTCCGCGATCCTGTGCTGAGCAACAGCCAACGGACAGCAGCCCGAGTTCGAGTGCGAGTTCGAGTCACGCTGCTGATAATAAAGTCAAGTACTTCAGAAATGCCAATACGATTAACTATAAGTCGCGTTTAAGCCACAGCAGCAGCAGCAGCAGCAGCAACAATAACAATAAAGCCATGTCGCGAATGCGTCGTGAAAGAGAATGGCAACTGGAGGGAGCCAACGATGCAGCCACAGAGATGGCAGCAACAACAACAGAACGCGAACAGGAACTTGAGCTGGACATGGAGGAGGAGTTAGAGGCATCCACGCTGGCAGCCACAAGTAGCAGCAGCAATGTAGATGAGCTGGATGAGCAGTCGATGCCCACATTGCTCTACAGTCATCTGCAAACACACGAGCAACTCAGCGCAAATGAGCAACAACAGCAACAACAGCAACAGCAACAACCACAGCAGCAACAACAACAGTGCCTTGATTACCTGGGCGATGCCGCCGAGACAAGTCCACAGCATTTGTGCGGACTGCGATCGCCTGGTCAGCTGCTGGCGCGTCTGCGCTCATTGCGTTTGCGGCATTGCTGCGAGCGGAGCGTGTTCAGTGCTCTGCATACGCTGGCGTTGAATGCCACGCTGACGGATCGCAACGAGTGTGTGCGACTGCTGAGCGATCTACTTGAAGTGGATGCGTTGTCCAATCGCATCACCTGCGAACTGGCCGAGATACTCTTTCGCTTCGACTGCCGTCAGGTGTATTCGCTGATCAATCAGTGCGATGACTGCAAGGTGAGTAGGAGGGCACAACTCTCTTTTTTCTATCTACAATATATACACAACTTGTGCTTCTGCATTACATCATGTTTTAATTAAATGCTGAACGGGTTCAGGAAGCGGCCAGCAAAAAAAAAAAAAAAACTCTGGACTGGAACTCATTTAAATTCAGCCCGTTAACCCCAAAATATGCCAAGCCCCCGACCCCCCATCCACACCCACAACCTTTTAAGACAAATGAAAACAAGCTAAACTAGCTTCGAATGTAAGAGCTGAACTACGAAATACCCTGTAGCTGTCATTAAGTACTTTTAAGTCAGCCAAACTACACTCGATTTCTTTTTTTGTTGGGTATAACAAGCTTAAGCTTGCCAGCAGCAACATTTGGCATTACCAACCAGAGCAAAGCAAAATCCTGCACAGGGCCCAACACTTCCGCGCTGCGTGACATTTTTAGCTGCTCATTAATTATTGAAGTCGTCCCCCTTCTTCTTCTTCTATTTCCTTTTCTCTGACAACTCGTGTCCAGCAGCCCACTTCAGAAATCCGCGCTCAGCAGTCAGTCTCATCTCTCTCACACTTCTTCTCGCTGTGTGTTCGCCACTTTCTTTCTCTGCCTCTCGGTTTTATATTTCTGCTCGTAATTATCAACGTTGAGAGTAGCAGCAGCAGTGGCAGTGGCAGCAGCAGCAATGACAGCCGCGGCAGTGGCAGCAACGCGTTGCGGTTAATTTGTGGCACTTAGAGGTCGGCAACTGCCAACTGGCGGCCAAGCTGAAGCTGTTTGTGCCACATTTTTCAGTGTCTGTGCAAACATTTGACTGCATATTTGATGGCCACGCTCCCCCTCCATTCTTCCCCCTCTCTCTCTCTCTCTCCCTTTTTGCTACCCTTTTGCTGTTACTGCGTGTAATTGGCAATTATTTGTTGCAAGCCTTTAAACAACTTGGCCAGCAACCAACTGACCAGCAGCAGCAGCAGTTTTGTTTCGTCTGCAACACACACTCGCTCTCTCTCATTCTCTAACGATGTCAGTGGTTGGAGGTTGCGGGGTTGGCGGCAGTGCAAGGCGAGGCTGCGGGGCGGGCGACAATGTGACCGCTAATGAGCGCTGCCTGGCAAAGGTAGCTGAAAAGCTCGACTGAATGGCCCAACAACAACAGCAAAAACAACAACAACAACGACGAGCATGTGAATTGCGCTGCTGATTAAGAAAAACTTGAGTCAAATTCTAAGCAACAACAGCAGTAACAACAACAACAACTGGCATTGAGAAATTTAAATTTAAATTACGCATACGCCCGGTGCGACGCTGGCACACATTTATGTTAAATGACTGCAGAGCAGCAGCAGCAGCAGCAGAACAACAGAGTTAAACTATCGTAAACGGGTGGAGCATACAACACTCCCCCTTTCTTTCCCCTCTTTCTATTGCCACCCTTCGGGGGAGTCTTTAACATGCTTCTAGTTCGAAACGCGGCTGCTGTGGAAATCAGGTGATGCCACCAAAGAGAGAGAGAGAGAGAGAGAGACTGCGAGAGAGAGCGTCAAGAGAGAGCTCACAGTTGTAGTCAGCTGCTCACTCTCTCTCTCTCTGTCTGGCTTCTCTCTTCTGTCTCTCTCTCGTATTCAGCGTCTGCTCTCTCTCTCACATGACACGAACCTTTTGGCTGCTCTGCAATTTTTCCGCAGTTTATATAAGTTTTCAACGCATCTTTTCACTCGGCCTCGCAACATTTTCCTTCATCTTGTTTTTTTTGTTGTGTTGTGTAGTTGCTGGTACGCAAAGTTCGCTGCAGAGATTGTGCCACAAAATGCGATTACTTTGAATTGCTGCTGTGTTACACAGCTTTTCAGCTTTTCGCTTTACACTTTTCACTTTTCACTATCATCATATTTGATTTAGGATTTTCTTTAGGCTTTAGCCAAAAGTTTTGCCTTGCCACTTCCAGTTGCCACATTTGAATTGTTAACTGCGCGCGCTGCGCCGCTGCTCCACATTCAGCAGCACACACAGCTTCCAATTGCCGAAAACGAAAAAAGAATGAAAAAAAAGCGAACGGAAAAAAGAAAAATTAGAAAAGGAAAAGGCAAAAAGAAACAAATGTAAAGCAAAAAAAAAGAAAGAAAAAGAAAAATGAAAAAAAGTAAAGGCTCGCATTGGTTTCCAGTCACTTTTTTTCCCCGAGTCGCGACTTCGACTTCGAGTTGCGAGTTGCGAATTTGAGTTCTTCGGCTCACATGGACAGACGACGACGAACGATGTGACGGACTCCTTGGAGAGGTCTCCGTCTCTGCTAGCTGGCTGACTCTGAGTTTGTTGGCCAGCTTTAAATTAATTAACTCGACAGCTCAGCTCGGGCCTCTGTCTTATGCGACGACTAATGCCTGCTGCTTATCGATGTTGTGTCCGTCCGTTCCCCCCTTCAGAAAACATAGTACAATATTATAATTGCTCTGTGTATTTATGATTACGTTCACCGCAAGTCGTCTAATTAGTCAAAAGGACTCTCGCTTGACATTGCGGCCAACCGCAAGGACCCAAGCCAAAACTACCAAAAGAAAGGGCGCGCTGCTCCTTTTCCCCACACACACACACACACACACACTCACATGCACACCTCTCACACACACGCACTCGTCTCACATGCCAATCCCATTTTCATTTATGGGTTACGAGCCTTTTGATGGTCAAATAAACGTAAAATTAGTTGATGGCCCACTCAAGACAAAGGCAGCTATTTATTTCATATTCCAGGTTCTCCAACATCTAAAAACTATTTTTGGGCAAACACACACACACACGTACACGAAAGTTACTTTGTTTTTCATTTCAATGTCAAATTCCTACACAAGAATGCTTTAACTATTTATTATGATAGACACAACTTTCGTAAATGAAATATATTCTCTCTTCTTTTTTTGGTTTTGTTGGCAAATCCCATTTTCATATATTGCTCTTGTTTTAAGACCTTAAAATCAAATATAAAAGCTGAAGCTGAAGTTGAAACTGTTGAGGGATTAGCATATTTTTGTATATTTGCAATCTAATCGATTTAAACTAGTTCTATTGACATTTTTGATTTATTTATTTATAAAAATAACTGCAACTATTGTATGCAGAGAGCACTTTCTGTTTTCGATTCCCAATTTTGCTTTGCGTTTGCATCATTTCAGCTTGTAAATATTTGCTATTGCTTTTATTTAAATTCCCTTTTATTTTTTAAACACTTTTGTTATATTTGCTTGAATGATATTTAAAAAGTCGATTCTATATATTTTGTTTTTCATTTCCATCATTTCAGCTTGTAAATATTTGGCTTTACTTTACTTTTGATGGCTTGTATTTTTATTATTTTTAACAAATTTGACGTTTGACGTTTTACTTGCGTCAAATTTTATTCGTCTTTAAATCAATTTGTATTTATTTTTATAGATATTTACTTATTTTAAAATGGTTGCATATAATTAAAATATTAAAGGCCTTCGGCTATTTTTAATAGATCCATTTTTTGAAATTGTTTCAGTTAACTTTAAAATGTCGATATTTTGCTTTACTTCAGCCCGTGAATATTTACAATTGTTTTATTTTAATTTATTGTATTTTTATAATATATAAAAGTTTTCAATCGTTCGACTTTTTACATGTATTTTATAGATTTGAGTATTTTTTTTTTGGCTTTGAAATCTGTTTGTACTTATTTATTAATATTTTATGTAATTGAAAAATGATTTATATTTTGCTTTTATTTCATTTCATGCCAATTCGTAAATATTTGAATTAGCTGTATTTTGATGACTTGTAATTTTATTTTAGTATTTCGACATTTCGACATATTTCACTCGTGCGACATTTTACACTTAAGACTTAAGTTGTATTCGTTTCAAAATAATTTTGGATTTACTTATTAACATTTGAAGTACTAATTGAAGTTTATTTAAAAATATTGATTCTATAACCTGCTTGGATTTTTGCTTTGTTTTTAATTCATTTTTATTTTTAAAAGTTTTTCGATCTTTACAAATTTTGTAAAGACTTTAGTTTTATTGGTTTTGAAATCAATTTGTATTTAATTTAATTTAAATTCTATTTTTTATTTAACTTCTATATTTTGCTTTTCATTTGCCTCATTTCAGCTCGCAAATATTTGTTCTTACTTTATTTTGATTTCTATTTTTCTTTTTAAAAGTTTTTCATTCATGGGATTTTTTACATATTTTTTAAATACTTCGTTTGTGTTATTATTTAAATTAAAAATGTAATAATTAGTACTTTTAAAAATAAATTCATTTCGTTTAGTTTATTCTACAAAAAGTTAAAGTTCGCAGGTTGTTTCTATTTATTTTTCTGCCATTTCATTCATTTGCTTTGCTTTATGTTTACGCAAAATATTTGTTAGCATACTTTCGGGCACTACAAATGAATAAAAACCACACAATTTCGTGGAATTTGTGTTCACTAAAAAGCAGCTCACTCATATTTGTGGATAATTCTTCAATGCTCTGCATTTTTTCCATACTTTTTTGTTTCACAAAATGTTATGTTAAATCGCAGCTGCGGTCAGAGTTCATTGCGACCGGGGTTCAAGGTTACACGCAATTTGTACACACGCTTCAGTTGTTGAGTTTGAGTTTGAGTTTCGAGTTCTCGTTTTTTTTTTGTGTTGCTTTGGTTCGGTTTTTAAGCAAAGCTCTTTTTTATCGCATTCTGTTGCTGGGGCATCATCATAATCTATTCCCCATCGAAGATTTCGACACACACACATACTTGGAATGTGTGTAAATTTGCATTTTACAGTAACCCACAAATACACACATATAGAGGCTCATATGGAAGTATTAGCTGTATGTGTGTGTGTGAGAGGCAAAAGATATCACAGAGACTCTTACGTCATCGTCAGAGTAGCTATTGGGGGAAGGCGTTGAAAGAAAATTGTCAAAAGCGGAAGTAGCGTAATTTCATAAATGATTGATTACACACACTTTACACGCATTCTCACTTATGTGCACACACACGCACACATGCGTAGAGGCAAATGTGGTTGTTGTTGTTGGAGTTCAGAACAAGGCGACAGCTGACACATACACAACTATTGCCGTTTTGTAAAGCTCCTTTGCCTTTGCCTTTTTCTTCTTCATCTCTATCTCCATCTCCATATAAGGTTTTTTTTTGTGTGCCCAACACTTCTTTGCCCTCTGCTGCTTTTACTTCAACTGCTGCTACTTTTTGTGCTTCTCGTTTGCTTTTTTTTTGTCTTGTGGTTTTTTGGACACATGTGCAAAGAAAACTTTGCTCTGCTTACCAATAATCTTGCGCTCTTCGCCAGTTTTTTGTGCCATCAACATCAGCAGTTGGTGCGCTACCTTTTGGCAACCGCCTTATACTTTATTGTTGTTGTTTTTGTTTCTGTGTTGTATTTTTTTTTGCAGCCAGTTTCGCTTTATTTACAATCTAATAATTTATCGACTTTTGCGTGGGCGACGCGCGGCACGTTTACTGAATGGGAAGTGGGAATGAGAATGGGACTGAAGATTGGGGAACTGGGGAATGGAGAATGGGGGAATGGAGAATGGCAATGGGATTGGGAATGGCAATGGAAATAGAAAAAGGAACGTCGTCAGATCTGTTCGACAAGGCAGGCGACAAGGAGCTAAATTGCGTGGGCCGCGGGCGCATGCAAATGAAAATGCGAATGCGAATGCGAATACGAGAGCGAAGAAGAAAATGGGAATTAGAGTGAGAGGGGACAGAGAATGGACAAAAGACATTGTTAGTTATGGCGCAGTGCAGCGAATGCGGCTAATGTGAGGCCAAAGACAGAGGTTGAGGTAGAGACATAAAGTGCGGGAGGCGGGACACAGCCACAGCAGACGATTAATCAATAAAACGAAACCTGATGAGCAAAGACTATGTGTGTGTGTGTGTGTAGATGGACAAAAAGGACAATAAGGACAAAAGGGACAACAGCCCAGCAGGAAATATTGAATTGTTTGTCCAGATTGTACAACGGACAATAGTTTTCTTCTTTTTTTTTTCCTGTTTTCCTGGTTTTTGTTGTTTTTTATCGGTGCGAAATCAGCTGCATTGAAAAAAGTGCAGTGCACAAGGGCCATAAGGGGGAGCGAGAGAAAGAGAGAAAGAGAAGGGCATGCGCTGCTCAGTGTGATTTTCATGATTAAATTTCCAGCTGGGTAACTGGGCAAAAGGGTCGCAGCCCAGCTGCCGTCGTCGCCTGCTCCCAACTCCCTTTCCTCCTTGCTCCTTTCGCAGCCACCAAACTTCTACTACTGCTGCTGGTGTTTGCACAAAGACTTGTCAGTCAACGCAGCATCAGCAGCAGCGCAATCACACACACATATGCAGACGGACACACACACACACACACACACACACAGCAGTCGGGACAATATGAAAAATGTTTTGGAAAACATGTTCGTAATCCACAATCGACAAAGATAAATCGCTTTTAGTGTGCTTCAAAGCATTTATTTAAATTTGCACTCCCCACACAGCTCTACTTCTCACTCTCACTCTCACACTCTCTCTATCGCTTTCTCGCTCTGTCTCTATGGGTATAATGACAGGCGCGTATCAAGCAGACAAAAGGACAAAGCTAGAGAGCATACAGTTAGAAAAGTGAAAACCAAACCAAACTGAACCAGAACAAACCGGAATGAACCCAAAATGGATAAATTGTGGGGAGCAGAAGAAGAAGAAGCAGTGGGGGACAAACTGGTAACAGGGAGTAGAGGCAGAGAGAATGAGAAAGAGAGAGAGACAGAGAGCAACAAAGCAAACGAATTACTGCGAAACACTCAAGTGTCGGCGATTGTCTCACTCGTTGTCTTCATTCATTGTTGTTGTTCTTGTTGTTGTTGTCTCACTTGAAGTTTGAATGCTGTCGTTTTACTGCTCTTCTTGTTACACTTCTTCTCGTTGTTGTTGTTGTTGTTTTTTGTGGTCTCTCCTATGCATAAGTTGACGTCATACGTGTCTATATCGTCTGAGTGTGCGAGCATGTGTGAGTGTAACTGTAGCTGCGTATTAGTGTCATTCATACTTTTAGTTGTCAACATCCGAGTGTGTGAGTGTGAGTGCGAGTGCGAATATGCGAGTGTGAGTGTGAGTTTGTCTATGTCTGTGCCTGTGAGTGCATGTAATGAGTTGTGAATGACTCAGTCTCTTAATGAATTGACGTGTTTTTAACTTGAAGGCAATTGATATCGCTTCAATGTCTTTCGCTCCCTTTTAATATAAAATATATAAAGTGTCAGCTGCAGTAGAGAATTGAGTAATTAATTGAAGTTTGTTATAAGATGTGGAATTGTTCCCAGAATTTATAACCTTTGAGTGAGCTTATACTAAGAAGAACTAAATTAGATTTTTGCCTCATCGATTTTATTGGTTGCAAAATTTCCAGCAATAATTTGGGGAACTGCATGAATTTGGTAGTACGATTAGAAATATTGAAATATTATTTAAAATAATAATATTAAAAAATTAAATATTATTCAAATATTAAAGTTTCTTTATATTTAAAAAATATCAATGTATCATTGAGATTTTCAAAAACTTCCTAATTTTTCTAAAGTTTCTAACGCGAAATATTTATTTTATTTAATGTTTTAAAAATCTTCTTGAAAAGCATAAATTCTATATCTATTCAATTTCATCGGAGTACATAAATTTAGTGTTGTAAAGTCTCCGTTTGTATTTATTTACATAAAAATTTTGGTAATTGTCTGGTGACAATGTTGCGTGCTACTTAATCTAATCTAAACTAAAATAAAACATATACCGAAACATTTTTTTTATATTTTAAGTAAAGATGAATCGTATAGCTCTTGATTAGCACTTTAATTAGAGCTAAGAATGATTATTCTTCTGTTTTAAGATAATAGCAAAAATGAACATACGCGAACAACAAAATAAACGAAGTCATATATTTTATCGTAAAACAGAAAAAGTTTCTAAAATCAATCTTAGTTCTAAATATAGTGCTAATCGGGAGCTATAAAAATAAATAATAAATAATAATAACATATGTTTAAAATTGTTTCATTTTTTGCTTAATTTTCACTGTAAAAAGAGATAAAGGCGACAAATTCCTCCAGAGAGTTACTAAAATATTTATTTTCATTACTAGCACTAAAATTTAAAGCTTTACGTTCAATTTAACAATTTTCCTATAAGATATTATAATCATTTTCCATTTGAATATAAATATTGTTTTATTAAAATTATTTATATTTATATTTCTAAAACATTGTATTTTCTTTAGTATTTATTTGAATTTTTTTATAATTGAGTCTTACAACTGTTTACTGTGGTATTTTGTATAACTACAAATATAAATATGATTGAATAAAAATATTTATTTCTACAACTATGTGTTTCTTAATTTCTTAATCATTACTTATATATATGTATATATGAATATTACTTATATATCAATATTGTGGAAGTTGTTTCTTTATTTTATGCTTTTCACATAATATGGAATACCCAATAAAAAGTATTGCATCGAGATACATGCTAAGAAGCTCCATTATAAGTACGCTACAAAAGCAATACTGTTTACTTTAATCTATCAGAGTAAAATTGTATTACAGGGTATGTGTTCAAGCATTTCATTTGCGAATACCAACGACGACGATGATGATGCAGCAGTTGTGCGACTTATAAATGCTATTCTATTTTCGCTGTCATAATCGTTTGATTAATCTGCCACACACATCCTGTTGGCGATGCCTTTCTTTAGCTGCCACAATCGCTGCCTGTGTGTGTGTGTGTGTCCTCCGTTAGTGCTTTGCGTTTGGATATTTGCCCATTGTCAGGCCATAGACATACACGTTGTATACACGATATCCTGCACATTTGTATTTATTTGCATAAATGCAGTGTTTAGTTTATTTTGCAGTTTCCGTCCGGTTGTCTGAATCAGTCAGGCGCTGCTGATAGTCTCTCCTCCCTCTCCTCTACTCTTCCGACTATTGCTCGTTTTTCTCCCCCCGGGCGGAATGGAGGGAGGTGGGTGACAACTGCTTGTTTGTCTGCGCATTTGCCACTCGTTGTGGCATTGTGCAACCGAGGCATGCGACGGCTGACGGAGCAAGGCGTCCACGATTTGACAATGTGCGATGTGTGTGTGTGGCTCGAGAATGGCGCCCAGCTGTAAACAGCATTCAGTGCGCGCCGCCACATTGGGGCACATATGTTGCCACCCCACCTCCCTGCTCACCGCCATCCACACTTCTTCTTGGCTGCTTGTGTGGCATATCTTTTGGCATTTCAATTATGCAGCCAGAGAATATTTAAGCGGCTTTCTTCACTCGAGGCGAACTTTAATTAAAATTTGCAGCAGTGTAGTTACATTTATTGCGGGCACTTGCAACATGCCATGCAGCATGAGGCATGCGGCATGTGCCACTTGCCATTTACCACTTGCCATTTACCACTTGCCGCACATTAAATGCAAATCAATTGCACTTGACTGACGCTTTACTCCACTCTCTCTCTCTCTCTTCATGTTGCCAAACGCAATTGAATTGGCTTATCAAAGTTTTTCTGCCTGATTTGCATGCTAGGCCATATGACTCGTAATCCGATCTCTGATAACCCCTCCGACATGGCCTCCCCTTCTCATCACTTCTCTGCTTTGCCTACCTCTTGTAATTGCACTTGCAAATGAAAACAGTGCCTGAGCATATCAGGTGGCAATTTGCAACGTGCCTCAAACGACAGCAGCTAACATCATATTCTCTTCTATCCTATTAAAAGAGTGCACTGGACGAAGTGCAAGTGGCGGGAGGAGGGGTCTTCAGTTAATGGTTCTTTTGCAGAATCTGTGCCAATGGCTGCTGCTGCTGCCTTTTTGGCATTACACACAGACAATGTTGATGCAACACTTTCCTACTTTTATGGGCTTCTCTTTAATGCAAGTGTGTGGACAAAGTTGTTGCACAAATTTAATTGTTGCCCAACACCCAGCACAAAGTTGTTTTTAAATTATAAACTTAGCAGAGGTATTTTGCTTTAAACTTGGCAAAACAAAGATACCTAGATCGTCTGCCAAAAGTTTAATGAGATATTAAAAGCCATAGCCAATTTTTAGTTGTTAGCTCTTTTTAACAATTTAGCTGCAATAGCAAGCTGAAAATGGTTATTGAGTTTGATATGAAATTGGTTTTTATATGTTTTACAGCGTTCATTTTATTTGTTATTTTTTTATTGTTATGCCAATTCATTTGTCTTTTATTGGCAGAGTTGTGGGTTTTTATGGATTAATTCATTTGTGAATGAATTAATTAATTAATGGCCTTATGAAATTATCATTTAATTAAGAGTATATATGAAGTTTTTCTCATTGTTTTCCATACAGCTCGATGATTCGTTGCTGCCTGTTTTCAAAAGTTACTCAAATCAGCTGTCGGGCTTTCATTGCCTTGTATTTTACGGTATACTTTGATAGAAATAGTATATCGAAATATGAAACATATGTATGTTGTTTTTGATATATTCTGCTATATTTCGGTATATTTTGTATTCTATGGTATATGTCGAGTGAGGTATTATATCGATGTAAGAAATATTGCTCTTGAATTTTGTAGTATATTTTGTTTTCTTTGATATATTTTATATGAAGTAGTATATTGGTGTACGAATATAGTTCTGAGTATTTGTTTATATCGGGTTTATATCGGGTTTTAATTACCTTGGTTGATATTCTAGATCATTTCTTTGGTATATTTGGAATGAATATAGTGTATCGAAGTACGAATGTATAGCTTTTGGTATATTCCTGGTATTTTCGGCATATTTTGAAAAATCTGTCTAGTCTTAATTACCTTGCTTAATAATCTCGACCATTTTGATTTTATAGTATCTTTTTAAAACCGTGGTATATCGATATAAGAAATATAGCTGTTAATATATTTTAGTATTTTTCGGTATATTTTATATTCTATGGCTCATTTTGAATTAAATACTAGTCCGATGTACAAAATATAGCTTTTGGTATATTCTTGGTATTTTTGAATGGGAATACCTTACTGTTTTGCTTTTATTAAACATGGATAGTAGGTATCTTACAGACAGAAACACTTGAGTTATTATGAGTTAAATTTGCTAATAGTTTGTTTAATTTTCTAAGCACATCTTGATGAGCTGTCTGTCAAACTTTAGCCGTTATTGTTATCGCCTTTAAATTAGAGAATGGAACGAACTGCAGCCCAATTTGTGGCATTAAACTCTTGGCACGTTTACCTAAGCAGCTGACTCTCTCTTTCTAACTAGATGGCCCAATTTCGCTCTAAAACTGTGTGACACAGTCTGTAATAAGGGAAATGTTCGGGTTACGCTTTAGTCCGTAATGTAATTGCGGATTTTAAGTCAAGACAAGCCAAAGAGCCGAGTTTCGATGTGCAAGCTGCAATTTGATGCTTTCAAGCTCTACAATTACGGCACGAAGCGACTTTGATGCGTTGCTTTCTTGTCTTTTCTTTTTTTTTGTTTTTTTTTTTTGGTTTGCAGTGCGTGAGAGTATCCCTTTGAGTGTGCTGGTGTGTGTGTGTGTGTGTTAGCACTCACACGCACACGTGTGCAACGCACTTGACCAACTGTGGCACGTGTTGTCGCATTGGCTGTGGCAATAAGCACAGGCAAAAGCCAATACACACACACACACACACACATAGACATAGAGAGAGTAAAGTAATGCTTTTGGTACAAGGATAAACTTTTATACCGCATCTATGTCTCTGTGTGTGTTTGTGTGTGTTAGTATTTTCTTTCGTTCAGCTGTTACTTTTTTCATTCTTTTTTTGCTGTTATTTCTTGTGTTGCTTTCTTTTTGCTGTGCTGCAACGCGTTGCAAAAGGCAACAGAGAGTGGGAACTGTGGTTCATTGCCTCGTTTGTTTTGTTTGCACACGGTCACGTGTTACCTTCGTCTTCTTTGTCGAGTGCTGCTGCTGTGCATAAGGCCACTTGCCTGCTCTCCTCCTCCGCCTCCTTCTCCTCCTTTTCTTCGCCATCGTCATCGTCATCGTAAAGTACGTGCACTCGAGTGCAACTCGGTCGCGTTCGCTGCACAAATTTAAAAGTCACCAAATCCCCGCTCACACAAATGCCAACTTGTTAAGCTCTTCGCACTTTAACATTGCACTCTGCAGCAGAAGACAAACAAAGAGCGGCAGCAAACACAGAGTACAAACACAGCACAAACAGAGCACAAACACAGCACAAGCAACCGCACAAAGTGCAGACAATGAATTAATTCGAAGGAATTTAATTCATGCTAAAGCAAACACAACGAGCAAGCAAATTGGTCAGCAACATTTTAATTGGCCAAGCTCATCATAATTGCAGCCAGTTTTGAGATACGACTTTCATTTTAGAAGTAATTTTTCAGTGGCCGCCCCAAAGTATGCAACAAAAAACAACAAAAAACAACAAACACAAAAAGCAGTTGAAATGTCAACCGGAAAACGAGGCCCGCCTCTCTGCCCCTTTGCCCCACTGCTCTACTTATGTTTTATTTTATATGCTATGCTTTGTTGTCCTACCCACAAACTTCCCTCCTCTCTCCCCCTCCATTACCCCCCTCCTCTTGCTGTTGTTGGGGTTTTTTGTGTTTTTATAACGCGCGCTTGGTCAAATTTGCATTTTTAAGTGAAAATTTAACGTTGCACGAGCATGTTTGTCCCCAGTTTGCAGTTTGTGTTTATGACGGATATGTAGACCGGCAAGTGTTGGAATTAATGTGTGCCACACAAAAAGAGAGTGTGAGAGAGAGTGGGAGTGGGAGTGGGAGGGACAATCCTCTCTCTACCTGTCTCTACACTTACTTCTAAAAAGATAGCACGATGATGTATGCAAATGCGCAAACACATAAAGCATTTGCATTTGGATTTTCATTTGCATTTTGTGTTGAAAATCGCCACAAAATGAGTTGCTGCTTAACACTTACACTGTCCACAATTAGTTCAGGGCAAACACATTAGATAGCACTCATTACCGAGAGACAGAGAGATAGATACGTTGGACATTATGATGTGTGAAACTGTGTACACACAATGTTTGACAAATTAGGAGCGAAAGAGAGAGAGAGAAAAATGTGTGTAGAGCAATCGTTTAATTAAAATCAAGTATGTTTATCAAATAATAAGAAGATTATGTATTTAGGACAGTTGAACAGTCAAATTCTAGATATTTTCAACGAATTCATTAACATACAATTATGATACTATATATTTAAAAGTACAACTAACTGCCTCGCTTTAAAAAATTAAACAAGTGATAGGCGAGAGCCATTAAAAATCGTCAGCTGCATCAATTTTGAATTAATTTTTAACATATTTAAAAAGGAACGTTTATTATTGTTTATTATTTATGCACTGCAACACGGTTGAGTACACGGCATGCCAACAACAGCAACAACAACAACAACCAAAACGTATATAGTATATAGCATAGCATACTTTTATGGGCAGCCACAAGCACTGCAAAAGCCAAAGCCACAGCCACAGCGTGTGTCTGCGCTCTATGGCCACTAGGCGTGCGAAATTCGCTTTTATTATACATGTGAGCACACACAGAGCAAGAGAGTGAGAGAGTGAGAGAGAGAGAGCACACACCATTATGCAAATTGCTTACAAAAATATATATTGTATGTATACACACACATAGACGGAGAGAGAGAGAGGGAGGGGAGCGTAACAACTGTCCCGAAATGTTTGCAAGCCCAGCTTCGTTGTTACAAAATTTACTGCAATGGTACAAATCAAATCATAACTGATTTGCATACATACGACTAGTGTGCTATATGTACGGTTGTGTGTGTGTGTGCCATATCAATTACATTACATACTCGCCATGATACGTTACGACTACTGCATATGGTGTTTGTATAGTGCGGCAAATCTTTGACCAATTCGGTCACGTTTCCATAACGCGTTGCTGGACCCAAAGTGAAAGTGTATTAAAATGCTCGTATATTCGAGCCCTTCTCTTTCTCCTCCTATTCTCGTCTAGCTTACGACAACTTCTACTCGTAACTGTGGCCACTTTACGGTGGCTCATTTTGCCGTCATGTGTTTTTGCCAGGATTGAGATTGGGTTTGCCATAGCGAATGGTAATGGTGTATACATTTGACTGCCCTCTTCATGCACTCTATTGCTCTCTTTCTCAGTGTGTGTGTGTTCTATTGCACAAAGAAACTAAAGCAAAATTGTAGCAGCGTGTGCGCTTAGAAATCCATAAAATATTTATGCTTCTCGTCCAGTTCAATTGAAGGCCAATGCTTGAAGCATCAACTCACTCACTCACTTTCTCTCTCTCATAAGTGAGACCTTTTGCTGCCAAGAACTTGATGTGAAGAGTTCTTGCTGTTCCCACGCCAAGTAAACAAAGTTTATTATGTTCACTGGACATTTGGCCAGTGCTCAACAATGCACCTACCCAAAATTGCCAAGTATGAGTACACTAATTAACAGCAGCCACTGTGAAATGCTGACGATATGCAAATGAGTTTTCGATCGAATCTCGACAAAGTACACAATTATTTTTTACGTCTCAAATGAAGGTTAATTTTAAGTGCAAAACTCTGATGACTAGACAAAAGGAAATGTGTATGAGTATTGTTATGAAGTTTTAATAATGTTTAAAAAGTTGATTTGCCCAAAAGAGTCGCAGCAAATTTCTTAAATAATATTCTATATTAATTTTAGCTTAACTGTTCTTTTTCTCTGCTGAAAGCAACTTAAATGTATTTCGACTTTATCGCTCGATGTTCAACTCTATTAAAGACAACTTCTCTATCTTATTTCTTCACACATTCCTTTGCAAATGTGTTTTTTGTGTGCTCCTTATTCCCAGACGAAAATCAACTGTAAATGGTCCCCAGGGTTATGCGTAGAAACAAATTATTTATATTCTTTTTTTACTATACGAATGTGCTCACATTCTAACTTGGGGCAGTTTTGTGTGCGTTTGTGTTTTCTTTGTTTGTCTTAGGCGCAGTTCAATGGCACATGAAATTATGATAGTTGAACTCGTAAATCTCCCAGCCACAATGTCTGCTTGATTTGCCAAATATAAAAGCAATTCTTCTTGCCGTCCATTAACTTTTATGTGTGAGTGTGTTTTCAAAAAAAATAAATATAACACATATATAAATGGGGAGAACTAAATACATATACATATATATCTAGAGTATATCGTAATAAAAAGAAATTCAATTATTTGACGCTCCTGGCACTGCAAACGGTCATTGACAGTGGGCAGTGCAAATATTTTGCTCGTTCTTTGTTGTCGTCTCTTTGGCTGACCTTAAACTGAACTTAAACCCATTACACAGTTTATGTGAGTAAAGACCTTCTCACTGCCAAAAGTCATGTCAAACAATAAGTGAGAGTAACAAATTTTAATAATGATGGAGTTTAATTTGCAACGCAGCCTAAAAGTATGCAGCAAATATTGTACAAAGAAGATTTAGCTAAATTTGTAGCCCCGTCTGAAAGTATGCAGTAAATTTGTATAAAGAAGATTCAGTTCAATTTCTAACACAGCCTGAAAGTATGCAGCGTTTTTATGATTAATTTTAAAACGGCTTAAACTTATTTATTGCTGCGACATACAAAGATTCTGCGAATTTGTTGCTTTTTGTTCGCAAGACAAAGGAAAAGCTGCAGATTAATTGCATAATTGAAAAATCGTTTCAATTGCGATTCGCGTCACGGCCTGCACGTTGGCTGCCAAAATTGTTGGCACGCAAGAGTCGCCACACGCATCATTACCCAAATATTGAATTTCGCAATATTTTGCAGCTCCCCTATCTCAGTTTCTCTGCGTCGCAAAGCGTGCAAAATCCACACGGCCAATCAAACGCACACTGACAAGCTTTTGTGCGCTGCGGAGGAGAGATGTGGGACGAAGGAAGGAAAGGGGGCGAATGAGTTACGGATTCGCATCAGCACACCGCATAGCTTGGTGTCCCGATTCCAGGCCTCGGTCTCGCCTCGGTCTCTGTCCGTTCCGTCTGTCCATTTCGTTCTGCATGTGCATGTCAAAGTAATGGACGAAAACGAAATTCGGGCATACGTAGAAATGCCATGCAATATCCACATCGACATCGACATCAACGTCGACATCAACATTCACATCTACATCAAGGCATCCAACTAGGAGGAGGTTGTCTGTTTTGTGGGCTGTGCGGTATCAGTGACTGCTGACTGGTAACTGGTAACTGGTGACTGTCGAGTGGCGAGTGAATGACTTTTGCGCCTGGCATTTAAATGAAGGCGCAGCTTAAATGGATTTGGCAGTTGCCTTACGGCATCTGAGGGTTAAACAGGCGAGAGCTGGATGCATGATAAAGTTATGTGTGTGTGTCTTTGTGTATGTGTTTGTGTGTGTGGTGTGGGTGCTATCAACTCGATGCCGCCTTGGGCTCGTTTTAGGACATGTAAAATCCTTAAATGTGATTTGCAGTTGTGCGTTTGGCTCTTGCGTGTTGCGTGAGGAGATCTCATTTAAATTCGCGTAAATGTTAAATGAAGTTTCGCCTGCATTTTACATTCCTGTGATTTGTTTACCTGTATTTCTCACCTGCCTCTAATTAAGATGACTGCGTAGCTGCCTGCTGCCTGCCTGCCTGCTTGCCGCTAATTGAGTTGCGTCTTGCAACTTTTTACCTCAAGCATTGCACTTGGTTCGTGCACAGTGGCCCCAGGTTCAAGTTGAGCGCTCTTTTGCTGCTCGTTCTCTTCTGTGCTTTTTCTCTATCTGTTGGGCAAAAGAAAAATGCAGACACCGCGGCAGTTGCCCATTAATGAAAAATACTTTTTGTAATTAAATAATAATTTTGTACCTTGCCTCTTTATGAGCATGTCAAGATAACGAACTTCTTTGCTGTCCTTCTCTCCTTCTCTCTTCCTTCTCTTTGCCAGCTGCGGCAAAGGGAAACCAACGAAAAAAGAGGAGCAAAAACTCAGCTGCTGCCACGCCCACTTATACACATAGACTTGCCAGATTTATGTATGTCTCGTGCCTAGTTCTTGTTGCTTCAGCATTTTGGGTTATGCTCGTATGTGTCCATAAAATAATAGAATACGCTGTCCCAAAAATGTGGCAACTGATTTACATACGAGTTTGCTGCATTAAAAGAATGGAGAGAAAAACAAAGCGCTTGTCAAAAAGGATAGAGATACAAAATTCGCATGTCGTTGGAGTTTCTCAGCTCTCAAAGTTTTGCGCAATAAAGAAGAAATTTCTGGTATTCGAGCTTTTCTTAATTGCCGCTTTAACAAAGAGAATAACTTATTAGAATCGCAAGATTTTAAAAAGAAATTGTAGTGGAAAACTAAAGTTATCGTGAGCTGTAATTTATTATTTATCTAAATGAGATTTTCACTAACTTTTGAGCTTGAAATTCAATTTACACAGTTTAAAATATATAGAAGTTATACCCGCTACTCATAGGGTAGAAGGGTATTATAACTTAGTGCCTGCAGAAAATGTATATAACAGACAGAAGGAGGCATCTCCGACCATATAAAGTATATATACTCTTGATCGGCATCAACAGCCGAGACGATATGGCGATCTCTGTCTGTTCGTCCGTCCGTATGGTTGGGCACACTCGACTGTAGATTTCTTACAAATTTGTATTTCATTTATAAATTGAGATTAAAATAATTTGATTCTTTGCAAGACAAATTTTCTCATTTAGAAATAGAGCCTAAAAAATTCTTTACGTATTTAATTATATTAAATTTGGAAATCTTCAAATATTTATTTCTTTTTCAAATTAAACTAAGAATATTCAAGATCAACCCTCAGTTTATACAATCAACTGCAAAACTGTGTAGGAATCTAAATAAGAATTTGCTCTTAGAGAATTGTAAAAATTTCTGACTTAAATTCAATAAACAAGCACGAATGTATGTTACATATTGTCGCATTTATCCCTTTCTGAACTTGTCTCTAAACACAATCAAGGACAAACTCGAATTTCCGATATATTGCTTTTATTTAAAGCTAAACAATTTGAATCTACAATTTATACTCATGTGTTGTTCTATCTCTCGCTTTCGTTTTGCCTTTCAAGGGATATTTCAATGTATGCACACTGACTTGTCAGCAACTTTGAGGCTCATGCATTTATTGAAAATTCGGAATTTGTGTTTGTGTCATTTTTATGAATTTTATATGGGTCTATGAAACATGTACTCTCTAGGTGTTGTGTGCTCTCTGAGCTCTGCATTCAATTGGATTTGCATATTTGCACACTTGACTACAAAACACTTTTCAATGAGTTTAAATTTTGCAAGACTTTTCGGTGACTTCAAAATTGGGGCCAGAGCCAGATGTGATGATAATTGATGGAAAACTGCATTGCGTAAATATTTGTGCAGTGAGTTGATTGGCCAGCAAAGTGCAACAAGAAGAAGTTAGTTGCACACACAAAATGAGGCAATATTTTGCATTTGCAACCTTGATTGTCTAAATCAATTATGGCAATTATTTATATGTGAATTCGAGTACAAACAGAAATGCAAATGCGAACGCAAATACGGCCATAATTGCATTTAAACTTGCCCTAAAACCCAACACTCTCTGCACCTCAAGTTCCATATATATTGCTTTTGCCTGCGGGGCAGCCTTCAAAAATATCCGCAATGCGTTGCCACAGAGTAAGAGAGAAAGAGAAAGAGAGAGAGAGAGAGAGAGAGAGAGAGAGAGAGAGAGAGAGAGAGAGAGAGAGAGAGAGAGAGAGAGAGAGAGAGCGAAAGCTACTGACACATTTATCACGTATACGCCTTGTAATGCTGCGCATGCAGCAAATTTAATTGTTGTTTGGTCAAAGCCAGAGGCTGAAATTGCAGTTCCATGATAAATGGAATGTCGTAACTCAACTGCAAAATAACAAAAAGCGCTTTGAGCTAAGACGAAAGCGAATTAAAGCGAGAATTTCTAGTTAAACTTCGATTTAAGTTCAACTTCCATCTTGTGTTTAATCGAACTAAGTAGTCTAATCTTTTTTTCTATAATATGTATTTGCAGGAAGCCTATCGCCGTTGGGTTTGCAGCACGCTTGTGCCGTATTTTGCCGAGCCCCAGGATGTTGATGCAGCACCGCCACCGCCAACAACAACAAAGCCGAAAACACAACAGCAAACAACAACACCAGCCGATGACCTGGCGAATCGGGGGCCAATGGCAGCGGGTGTGAAGAGCAAGCGAGCTGCGAGAAGTGCAGGCGTTCAAGGTGCTGCCGTTGTTGTTGTTGGTGTTGGTGTTGGAGGGAGCGATGGCATCAATGGCATCAAGCATAAATCTCAGAAATTAATCAGCAATAACAATAAATCAAATAACGGCAATAACATGAACGAGCGTCAGATTAATCAACAGCATGATGAGGACATTGAGCCCCAGCACAAAGCGACGGCGACGGCGACAGCGACGGTAGAGAGCGAAAGGGACAACGATGAGAGCGAGCGAGAGAGCGAGAGTGTGGCACAGGCATTCTACAATGTTGTTGGCATTGGCCAGCATCAATCGCAGGCCCAGAAGCGACAACAACCACAACCACAGCCACAGACTGCGCCGCAGTCACAGTTGCAGTTGCAGCCACAGTCGCAGGATAGTAAGCGCAAGGACAACAACAGCAGAGCAGCCAAGGCCGGACAACAACAATTCAATAATTTCATATCGACTGCCAATAATGCGGATCCCAGCGCAGCGGATCCAGTGATATCAAAACTACAAAAGAGGTAAGTAATATATTCAATTAAAGAAGTTAATCTGCAGTACTTATGCAAATAATATGTCACTTACTTCCGCATAGATCAACACGCAAGGCAGAGTTCCGTAAGCGCCGACGCATTCGACCCTGCCTCAGCGTTTGCCAAACCGTGGAACAAAAGTGCCCCTATCTGCTGCCCGCCGATCGCGCCCCCGCGCTGCCCACCCAATATGCCGGCGAGCCGACATTCGTATGCCTAGGTGAGTGCTAAAGAAAATGAAACCAAATAATATCGTATTGCTCGAAGAAAGTTAACTTCTTGAGAATTTAGATCTTATCTGATAATTAACAAGTGGAAAAGATAATGCAAATCATTCGGTATTATTATTCAAATATACCAAATTAAAATACTGAAAAAATACTAAAATATACCAAATGTTATATTTGACATGTGTATATTTTTACATGTAAAATATTGATATATTGAAATAGAAAATAGAATGTATACCGAATTATATATTTGGTATATCGATATACTATTGTATTTAAAATATACTGAAAAATACTAAAAAAAATACCGAATGCTCTGTTTGGAATATCGATACTGTTACATATAAAATATTATAGTTTTGAATCGTCAGTCAAAGTCCCTGAATAAATTACTCACAGATGGACTGTCTTAATAATGGAAAGTGCAGGGTTTATTAAAATTCAATAAAAAAAACTTTAAAGCTTGTACGAAATTTCGACAATATTTATGTTTGTATTCAAATATTATGAAGCTTTTCATTAAATTTGTTGTTTTATACTAATTGAAAAAAATCCTTTAGAAATTTTCATATTGCACAACTTTGAATAGGATACAACTATAAATAAGATAGAAAACAAAACTGCATTTTTATTTTTTCTTAAATCGTTTTTCGTTCGGCAACAATGCCAAAATTGGAATGTACTCTTGTTTCTTCTCTCTACAACTTGCACACTTGTATCAATCAATTAAATTAGATTTGCATAAATGGATAAATTATATTAGGCTACTTGCAAAATAACAATCTTGGTTATACTGAGCACATGTGCTTAGTTTATTACGCAAATTAATCTCAGTAAATTGAAAATGAAACGATTGAAGCAAAGGCCACTGCAGATGCTGAAAATTATGGAATAAATTAATAAACTTCCGACTTGTCTCAGAAATCATTAAATGAGATTAAATTTTCATTAATAATTTAAATTGTTTGAATATTACAGTCTGTGATTTAACATTCATTGTCATAAGATTCTTTATTTTATATCGACAGATTGTAATTCACTTTGAATAAATAAATGAATAGACGACGTATTTTATATAAAGTGTTTTTAATAATAAGACAGGTAGACGGAATTGAAATAAGTTTTTAATACTGATTAGAAAAGAAGATGGAATTTTGTATTAGAAATAAGTTGTTATAAGGTTATAAGAATAGATAATGAAATTATTAATATACATTTTATATTTGAAAGTAGTAAGTAAAGCTTTGGATATTAGAAATAAGTTGTTATAAGACCAGAAGTGATTAGAAATTAAATTGAAATTATTAATGTATATTTTCTAATAGAAATAAGATGTTATAAGATTAGATTTATATTGATTAGAATAGAAAATGAAATAATTAATATATATTTTATATTAGAAATAAGTTTATCAGATAATAATTATACTGATTAGAATATAAATTGAAATTATTGATATATATTTTATATTAGAAATAAGTTGTTATAAGGTTAGATATACTGATTAGAATAGAAAATGAAATTATTAATATGCATTTTAAGTTGTTATAAGACCAGAAGTGATTAGAATATAAAAAGAAATTATGAATATACATTTTAGATTAGAAAGTAGTAAGTAAAGCTTTGATACTCATACCTTTGTTCGCTTGCAGATCAAAATATACCCGAGACCGGCGAGCAGCTGAAGAAATCCAGCTACGGACCCAACGACTGCTGCTACAGTTACTGCAACGGACCCACAGCGGGCATCTGCACCATCTGCCAGGACTTTGCGATGCCCACGTCCACCACAGCCAACGCCAACTCCAACTCGAATTCCAGTTCGAATGCGAGCGGACATCGTGTGCACAACATAACACTGACGATGAGCTCTCCGGCCGGGGAGCATGCACGTGCGGCGAGCGTCTCGGTGGCGCTGCGCAACGTGAGTGGGGCCGAGAAGATGGCCGGCGGGGAGCTGTTGGAGAGATTGCCCTACTATGCACGGCATGAGAGCATCTACTATTACGACGACGACGACGATGAGGGCAGCGTTATGCCTGAGGTGGCACTATCTGACGGCTGTGCCGCGGTGCCATCGGTGAGCAGCCGCTGTGAGATACCCTACTATGCATCCGGTGTGGCGCCGTCGCCGCCAACGCAGCTGCTCGTCTGGCTGAGCGCTCTGCTCGGTCTGCTGAGCAGCTGTGGGGCAGCGAGGCAGCGCTGTGCACGTTCCCGCAGCAGCAGTTCAGCCACTGGACGTGTCGACTGTGCGGCCAGCTGTCACGAGCTGTTGGCCAGTTCATCGATGTCCAGCGGGGAGCGGGCGAGGGAGCGGGAGCGGGAACGTGGCGACAGTCCAAGGCGCTGTCGAGACGGCAGCGTGAAAGGAAACGGAAGTGCAAGAAGCTTCACTGCCAGCCTGCAAGCCTGGGCCTGGGCATGGGCGTGGGCGTGGGCGTCGCCAACGAACTGGGCGTGGTCATGTTTAGGGGCATGGCTGTGGGTGTGGGTGTGGGTTTGGCCGGTGAATACTTATAAAGTAATGTGTAGGAAAGTGCGATATTTTAGGGGCGGCAGCAGGAGTAAATTAAAAATCGAACGCATACGCGATGGCGATGGCGAAGGCGAAGGCGAAATGAGGTCTAGAGATAGTCGTATAATTAACTATAGAGACTTACAACAACTAATACGAATCAAGTGCAGCGATAGGAATAGAAACGCTAGAAATTATCGTTACTTCTACTACTACAACTACAACATTAACGATTGGTGGCGAAGATGGAAGTGGTTCGTCAAAGGAACCATCGCTATTGGCGCCTTATAGTGCATGCAATTAGTATGCGGTCACCTGCAGACTGCCCCACATTGCAGATTGAAGTTATATAATGTCATTAATTGTATTTCGTACTCTAGAAAATTACTCGTAATGCTAGCTAATTAAAACGAAACGAACCCCAAAACAAAAAACAAAAAAACCAAATAAAATACAACACAAAAATGCATAAACATCAACTGCAAATTGTCAGTTGAGTGTAAAGAACATAAAGAAAAAGAACAACAAATTAAAAATGATTATATATATATATATATATATAATGTTAATTATAATAATGACAGAAAAGTGCGGGTCCTTCAGCCTGAAATGATTGGAGGGGGATAAAAAAAAGGAAAATGCGTATGTAATGAAATGAAAATGAAAAAGAATAACACTTTAAATATTTATGGTCCTCTTTCAAGTGAAATATAAATGAATAACAAAACCAAAAAAAGAACAAAAAAAAAGAAACCAAATATGAAAAAAAGTAAAACAAAAATTATAAATCTCTATTAAAACCTAAACAAAAAATAGCATATTTTATTACAACTAGAAACAAAGAATATATTAATATTTAATTAAACAAAAAACAACTGCCACAAAAATAGGTTTTTTAGGTAAACATTAAACAAAACCAGAAAGATAAACCAAAACCACAAACAAAAACAAAGCGAAACAAAAAAACAAACATTTAACAAAAAAGTATATACAAAAATCCAAAAAACCAAAAAAACGATACATTAATATACATAGTTATAAACTTAAATAACGGCAAAGCAAAACAAAAAAGAAAATGAAAAGAAGGAACAGATAAAAAAACGAGCAAATTTTAGGTTAGCTAAAACAAAAACAAAATGAAAGACAAAATGGATAAACTTGAAATAATATTTACAACTAGACTAATGAAATTCCAATAAAAAAAACGCATACTTACAAAATTCGCTGCATACCAAATGAATAAAACAATTAGTCAAATCAAATTCAAAGTAAATTAATAATAAAAAATCAGACACCAATACACATACACATACCTGTATACTCAGCCACTCACACACACACATACAATCACAATAGACTCATTATACAAAACTGAAATAGGCCGCTTATCGAAACCATTTTCAAAAGAACATACAACATTAAAGAAATGAAAGAATAAATGAAATGAAAACCAAATATGAAACATGAGAAACTTTACTTATTGCATAAATTAGTTTTAAACAAATCAAATATTATAACATAGTCACAAAAGGAATCGATTTGATAGAAGAGGAAAACCAAAAACAAAAAAAAAAAACATAAAGCAAATATAATTGAAAAAGAATTAGAGGAGGAGATGGGAGAAGTAACAACCAAAAATGTGTCTAAGATTGTCTTTATTTAGTTTTAAAAAAAATGAACTTTGTATAACCAAAAGAAAAAGAAAAAACAAAAAACAATATAAAGCGCACAGTAAACTTATCTTATAAGGTTCATTGACAACATAGAAGCGAAAAATAATGACGAACATGAAGAAGAAGAAGAAGAAGAAGAAGAAGATGAGGAGTAAAAGGAAGAAGCAGATGACGACGAAGAAGAAGCAGATGAAGCATATGCATACGATTATATACGAGATTAGAAAAGGGGGATCTAAAAAAAGTAAAAAGTAAAGTAAAGTAAAGTATAGCTTAGGTATACACAGGTAACACAACGTGCAACGTGCAACGCATATGTAGCAACAGCAGCAACAACAACAACAAAACAAAAACAACAACAACATACCTACTAAAAATAAATAGTGCATACAAATAATAATAAAAAAATAAATAATGAAAATTTTTGTAATAAAGTTAACTCTATGTAGCGTACATATACATAAATGACAAAACAACAACATAAATATATATATTATATATATTTATAATTAATAATTTATCGTACATACTTGCAGCAAAAACAAAACAAAAACCAAAACTTGAAACTATAGGCAAACAATAAAGAAGAAAACAAAAGAAAAACAAAATAATAGTAAAGAAAATTGACGATGATATAACATTATGGTATATAAGTATTATATGAGAATAATTAGTTACTAATTGAAAATAAAACGATAAAACGATGTATTTGGTATTAACTAATTGCCTATTGAATTAAGCATGTACCACCAACATGACTCAACTCAACTCAACTCAACTCAACTCAACTGAACTCAACTCTCAATTCTCGAAACTCACCTCACACCTCTCGTTATTCACATATTTCACCAATTCACCTTTCCAAGTCTCGATCTACTCGCACAACTGTTTGAGAGTTTTTTCGGCACTTTGCTTTCGTTACTGTTCTTACTTTCCACAACTACGCTCTCACACACTCTCTTACCTTTTCTCTCTCACTGTCTTTATCACGTTCTCTTTCTCTGTGTGTAGCTTCATTTTCGAAGAGGTTAAGGCACTGCAGGCAGTACTAAGAACCCGATTTTAAGAAAGATCTCTGTTTTTTTCTTCTCACCAAACTGACGCATTACTTTAAAAAAAGGACAAACAAAGAAATTCTCTCTCGTGTTTTTTTGATGGTGGAGCAGCGCACATTATTTGTGTGTTATGTTAGGTGTTGTTGTAGATAACAAATTGTAAACGTAATTAATGACAGCAGCTGAAAAAAAATGGCTCCTCCTTATGTAGCAGATTAATCTTGCACTCGAAACTCTATCAAACTTCCCAAGTAAACTTTTCTGTCACAGCTGAATTCGATTCTTCTTTATCTACTTAATATAAGCCAACTTCAGTGAGTATCATTGAACAACATTTATAAGAAGATGAACTACTGCTAACTATGCTTAAATTCTTGATGAAACTCAAGCTCCTTGTTCCCACCTGAGCTGAACAGCTTTTGCTCCTCATTTCCATATCAATTACTCAATGCAACAGACAACCTGCTATTTGCCTTTGTAAATACACATACACGCACACGTACAGGCATACACATACACATCACACACTCATACATAAACATACACATACAAATAAAGACAGCCAGAAAAACTCGTTGGATATAAAAAGTATGCAATGCATTTCAATTTCAATTTCGAATTCTGTTTGAATTTCTGATTAATTTATGAGAGTTCTTTGCTTATTTGTTGATTTCTGAATTTGAGATATGAGAATTTACAAAACATAAATGAAATGAAAAACACCGAACATGTTCTCGACCTCAAATAATTGTGTGTGTGTGTATTTCTAATTAACTGGGAGTATGAACAAATTTAACAAACAAAAAAAGAAAAAAAAAACCACAAAGTATAGAAACATATATTAAAAACAAACGAAGAAAATGAGGAAAACACACGTTTTGAGGCGAAAAACATTTCAAAGCGAGAGCCGCTGGCACAAATTGCGCGCATATGCAAATTGTTATGAATTATTGTGTACTTTTGTAAAACTTTTTGATATATATAATATAGTTAACATGAATAGATGCCTAAATAATAAATTAAATGTTAATTTATTTAAATGTAAACAATAAACAAAACAAAATGCAAAACCTCCCCCCCCCAAAGAAAACGAAACATTAGCAAAATGTTTGGAGTTGGCGAATCGATTTTTTTGCGAATGCAACATTTCTCCAATGAATGCATTCGATTCAAAAAGTTGATGATAGTATCCACATAAACTAGTTGAATGCTAATGATACGATGACGATGATGACGATGACGATGTTATAAATATTGCTAACGATGATTGAAACGAAAACAGAATACGGATACGGATACGGAAACGAAGACAAAGATGGAATAAAGCAATTCAGTATGCGGATTGTTAATTAAATTACTTTACAGCAAACATTTATATTCAAGTTTTGTGTACAAATAGTATCAATTGAGCGAATGCCATTGCATCATTTTGGACATTTCATACTCGTAATGTTAAACTCATTTCAAAGTAAAACCAAGAAACCAAGAAAAAACACTTGAAACCGAAAACCGAATCGAAATCGAAATTAATAAAAGAAAAAAAAACATTATGAAAAATAATTAGCACACGAAAGAGAAAACATTATATAAATAAATAAATTAAAACAAAATATATACAATAATTTTATAAGCGATCGACAGCTGCTAAAACAACAACAACAACTCAAGAACAACAAGAAGAAGCAGCTGGAAAAGTTAAGATAAAACACAAATGAAATGTTATGTCAAGGTAGCAATTATTTTTTACAAAAACCCAAAAAATCGAAAACAAAAAAAAAACACAAATAAAAAATACCTATTTAATGTATGTAAAGAAAAAATAAAAATGAGTACGGAAAATTTTAAAAAGAGGGAAACGCAAAAACCAAAATTCTTTTTAGGCCACAAACAAAACGAAATTACATAATTTATGTGCCAAGCGAGAAATTATTCTATGTATCGTATTTGATATCATCACCAAAGCGAGCACACACAAAAAAGTACTTATAAATAAATACAAAAAAAAAACAAAAAACAAAACTAAAAGAGAAAAAACAAACAAAAAAAAAAATGAAAAGAAAAACACACAAAAAAAACTCATGTCAAATTTAATTAAATGCAAACATAAACTTTAAAGCGAATGCGAATGAGCGCATGCAGACGATTTAAAATACTCGATTAAAACAAGTATTTCAAAGCGTGTGTGCACTGCCTCCCCCCACCCCCCTACTCTCTCCCAACACCAACACCAACACCCAACCCACCCCACCCCACCCAAAAAACACTGTAAACTCTCACTCTCTCTCGAGATGCCAACTAACAGTTTGTTGTTAGTTCAAATAATAAAAATAATAATAATAATACTTATAATAATACACGAGAAATTATTAAGAGAACAGCTAAGAACTTTAAATAAAACTAAAACCTAAAAAAAACGGAGAAAAGTAACGAGATATTAAAAGAAATGAAAAAGTAATGGAAAAACACAATTGAAAAAACAAAAAAAAAAACAAAAAACTAAGTAAAACTCAACTGAAATCTTCTGTACTTGTTAATTAACAACAACAAAATGCCACATAGAGAAAGAAACAAAATGAATAATAAATTTAAACAAACTATAAACCGAATTCAACTGAGACGCCTAAGGAGATACTTTCGTAAAGAGTTCCCTAAAAATCCCTAGACAAAAATAAAAACAAAATGAAAGAGGAATTACCACCCTCCCCTCCCATCCCCACAAAAAAAAAAAAAAAAAAAAACCATTCTAAGCAGCAGTTAAACGATTTAAGTCTAAAATGAAATGCAAAAGAGAAATGAAGGTAAATCGTATCTACAATTGAGAGCAGATAATGTAATAGTAATACTATGTAATAATATTAATAATAATATAATAATAATAATAATAATATGAAACAACTGGCATAATTATGGTAATTGTAAAATAATTAAACAATGACGTAAACGTGAAAAAAAGTGAAAATAATAAAAATAAATTGTTGTTATTGAATGTATTTGTATAGAAAATTATTATGATTATGACGATGAATAATAAATGATTACAAATAATAATTATTGTTCGAAAAACGAAAAACCACAACCAAAAAAAAAATCCACAAAAAAAAATCCCAAAAAAACAAATAATATATATACATATATATATGAGAAAATCGACTGGCTTCATTTCAACTCTCTGCAGGATTAATCCTCCCACTTAGCAGCTAGTGTCATTGGGCTATAACAGGCGCTTTGACCCGCATTGGCAACGCCAACTTTGCGTGAACATTACGCGATTCGCTTGCGAATTAGCAACTTTCACTTTTTTTCGTAGTAGAAGTAGGAAAATGGCTGAACTACTTGGTGCGGAGGGGGGCGACTCAGGAGGAGCCAAAAGGAGCCAAATGAGCCTCGGAGGCAAGGTCCGATGTCGGTCGGTCTGTCGGTCGGTTTGTCGTTTGGTCGGGCGGGTGGCCGAAGTCGTTGCTGGTTGCTGGTTGCTGGCTGCCACATTTGCCGAAGTGGCCTCCTTCAGGTGTCGAGGCGGCTGTCAGTGTGCCGCTGTTTCAGATTCGTTTCAACTCGCGAAAGGGAAAGTTCGAGCAGCGGATGAAGCTGCCGCCGCCTGCCTGCTCGCTGCTTGCCACTGGCCGCTAGTCAACTGCCACTTGCCACTAGCCACTTACAACCTGCCACAATTGCGTGCCTCGAAACCAAGTCCAAGTGCGAGTATTCGCGTACGCATTCCACGAGTGTGTCGTGTTGTGTTCTGCTGTGTTTTGTGTTCTGTTGTGTGCTGTTCAAATATTTGCACAGGCAACACGGATAAACGTTAACGTTAACGAGCTGACGGTCAAGCTGCTGCACAGTTTTTTCCACAGCACAGTTTACGGCTTGAATTTTGCGGTTTGTTTTGCATACTTTTAGGCGCCCATCAACAAAGGTATATTTTGTATGTGTTTGTGTGTGTTTACCAACAACAACAACAGCAACAACAGCAACAAAAAAACGAAATGAAAACAAGCAAAATACGTGTGCGGAAACTTATTACAAATTACATGACAACGTTTTAGCCATGTCAGCTCATCGCTATGCTATGCAACCTAATTATGGCCAACAGCATCAATTGACAGCCAACACGACTTTGTACTTCATTTCGACTGTTTATTTCAGAGAGCGTCGCGCATAATCATAGACCCCAGGGCCAAAAGGTCAAATTTAATGGAAATTGACACACACTCAAATAATGTGTGAAACGAAACTCTTTTTTTTTTTGTTCTTCTCAGTCGAACATTGTCGCCATAAGTTGTATGCTAATCTTTTTTGATTGGATTTAAAATCAATTTACTAAGCTCAACTTAAAGTCGAGTATAAACATATCGCAAAAGTCGCAACGGTGAAACTTTGGAAAACTTTTCAAGTGCTGCTGCTACACGTTGTAGGTATTTGTTCTGAAACTTAATATAAACATTCCGAGTTGAGTATAGTTTAAAAGTTCAGTTCAGAGTTATTTTCAAGTGAAAACATTTAAACTGTTTTTTAAATTTAATGCCATGCACACGGAGTGAATTTATAGCTTTTACTAATTGTTCGAAACAGCAATTTTTTTAATACTTAGATGCAGCTCAACTTTAGTAAGATTTACTGTCAAATACAGCTAAAAGATATTGTTGGAAAAATACACGACTTCAATATTAACTATAATTTGGGGAATAGATTTATTGGCTAACAAGGAAAATCTAATATGAAATCGGATGTTAGTTTTGATTTAGTTTTCCATGCGGAATTCTATCAAAATTATGTCAATTCAAATGTGCAGCCTAAGCATTGATTGTTGACTAATTCTTTGAATCATTAAGTTTATATATGTACTATACATGTAGAGTATAGTAGAGTATATTATAATATATAGTATAGTATTGTGTAGTATAGCAAAATATAGTATAGTATAGTATAGTGTAGTATAATAAAATATAGTTAATATATTAAGTATAGTATAGCATAGTATAGCATATACCTTAAAAATAATCTTAAAAAAGTTCTTAAGAACATTAAATAACGTAATATTAAAGATAGTTCTCTGGTAATAAATATTAGTCCTACCTCATTATTATACTATAGCATTGAGTAGTAAAGTATAATAGAGTGTAATATATGATAGTATAGCATATAACTAAAAATAATCCTTAGAAAGTTCTTTAGGGCAACAAATGATGTAATTCAAAAGAAAATTCTCCAGCGATAAATATAAGTCCAATCTCATTGAACAGTCTAAAGAAAATAAGCACTCTAGCGTTCATATTTCTATATTATCTAGATAATCTTAACACGTTTCCAATCGATAAATCCATGGAAAATAACTGAAGAAGTACCGCAATATATTTAAACCAACTCGCCGTTAAACGTTGTGCAATTCATTAATATATTTAACAGATTCTGACAAATTGGTGGCCATTAACTCTACAGCACACACACATACACACACACAGACATACACACATATACCAACGCATGTTTGAAAACTCATTCGCAGATATAAATGTAATGCGAGGAGGAAACGTGACTAAAATTACTTTAAAAAAGAGAAACGCAGAAAATGAAATGATTTAAAAATGTTGCAAACAGCAAAACGGGGCAACCGGGCAACGTTGCCAGCGGCAGCAACGTTAATCAGCACTCTTATTCTCGCTGCATTAATAATTCAAACGCAAGAACAACATCAACAAGCAACGTCGCCGCCGCCTCAGCCACAACCGAATGCGGCGAATAAAACTCAGCCAGTTCACGAACCCAACGCTGAGGCGCAACGCGTTGTGGTGAATAACGCATCAGTCGAGACGCGCAGTGGTGAGTATATGAATGTCAAGTGTTTTGTTTGTGGATTGGGGGAGAGGTGAATTAAGCTTAGTACGCACAATCTTCTTTAAAATTGTGCATGTAAATTGGTAAGCAAAACAGATTTATGAAAAAAGAGAATCGCAAGGTAAAATGTTGAATGAAACTTATTACGTACTATCTTAGAGAAAATTAAAATCTTATAGGAAATTATTTACAATATCTTATTATTGTAAACACAAATTAAAAAACAAAAGTGATTTATGGGAAGAAAGAAATCCAAGGCAAAATTTGGAATAAATTACATACAACCTTATAGAAATTGTAAACACAAATTAAAAAGCAAAACTGATTTATGTGAAGAAAAAAAATGAAGGGAAAAGAAGGTATAGTTATTGGTAATGTATTGTTTATATTATTGGATACAACGACTCGAGTGAATTCTGTTATTGCACTGAAGTTGACTTCCTAAAATCCTAGCTAACAAATTTTCTTATCTTTAAGGGACCATCCCAGCATATAGAAAGCCTTTTCTAATTTTATCTTTATGTGATGCAACATATGAACATTTGACATCCTCAAATGCATTGTTAAGTAGTAAAAAAAATATCATGTCACAACGCAGTGAGCGTGAGATAAATTTTGTTATTATGAGATATATGTACATAGCAGCATTTGGTGCTATATTTATTAAGGCTTGGGCTAACTCAGTGCACTGAGACATATACATACATGGTTGAACAGTTATAATGTACTAAATTGTAAGGAATTGAACGATATGTTTAATGTACCACTTCATATACAATATATCTACTGTATATAATATTGAAACTTAAATATTCTTATATGCAATGAGCAATAATATTACATTTTGTATAAATTGTCAACGCTTTAGTGCTGTTATTTTAAAAGAAGAACTTAAAATTTGATTTTAAATTTGTATGCATACTTGGTATACTATAAATGCATATCTTAGTAAACTCGTATATCACCCTTTACTTTGCCATTCCACTATCAAGTTCCAGCAAATGATACAGTGCAACGTTTGCCTCGCAGCGTTTTCCATGTGCGCTGGAATCCCAATGAGAAATTCATTGTGGAGAGCCGCGAGAGTCCGGCGATTAACTCCTCGAAACTGGCGCCCCCTCCGCGTCTAAAGGTGTCGAAGAACACAAAGCTAACGCTTAGTCCAAAGCTGTATCTATGCCACGACAAGTATGCGGAGCAGTGTCACAATAAAACAGCTGCTTTCAGGCAGCGCATTGTGCAGGTCTTTGAGCGTTCGATGAAGGAGAATCTGAACGAATCCAATCATTACAATGTGGACTATAAGCCAGTGTTTGGCGACAGCTTTGAGGAGCAGTATTATCCCTCTACGTGTTTAGTTATGGAGGCGGGAGTTCGTGTGCTGCGACGCAAGGATGAGCCCTTTAATAAGCTGCCTTTTGGTCGCCTGTTTCCGCGTCAGAAACTCTTTCGCGATGCCAAGAACATCAAGAGCTGTGCAATTGTGTCAAGTGCTGGCTCACTGTCCGGCTCCAAGCTGGGGCGATTCATAGGTGAGGAAGGGAGAGATAGAGAGAGAAAGAGAGAGAGAGAGTGCGACTAGGAAGAGCTGTAAATCATCAATAATCGATTCGCTTGTCTACTCCAATTACATTACACTAGATACGCACGACATCGTGATGAGATTCAATCACGCGCCAACCCGAGGACACGAGGTGGATGTTGGCAGCAAAACCACAATACGTGTTGTGAATTCCCAAGTAGGTTGCCAACTGCATTTAACTGCAGTTCCGCTAATCCCCAATCGTCAATCAACAACACATTTGTTTCCAGGTGGTTACCAAGCCCGAGTTTGACTTTGCGCATGCGCCCATCTTTCGGAACGTGACCATCGCCGCCTGGGATCCTGGTCGTTACAATGGCACCCTCGAGGATTGGCTGACGAGTGCCGACTACGATCTGTTCACCAACTATGAGATCTATCGCCGTCGATATCCCAAATCACGCGCCTTCCTCATCGATCCGCACTCGGTGTGGCGTCTCTGGCAGAGTCTGCAAATGTTTGCCGGCAATCGCGTCATTCGTCGTAATCCGCCCAGTTCCGGGTTCATAGGTGACTAACTGCAAGCAAAACTTTTTATCAAGCGTCAGCAATTGCATAATTTAATTCATTATCACACCATTGACAAGGCTTGGCGCTGCTGTTGCCTCATTGCCCCCAGGTGGACTTTGTCGAATATGTGCCCTCGACGCGACTCAACGGACGTTGTCACTACTACAGCAAAGAGGTGAGTGAACTGGAGCAGCTTTTTATACCCGGTACCTATAGGGTAAAAGGGTATTATAACTCTGTGAGTGCTGGAAAGGTATGTAACAGGCTAAAGGAAGCAAATCTGACCCCACAAAGTATATTTATATATATATATATATATAGCCATCCGACTGTCTGTCCGTCTGTCCGTATGAACACCTAGATCTCAGAGATTATAAGAGATAGAAGTATTATTTCTTTGCGACAGCACTTATTACGTTTTCACGTAGATCAAGTTTGTTTCAAATTTTTGCAACGCCCACTCCCGCTCAATAAAAATCGAACATCAAGCCTAATTTTGAAGCTAGAGATGCAATTATCGGTACGTACAATAACAACTACAATATTTCTGATTCCTGAAAATTTAATAATTTTATAAGTTATTTTAAATATACTTTTGTTTAGGGAAAACGCCAACTGCAATCGGATTTTAGTTGCTTTGGCTGACAATCTGGTATATTTTACAATATATGGTATTTTTAAATGCAGTACTGTAGAAATATACCAAATATAAATTTTGTGTATTTTTAGTATTTTGCGGTATATTGATTTGGTTAAAATTCAAATTTTAATACATACCGATTACTGTTTTGCTTTTATTAAAAATGGGTAGCGGGTATTTCACAGTAGAGCACTCTCTACTGAATTTTTCATACTTTTTTAATTTAATCATACTTCACACTTCTGTCTGTCACTTTTTTTTCAGATGAACTCCGCCTGCACTTTTGGCTCGTGGCATCCCTTGGCAGCCGAGAAACTGATGGCGCTGGACATGAATGTGGCCGATGATATGTCCGTCTTCCAGTTTGGCATATTACGTATACGTCGACCGGACAAGCTGCTCTGTGGCTTCAACTTTTTCGGCTACTGATGGGATCGCGAACACACAGCCAGCAGCTGTCGTCAGGTTCCATTGGGGACAATCAACGTGCATTTAATCAAGCGGTTTTCACACAAGCGAACAACTCATGTTTCAAGTAGCTTAAAGAGTCATGCTGCAGTTGCTGCAGTAGTATTTGCAATTAATAAACTTGTATTTGCCTATACTCCCGTAGGAGTGTGTGCGATTGTGGGTGTGGCAGAGCAGCTCACTACAGAGCAGCTCAGGCGGAAGTCGGAACACCCTTGAGGCTCGAGACGGTGGCGAATCGCCCACGCAAAACGCTCTTAACAGACAATGGAGCCAGTTAAGTGCATGTCGCACTTGAATTTGATTGTTGGTTTGTTTGCTTCCAGCGCATCCCGCGAAGCCACAAAGGCAACTACAGTAACTTTTAAGGAGTTGCGCAAGATGCTGGACTGGGATATACCTTGGGAAATTTATTGAAAAGAGCGAAGTTCTTAAATGAATCAACATAACTTTATTTATTCGCCACTTATAATTGTAGATAGTTGAAAGCTTTGAATGTTACAGAATTTAATCTTGATTAGAAGAGAGATAGTTATTTATTTACCACTATTAATTGTATAGATTTGAGAGCTTAGAATTTTAGATAATTTAATCTTGAGTAGAGCAGAGCTACTGTTAACATTTTTGGAGTTTGGGAAACTTGACTGAAATTTACCTTATGATAATTACTTCATATGGAAGAGAGAATTTTAAAGAATTTCGCTTAAATTGAAGAAAATTTCATTTTGCTTTTATTAAAAGTTGGTCAATGACTCCCCTAAGATTGAAGAAGTGCAAAAAGTATAAACAAATTTTGCATATACATACAACTGCAGAGCATTAGAAATGAAATTTACTCGGTTATCGATATGAAAGAAAGATACGTTTTCTTACAGTCGCTGCAGAGAACTAGAAAGATTCTTTACAAAGAAATACCCTAGAAAAAAAGACAGTCTAAATTTGTATAAATGAGTTAGCTGCACACTAAACTATTGAACTTTATTTGCAGAAATTTTAGACAACTTAGATGCTGACGCCTAATAGAAATATATATGCTTTAAAGAAAAACAAACTTTAAGTTGAATGAAAGAGTTAGATGTATATTAGACTAATAAGCTTGAATTGCAGCAGCTTCAGCATACAGGCAGAGCTCTTGTTGAAATATCGGTCAATTTTAGTGAGATATAGTGTGGGAAACTTCTTTCCCTAGGTGCTCGGTCGAATATTCCTACAAGATGTGCACTTTTACAGGGTATTCCGCTGACTGCTGCATGTTTCAGCCATTAAATGCCATAACTGTTGTCTACACAACGACCTGAGCGAAATATAAGCGTATGTAAGTATGATGATTTCTGCAACACAGGAACACAGCGGAGTTTATGGATTGAGGGCGGGACAGAGAGTTGCTGAGACTAAGACTGAGACTGAGACCGGGGCTGGGGCATTGCTCATTAATACGTGCTGCGGCGTCGGAGACGTGACGGGCATGCAAACTGAACAGAAGCGAGAAGTAGAAGTCGAGAAGAACCAGCCCCGAAAAAAAAGAAATACAGAAGAGCAGACGCAAAGCAAGTCAAATAACACAAACAACAATGAACAACAAAAATGATGATGGCACTTGCAGTACGCGGCGTATGCGCAATATCTTTCTCTGTTATTGCCAACAGAAGCAGCAGCAACCACAGCAACAGCAACAGCAGCAGCAGTGCAGGGAGGCAATTAAATAAAATATACTCGTATATGGCCAAAATAAACATTTAACTTGAACATTTAAACGACGAACGCATTGAACCAGGAAAAAAGTGCTTAAACAACAACCGAAAGTTATGGCCCCCAAAAAGGGCGCAGCATCATTTCAACAGTTTGCAACTCCATCAATCATTCCATCGCACCACAAACAGAAACAGAGAGAGACAGAGAGAGAGAGAGAGAGAAATGTGCTAGCAAATGCTATCAAAATAATGTCCAAGCGTCCAGCACAGAGAAAGAGAAAGAGAGAGAGCGTCATGTGAAATTGGGCAGGTGTGCAGCCAACGAGGGAAGTTCAAAAACCTTCTCTTTTGGGATAATAATCAAATAAAAGTTCATCTAACTCGAAAAACTGCAGTTCGCATTCATTATACTCGCATGTTGAGTGTGTGTGTGTGTGTGTGTGAGTGTTTCAACAATTTTTACTACCAACATCCATTTAAGAGTTTGTTTGACAAATGCAAATAGCATGTGGCATGTGGTTTCCCCTCTCTCCTCTTTCCTCTTGATTTTGGTTCTGTTTTTGTTATGCCACATCTGCAATTCGCATTTCTGTTTATGTTTATTTCCAACGCTTCGAATTCTGTTTCGGATTCAACGCGTGAGTCAAATTTGTCCCCCTCGCTATGCTTCTCCCCATTTAGTCAAAAATTTTTGATATGTTTTGATTGTCAACGCAAATTTTACAATCAACTAAAAGACAACAGCAAACCGAACAGCACCTTTTGCACATGCGCGTTCATTGGCCCAGCAAACGTGATTGCAATTCCAAAATCACACTCCAAATCAAGTAAATTATTAATTCATATTTATAAGGCCATCAAATGCATAATCAAAATTGCCCTTTTAGCGCCAAAACATTTTCTAGTGGCCAAAAAAAATTACAATTAAATGGATTTTTATTTTCAAGTGGGTTTTTTGTTGTAGGAAAATTGTGAAATTAATCCAGGTATCTAAGTGCTTTTGTAAATTACGATTATTTTCTGTTTTTTATTGTGTTTTAAACAGCAAACTAAAATTTAAAAATAGCCCAAGAAAAAACTAAACAAATTGTTCATTAAATATAAGTACATAATTTATATAAATTGATGTACTTTAATAAGTTAATTCAAGGATAATAATAATAACAAAAATGAAATAAATTTATTGAGAAAATGGATTGAGATGTAGCTTTAAGAAATGAGCTTTAAAATGACACTTGGTATTTCAATAACACAAGAAATATGAGTTGCCATAAACCACTTAGATGAAGAGTCATATTTTTGGTACCAACTTAAAAAAAGCCGCAGTGCTCTATTATATTAAGCAATTGCATGTAGAAACAAACAAACTTTTCTTCTTTTTAGCGAAATATTTTAGTTAAGATAACGTGCACAAGGAAAAAACAAATATAAAACTGTCGCGCTTATCTTCATATATATACAAACAATACCTATATTAAGTATACGTTAAATACGTAGTACAATTTCCCTTTCAATTGGTGAAAAAAGAGGAAAAAGCAACTCGTGTAGCTAAAAAAAACAATGCCTACAGCGTAATTAATAATCAAAGTTAATAAATTGGCAAACACGATCGGAATTGTTTAACAATTCCAATGAGCTATTAACGGTTCGAGTCATTTAAATGAAAAAGCGAAAAATACGCGGACGTGTTGGCAAAGTTGGCAAAGCGAACAACTGCATAAGTAACTTGGCTAATTGGCCAATTGGCTTAGCTGGCGTGGCGTTATCAGCCATCAGACAGAATGGAGTGTGATGAAAGCTAAACGAATAAGCGAGAACTCGTACAGTATTCATTCAGCATTTGAATAATTGACGTAGGACGATGATGCTGCGTTAGAGACAGGGATCAAAGTTTGCAAAAAAGTCATCGTTGTTGTTGTTGTTGTTGTAGCCCTCTCACCACGTGACTCGCATGAATGCTGAATGCATTCAGAATTTGCGTGAGCGAGTTTCTCAAATTATTTAACAGCTAGCGAATTTGAATTTGTATTTTTGTTTGTATTTGGTGCTAAGTGACAGCTCTGGTCGCCGTGGAGGGTCAACATCAACATTGACAGCGACATCGACATGGATTTCGCGTCTGTTTTAAGCTCGCTGTCAAGTCAATTTGGCTGCGCTTCAATGCTGTGCACATTCAAGTCTGTCTGCCCGCTGTCTGTCTATCTGCTCGCCTGTCAATCAACCATCGAGTCATCTCCCTAGTCCAAGAAGAAGTGATTCCCCCATCCAATGAGTGTCTCATACATATTATCGCAACTTGAGTGAAAAACCAGCAACTGACTTCGATGTTTTATTAATTTCCCAAAAATATAAAAATTTGTTTATTCATTTGTCGTCTGGTTTCATTCACTCTTTCTCCCTCTCTTTTGCGGATTCGGCGAAAGCATTACTCAATCCATTTCTTGGAATGCGGGGGCGATTGTCACTCGCCTTCTGTTGTTTTTGTACCATATGAATTACGATTATTTGTGGTTCATATGCATAAGGGTCCGCTATTGTCTTGTGCTCGTAGACTCATAACTTATAAACAAGTGTTGTCCCATGATGCATCGATGCGTGTCCTACGACCACAACACGTCTCCGCTCCGAGACAAAGGTGGAGTCAAGGTTAAGCTGCTTCACCTATAAGCCACACTCTCTTCTACCCGAGAGAGACACCTTTATTTGTATGTCATTAATTGGCAGCGACGCCTGCTGCTGATCAAGGTCAACTCACTAAATAGGTAAACAAGTGAATCAACTCCATTAATTCTTTACTAACTGTAGAGCTGTGACATTACCCAGAAAATAAGTTGCAGCTTAAAGAATGTTAAATAGGCTTTGACTTCACTTCATCTTTATAAACAGGCATCAATGGCATAATTACCAAATTAAATATTCTAAAGTATCTGGTTTTTCTAAGAATTGACTTTTCATATAGTTTCGTTTCTCTAGCAAGTATTCATTGATGTTAAAACGTTGCTCTAAAATCTTCTCTACTGTCGAACAAAATTTGAATTAAAAAGGAAAATAAAAAAATATTCAATGCTTTCTCAATTTTCTTTCTGCAATTTGAATATTTGACAACTTTTGAGACCAACCAATGCTTGAAAGCTTTTAGTGAGAACTTGCTCAACGTATTATCAGGAATTATGACACCGCATTTGCACAGTTGAATAAAATATATAGTATTTATGAAACAAAAATACTTGTCATGTCAACATTATAGTGGAGCCATCAGCTCAGTAATAGCAGCTGATGCATTATGGCTAATACATTTAGTTAATGCGGCTCAAAGTCAATTGTGCGTATCATTAAGTGAAGATATTGATCCACACATTTATATATCGAACAGAAATTAGAGAGTAAAACCGAATTTCAATCGAAAATATATTATATTGAATAATAATATTCTGCAAGTAAAGAATAACTACTTTCAAGTGGAACTTTCATAACCTAATAAATAATATTAGGAAATATGATAAGTATGAGAAGAAGGAAGCATCTCCGACCCCATAAATTATACACATTCTTGATCAGCGTCAACAACCGAGATCATAGAGTCAAATAGCAAACGTAGTTTTTAAGATAGAGTCAGTATATATTTGGTATATTAAATCGGTATATTTTATATACCACTGTGTTGTTTTTAGACATTGTGGTATATTTCGAAAGCAATGTTAGACGATATACCAAATATATCGTTCGGTAATTTTTATTGGTATATTTCAAGAATAATATTACACTGTTTTTGGGATTTAGGGGATTTTGGTATATTATATACTCTAAGATATATTTCGAAAGCAATATTATACGATATACTAAATGTAGCCTTCGGTTTATAAATTCGGTATAATTTAAGAATAAAACCGCACTGTTTTGCTTTTATTGAAAATGGGTTGCGGGTATCTCAAAGTCGAGATTTTTAATGTACAAAATAGATTTCGGTTTAATGTATTAGGCAAATGTAAACTTTAATCTACCGTCAGCCCGCAATATTCCATCCGTATACCAAGCAGAATCAATGGCATAATCTCCCTTTGCAAGGAACATGAGGTCTAAATCTTTAGCGGAACGTGATGGAAAACTGTCTACGATGACATCATGCTGAAATTACGCAGAAATAACGTTAATATGGATGGAAAGGTTATCGAATGAGCAACACACATTGTAAGGACAAGTATGATTTAGGTTTGTATAATCCTTAAATATGCCATATACGAAATTATTGATCAGATGATTGCTATGCCTTAAAAACTTGCAGCCATCCAGCGTGTAGTTGTGATTGAAGGGCAAATATCCGTTGCTCAGCTTAAGCAAAGACCACTTCACCTAAATTAAATAATCAGTTATATAAAAATGTTAAATTTGAAGTGATTTTATGCATATTACCAAGACATTTGTTATGGGTAATTTCAGCAGTTTGATGCGCAAGTCGAATAATTTGATGCTGCGATTCACGGCCCTCAGATGACACTTTTCCATTATTGCATATTTGTGATCCTTGATTGCGAATTGAATGCTGGTAATCTCGAAGCTGGCCAACACCTGTAAATAGGCACAGCATTAGTTTCAACTTTCTTTAGACTATTAGAGACAACTACGATTACACTGGTGCAGAAAAGTAATGTGCCAAACGGCAGCCAAGTCAACGATCTCATTTTGAGCGCAGCTCAATAAAAACTGATGAAGCAATATTTAAAATACGGTTAGAGCACTTAAAAGTCAATTGTGCGGAACAAAAGTGTAATTAAACATAAAATATTAACCTGAAATCTTATCTGAAATAAGTCATCATTATAATTATTTAATTATTTAATTATTAGATGAGTTAAACGCCAAAAAGCGTGCTACAAATTAAGCTTGAAAGTAAGAGAATTCAAACAAATTTGTTCAGTTTGTTTACCTCCGGCATTTCCTAAAGTCCGATTGATGTGACTTAAGGCGTGTCTCTTCAGGCAGCACTTCCTGGCCATATTCTTTTCAACTAAAATGCATGGTTTATTTCTTGGTGTTGTCAATATAATATAGAATTTGCTTATAAATGCAATACAAAGGCGGCATTAAACGAGACAAGGAAGAACGAGGCATTCCTGCACGTTTGACTGTGTATAAATCAAAACATAAGAACAATATAAAGAATGAAATTTACCAGCGACAATACACAACAGATCCATCCAGCTGAATGCATATCAAATGATTCAGCTCTTGAACTTCAATCGTGGCGAATGAAAGAGAGAAAGCAAGAGAATCTCGCGTAATTTGTTGCGGTTTTGTATCCAAGTCCAATTCCAGATCAAGTTCGAGTTCGAGATTGAGTTCTTATCGACAAGTGCGTCACTTGAATGCCCCACCATGGATGCAGAAGATGAATCGAATGAGTCACTCAAGAGACGTATTCTGCAGCAGATAAAAAAACGCAAACAGGCCTAAGGCTAATCGCAATTGTTTTTGTCTCGGATCGAAACGGATCGGATCGGATCGCATCGTATCGGGTATTGTTTGCATTTGTTTTTATTGTTGTGTTGTTGTGTTGTTGTTTTGCATACTTCCCAAAACAAATGAGGAAGAAGCGCTACACACATTGAGGAATCCGTCTGACAGGGAAGGACGTCGACATCGACAACGACAGTGACAACGACAGTCAGTCAGTCAGTCAATCAGTCAGCCGAACCGATCTGAGCTGTGCTCAGAGCCATATAAAAGTATCTAAGCGCAGCGGCGTCAGGTTCAGTCTAGTTGCAAACTCGTGAAACTGAAACTGAAATCTGATACTCGACACTTTTTTGAGGTGCAGTGCGCGCAGCTTGAGAAATTAAGGCTCCCCCAAGAAACATAAAAAAATACACATTAAGAGAGTGAGAACAGCAATAAAATCAATCTATTAACACATAAAACATAAAAGTGCTAAGCGAGTGCTAAAAGTGAAATAATTGTGGAGTGTGTGGCCGTCGTTTCCGGCAGCAAATACAAAAAACGAATCAAAATAAATAAGATAAATAAATAAGAAGCCGAAACAACTTTGTTATTCATTAGAGAGCTGTTGCTGCCTCAGGTGTATCGTGAATCATCGAAGCAACAGACTGCTAACAGCGCATTAACAGACTGCCAACTTAACAGTCGCTTGGTAACAGTTGACTGTTAACAAACACAAATTGAAGAGGACTTGCGCTCGCATTTGAATAGCGTTTGAAAAGTTTGTGGTAAGTACAAGTACTCGCACTCATAATCGCACTCATACTGTTATTCGTTTTTCGAATGGCACGAATCCTTTACAACATTTGTTATGGCCTGTTGCTCGAGTCCCGAGTCCAGGGCAACAATGGCAACAACTTTTTCTATGCCTGCGGCCAATTTGACCACACAAAAGTGGCAGGAAATTATTCTCTGGCTATTTTTCTATGAAAAGCAACCACTTCGGGTCTCGCTCTCTTTCATCTATGTGTTTTCTATGGTATACTATGTGTGTGTGTGTGTGTGTTTTTTATGTTTATTGTTAGTCGCGTGACTCGACAAGCGACGACGGACGACGCCTAGCTCGCGCCTAGCCCGCTCCAAATGCAGCCTGTGGACTATAATCATAAATAGAACAACAATGAAGTCAATTTGACAATGGCAAACTTGGCATACTCTACCTTCTGTTGCGCAAAAGATATAAGCATATAATATTCATAATGTAATGTGCAATAAACAGAAGACATAATAATAGAATTGTGTTATGGGCATATCATTTCATTTGATTAGATATCTAGTACAAGTTTTAAATCCTCTACAAACTTAGAGGGTTATAATTAGATGATCCCACGTGTATCACATCTTTTATTCTACAATATATTATATAATAGGTTATTATTATGAAAGTGCCAAAGTTATTCAACCATTGAATAACTTTTATTGATGTTGCGTTACCCAGTTACCTAGTTCACACCCAGATCTTGGTACTAAAAGCCTTTCCTTATCATTGCCATTGAATAACTTTTATTGATGTTACCTAGTTCTCGCCTATATCTTTATACTAAAAATCTTCCTTTATTATTGTCTTTGTCATTGGCTTAAGTCAGATAAATAATGGAAATTTCTGGGAACTCTTAAACTCATCTTGTAATGAAATAATATTAGTTGCAACAATTCTGTTTACAATTACAATTATAACTACATTATTTATCATTTTGTTGCAACCGGATAAAAATCGTAAAAGTTACTCATATAGCGAAAAACGCCTAATGCAATGCGATCTTATTTGCTTTGGGTGACAATCTGGTATATTTTGTATTATATGTTATATTTTGAATGTATACCGATATACCAAATAGATCCTTGGAAATATTTTAGTATTTTTTTGGTTATATTTTTTAACATAGTTTTATTGAAGCCAAATATGCCAAGTATATCATTAGGTATATTTTTGTATTTTTGGTATATTAATTTAGTATAATTTTAGAATATGGGGTTTAAAAGTGGATAGCGAGAATCTCACTGTCGAGCCAACTCGACTGTAGCTTTCTTAAATGCTCTTATTGTAACGAAATTTTATTTTTCCAAAAATAGAAAAAATGGTTCTTTATTCTTTTAAAACATGTTTAGTATTTAGAATCTGAATTTCTTTATCAATAACCATCTGGTTAAACAAAATACAAGTGTTCCATATAGAATAAATCTTAAGTTTTCTATAATCACACTCGAGTGTTGCGAATCCACTACAAAAGTGCATAAACTTCTTGAAAAGATGATTCGAAGCAACGACGCCAAAGGCGGGCACATAAGCAAGATATGTTATGTGTGTGTGTAGCTGGGACAGGTAATAGGTAATACTCATAGTATTAGAATTCATATCACACATACATATACATGATGTAGTATGTAGTAGTAGTAGTAGTGAGAGACGAGCGTCGCCGGCATTGTCGCGCCAAAGAAACGCCATAAAGACAAGTTAACAGCGCATATACGAAGTAATTTAGCTTGGACAACAGGCCACCACGAATCAGCAACAGAGCCCAAGCCCAAGCGGCTGAGCGTGAGAAAGAGAGAGAGAGAGAGAGAGAGCGGGAGTGAGAGTGGGAAGGAGAAACAACACAGAGGCATCGCCGTAGCAGTGGCAAAACAACAAACGGGAGTCGCACACGGAACGTGCTATGAAACGGTTCGCGTAATCCAACGACGTCGCTTCATTTGATTTGATTCGATTTGTTGCTCAACCCACCTGAGAGTAGAGCCCTCGTAGTATTCGTATAATATTCGCATAGTAGTATTCTCATAACTAAGTGATCTAAAGTTATATACTGCCAGCATATCCATATTACTCAATATACGTATGTAGTGTTAATAAATCTTACAACAATTTAGTTAGTCTAGTTCATTAGTTAATTAAGACTCTTGGCGGGAGTTAACCTTGTGCCAGCTGCTGCCTAATTCAAGACTTATCAACAACAGTAACTCACTCGAGAATTGCGTCGACTTCGCATCTAATCAGCCACTGGCCAATCTTGTTTCCGTATGTGTGTGTGTTTGTGTGTTTCGACTGATAAGATCCAACGACCCGGACAAAGCGTGTGTGCAATATTTGCGCTGATTCTTATCATCAGTCAATAGACCACATTATTCCATAATTATTACAAATCATCGCTGCAATATTCAACATTCCGTATTCTGTATTCCGCATTCTGTGGTAAGTTTCACTTAACTTTGGATAGTTTTGGTTGCCCACGGGCTAAGTTCAGCCATTATGATGAGTCATTCCCATCCCCCAAAATGATTATTTAAAATTGCCCACAAAATGTGACTCAGAAGCATATATGTAAATATCTAGTTGAAAGTTTAAGCGGCTTGAGGTTGATGCCTCCACGCTTTATAGACAGCTGAATGTCATAATACTTATAGTTATTATGATCTATTTCACTATGACTAAATTTCATGATAAACACTTTTTGATGAATAATTGTTGAGTTGTAAAATAAAATGTCTTTTATGCGGTCTCTATCCAGAATAGTTATGAAAATGAGAAATAAGTTTCTAACATTTTCTTTGGAAAATTCCACAGTATTGACAAACTCTAACCAAAATTCAATTTTTCTATGATTAATTGATATTCAACTTGACATGAGCAAACAGTATTAATATAAAATCTATATATAGTATACATTTCATATAGGTTATTCAAAGTTGTTTCTTTCTACTAAGAATCTCGCAGTTAAAGTTTGGGTATATCAAGATATTATTCTGCAATTTAATTGATTACTTATGACACTTAGTCAATATGTATATCTAAATTTAGAGTGAACAACTGACAGCTCAAATTGATTACCACCTAGAAGCCAACTCAATTTATTTACATTACGCAGGTAAACACATTGGTTGTCAAAAGTTGAAATCGATTAAATGACAACTCTGTTTATCTTTGCTCAAATCAAAGTTGTAAGCTGAAATTGCATTGAATTTGTAGCCCATCAAATTAGTTAGTAAAAACTCTTTTCAACTTTTAATGTCGTATTTCCTGCTTGATCTAATCATGGCAAAGCCCGTAAATATCACGACTAATGTGCATCCATTTGTGTGTGCTGCAGTTTTGATTGCATTTTGCATTTGGCTGCCAATTGTTCTTCAAACATTAACAAATGCAGCACGTAGGCATATTGTGGAAATTCGAATTCTAATTCTAATTCAAACTTAAATTAAAATTCTAATTCAAATGCCAATAACAAACAATTTGAATTATGAGTATTCGTTAGGCATTCGTATTTATATTCGTATTCATATGTGAATGGCCGAACTGACCGTGACGTGATTGCGTTTGAAATCAGTTTTTGAACAACAATTACGATTATATCATTACGATCAGAAAATATGGTTATTATTTTGCGATTTGTTTCGCTTTTCGCAAAGTTCTCTCTCACAACTAAGGTTCAATTCATTTCTCTGGACTCTGCCAATGGCAATGAACCGTTGGGGCTTGGGCAGCTCTATAAAACGGAACACGAATCTATAAATACGAGAATACGCTTGTACGATAAATAGTTGACAACAAAAGGCACAATAAGAGAGAGACTCATAAATATTTCATTGTTCTTGTCACAGACACAAGACGAGAGATGAAATGAGTTGCGTGGGTCGAGAGGGAGGGGAGGCGAAAGAGAGACGCAACTGCAGCCAGGGAAGCTGCAAGTTGGATGGCATTCGGAATGGGACTGCAACTGAGAACTGAGGACTGCGACTGCGACTACGACTGGGAACAACACTGACAACTGCAAGTTGTCATTGCCATAAAAAGAGGCGGGAGGTCGACAGTTCTGTGTTGGGCTTTTGTTCGAACTTCTGTTTTTCATTTGCAGCATTCGAAATGCAATCTTCCAGATTGACATAAAATTTCACACATGTGGCATTTCATTTATTTACACACTCAACACTCAACTTTTGCTGCTGTACATTTTTCCACTATTCCGAGTATATATCGTTGATATATTCTGTACTCTCTCACATATGCACATATAATTTGCAGCGACTGTTGGGCAATTTACTTCACGTGCCCAGCATCTGTGCCTTCGTATAACTAGCGGCGATTTTTCCACCAGAAGATGGACAAGGGGAGTGCAGGCAGGGGGGTACAGTCGTTGACTCACACTTTGATTCAGCCTAGCTATAAACCCAGACATTAATATCTTTGTGCACAATTGATGCTAATGGCCAATGGGGCAAAAGCCAAACACTCACACTCACACCCAGAGATCTGTTTAATATGAATGCTAAACAAATCATGACTAAATTTGTGTACATATCTATGAACTTTGTTTCTTGACAAGCGTAAGAAAAAAGAAAAAACAATGCAAAGTCATTCAATTAAATACCCTGCAATTACGGATTTCATTAGGCAACAGCATCTCTTCTTAAAAGTATCAATATGAAAAGCCTATGTATACTTGTGAAAATTACTTGTGACTAACAAAAAAAATATATTTCTCTTGAAATTGCATTGACTGATCTTCAGTAAATAATTTTTATCAACAGTGATTTTTCTAGAGATCTGCAATACACTTTCATTAGCATCATTCAAGTTCCATGGAAATTTCTTAGTCAAATATTAAACAAAAATTCTTGAAGCTATAAGTTTCTGCAACCGAAAATGGCAATACTCTATTGCAAAATTGGATTTACCTAAATTTTATGAAGTTTAACTATAACAAATCTAATAAATTAAAATTATACAATTTTTGTTTGAAAAAAATCAATATTAAAAAAAAGAATATATTTTTTTTAAGGAGAAGATCTTAATTAAAAGTATCTTAAGAGTAGCTATTATTTTATTGAATTGATCATTTTAAATAAGAATTAAGTTTGAGTAATATTTCTACCGTATAAAACATATCAATAAAATAAAAGTGTCTTCACAGAATCGTTCGTGCAATTCATAAATTTAAAATACCCAAGATCAGTGGAAAAATCTAATACTAGCATCATTAATAATTCCCCAAACTAGAAATTACGTATAGGAGAACAGTTAGAACGCAGCACGCAGTCTCTCTATGAGTCTGCCATGAAATCAAGCAAGAAAGCGTGTGCCACCAAAGTGTTAATTGTCTCATAGTACCTTATTTGTAAACACATAATAAACACAGACACACACACACACACACGCAAGCGCTGAGATTACTCATGAGTAATATTCATTGAGCAATAAGAAACCACCAAAACGAAAGCAAAATTCGAAACGAAAATTCAAGTTGAAATTCATTCATAAATTTGTGTATCGAGTTCAAGTGATTTCCCATTAGACCTGGCTGGCACACCCGCACAGTCAGCCAACAGAAATTCAACGGAAATTGCACGAAATTTGCGAGAAAACAGCAGCAGCAGCAGCAGCCGGGGCTATAAAGTGTCAAATGAGATCTGTAAACTGGTAAAATGTAAAAATGCAAATTAGTTGTGCGACAACAAAGCGTGCGCTAAACAGTTGACAAAAGCGCTGCCGCTGCGATAGCTTTTTTACCGCTGCTGCTGTGGCTCTGCTAATAGTGGTATGACACATGTTGTGGATTCCAAGAAATTCGCATTAGTCACATACAGCGATTCCCTTCGCGCTCACACACTGAGCGCAGCTTTAAGTTAATATTAACAGCAGCAACAGGTTTGACAGCAATGGAATCCCCACTGTTAAGCGCTCGTGCTGTTAACTACAGTTGCGCTCTGCCGACGTTGACGTCAGCTGTTGCGTGTGCGTGCGAAAGCTTTTGTGTGCGCAACTGCGAAAGCTTTCGGCCGCGCAGCGATCATCAGCGAGGCAGCGCCTCGAAGTTTGCTGTGCGTTGGGATCAGTTGAAATTTGCGCGCTGCTCTGTGCGGTTGTGTTTAGCGGCGAGTAACGAATACGAACAAAATACCAATAACATTAATCATTAAGCGCACACACACACACATAACATAACAGTTGCAAGCAATTGCAAAGTGAACTTAACTAAATTTGTGCCGTTATAGCCGAGTTTACATTTTGCGGAAATTTGCGGAAAAGCGAGTACCCGAAAGAAAGCGAGAGAGAGAGAGAGAGTTAGTGACAACGAATTTTTGTAATGAATTAAATGAAACAAAAGGATCGCGTCAACAGTGTGAATATCAAAGAATCAATTAATAACACAACTCAACGCAACGCATCGCGATCGCCCACACGCACTCGTTTAATTTATGCGCCGAGCTAATTAATCAATTTGTTGAAGTGTTGCATGCGACGACAAGCACAAGAGGAACAAAGAAAGCAACAATAACAACAACAATTCAAGCAATTGCGGTTGTTGCAGTTCATTGATCTACTACGTCTCTCAACGCACAGTCACAATTTACATGTAAGCATCGGCAAAAACTAATCAAAAAGGGTATTGAGGTGGCACACCTCATTCAATTTCATTCAATCGACTGCAGTTGATTCATCCGATCGAGCCTAGCACACAGGTGCCGCATATCTCTAAGGTCAAGTTCTAAACCAATAATATATTGACTCACAAGTCCACTGGCTATTCAAAATATTTGGTAATTCACAGCCCTGAAGCATAAATCGACTCTCATATCTTATCGATGCGTAAATTCATGAACACGTCTTCGGTAAAAGGGCGGGGAAAATATTGCTGATAAGCTGCTAGAAACATTGGGCAATCCAGCTTTTCAAAAGAACCAACTAAAAGAATGCGAACGTCACAAATACACTGCAAGAAATTGGGCCAAATTAATAATATCAATATTTGCTATGTGTCATAGCTTGGCTTTAATAAATAAGTTAGAAGTTTCCATTCCCTCTCTAATTTTATTTATTCTATCTTTCTCATTCAGAACATGAATAATTCCCGCTGTGTAGCTTAGAGATTCTAAAACCGGTGCTAAACTGGTTAATAAGAATTCTATCAACAAATTAGCAAACGAAAAAGCGATAAACAAATTTTTGGTATGTTGTGAATATCAAATCAATTTATGCAAGTGAATCACATTTAGTCGCAAATAGAAATATAGAAATCGTATTAAGATGTAGCATAGGTTTCTGGGTTGCTTGTAAGCGTGTGTTCCTTAATGTTCCACATTACGTATACGTAACATGTTGATAAAAATAGCAGGCCAAAAGCAGGCAAACACTTCAAACCTAAAATGCAATAAGCTATTGATTGTTGTTGTTTATTTTCGTTTGCCGCAGAATTGCGCGTATTGATTAAACAACAATGCAAAAGCTTTCATCGTTATAGCGACTAACTGAGGCAGCATCTAGGGCAGGGAAAGAGGGCAGAGGGTGCAGAGTGGTGGAGAGTAACCAAGCGAAGCGGAGTGCCAAACAGGTGCCCAGCTCTTTAACCTTAAACCCACAAAGCGACGACCTTCAACCCGCTGTCTAATTGCCACTTCTCCCCCGCATGAACAACACACACAAACACACACATACAAATTTAACTGTTTATCATTTGCCGTATCTAAATATTCACCCAAATATACATGTTTAGTACATATACGTAAATAATCACACTGTGAACGTGAACCAATTGTGTGAGACACAGGCACCTATAGTAGGCGCAGAAGTATATAGAAATATGATTCTAGTGTCCACATTGAAATCCCCAGTGATTAGTCAATGGCAACAAAAAACCAAAAACCAAAAACAAAGACAACACAAAATGCAGACTTACGCGTATCAACAGCAAATATTGTCTCTCTTTATTTTTGTGGACGACACACCCAAAGGCAGAAAGAAAAGAAAAAAAAACATTTTGAGACTTTGCTGCTTGCTCTCTTTTGCCATATTCTTTGTTTTGGGCTCTGTGGCGTTGAAAAGTGCCCGCCACTTGTCGTATACTTGATATCACTTATCGCTCACGTTGCTGATGTCACAGCCAGACCAAATGCACTGCGCCAAATTTATGGCTACTAAAAGGGTGTTAAAGGGTGTTACACATTAAATATCATGTAAAATAAACAGTAAATAAAATGTAATAATTTTCAAGTTGCATCCTTTTTTAGTACTGCAGTTGCCAAGCGTCTTTGGCTTTATAGAGTTCATAAAAGCAAACACAGTTAGTGGCGTTGTACATGGCGTATACGTTACACTTGTCATATAATAGTGTTGGGGCAAAGTCATATCATTAAGTTGGCTATTTTAGGGCTATCATTAGAGACAAAGAGGAAGCCACAATGCTTGTGCATATTTACAGTCTAAAATTAAATTATAATAAGGTCTAAATTTAGTCGAGATTTAAGTTCAAGTGTAGACAACAAATGAGAGACAGCCACATGACTGCTGCGGCTGCAATCAACAACAAACTAACAACAGAAAAAGAAGAAGAAGGCAGCTGACACGTCAGAAGTGGCGTCAGAAGGCAGTTACTACCAATTTTTACTACGCCACACTTGGCTACAACTCGCGACTTGACGCGACTCGGCTATAACTCGACGTAGTACGCCAGCACTTCCGTTCCGTCGTTGCAGGCATCCAAAATGTGTGCCATTTAGCTCCGCAGTCAACCTGTTGGCACTTTTTCTTTGGCACAGCAAATGGGCCAACTGCTTCCGTTCGCCCTTTTGCACTTGGCCTGCTCTGATTGTTGATTGTTTGGCGGCGGCTTCAATTTCTTTTTTTACTTTTTTCTTCTCTCCTTTTTTTTATTGCACCTGTCCTACAATATGCATGTGTACAGCACACGACTGCCTGGGACCTGTATGAAATATTAATTGACCTTTTTGCAATTCTATTTTCTATTTTTCTATTTTCTATTTGCAGTGCGCAGTTGTTATTACAACTTCAGTCACGACTTGAAGTTCAAAGTGCGCCCTAGACACAACAACATCGACAGACAACAATCGTATCTGCATCTACATTATCTACAATAACAACAACAACAACAAACAACAGCTACAACATGTCCAACACCTGCCAAAGCTACGCATCCGTGTTCATAGTGATGGGCACATTGCTGTCCATACTGATGGCAGCACAAAGTGTCCCAGTTTCAACGACAACACAGGCCGAGGTAAGTTAAATAAAACAAGTAAGAAATCTAGAAACAGAGTGTGCTCGATTATGACATACACGCTACCCATTTTTAAAGAAAAACAGTCCAGCATTATTCATAAAATATACCGAATATTATACTGCAAAAATAAAATATACATCATATTTGGTATATCGATGAACTCCTATTCAGAATATACCATATAATTCAAAATATACCAGATTGTCAGCCAAAGCAGCTAAGATCCGTTTGCAGTAGGCACAATTTGCATGTCTTATATTAATTCTACAATTTTAAGCGGACAGATAGACAGGTGGACAACAAACATGGCTATATCGTCTCAGATAGTGACGCTGATCAAGAAGATGCCTCTTTCTGCCAGTTACATACATTTCCTGCCAGCACAAAGTAATAAATCTCTTCTACCTAAAGGGTATAAAAATAGTATTATATATAGTATTGAAAGAACTACACTGATATCTTAAAATGACAATGGACGACGACAAGTGGCTCGGTGTTCGGTGACTCAATGAAAATTGCCAGAATATCTATCAAAAGCCAACAGACCAAACTTGAGCCAAAGTGTTTGACAACTAATTGAGCAAACAATTCAGTTATCTCGACTGACCAGCAAAAAAAAAAAAGAACATGATAAGGGTGAATGAAAAGTAGAGAAAAAAAAATGGCAAACGAAACGAAATTAAAATTGCAAAGTAATTTAATAACCGTTTGTAAAATGAATTCGAATTGAATCCAAATCAAATTACAGCCTCAGCATGCCAATGTTAATCACATAATTGCGAGCGTGTAATTTGTTAAATTACAACAACGAGCACACACAATAAATAAGAGAACTATTCGCTTGTTATAAAGTTATTAAATGGTGCATTAAGTATTGGAAAAATATGGGGTGGTGAAAGAAGATAATGAAGCTGAATTAATGAATGAACTTCGATTGCAACACTTTTGAATTTCATATTAACTAGTTATATTTATACTTTTATTTTCTTTACAATTATTTTCTTTACTTGACAATAAATAAGGGAACTATTTGCTTGTAATAAAGTTATTAAATGGTATACTTAAAATGAATGACGTAAGAGAAATGATGCATTAAATATTGCAAAAATATGGTACAATAAAAGAAGATTTATTTGAATTACAACAGAATTTAAGTGTGAAAAGAACTTCTATTGCTACTCTTTTATTTTACCAATCTTATTAACTAGTCACACATTTACTTTTAATTTCTTGAATATTATTTTATTCATTTCCAATGGACATGACAAATCGCTGTCATAAAAGTGAAGCAATTCATGTATTCAACAGCTGCAGCTAAGCTGTGGTCGCCATAAATAATTGCATTTAATATTTAGTATAGCAAACATGCATCAATATATATTGTATATTGTTTACAGGCTTGCTTATGGTTAGTTAGTCAGACAGTGGCTGCAACACATGCAACAACATTGGCAATTATTCCACTCACATCTGCACGCAATGCATTCAGTTTATATCGCACAAATCGCACAACGCCACTGTTAACTGACCTTAGTTCCCCCTTTTGGGGGTCTTTTTGCCTGGCTGGCAGTAATTTTGAGGACAGTCTCCCCGAGCTTCCCTTTCTCATTGATTCCCTGCTCCATGTGACTGTATTAATTGCTGGTTTTGGTGTCGATCTGGTCATGACATTGCCATTGTCACATGGCAGCTGTGCCACATGCAAGCTCAACCGTCACCATGGTCCAATTAACTTTTATTGCAGCACATTTGCCAGCTAAATAATCTGCTAGATAAGACATCAACAAAACTGAATGTGACAGAATTTTTTTTTTTTTTTTTTGTGGGCAAGTTTGATCTCTAGCGCTTGTCAACAATATTTTCAATTTAAGTTGCGTTTTATAATAACTCTTGATTGATTTATTGAACGAAATATAGATAAAAAGCAGAGCTATATTGTAATTTTGTCGCTCAATTAAATGTAATTCATTCAATTTATAATAATAATAATAACTTAAATTCCCCTTTCCAAGAAATTTCCTTTTTCCAGAAATTTTCTTTTACAAGAAATTCCCTTTTCCAAATCGTGAAAGAAATTGAACTTGACAAATTCCTTTTCTAAGAAATGCCCTTATCCAAAAAATGGCCTTTTGCAAAAAATTACCTTTTTAATAGTCTTTAGTTTCAGTTCCCAAACCATAGAAGTTCAACTTGGTAATAATTTTAAATATTTATTTTTTGATAAAATAAATTCAAATATAATTTGACTCGACCTGGAATAGAACTTAAACATTATTTTCATTTTCTATCAAAAGTATTTAGACGTTAACTTTTTATTAATTTATATTCATTTACTCAATGTGAAATAAGCTATTTGTTAGTCTCTGAAATGAATTCAGCTTTTATTATTGTCTAAAATTGCATATTTAACTCGATGTTTGTTAGACGACAACTCCGCATCGTCTTCATGTTCAGTTGAGGCACATCAATGTACGATTAAATCAATAGTTTTCCGTTTGCATAAACTTAATAATGACTGCTATTAATGACTGCTAATGCCTAAGTTAAACCTGCGCTTTCATGTCATTAATATGTAGAAGCTGGAAAGAGATAGAACGAGGGGAAGAGGGCGACTTTGGCTGCTGCTGAGCTGATTATCAGCGCCTAATGCCAGCCAAATTGTTGTCATGCTTATCGTTTTGTGTGCAGCTTGCAAAATCGCAGCGATGATCCCACAAAAACAGCAGACAAATCGCTATATAAATTGCAATTGGCACGTGACGGGGGCATCGGGGGAGTTGAAGTCTTTATAATTCTCATGATTCTCCTGTTGTTGCTGCTTTTGTTGCTGCTGGCGACAAGGTTGTCACGTTTTGCGGCACAAAGTGTTTTCTCTTGTTGCACGATTGCAATCTGCATAAATTAATAAAGCAGCAGCATCAGCATTAGCAGGTGGAATCCGAGCTAGATTCGGTTTCAGTTTGAGAGTCAGACTTCCAGCCACACCTCTGAGTATGAGCCTGTGAAAAGTGTGTTCCTGTTTGCCCATTTATGTCGAGTGAAATATGTAACGAGTGCAAGTTTATCGATAGCAATTATCGATCAATTCGATCACTTTGAGCACGCGCTATGCTCGATGCGTGCTTAGAACAAAAACTGAAGCTATTGTTGCTGCTGTCTTTGTTCAACTATCGGCTAATTGATATGTTGAGCGCGTTGCCAGCAACTTGGCGCGGAACCTACATGGCCATTGGGCTGGCCAGTCGCCCAAAACGATAATGATAATGACGACGGTAATGATGAACGTTGATCGTTGATCGACGATCGTTGAATAGGCATACGTCAACATTGCGCAGCCCATGTTTGTCTCACTTCAATGTCAGACTACAGCACAAAAAAAAAAACAAAAACAATTGGCGTACTCCCACTGTTCTAAGTCTTTGCTACTCTCCAATAAATTTTGTCGGATTTCGCAAGACTTACACTGATCAAAAATAGTACTAATATCAAGATTTTGGTCTGAGAACAAAGAATTTTTATGTATAGACCAAGAACATAAAAACCTTAATGTTAGAAAACACCTATTGATTTTAAGAACATTTATGTTAATATAAGACCCAAGTTATTATTAACAAAAGGCAGATTTTATACAGTTTTAAGAATAAAAAATCGTATTATAAATAAGATAAAAAAATATGACCATTTATCTATTATTTTAACATATTATTATTTGTATTCATTCAGTTGAATGTTAATCACTCCACTTAATAAATACTTATCATCGATTCGCACTCACCCAAATAAAAACTTTATTGGAAATTCCATGAATTTCACAATTTTGTAATCTAAATCTAGTATTTTTGGTTAAATTTTGGCAGACTCATGTTCATAGTTTTATGAATTAGTTCTTAAATTATTTTAAGAACAAAATTGTAAAGACAAATGTTCTTGATTTTAGAAATTGTTCATTTTTTCAGTGTAGATCGAAGACACTGCGAGTCATGGCAATGGCTAGTCAGCTCTGTCTGGGACCACACTTGTAGCAAAGTCTTTAACAACATTTAAATCGTTTGTTCATTTATTTGTTGTTTCCCCCCAACTGCATTTGTAATGCACGATTTAATTGATTTAGCTCTTTATCTCTGTATTGCTTTCATAAATAAATGTGACTCACTTAGAACATAGATATATATATCTACATATATGCATAGTTTATGATTGTCTACCTTACATTGACATAGATTGGAATCTCTACAAATTGTCAGCAATTTGCTCTACACAAAAGTAAACACACAATGACACTGAGTCAGTGCAGGCATCGCAGCATTATTGTGATTAAGACATAATGCAACCAATCCACCTTCAATAATCACGCTTTATGTCATCCACGTTCCAATTCGAGAACTGCGACGCGTCATACGCTGCGTATGCTTAATCGAAGCCAAGTCAAAGGTTAATTGCAGCAGTCTATTGGAATGAGCTCAGGCAGCAGTTGTGCTGTCTCCGACTGACTTGCTTTTGTTTCCAGCTTAATTAAAAGAGCACCCAACGTATGTGAGAGTGAGAGAGAGGGCACTCGATGTACAACTGGTCACAACTGGCAGCACAAAACTTACTTTCAATAATGACGTATTTGGCTAATTATAATCGTTAACCAACTGGGCAAAAGTTGGAGCCCCCTAAAGAAAAGTTCCATGCGTATTAACCGCAAATTTTCGCGTGCGTCACGCAGCGCCAAGAAAAACAGCAGGAAAAACAACAACAGCAGCAGCAGCAACAGCTAGAGAAACAGAAACAGTTCCGAGACTTGGCGTCCAGCTAATCAATAAGTTAAACTAACTAAAAAAAACATATACATGCGAGTACGATGGGAAGTTGTGAGAGTGTTGCTTGATTGATTTGGGCAGCCAAATGCAAAGCTGGAAAACTCAACTGAAACTGGGAAAAAAAACTGAAAGTCACGTTGCGTTTTTTTGTGCGCGACCTTCACGAGGTGTTAACAAAAGGATGCCAAGCGGGCAAACAGCCAAACAACCAAACGGGCAAACAGGTAAACAGCTAGGTAGGCAGACAGGTAAACAACTGAACAACTGAACAGCTGAACAGGATAACCTTGCCATTTTGAAAAAGCTAAAGCAAAGCTAAGCATCGTATGCAAAAAGTAGAAAGCAAATGTTAGCAGCTCAAACAAATGATATTTTGTATCCTAAGGTCACAGCGCCATAATAGAAAAGAAAAGCACGCTCAAAAATGCGATGTTTATGGATACCCTCTAGGTGCAATAGATTCAAATATATCCTGAAATGCTTCAGGCATTACCACATACGACATGCCAAAAATACTTAGCATATAAGCAAAGCAATCGCTAAGACTTCCAAATATATTTAAAAAACAAAAATTGAAAATCTTTTAATGCTTTCTTCTTCTCGGAAAGATTCTTTTTATTGAGCAAATATTAATTTTTAAATTACAATCATCATAAAGCTAATAAAATAAATCTTTTTAAATTATTATTCCCTACAATAAAACAGACCTCAATATTCAAAATTATTTTTATTTAGTCGAGAATTTCCATTTTAAGATTTCCAATTTTTTTAGCACTCTTAGCGTATAAAACTGCCTTTATAAAAAGTAATCTTGAGATTGTATCCTTTATTTGTTGCCCAGTTAAACCGTTTTGAGGGAGTTTCTGTGAGTTCTTGGAGTTTTGCATACAACACGTTTCGTTATCTTAACATCTGCAGTTTATTTATCGCCTCGTAAATTAACGAGGAGCAAAAAGCGAGCCAAAAGGCACCTTTTCACCTGCGGGGTTAAATGTCAAATTTTTTTATGGGAATTTCGCAGCTGACAAAATTATTGGCCACCTCCTTTGGGGTCCTGCTTTACGATTTGCCGCTTTTGCCATTTAAGCCAGCATTTTTGGCCTGCTTGCTTACATTAGCCTGATTATGGAAGTTGCGCAACTTTCGGCACCTTTTGGAGGCTGATTTGGCCCAGTTTTTCATTAGTCGCCCCTCCGCCCTCCGTCCGTCTCGTCGCTTCTTGCACGTTTTATGACCATTTAAAGACCAGCTTCAATATGGCTCGCATTTCGCTTTTCACACACAAAGAAAAAAAAGTGATGTAATCATTAAGAGGAGAAACAAGCCAAACAGGTTGCAGCTCGTTAGTGATAGATAGATGGATGGTTTATAGTGTGTGTATGAGTGTGTGTGTGTCAGCAGTTTGGCTGCAATCACTTTCCCAACGTGTCTCTGTCTCTCTTTGAAATGAGGTCTAGGCTTAAAGAAGTTGCTCCTGCCGAGCAGTCAATGACCCCAGCGATGTTTGACCCAAATACTGGAAATTTAAAGCGTCAGCAGCAAACGCACCCTTATAACATACTAGCGATACCTAGACCTAGACACATATATATTATATAGTATAGTATAGTAACACTCGCACACTTCAAGCCACCCTCCCAGTCAGTCAGGGCAAATACAATTTTCTCATCAATTTCCGGTCAAGTAAAATGTAGCGCGCAGGCGAAAAAAGTAAAGCGAGAGAACTAAACGAGCGCTGCTTGTTTATAATTTATGCATGTCCTGGTCTTGTTTGGCCGGAAATAAACGGACTCTGGCACCGCCTTTCAAGGGTCAAAACACGCCAACTAACACAATTTACAGCACAATTTTCGACTCGGGGTCAATGACTGACCAAAGCCAACTCTGCAATTGGTCTAATTGCGCAGGCTTTGCTTGGCATTTCAAAAGAGGAGAATAATATGCGCAAACAGATTCATATTCAGATTCAGGATCAGGAACCACACTTAAAATTTCCGCATAATTTTTATACCCTGCTACACATAGGGTGGAGGGGTACTTTAACTTTGTGTCTCCACGAATTGTTTGGAGACATCGCCTTAATCAGCATCAACAGCCAAGACAATATAGCCATGTCCGTCTTTTTGTCTGTCTGTCTGTCCGTCTGGCCATATGAAACACTGGATCTCAGAGACTATAAGACAAAGAGATATAATTTTTTTGTATTTTGCTATATTTCGGTATATTTTACACTACATGGTATATTTTGAATGTAGTATATTTTGCACTATATGGTTTATTTTGAATGAAGTAGATGTATTTCTTCATATTTTGCTATTTTTGGTATATTTTGGACTATATGGTATATTTTGAATGCAGTATATTTTGCATTATATGGTATATTGTGAATATGTGAATGTAGTACTATATCAATATGTGTTGGTATATTTTTGTATTTTTGTGGTATCAATTCGGTATATTTTATGAACAATACCGCACTGTTTTGCTTTTATTCAAAATCAGTATCTCACAGTCTAGTGAGCTCTATAATAGCTTTATTTCTTGTTTTTTGCTTAAATTTTGTTATACTTGCAAGCATGTAAAACCCTTTAGGCCAGGCCAAAGCAAGGCAGGACAAGGCCTAGGCAGCTAGTGAGCTGGCAAAGTAGGCAAAGAGGTCAGCGATAGACAAACTGTAGAGTGCTGTTCACTCTGCACTGTTCGTAGTTCAGTTCAAGTGGCCAAGTTGCAGCAGGGGCTGTTGACATTTTACTACCCATTTGTTTTGCATTTCTAACATTGAAAACATTGTGGCACATTTGTTATTAGTTTTGTGTGTGCTGCGGCGCAAATTGATGTCAATGTCTCTCTGGTGCGTTCTCCTTCTGCTGCAAATTGAAGTGCAATTTGAGTGAGCGCCGAATCGTGAACCGAACATGCATTATAATTTCTATAATTTTGCACAGTTTTGTGTAATGCGAATGCAGATTCATCGATTCTAGTATACTTGTTGTGTATCTTTGAGTACGTGTATCTGACAGTTTATCGCAGCATTTCCGCTTCGCACTTCCGTTTTTTTTTCGTGTTGTGCTTTAATCCTCCCGATTGTTGTTTTGTGACGCATTTCATTCGCTTGAGTTCTGTGTTCAGTTTCGGATATACAAAAAGGTTCGTCAACACCTCGAAGTGATTCATTGACGAGTCAAACTGATAAGTTTGTAACGTTCTCTACGTATCTTATCACATTCACAATTATGACGACCTCTGACTGCGACTGCGACTGTGACTGCGAGTGGGCCAAGCTTATTGGCAGCTTGCTATGTTGTGACAAGCAATGCTAAGATTTATTAGCCCATGTCATAAGCTTGTGCTACGTGCACATCATGGTCGACATTGCATTGGAATTTCAATGGCCAGCGGCAACTTTCATGTAGTTCCCACGAGTTGCAGTTGCAGTTGCTTTTGCTTTAGCAGTAGCTCTCCTCATTTAATTTGTTTCATTTGAAATGCAGTAATTATGTTAATTGCACAAGTTGAGCAGCGACTGGAATGTGCAATTAACTTGCTGCCCCATCTTGCCAAACAAGGTCGCTCTGTGTGTTGCCCAAAACGCTCTCAAGTGGCACTTGAAATGCTGCAGCCACTTTTGACACAATGCCAATGCTATCGAAAAGTGTTCGACATGATTTACTGCAGCTAAGAATGATCTGTGGCAAAGGAAACTCTACTTCATATGTATTACAATGTCATTATACCCCAGCATCGGCATCGACATCGGCATCGGCAAAGTTAACAAGGCTATCGCAACAGAAGAGGAAACGTTGCGGCCGCTGAAGAGCGACGCAGATTAATTTTATTGTGTAATATTTTTGACAGCAAAGCGGAACGCAAATTGCAAATGATTTGCATATCTCGTCAGTCGCTTTTGTGACCGATTCTCACTCTCTTTGCTGTCAGATTGACAGCGTCATGTTTACAGGAAAAGCAAAACAAAAAACGAAAAAAAAAAACAGAAAAAACGTCGTGAGTTCATTTACCTTTAAGGCGAGTCTAAGGCCCTCGCCCACTCTCCACCCCCTCAGGCTGATGATCAATCGAATTTACCACACGCCAAAAAGGTAAAACACACACACATACACACACACACAGAGTAAACCACCCAGATTATTAAGTACTTAGGATGAATACTAAAATGCGAACACAAAATGTTTACTTCCTCGCTGAAATCAAATGAAATAAAATAAAATAAAATACTCATAAAAGATTGTCAATATACTACGACGAGTATAAAATAAATAAAACAAGAAAACTTAACAGTCAGCTGAGCCGACTCTCGTTTACTCCGCATTATGCAAGCGCTGTTTCGGCATCTTCTTGTCTTATTTTTGGCAGTACAACTACAGTTGCGAGTGTGTCTGTGTGTGTGTGTGTGTGTGCCACATACGTGTTGATTCTGATGAACATGTATGCCATATGCTTGCTATTCTCAGCCCATTAAAATGTGCGACACATCGAGCCGCGGCACATGTTTCACATGCCAAACGCCCAACTACGCTCAACAGCGGACTTGGCAAAATAAAGCATACAAACTGTATTTAACATATATATATATATATATATTTGTATATATACTAACAAGTAATTGCTGCAATTAGTGCAAGCAGCAGCTAAAGCTAAAGACTTGCGACTTGCGGCAATTAGACAATGTTTCTTTATAATTGTTTTTGGGCTTACCGTTAGGCGAATCTCCCAGCCAACTAACCTCGCACTGACTACACTTCCTCTTCCACTAAAGTGGAATGGGGGAATGGGGGAATGGGAATGGGAAGGAGAAAGTGTAGTCAATGCTTAGTCAATTAATCGCTCGATTCGCGTTACAATTTAATTCGACTTCAGCTGAAATCGCCATAAAAATAAAAACAAATGCGAAACACTTCCTCAACTCTCCAATAGAACTCAGCATTTTTCACACCTAAATCGCATAATTAAAGTCACGTAACTGTGACTCGCTCTGCTTTGTACGTATACGTAATGTGCATTGGTATTGGGTATTGAGTATACGCCGCATAGCCGCAAGGGGAGTGGTGAGTGGAGATGTGTGGGGGAGGGGGGGATATCTCTCTCTTTCTCACAAAAAAATTATAAAACATTGCCATGCCAAGCACTTGGTCATAAATTATGCAAGTCAGATAGTTTTATTTCTGTCGCTTTTTTTTTTTTTGTTGCTGACTTTGACTTTTGCATGCGGCAAATATATTTTTGCATATACTGTGACGAGAGTAGCAGAGAAAGGGGACAAGTTGTAGTTGGCCAAGTTGAGGGATTGCGCCGCAGGACAATTACACTTACAATGCAAGCAAAACACCTTTTATCGGATCACCATAAATCAATTGCCAACCAGCAGCTCCAGCTGGTGGCAAAACATTCCATTTGATCGTCAGCTCCTCCCTCTTCATTCTTCATTTAGTTGCCTCTTCTATTCATATCAATCATTCTCACTCACCTGTCTGTCGGTTGGCTTTCAATTTTTGCAGATCTACTTGTCGCAGTTCGGCTATTTGCCCGCCTCGGCACGTAATCCGGCCAACAGTGGACTCCAGGACAAGCACACCTGGGTCAGTGCCATACAAGAGTTCCAGAACTTTGCCGGCCTCAATATCACCGGCGAACTGGATGAGGAGACTATGAAATTGATGTCGCTGCCACGTTGTGGTGTGAGAGATCGTGTCGGCACCGGCGACAGTCGCTCCAAGCGTTATGCACTCCAGGGCAGTCGCTGGCGTGTCAAGAGTCTCACCTATCGCATCTCCAAGTATCCCAAGCGTTTGAAGCGCAACGATGTCGATGCGGAAATTGCGCGCGCCTTTGCCGTGTGGAGCGAGGATACGGATCTAACTTTCACCAGGAAGACATCGGGACCAGTACATATTGAAATCAAGTAAGTTGCAGAAGTTTAATTTGGGGAGAACTGGGAAATTAGATTACGATAAGTAAGTAGCAGAAGTTCATTTTTGCAAAGAGTTGGGGAAACAATAAGTTTTAGGTTAAATTATTTGTAATAAGGTTTTTATGAAGTCTATAAATTGAATGTCTTAATTAAGTATAATATAATATGTGCACCTCAATTTATGTTATTTAGAATTTCATCCGTTAGAAATCCAAACTATTTGATAACCCATATAAAAAGTTATTTATTATTCTTCTATTTGTGTGAACAATGCAAAGAAAAACTTAAAAATAATTGAATACGAAAATGTCATACAACTCAAAATAGAGGTCGAATTGCTTTAGATACCTGAAGTCAACATGAATTTGTTTACCAATAATCAACAATATATATTGTTTACCTATTTATGTTGTATATTATCTATGTGGGTCTTAAATTATCTGAATTACATTGCAATCTAAAGCACTACTCGACCGTAGAATAAAAGTAGGAAAAGGATATACTTAAATTGAATAGAATATGAATAAATATAGAAACCTCAATCATTATAAATATATTCTAAATTGTTTTCGATACATAAAGACAACATAATTTCTATTATTAAGAGTCAACATTCCCAATTTATTAACTCATTTAAACAGTTTAGGTCTTGAATTAAATCTTGATTCAACATAGTTTTAAAGTTATACCTTCAACTCCTTTTTTTATTAATCACTTCACTCTCCCCCATTGCAGATTCGTGGAGAGCGAGCACGGTGATGGCGATGCCTTCGATGGCCAAGGCGGCACTTTGGCCCACGCCTTCTTCCCCGTCTTTGGTGGCGATGCGCATTTCGACGATGCCGAACTCTGGACCATTGGCTCACCACGCGGCACCAATCTCTTCCAGGTGGCTGCCCATGAATTCGGTCACTCGCTCGGCTTGTCGCATTCCGATCAGAGCTCCGCTTTAATGGCGCCCTTCTATCGCGGCTTTGAGCCCGTCTTCAAATTGGACGAGGATGACAAGGCGGCCATCCAATCGCTATACGGACGCAAGACCAACCAGTACACACCCACCAACACCTATCCGGCACCCAGCACGCAGCGTCCCTCGTTCACGCCACCCAAGGTGCCACTGGACGATTCCATTTGCAAGGACTCCAAGATCGACACGTTGTTCAACTCGGCGCACGGTGATACATATGCCTTCAAGGGTGACAAATACTACAAGCTGACCACGGATGCTGTTGAGGAGGGTTATCCACAGCTCATCTCGAAGGGCTGGCCAGGATTGCCGGGCAACATTGATGCTGCCTTTACGTACAAGAATGGCAAGACGTACTTCTTCAAGGGCACACAGTACTGGCGTTACCAGGGCAGCCAAATGGATGGTGATTACCCCAAGGAGATCAGCGAAGGTTTCACAGGCATTCCCGATCATCTGGACGCAGCGATGGTGTGGGGCGGCAATGGCAAGATCTACTTCTTCAAGGGCAGCAAATTCTGGCGCTTCGATCCCGCCAAACGGCCGCCAGTGAAGGCCAGCTATCCCAAGCCCATCTCGAACTGGGAGGGTGTGCCAAACAATTTGGATGCAGCACTGCGATACACCAACGGTTACACGTACTTCTTCAAGGGCGATAAATACTATCGCTTCCACGATGCACGATTTGCGGTAAGTTTGCGCGAGTGCGATAAGCGATCACAACTGCAACTAATGTTATCGATTATCGATTATCTCTATGCAGGTGGATACGGCCACACCGGCATTCCCTAGGCCAACGGCACATTGGTGGTTCGGCTGCAAGAACACGCCATCGTCTACAGGTAATATTGTTGAAGACGATCAGGTCGAATCGGAGCAGCATTCGCAGCTTCATACCGATACGGATGGTAATGGTGATCTTGACCTGGACGCAGGTGAGTGGGATCGACTCGGCGGTAGTTTTGTTTGAATCCATTGGATAATCGACAGTTATAGCGAAATGTATCGAATCAATCAAAGTCAAAAAGATCTCATAAAACGTGTATGAGTTGTTACTTAACATACAAACTTAAAGAAATGTTTACAACAAAAATCCTTAAGAACTCTTACTCCATCTTAGATTGAGTTAGAGAAAGAATGAATTTATACAAATATTATATATGGTATGTTTAATTAAGTTTATCATTATTATATGTATGTATCGTACTCGTATTCGTACTGTAGTCAATTCTATTACTGAACTCAATGTCTGTTTTGTTCTATTACCCTAACGAATACCCGTCTGAAAAAAAACAACAAAGAAAGAAAGAAATGATTAAATACATTATTATTTTTATTGAAAACTAATTCTCGAAATGTGTATGTCGAATTTCTTCCTCTTAGTTCTTGTACATTATTTGTAATTTCTGTAGCATTTATTTACATATTATGATTTATATATTTATCTATTTTGTGGTGTTTTACTTTAGTTTGTTTCAGTGTTCTCAAACTGAACCGTCTTCAGGCTACACTTTCCACTCAACACTTTTCAATACACTTTCTAACCTATATCTATTAGTTTCTGAAATCTAACTTTATTTTATCTTCTAACCGAGTTCAATTACTACCACTATTTCTTATGCGAATAATAATTTATTATTTATTATTACTAACAGACGTTTTTATTTATTTAGGATATGGATTATTTTTCAGTTTTTTATCTAACAATGTTTTTCAATATTTTTATTTAAGTTAATAACTTTAAAAACTCTGTATAATTAACAAGGATTTTGGCTTATTTTGGTTTTGGATCTATTCTAACTTCTTTTCTCGCTAACAAACTCAATTTAGCATACCATGTACAAAATAAAAACAGAAAAAAAGGAAATTTTTTCAATAATATTCACAAAATCTTAAGAACATTTTAAATTGAAATATAGGGTCAGCAATTAATGATAATATAATATTTATATAATATCTTGCTTACAGTGTAAAAATCAAAAGAAAAACAAAAAACAAACTACTGGTCAGTCGGTCTCACTAACTTACCTCCCGCTTCCCACTTGGGGCGGTTCCAGGCAATAAACCATAACCATCAAATTAGTATTAAGGTCCCCACAACATGCACTAGATACTCGGCATGCATTATCACCTAACTAAGTAGATAACTATTTAATATAACTATAGAGTTTGGTACAAGAAGTTACTAAAAATATCTAACTATAAAAAAAAACTACTGCTAATTACTTTATGCTACACTATGCTTAAAAACAACACTACAACACTACTATCTATGCAACAACACTTTTACAACACTATTTGTTAAACACCACAAGTGATCCAGCAAGTTCCACCCCTTAACTTTGTAGTATGTACTATACCACCCTCAAAACAATATCTTAATATCTTGGTTTAAATGTAGTATTTGCAATCCTTAGTATAAGCACCCCAACTAAGTATATTTATTTAATGTAGTTCTATGGTATTATTAATATTATGTGAATCCCCACTCCACCCCTAAAAGACTAAAAACCTATGTATAAACTGTAGTTATTATTATGGCATTTCCCAACACTTTATGCGTTCGAAATTCGAATTGAAATTTAAAAAACAAAAACTGTTTCCCTCTTGGCACCTGTGGCACCAAATTCAAATGTGGCAAAAGGCTTTCTTGGGTTGCGCTTTCTTTGAAGAATCTCTAATCTACATATAGTACACATTCTGTGTACGTGTGTGCAGCACTTACACATGTAAACAGTATTTTTAATTGCATGTTTTATCAATAATACTAAAATTCATTATTTGCATGCTCCCTTTTCTCCCATCTTGTACCCTTTTTTTCCTTACTGCCATTTTAGCACACATACACAATCACACACTCGACACACGCGCGCACACACTCACATAAGTTATCCACCTTATGTTTGTATGTATGTATGTAGAATGTATGTGTGACTGTGGTGGTCCACACCCGTTATGTTATGACCCAGATTGCACGACTCAACGGTCGGTCGGCCAATTTGAATACTTAACACTGCATGCACGTGCTTGTTGTTCCCTCATAACACCCGCCCGTTCAATTTACATAAACTGAACTGAACTTCAATTTGTATATCTGTATCTGTATGTACGTTGTATGTATTTCTTGCAGGCTTTAATAAGAGACGCGGATAAAATGAAACGAAACAGAACAATTAACAACAACAACCCGCCACACTCAAAACATAATAAAACGAAAAGAAAAGCAATAACAACGAACACACAAAAACGAAAAACCAAAAACAAAGTAACGCGCGCATATCGCAATAAGCAAATCGAAAGCTTTACCACACCCGCTGCTGGCAATGAACTTCTCCTGCTTTTGCTTCTTTTTATTCTTCCTCCCACTTACTCTCGCCCCTTTCTTACTCTCTCGCTCACGCTCTGTCTACCGCTATGACACAAAAAGCCACCCCCAAGTCGGTGTGTGCGTGTGCTTGGCTCTTTGTACTTATATGTATGTGTATGTAGTTGATCGTACCGATTAGTAGCTATCGTTTATGTTATCGCTTGCTATCGTATTGCAAATTCAATCATGTAGTTACGTCACAATACGCACAGACCCCACAGTAGATGATGCACTACGTAGTGATGAAACCGCTTCAAATTATCGTCTTTGCTGAATTGTTATTTATGCGATTATCATTTTTTCCCCCCAATTTTTCTTTATTACATATCTTTCATTTCATTTATTTTGGGTGTGTGATCACGAATGTTGATCAAACAGTACCGCAAACTCCAGTTGTCAATACGAATCTGGTTCCAAGTACGGGCACGGGCACGGGTCTTCTGCCCGGCTGGATGTGGAGTCTAACGAACAGATACTTTTAGAGAGCCAACCAGTTCCTTCGGGTGTGTTCTGTCCACCAGCAACATGTCAACTGTATTAATTTTTGTATTCGTATTCGATTTAAATCGCGCGCCCTAATTTGTAATTTGTCTTTACACATACATATGAAAACATATGCATATATATATACTACATACATATGCCTGCTTGAGTGATCTCTGTCTGAAAATAATGTCACAATAATGCCACGCCCAATAAGCCTACGCTGCTGCCGAATCGCCATTGAACAAACGCCCAGAAAACAAACCAAGAATCGCCATTTGTACTCAAAAAGTGGAACAGTATGTTGCAATATTTATTTTTAAACATAAATTTTTATGATTTTTTTGTTTCTAAGTTAGTTTAGTTTTACATTTTTGGCAGTCAAATTAATTGTAATTTTTTTTATAATGAAAATCTCTTAATAGTTATGCACTTATATATGTATTTACATAGTTGTTGATTTAAGAATTTAAAAATATTTTGTGCGACTTTTATCTAATAAATTTTAAAACTTATTTCTATTTTTAAAAAAATAGCTGTCGGCGATCACCAAACTAATGATGAACCCGCTGAGCCAGAGGTTGCGGAACGTACTGGATCTGGTGCGATGTCTATATCCCAGCTGACCAGCAACTCAGCAGCCAGCGTACTGATCAGCACATTCCTGCTGTGTTGCATTTCCAAATTCATAATTAGCTAAAATACTTTTAATGTTGCGCGCATTGAGAACTCAAAACTCACAGGGCAATAAAAACAACCCAAGTAAAGTTTGTAAAATTTTACCGCACGTTGCTTAATTTGTGGGCTACCAACATATTGGATTTGTGTATTCGAATAATGATAAATAATTTTAACGATAATGAGAAGAATGAAGTCCTTACAAATATCATGTGAAACAGGTGCCTTAAATTCGTTGTTGTGTAAATACAAACAAAAACTCAGCATTAAGTATAGTTAAACTTAAATAGTTTTTAACATTCCATAACAGAAACTGAGAAAAAAAATAATACAAAAAAAAAAAAACAACAATACTGAACATGAACATGATATCAGAAATCAGGAATCATATCATAACCGAAACTTCAAGTATGTTATGAAATTAAAAACAGAACATGTTAAATATGACAATTTGCGATATTAACTATTACGAGCCATAAAAACAATATGTAAAACGGAAAAAAACGATTAAGCAATTAAAATGTAATTTAGTTTAGTTCGAGTTCTTACACTGACTAAAAGAGCGAATTGGAAACTGTTTAGTTAGTGCCACTTACAATACGAACTATAGATGTTTTTTAAAAAATTTAGAATATTAAGACTACAAAAAAAATTGATCATTAAAATACATTTGATTATTATATAAGTCTAAGTGTATGTAAGATTGTAAGTTCTTAAATCGATATTTGTTCGGGTTTAATATTTAAAACCGAAATATTATTATTATTGTATTTAATTTACGTATTATTATTGTAACAATTTTATAAAATTGTACTCTAAAAGTGATCGAAAAACATTAAATAAAAATAAATACTAAATGTAAAAAAGAAATTTACACCTTTGTAGCTTCATACGCACAATTTTGAGGAACAACACTTTGCTTATACAAATGTCCTATGTCCTATGCTTATGTATCCAAATCTTTCTCAAGCTGCGCATAAAGCCCTTCCAAATTGGCGTCCTTTGGACCCTGATTTCCTGAATTTATATTTATCGAGTGCGTTACAGATTTTGTACTTTTGCGGCGTCCGAGACCTGTAATCAACCAGCCAAAACAATTGGATGCTAAGTAAGATAGTGGTAATAATAAACACTGAAATGAATAATGAAAAATTATTGATTTTTACACTTGATTGGATCCTCGCTGCCGTCAATTGCGCAAGTAGTTGGCCTATAGGGTGGAGATAATTGATTGTCGGCCTCGGGCATTGATTCGTGTTCCGGTTCTGGCGTGCTCTGAGCAATGCCTAAATATTCATTTTCCATTTTGATATCGTAGCTGGAACAGGGGGAAAGGGAGTGTTGCATCAATGAGGACATGTCTGTGGTTCGTTCCGATTGTGGTTCGACTTTAATCGCTGTATTGACTGAAAATTTGATCCGTTATTTGTTGAAGTAATATCAATTTAGCAATACTCACCTACGCTGTTCTGTCTCATCTGTAAACTCTTTATGATCGCTTCGTGTTGAGCCATTTTCATTTTCAGCTTTTCAATCTCTTTATCACTGGCGCTTAATTTGGTTTCACGCTTTTTCTTAGCCTGCGGACTCCTACTTTGGCTCGAATCGGAGTCATTGTCATCGCTGTCAATAATGGTAATCGATTCCACGGGTGGCGGTGATATAACGCGGCATTCAGCTGTCTCATCATCTGAAGGAATTGTGTTGATGGTCAAATTGGAGTTGCCACACAGTGAAGGCGCCACCTGTGGCAAGCGCTTGCGTTGGCGTCTATAGCGCACGGTAAGGACACGATTGTTGACAGTGCGGCGCACTAGATCCTTGAATGCCTCCATTGCCGTCTCAGCGCTGGAATAGCGTACAAATGCGAAGCGTGCGCGTTTTTGGCGTTTCATGACGCCAATGTCCACGCGCGTTGAATTCACAAATGCTTTAATATCAGCGGCATTCATATTGAAGGGTATATTGCTCACATATAGCGAGCAAGGATCAATACAGTCGGCCTGCTCCGCATCGGTAAAAGTCTTAACCTCAGCATGCAAATGTCCATTGCCAAAACGTATACGATTTATCTCCTTTATTGCCTGTTCGATGTTGGCGCCTGGTTTTAGATGCACCAGACAATAGCGTTCTGCCACATTCGTCGGAAAGACTACATCCCGTATAGATTGTGAGAATTCACTGACTATGGCGACATTTATCTTGGGATCCGGAAAGCGTATGATCAATGTTGGTGTCTGTGGTACTTTCGTGGACAGCTCACGCTCTAAGGCCAATGCACGTAGCGCATTCTGACGACGCATCTCTGATTGTTCCTTGCGATTAAGTTTGGCAGCTAAATAGAAATATTTAAAATACATTGTACTTGCTTTATATTGGAAATTATGGTCTCTTACACTTTTCCATTGTTTTAGTATCTTTATCGACTTCTGATGGTGGTACAGAATCGTTGCCCAAAGTTCTTGAGTCGGCGTTCGACATCCATGAGCACAGCTGACTGCCTGCAGGCGTCTGGTGAAACATAAAAGATTCCAGTGAAGGCTCACAGCCATTGCCGGTGAAAGGCGCTACATGGTTGCTGGGCGACAGGGTTACGCTGCCCCGATCAGCGTGGATGCTATCACAGTCTGCGTGTAGCTGCATATAATTTGTTTCCTTATCCTGCTCCTGATCTTCTTGTTGTTGTTGCTCTTCCATGGCGCGCTTTGCTTCCGGACCATCTCCCAAGCCCGTTTTATGTGATGCGCGTTTAATATCCATATTCATGCTATTCCAATGAATGAAAGACAATTGAAGATTTTATGCAATTTCAAAATAATTGCTTTGAAAACACGATTTCAAACAAAATATCAGCTTGATAACAAAAATTGTTACTGTGTTATGTTCCTGACTGTGTGGCAACGCCTAAACACACAGCTGTTCACTGAGACAACACCAACACACTCATACAAAATGACATATGTTCTAGGCCAGGTATGCTGCTAATAATATTTGTGTTTGAAGGCAATATAACGTGCATAAAAACAAAGTTTTTACTAAAATTATTAATGCTAATCAAATGGATATTATAAATATAATTAGTTTAGTACTAAATAATGAATATTATAAATATTAGTATTTCATTTACTGATAGTTTTTCTTTGTGACCAGCATACTGTTCGTCAGCAAGAGCATATCAATAATAAAATGTGTGCGGCACTTTTACGAAACAGCATTAAATGCATAAATTTGAGAATAAACCCATCGGCGCTTACAAGCAGAAACATCTGGTAAATACTTTAAGTGACAATTACAAAAGAAAAGATAAATTATTTAATATTTATTTCAGCGCAAGTGCATTATGTTGTAATTGGCGCAAGTCGGCTTCCGTTGATGTGGAACGCAAATTACTAAACGATGATAATCTGCCCAATCATTATCAGTTGATTTATCGAGCGCCTATGGAGAACTATGTAGCATGGTCCAAGAATGTATCCACTGCCACTGTGAGCATAATTGGTCTCTTGGCCGGTTATCAGTTCGCCACAACCTCCAACATGTTGGACATGACCAGACAGATTGATATTTCAATTCTGATGTCGAATGAGAGTGACTTGTATTATTTTACTGTGGGATTTGTGCTCATCAACTTGGCAATACGTGCATTTGTTGCTATGTATCCTTTAAGAATCTACAAAAGTTCCGACAAGTAAAAGCAGATTCAACTAATCCCGGCAATTCCAATAAAAAATTGTTCTCTTGCAGATATGTTGCGGTATATGGTTCACAATTGCCGTTCGGGACTATTAAAAACTACTTTAGCCGCGGAGAGATTGCGGAGTACAAGAATGTGCTGAATCCTTGGAGTCATGTTATGTTCAAACTAGGCCAGCGATCGTCGTTACTTTTGGTTGACTACTTTAAGAATCCTGCTGAATTTCAAAAGCTATTCGAGGACAATGAAGAATAACTTATTTGTTTGTATATGTATAAAGTTGATTTTTTAATTACTGGTGTGTTTATTGTTTTAAAAAATATTAAACGAATACTATAGTTTTTGATACACTATTTGAATACATCGTTAGTGTGCCCCACTTAACGTCCATTTGGCTGCCGGTATACTAGTTTTCGGTATATTTTAAATACGTAATTGTTGGTCACACTGTTGCCGACTACAACACGTGCGTTGCAAACAAACAAATGCGACAGGAATGGAGCTTAAAAAAATGAAACCACTGTTAGACACGGAGCCGGAAAAAGAGGAGAATGTGGAGGAGATTAAGCCGCCCAAGCGACGCAACCCTTTCAACACTCAACGCTTAAAGGAAGAGAAGGAGCGGCGACAAAAGAAACGCGCTCGTCTCATCGTTCGCAACATTAGCTACAAATCAACAGACGATGCGTTGCGGGAACACTTTGGGCAATGGGGCACGTTGGAGGATGTGCATATTTTAAAGCGAGGCGACGGTAAGCTAGTGGGCTGTGCATTTGTGCAATATGAGACTATCAACCAGGCTACAAAGGCCATAATGATGGCAAACGGTAAAGAGCTGCTGGGACGCAAAGTGTTTGTGGATTGGGCCATCGGCAAGGATGAATATTCGGCCAAGCATCCGAAAGAAGAGCCTGCGGAGAAGAAGCCCAAGGTGGAGGTCAAAGAGGAGAGTGACAACGAAGATGAAGGCGTCGAAAGTGAGAACGAAAATGATGTGAGTGATGAGGAATCAGAAGGAGATGCAGAAGCAGAGGATAACGAAGGGCATGATGATGACGATGATGATGTAGAGGACGGAGATGAAGATGAAGATGAGGACGAGGATGAGGACAAAAAAGATATCAAATCGGATATCGAAAACGTAAAGCGCGAGAAACACATTTCAAATGATGTGCAACAAGGCTGTACAGTCTTTATCAAGAATGTCCCCTTCGATGCGGAGGATAACGATCTGCGCAAAGTGTGCCGCAAGTTTGGACTGGTGCATTATGCCATCATCAATCGTGAATCGGTATCTGGACACTCCAAAGGCACGGCATTTGTCAAGTTCAAGGCTAAAGAATCGGCTGATCTCTGTTTACAAGCGGGTACTGAGTTCAAGTTGAACGACGAGGTGTTGGATCCACATCCTGCGCTTAGTCGCGATGAAATCAAATCAAAGCATTCGGAGAAGTCCAAGGATGAAGGCAAGGATTCGCGTAATCTATATCTCGCCAGAGAAGGTCTCATCATGGCCAACTCAAAGGCTGCCGATGGCGTTTCGGCCTCAGACATGGCCAGACGTCACGAGCTGGAGCAGGTGAAAACCCAAGTGCTAAAGAATCTGAATCGGTGAGCATTGCAACCAATTATCTCATTAACGTTTAATTGAATCGTTTATTTGACTTACAGTTTCGTTTCGCGCAATCGACTTTCTATCCACAATCTGCCAATGAACTATGACAACGAGAAGATGAAGCAAATGGCTCTGACCTACACGGGATTTCGGCCCCATGAGTGTCGCGTGATGCGCGAGCAAAAGGTGACACCGGAGCATCCACAAGGCAAATCCAAGGGTTTTGGTTTCCTGTCTTTCGATACGCATCAACGTGCATTGACAGCGCTGCGTAAGCTCAACAATAATCCCTCTATATTTGGAGCTCAACACGTAAGTTATGAATTCTCGCAGTAATGTTTAATATTTGACATTTCAATTTCCTCCAACAGCGACCAATTGTGGCCTTCAGTATTGAGGATCGAGCTGTGCACAGAATAAAAGAGAAACGCAACGAACGCTCGAAGCAAAACAATCCCACATACAAAACGAAGCTGGAGCAACGTAAGCAGCGACGTGAAGAGAAACGTAAGGGACAAAAGCCTACATCAACGACCATAGCGCCGCAAGACGATAACAAGGTTAAGCTGCAGAAGCACATCAAGAAGCTGGAGACGGCGCGAGCAGCCAAGGCAGAAGGCAAGCTGCAAAAGCAGGAGAAACAGCGCAGCGACGTCGAGGGGGATTATGTGGGCACAGCTGCCAAGCCAGGCACATCGTTGCGCATGAGATCTAAGAAGAAGATCATGGAGCAGGCGCAGGAGCACATGAAGCGTGTGAAGACAGAGAAACGCAAACAGAAGAACAAGAAGATCCGGGAAACACATCTGGCCGAGCGCAAGGCAAACAATCGACCCAAACAGGGACGCAAGAAGGAGAAGGACGAGTTGCGACCACTGATAAACCGTTACAAGGATATGATTAGTGGCAACGAAGGCGGTGGCGGTATCACGGGCAGCAGCGGCAAAGTGAAGAAACCCAAGCGCACCAAGTGGTACAAGGATTAGGTTTCCTTCCTCTGTTATTGTAGATTACTAATTAAAGATATAAAAATTTTACAACAGCAGTTGTATTTTTACGGGGGTGAGCAATGCTAAAAAGTTATTGAGAACTGTGTGAATAAAATGCATTGAATTACTAATGGAAACAAGATTTTATGCATGTTGTAAATTACAAGTCGGGCAATCAGCCACTCCAATTACACTAAGCAGACCGCATCGTAACGCATCGCATCTATTCCAGCCAGAAGAAGCGTGAACCATACTTGGCTGGTGGCGTTGGATAATCGGCTGGCAGTCCGGGTGTGGCATCGGGATATACCGCGATTTCCTCCTTCTTTGGTTCCTCGCGGGCCGTTTTGTGGACCTGTGAAGCATAAATTCCATATAGTATTTGACGATTTCAAATAGTTTTCTTTAGACTCACCTTGGCGCGTGCAAAGTAACCGTAGGAGGGACGATCCCAGTCAAAGTTATCCTTCATGCACTTGTCGAAGACACCCTGAGTCTTGCGGCAACTGAAACCAATTTAAGTATGAGCAAAACAACTACTTAGATTAAGAACCGACGCTACTTACTGGCTGAAGGCCATTGTGCCGCTGCTCTTGTCCAGACAAGTGGCGTATTGCATGAATTCCTCGTGACAGGATTTCTTGACTTTGCGGAAGAAGTCTAGGGCACAGCTGGTCACGGCGCGTCCCTCACCCAGGCAGGCACGTGGATCGTCCAGCTCCTGGCGACATAGCATAAACTCCTGGAACACACACACACACAAAGTGCACCAAAGTAAAACGTAAACAAAACAAATCGAACATCGGTTTTGAGGTTAGGTTATATAACTGACTCTAGCTGAATTTTAGCCGCAAACTTTGTTCATAAATGAATTAAAAACACTTGTGATGTACCACTGTCCTTGGCTGAACTAGAGTTAAGTTATTTTCTATTTATATTAAGCGGTATACTAACATTATTGGCATTCTCGCATTGCTTGCCTAAGTGAAAAGAGCCAGCTCGGAGTGCGGCCGATGATAAGTTTAGCTCCTGCACGTTCAGCTCCGATTCCTCGGGCAGCGTTGTGTTGCTTGTGATGACCATTGCGTTGCAGTTGTGCCGCCCGTAGCTTCAAGGCTTAAATTTGAAACAAATACGCAAATTGTTAGGTTTTACGAGACAAAAAAATCTCGTTTCCAGCTATACAACAGCTGTTTCCCTATCGTGCTATCGAGCTATCGATTGTCATAACCGTTTGACGCCATCGCGATTGGCAACTATGATAGCTCGCTTATTCGATACTTTCATTTGCTATCGATAGCTGTAAATGTCAGCGCAAGATTCAAAAAATAGAAAATATATAACCATTTTTATAAATGTAATTGCAAATTCTTTGTAGAAAAATGAACTCTTGTATGTTTAATGTGTTGCTATTTATTGCACTACTGGGCGTATGTGCTTCGTTGCCCAGTGGGAATCAGGTAGAGAAGAATAATAAAAACGTTAAAACGCTCAAATACCAAAGCTCTGTGAAGGAGATTGTCAAGGACTTGATAACAAATTGGAATTCACCCATTGTGTATCTCAGGAATCGCGGTTACCTGAAAGCACCACAAATAGATTTTGATATGTTCCGCAAGGACCTGGGCAAGAAGGCTAAACGAATGTCGGGAACTAACGAAAATGGCAACGATCTTGGTGAAATGTTTCGCTCACTCTTCGCCTCGAGCGACATTGCAGGCATCTCGGATAAAATCAAATCCAAACTGGGCGTTGGTTGGGACATGGATAAACTGAAGACATCAGTGCGCAACGAAGCATCCAAGTTCTATGAACAGTTTTACAATAAACGCAGTCAACAAGTATCGAATGGTCAGCAGGTTGAAGAAAGTGCCGATATTGACAAACAAGTGGCTCAGTTATATCCTTCAGTTATTCCCAGTGCAAGCAATCAGCAAACCGAAAAGGATGAAAAGAAAGAATCACTTGAGCCAGCCGTTCATAAGGAAGCCAAGTTTCTTAGCGGCATTGCCAAGCTTCTGACCAACCGTGAGCTAATGGGGAAGGTCAAGTCACAGGAGTCCAAAAAACCCCTAACAGCTGAGCATCCCAAGACACTATAATAGTTTTTGTGCATGTTTTGAGTTTAGTTCTTGTTTGTGTAAATTGAGTCCTGCATACATATTCAAATTGATTAGCGAACTGATTAATTAAAACAAGTTTCTATTTGTTACACAAATTTGATGAATCATGTGAGTGTGACGTTTGTTTATTAGTCTAATTTCAAATGCAGCACTGACTGCGCAAATTCATATCCAACAGAGATGTCCAAATGAATTTTTGCATGACTTGGATGTTGCTAAAGAAAGCATTACCAAAGTGGAAATGGTAGGCAAACAATTACACAGTATTCTTGCTTACAAACAGCTAAAAGAGCCTTGTCGAAAAGAAGCTTATTAAAAAGTCACCTGAAACCATTTAAACAAAAATTTAACACTTGCTTAAAATCCATTGCGACGGACTATAAATTGCCGAAATTAAACTGAACTTGTTTACGCAAAAAAAAAAAATAAATAAATTTAAAACAAATATACGTAAAATCTATTTTTGGTAATAAATTGTCGAGCCCTTCAGCGCCAGACAGCGGCGAGACGAAGTGTGAAGAGTGGTCGTCATTAAGCCATGGCTAAGAGCAACTTGGATTAAACTATGCAAATTGATATATCAATTGGTTAAGCAAATCATTAGCAGCGATTAATTAAAACTCGTTTTGTGAACCGGAGCAGCGACTTTTGCAGCTCTGGGGTATAAAAAGCGGATGCCCCTCTGATATTTGTTGAAATTCGTAGAACAAAAAAAAAATGTTGAATCATGTGAGTGTTGAAGCGTACTCAAACCTCTCTGCAAATTGAATTTAATACATTTCTATACTCGAACAGAAACTCTTCGTCTGCATCTCTGGCCTGCTGCTTGCGGTGCTCCTGGCCAACGTCAATGCTATCGAGGAACCGGAAGCCACGCTGATCAAGGAGGTCAACGAGCAGAATCTGAATGGAGCGGGACTCTTCAAGAGTCAGGTGGAAGTGACCAATGGCATCAGTCAGAGTTCCGAGGGTGATGTGAATGGCATCAAGGGTGAATACTTATTGCCTGGCCGAGATGGCGAGCCTCCCGTACGTGTCACCTACAGAGCTGATGCCTCGGGTTTCCATGCCGATGTGCACGAAGCGTAATTGTAATTAACAGTCTTGTTTATAAACAATAAAATACTGAAATCGAACAACAGCAGCAGCAGCAATAACAACAACTAAATGCGCCACAATTTATTTTTCGGGAGGCTCTAAATTATGAGGTTGCGAGCCTTCAATTAAGTACCGATCGGCATATTAATATGCCTGTGAAATACAGGTAAAATTATTAATATTGACGTGCTAATACATACAACTGGTTCAGTTGGGATCGGTATAAATACCTTGAGCCTGACACTGACCCACCAACAGTTGCCTTACCCAACTCATCATGTACAAACACGTAAGTTGCCTTCAAGCAGCCGTTGCCTACTTAATTGCCACGCCCCCTCGGTGTTGTTGTAGCTCTTCGTTGTGATGCTGCTGATCGCAGTGAGCTGTGCCCACGACGATGATGCACATGCTCAGGCGCACGAGTCCAAAAAGGAGGATGGCCACGGCAACTTCGCTTATAAGTTCGACATCACCAACGGCATAGGTGCCGAGGAGGAGGGCGATGAACACAACAATGTGCATGGCCAGTTCCATTTCGTGTCGAAGGAGGGTCTGCCCATTGAGGTGTCCTACACGGCCGATGAGAACGGTTATCATCCACATGGCGACTCGCTGCCCACACCCCCGCCCACACCTGAGGCCATTCTGAAGGCGTTGGCCTACATTGAAGCGCATCCACGCAAGGAGCCACTGCCACAGCTTCCACATGGACATGGCAGGCATTAGGTGGCTGGCTAGCTTCAGCTCCATTTGCAGCCATTTTCCCATTTCTCGCACATTCAATTGCAATTGGATGCGTCTCCATCAGTTGAACATAAAAATAAAACTTTACGACGCAAGATTTCCACACAAATTTCAATGCAAAGCGACTGCTTGGAAGAGTGAGAAACCCTAACTCTAACCCTAACCCTTCTGTGTGTGTGTGTGTAGCAAAGCAAGTCCATAAAATACGCATTGTCATATTAAGCAGGATGGAGGGAGGAAAGGGAAAGGCAGCCGGATGGGATGATGGCCATTGAGAGGCCATTGTAAATGTTAAATTCAAATGCGACGAGTCCATTGTACATCCCTGAAATGGGCGCCATTTCAGCATGTTACGGAAGCGACAACTTAATGTGATTCCAAAAGCGTCTTTAACGCAGAAGCCATTCTTACGTTGCTTTTGTCCCAATTGAATCGACTTCCATGTAAAACTTCATATTAATTCTATTACACAATTCTGTTTTGGAATCGAGACACAAATACACAAATGATGTCTTACAATTTTGCGGGATTGCGTGTCAGCTCCATGTCCACTGAGGTGGTATTCACCAGTCGACGAATAGCATCAAATTTGGGATTGTTCTTGTCACGCACCAGATCAAAGATGACGCTCTCGCTGGTGGTGATCACACAGCCAGCCTGACGCAGACGTTCCAGGGCCAAATCCCTATCCTGGTTGAGACGCGAGCAGCAGCAATCGGCCACGATGTAGACATTAATGTCTTGCTCCCGCAAATCAATTGCAGTCTGCTCCACACAGATGTGAGACTGTGCAGTAAGAGATGAGGATTAATAGAGGGGTTAAAGGTGTTCTATTAGAGTTACTTACCTCCAGGCCGTAGAGCACTACATCCTCTGGCTTCTCGCCGAAGATGTCCTTGATCACGCTCTTCACCTGTGGCGTCATCATGCTGAAATAGGTTTTACCCAGCACGATCTTGGCATGCGCCACATCGAGATCAGCAACTGTTTTGCCCAGTTTCTCGGGATAATGCTCGGTGACAATCAAGGGCACATCCAAAGCTTTGCCCGCCTTCGTCTGTAAATCGAACATGCTTAATCTGTCTTAATCTCAATCTTCGATAAGCAGCTTTCAAAGTTCACTTGCCAATTTGTCCGCATTCTTGACCATTTTATCAAAGAGCGGCATTCCGGGACGGAACTTTTCCTGTATGTCGCACAGCAGGAAAAGCGTTTTCTTTGGGTTCAAGTGACAGCGTCTTAAAGCCATTTTTCTCGTTAATTAATTCTATCCAATAAATGCACTTTACTCTTCAGCTGCTCGGAACAAAGTGTTGTGATTATCGATTGCCGCTTTATCAAAAACAGCTGATGCCCTGACGAACCGGTTATTGCAGATCGCAAGCGAAATATCGATTGCACGTGTTATATCGATATGAGCTATCGCGTTGCAAGAGCAAATAAATTAACATAAATTTACGAAAATTATCAACTTACCTGAATTTTATTGATTTTCATAAGTCGTTAATGCTGTTTTGCATATACTTAAGTTGAACGTAAAATGCATTAGACGGCACTTAAGCCTCGACAGTTAATTAAAAGCACAGCAGGCAGGCACATAGCGCATACGCCCCGTAGGCCGAAAGTCAACATTTATCAACCAGACGGCACTAATCTCAAATCCCAGACCCACTAGCCAAGTGTGTGCAGGCAGCCATTTGATGCCACTCAACTAGGGCCGTTGATCTCAAACCCCCACGTGGCAATTAAACTAAATTGTGTAGACCCAGTGAAACCGCACACAGGTAGCAGATTTATATTCATAAGCTCAGACTCGGTCTCAGTCTCAGCCCACAGCGTTGCGGAGCTCAGAATATTCTCGATGCCTTGTGCCTTATGCCTTAGTGTGTAAGCAGTTTGGGGGCATTTATAATTGAATTCCTTAATACGAGTACGCACAATCGCCTGACTGACTGACTGACGGCATGCCAGTCTGAATGCCTGCCTGACTGCCCGGATTTCCCGCCCAAAAAGCAAGGCATTATAGTAATGAAGCCACAGTCAATTTCAATAACGCAATCAAATGCGTGCAATTTCAAAAACCACAAAACCCAGAAACCGAACAGAGACCCAAATGTCCATTGCCCATTGCCCATTGCCCATTGGCTCACGCACTGTCTGCAGAGCAATGTGAACTGCTTTTGGTTAACTTTCGCATGCCAAACACGTAGTTTGCCGTACCGTATAGAAGCAGCTCTCTCTCTCTCTCTCACTCCTGGACACATGCCACGCCTTGATAATGGAATGGCAATGACCATTGCCCGTTGCCCGTTGCCCATTTCCTATTTTCCATTTCCCTTTGGCTGTCGTCTTTGTGAATCGCATGCATATTTCAGTAATTTACGCTACCTTTTTTTTTGCCTTTGGATTTTGGCTAAATGGGCGTAGTTTTACCGTTAACCATCCACCTGCTTGGATACATATTTTATGACTTGCCGAAAGTTACGGGTGTTGCAATTTTAAAAAGCCCAAACTGAATGAACCACTCAAAATCGTGTAACCAAAAGGATCTGCTCTTGTGAAAGTTTGCACTCGACCTGGATATGAACACTTGATTTTTGTTGCCACTTTTTGGCATTTGCACAATAATACACTTACCTGTGACTCTATAGAGAGACAGTGCTACAGTGCGAATTCTTGTTGACAAACTCAAAATGTATGCTGCGTTATTGATGTAGAATTCAATTTGTGGCTTAAAAGATTTGCATTACGCATAACACTTCTGTAAAACTTATATTTAGAAAAAAAGGTTGCGATGAAGTTCTAGTTAATAATTTATATTGACTTAATGTTCCATTTTACAACAACAAAAGGGATTATGAAACAAAAAACAGTTGTGTAGTTTTGTTTCCGTTGCACTGCTATTTCAAAGTTCACAGCTGTACTTACAGAATTTCGATGTGACACTTTTAAGTGAGCTGCGGAAACTGATATGGTTTTAATGTATATCTGATTCACAGTCTGAACTCTAATAATCTCTTAGATTTTACCATCTTAAATAAACTAACATAATAAGAATTTAATACAGTATAAACCGTTTAAGCGTCGTTATATTTTACTGCAAATTTAAGCGTTAATATTTTACCCTGAAATTTGCAGTAAAATATAGAAGATTTCAACTATATGAATAGTATAAAAATTACAAATTATATTATCTAGTGGGCATTAGCAATTTAAATAGTTATATCGTATAACTGATACGCATTCAAGGCTATAACAGTAATCATATAAACATATATTCCTTAAATTTTAGTATGCCAATTTACTTTTAACTAGTATAATACTAATACATTTTTAGAGCTTGAACTCAGTTGCTACATTTGGCTTTGATTTGTGCACATCAGTATAACAGCACGTACAGCTGTGTTAAAAGTAGAAACTTCTAGTAGTACACTCGGTCTATGCCTGTTATATTTTGAGTAAGCATTCGAAACTGAAATAGTTTTGTTCTATAACTGAAACGCAGACTTCATACACAGTTTGCATTTATGCTATTAACTCCCTTTACCATTGCTAGCAAACACATTTATATAGATTTTTTGTGTAACGGATACACAGTCTAAATTGTAATAGTTATCATAATATGTGTATATCATAATACAAATATATTCTTTAAATTATAGCATACCAATTAAATTTGCATAATAACGATTCGTTAGAGTTTATAGTGAAATTTGCAATCAAGTATAACAGCACGTTCAGCAGCGATTTACACTGTATAACATGTTAGTACTCTAGCTTCTACATTTATTCTATTGACGCTCTTCCCCATTGCTAGAAACCACATTTATTGTATATCGAATGCGCATTCTAAATTTTAATAGTTAATATAATATATATATATATAATATACAAATATATTCCTTAAGCCAATTAAACTTGAATATCAACATTTCAATGTCATAAAAATGGTTTAAATTCATCGTTTGATTTTATAGTAAAATTTGCAGTCAAGTATAACAGCACGTTCAGCTGTGTGGTTAGTGCATTAAGCTGTATAATATGCTAGTAGTACACTCGTTCTATGCCTTGTGCGTATAACAGATTGCATTTATGCTATTGAATCTCTTTTCCACTGCTAGCAAACACATTTTTGTTCATTATAGTGTGGTTTACTTGTGCATACTCACATATAATAGTGCTCATAGTGCTTTGTGTGTGAGTGTGCGTGTGTGTTTGTATACTGTATGTATGTAGTGCATATATATGTAGCTATCTGTATTCATAGCGCCACACGCTAGTCGCAGCCATTTCGGTTTTCAATTTCATCGCCATTTTCGCTTGAATGCGTCGAGAGTAATTTGCATTTTTTATTTGCTTTTATTGTCCTTACACGAGACGTTGGCAATTTTTACAGCTCATCCCATGGACAGAGAGAGACAGAGAGAGACAGAGAGAGAGAGAGAGGCTGGCACAGGTTGGCATCGGAGAGGTGATAATGCTAATAATAAGTTGACTCAATTGCCACAACAAATTTTCAGTTGCAACAACAACAACAACAATGAGAACAACTCGAACTCATTTGCAGGGCAAATTTGGAAATTGAGCTCGTTGGAATGAAAAGGAAAAACAATTTAAGTAAGTAAAATCGAAAATGCGACGTTTTTGTTTCGCATTGTCTGCAACACACGCATACACCATATGCTGTGTCTGTGTGTGTGTGTGTGTGTGTGTGTGGGTGAATTTTTATGTGATTTCTACAGTCAACAACTTTTAGAAAATGGCAAAAGCTTTCTCAAGCGCAAAAGGGGGCAAATGTTATGGCATTTATTTACAGTATTCAAGTACTCACAAACACACACTCACATTCACTCACTCACTCAGGACGCAACTCGCACTCGTTTTCGTAGTTATATTCGAATAAGTGAGAGAGAGAGAGACTCTTGTCGAGAGCATTTGATGCAATTTATTCAATGAAATGTAAATGCGACACAATTGTTACAACTAGTTTACTTGTAGTAATTCTTGATTGCACAATAAGCAAATGCCATTTAATTTCGATTGCGATTTCCCATTTTGCCAGTTTCCCATCTTTCCATTTTCCCATTTCCCTTTTCGCATTTGCATATTGTGCTCTAGGCATCAACTATTTGCACAATATGTTATGTGACTTTTTGCCATATGAATTCTAATGTCAAATGGCAAAATTCGTTTCGTTTCGTTTCGCTTTTGTTTTCCCCATTTGCCACTTTTGATGCATGCTCGAAAGTTTTGTGCGAAAACTCTTTACAAACTGTACATAAACAGTTCCCTTGTATATCTTATTGTTCGCGTATATTTCGCCATATTACATTGGATTACGATCCATATACTATATACGTATATATAAATTCGTATTTGTATTTGTATTTGGGTGAGCTTAACATGTCACCCCTTCAACGTGACTCCGTCGATGTCTCATCCTGAGTTTGTATCAACGATTTTCAAATTGGCAACCAACTGATATGCCAAACTACGCACGTTGATGGTTCCACACAGTTCCCAGTTCCCAGTTACGAGTTACGAGTTACGCGTTACCAGTTCTCAGTTCCCAGATCTCCCCCCTTTCACAGTTTTATATGTGCGTATATAAGTATAAGGACATGCTGGCATTTCTGTAGGCAGCTTCTGTAGCTAATGCTTGTCACGTTTGCTTCAACGTTTGACAAGGCAAATTCAACATACCGAAAAAGAAAGAACAAAAACGAATTGCCATCTTCTTGTACCAGGCGAAGACTGAATGTCCTTTAATATAAATATAATATTATTATATAAAGTGTGGAAATATATACAAGAAAACATATTAGTTAGTGATATAAATATAAAACTGATGTGGTTTCATTTAAATATATATTAATCGTAAAATAAAAAATAAATATTCTTAAGAACTTAAGAATACTGTTAAGAACACGTATATAATAAGTATAAAGTTAATTAGTTAGTTTTCTATTAAGTGATATAAACTAATGTGTTTTCATCCGGCAATCGTAAAATATCATATTAATATTCTTAACATAAGAACACGTATATTTTAAAAGCATCAAAGCAATTAAAAAAGTAAGAAGGCTACAGTCGAATGAACTCGAGATTCCCGATTCCCATTTTCAATAAAACCAGATTCTACAAATATACCGAAACTATACCACAAAAGTACTTAAATATTCCTAAGGCGATAAGTCGATAAAGTATTACATTTTAAATATACTAAAGAAATATGCTAGATTGTCATTCAAATGAGCTAAAATTGAGAATCTTCTTGAAACCCGATTGCAGTAGTCTTTATTTGCTATACAAAGGTACTTCCTAAATATACAATTTGTATTTGATCACAATCAAAATCTCAGGTATCTTAAATACAACAGTTATTATTGTATGTAACAAAAATTGCCACTCTAGCTTCATTTGTTATTCGAAAAAGGTTGATATTTCTTTCTCTTATAGTCTCTGAGTTTTAGGTCAGACGAACATAGCTGTTGACGCTAATCAAGAATATATATCTTTACTTTATAGTGTCCTTCTACCTATTATATGCATTTCCTGGAGGGACAAAAGTATTATAACATATAATATAATACCCTTCCGCTCTATGGGTAACTATGGGTAACTGGAATAAATAGTCGCTTAAATGGTTTATTTAGGGCATTTTAACAAAAATGGGTAATTAGAAACTAAATAGAATTAAGCCCGAATTAAATTTCTGATTTGTAATCCCCTTTTCAATTTAGAATTTATATCTGTGTGTAGAATTTTCTATGTTTATTTATTGATTAAAAGGTTAATTATCATTTTTGGCTAGCTAAATATTAGACAAATTATTCTCACTTTCATTGAACCTCACATTATAAAAATAAAAATTTAAAACTTCCCCGTAGAATAAGCTAAGAATTAAGAAATATATATAACATAATTTGATAATCATCAACAATGGTAAGCTTTCTAATTAGAAATCAACAAATATCTTTTCTGAAGCATTTACTTCGATGTCTTACTTCAGTGTCTTAAACGTGATATGTCCAGTCAATAACACTTCACGTAAGAGTATAAAAACAAAAGAGAGCGCGACAAACGCATACAACAGCGGTTGCAGAGGTGTATTCAGCTAACAACTGCAAGATACCCTGTACTCAATTGAAATCCCAAAAGGTGTTTATTACATAGAAATTTGGTTAAAGTCTAAAATTCCAAAATAACTTTAAATTATCAATTACAAAATATAGCAGCTTCAATAGTGAACATCACCTGCAAACAATAATCAAATACAACCCAATTTTACAGCTTAGACAAAGGGTATTCAACACAATAAAAAAGAAAATCCACACATTGCCAGAACAACAACAGCAGCAAGAAACAAGAAGAACAAGAATAAAAAAAAAAGAAAATGATTTTCACAGGTGAATTGGAAAGCGCGTAATGTTGTAATGTTTGACTTGCCAACGGGCACGTGAGCCATCGCCAGTTTCCAAACGAATCCCCAACTCCCGTCCAGGTTCGGTGTGTTCACATGTCGCAGCGAGTCAAGTCAGCGCTAGAGAGGGAGGTAATAGAATGGATGGCAAGGGCAACGTGGCGTATGGGTAACGCGACGCGCCACTTTTGCAAATTGGATGAAAATCTTTGGCTTTTCAGCGCGCTGTCAAAGGACAAGACTCTACACACACACACACACACACACACACACACAGACACACAAACGATTGTCGATGCATTCGTCTGAAAATTGACATGTTTTGATGTCGGCGCCACTTTGACTTTGCCAAGCAAGTGAGCCAAGCTTTTGCTGGCTGCAATTCTAACTTTGTGCGCCACACTTTGTGTGCTCCAGGCTGTGGCAATGTCAAGAGGCAGAAACTTGTCCATTTGCCCATTCGTCATGCCTTCTCCCACACATGAGAAAAGTATAAAAAAAAAGGACTTGCAACATAAAACTTATTGCTACACCTACACACGAGACGCACTCTAGACAGGAGCTAGATCGAGGGTGGAGCGAGAGGTGATGGGCGGCTACACACAAGTTTTTGGCCAGCTTCTTTCTTTTTTTTTTATTATTTTTACTCTTTTGTGGACTTTGGATTATGTTGTAAACTTTTCAGTTGCGTAGCTCACGCAACAAATAAAACAAATTCGAGTTTCAAGTTTCCCAAATTTATAAGTCCATGTGGTTCGTTTTCCGAGATAGAGGCGGAGGTGGAGGCGGTGGCGGTGTTTGTGTGTGTGAGCTTGGGGCTCACCTTAAATAAACTACTTGCCATATGCTGCCGTATGCCCTGAGAAATATATTATACTCGCACTCGCATTCGCAACTCGCATTCTTTTGCTCCCGTATGCTATCCTTTGGCCAAGTCAAGACAGTCAGGAGAGCCACGGCAGCAGGCCAGGTCGTTGTCGTAACTCTTGACGGCATCTGCTTGTCGTCCTTTTTTTTATGGCTACAAAGAGCAACAGACAGTTAAAACATGATGCTGAAACTTAAAGCGCTTCAGACTTCTTCGTCTTCGGTCTTCAGACTGCCAACTGGCAAATTGGAAGCCTCAGATTGCAACTCAGCTAAGCTAAGAAAAGCGTACACTGAGCGAAATCAAGCAAATGCCATCCAAAGTGCAATGCATCAAAATTATTGCTTTTCCAACGATTGCATTTTATGGCTAAATAAAGTGCCGAGAAATTTATGGTTGATATTTATGTTAAAGTTTTTATCTTCTTTAAACATTTATTTTACTATTTTTAAAACTGTATTTTTGTTTAGTTGGCATCTGAATTTCAGCTTCTTTATTTGAAAGAATAATTTTAAATTCCTTTTTTCTTATATTATATTTTTGATATATAATATAATATACAATAATATGTATGTATAATGATTATTTGTTATTATAACTATCTTTTTCAACCTGAATTTTATGGGTTTTGACTCATGATAGCGTTTTTGGTACATACAATATAATAACTATAATCCTTATAATTCCTGAAAGTTTGTTTTCGATCAGATAAAAAATGTATAAGTTTTTTAAGAAATACTTTTGTATGCTTTGCCTGACAATCTGGTATATTTAAGTACGTTTATCTGGAACATTTAAGTATATTTTGAATATGACACTTTTGCAATATACCAAATACATTGATATATCTGTATTTTAGTATTTTTGCGATATATTGACTTAATGTATTTCAAGAATAATAGAACACTGTTTTGTTTTCATTAAAAATGAATAGCGAGTATCTCACAGTCGAGAATTAAGAAAGCTTAATCGTACATGTTTTCAATTTCTTTATCTCAATTTCACTTAAATTCATTGATAATTATTTTCTGAGAATTTTTCCGTAATTAGTTTCATTACTAAATATTTTGAATTGAAAATTAAATTTTTATTTAATTGACATCGCAATTTATGATTCATTAAATGAAAAGTATTTACTAATTGCGATTATAAAAAAACGGTCTTTGTTATTCTTAAAAATTCATTATGAGTATCAAAATATATTATTTATAATACATATGTAAGTATTTATTTTTGGTAATTGAATTGTTGTTTGCTTGAACCGCATTTTATTTCATTCTTCAAATCCAGCAATGTCAGTATTTGCTTATTAAATTAAATAAAGTCTTAAATTATTCAATTCTTCTTCTCTAAGATCTGCTTTTTCTAATATTCGACATTATTTATTTAATTATTTGGTTGGCGCTTTGAAAATTGTTTTTCGCAGTCTCTGCTGCATTTTTGCATTCGCAAGGCTGGCATTAGTTTGGTTTAACTTTGCTTAACTATTTGTTTTTTCTGCTGTTTTTCCTTAGCCATAAATGTTTTATAACTGACAACAACTTTTTCCATTTTTCCATTTTCTATTATATTTGTTTTTTTTCTTTTTTTTTTTTTTGGTTTGCGTACCCCACTGTGCGGAACAGTTTGCTCCCCACTGTGCGTCTCAGCTTGCACATCTCTTTTGGCTTTCTGTGGCCCATTGAGGTTCATTGAACCAAATGCTGAGCGCATTTCCGTGTTTGCGTTTGACTCTGAGGCTGCTTAGCAGCAAATAAACTTTCACCCTCCTCTTGTTGTTGTTGTTGTTGTCGCTGTTGTTGTTAGTTGTTGTTGGTGCTTCTGTTGCCGTTGCTGTTGCTGTTGACATGACGCTGCGCCAATGCACTTTGAGTGGCCACCCAAAGACTTGGCCCAGTCTGGGGCCATGATAAATGTGCACATAATTATCCTTTGAATGCGCTCAGCCAAAGAGCATATGTGTTTGTGTGTGTGTGTGTAAGCTGGAGACACTACTCACCTGAATAGAGAGATAGAAGAGGATGGCAAATGCGCTTGAGCAAACACACGCGACGACGTCTTATTCAGTTGTGTTTGCAGAGCCTTAAAGCAGCAGCAGCAGCAGCAGCAGAAGCTGCCTTAAGGGCCGATCCATGTCTTAATTAATGTTGCATAATTAAAAACCAGACAAGCAACTACAACACAACAACTACAACAAACAAAAAAATAAGTAAAGGGTACGAATAAAGCAAAGCGAAAGCAAAGTAAAACAAAAACTTTGCTAAGCATCTACATAAAAAAAGGAAAACAACAACTAAAACAAAACAAGTTGAAGAAATAAACAAAAACAAAAAAAAAAAGCAAGCTTATACGAAAGAAAAATTTGTAGGTGCTCATAGGAGTCCCAAAATAAAAAGGCCCAAAGGCCCCGAAAAATAGGGGCTCTCAAAGCCAAAGGCCAAAACCAAAGGCCACAAAAGTGCACAAACGCAAAGAGGCGAACAAAGCAGGTGTAGGCGTGGCACGTGTCGCGATGTTAAAGTAGTTGTTTCTTGTTGTTGTTGTTGTTGTTGCTGCCGCTTGGCTTGAAGTTGACATTGTGCCACCTACGCAGCGACGCGACGCCAAAATGGGCGCGTGCCCCTTCAAATTGGCGCCAAGTTTTAATTATTCCATCATATTCATAAACTTTTTATGCTCTCAGCTTGAGAGCAGACGAAGTGCGAGGCAGGCAGCAGGACTGCCACTCATTATGTGCGTCACACACTCAACTCTGCCTCCGCCTCTGCCTCCCCTTCCTCCTTCCACAAGCTGAAGCTGTGTGCGTTGCTGTGGCTTTGCCTCAAGCTCCGACTTTGACTCTCTGACTGTGTGTGTTTGCGGCTGAGCTAAACGACAACAAGTGCTTATTGTTGTTGCTCTCTCTCGCTTGCTCGTTGTTGCCATTGTTTTTCGGTGTATGGCCAACAATGGCGTCTTGAACAGCGCTTTCCCCTCTCCTCTGTCTAGCAGCATGCTTGTGACATCGCTTGGCATCCTGAGCACCACAAGAAGGCGTTACTCCATAAAAATGAACAACAGCCTTTTTATTGTCGAACAATGAACATGAGCAGGCGCTCAAGTTTTTGGCCTTTCTTCTTGCTTTGCTCTTGTTTATGTTGTTGTTGTTGTTGCTGCTGTTGTTGTTGTCATCGACAACAGCATTTAATGAGGCTGTCGCCTTATTGTGTTCAATTGTGCTTGGGCAGCCTGAAGAATTTCTAATATTCAGCACTAACACTAACACAGCTTCCAAGTTTATTTGGGCAAATAGTGAAATAACATGGCTTGGTATTTAGTCTCAAGCGAATTGCATATTTAATGATGGGACAAAGACAATTGCACTTTTCTGTCTCCCACACACATTAAGCCAAAGTCATTTCCCTCAGTGAAACTGTCACTTGCAATTTATCACACACAATTCTGATATCGATTTTTTCATTTATAAATGGCACCTGAAGCAGCAGCAGCTTCTTTCATCTTATACCCGCCATCCATAGGTTAAAAGGGTATTATAACTTTGTGCAGAAAGGAAAGAAGATCAGGTTTTAGTTACTTTGGCTGAAAATCTGGTATATTTTTACTTCTATGGTATATTTCGAATGTAGTACTTCACCGATATACCAAAAATGTCCATCAGTCTGTTTTCATATTTGTGCGGTATTTTATTTGGTAGAAAATAAATACTTCTGTATGGCAAATTACGCCTACTGCCTTCAGGTCTTAGTTACTTTGGCTGAAAATCTGAAAATATTTTATACCTCTATGGTATATTTCGAATGCAGTACTTCAGTGATATACCAAATATGACGTTCGGTATATTTTTCAAGTATAATACTTGTTTTTGCTTTTACTGTTTTGCTTTTATTCAAAATCGGTATCTCACAGTCGAGCACACTCGACTCTAGCTTTCTTACTTGTTTTCTTGACACATCATTAAGTTGTAGGCTCGTTTCAAGACAATACATCAAGCTTGATATAACGTAGAGATAGAAAAGTTATTTCTTTAACGAAGCTGTCATTTCCTGTTTATAAAAGAAGAGCAATCATTGGTTTTTTCTTCTTGTTTATTATTGTTATTGTTATGAATGTCATCACTGAAATAGTTCATAATGCACAATTGCAATCACATGTCTGTCAAATATGAATGGTTCATACTTAATTGTTAAGCTGTATTTTACTTTTTGTTGTCTTGAAATATTATGACATTTTGCATTGTTCTCTTTTTTAATTGGCAGTTAATTCGTTAAAGATAGATGAATCAGACAAGAATTAGGACCAATATTAAATTACACAAATATAGATAAATTATTTAATTGCAAAAATATGAAACTAAAGCTCAACTATACTAATTTAAAAATATTATTTATATCTGCCTTTTTACTCCCTCCTTTTAATACTTTGCTAACTGTAATTAAATATATTCAATTTCAATGCAATATATAATTGTGTTGAATATGCAATTAAATTTATAGAATACAATTATATTTTAGTTATTTATATTAAATTTCAATGGGATATTAAATTATGCTGACTATGCCATGAAGTATAGCACATATGTTAATTAGGTTGAATTAAGAATTGAAAATCTCATTACACAAAATATTTTTGTTTTATGAATTAACCACATTTACCATATTTTATTGTCTGTGATTCCCTTTATTTACTCTAAGCAATTACACATTATTAAATTAAATAGACACTTCAAATAAAATATTAAATTATGTTGACGGTGCAATTAAATATTGCACACAATTCTGTGCAATGTTGAATAGAAAATCTCATCAAATTAAGTATATTTGCTTTACTTTTTAAATACATAAAAAGCTATTGTATGTAATTGTGTTTATTCATTCATTCATTTAAAGAAGTTTCATATTATTATATTAAAATAATACTTGAAATGAAAAATTAAATTGAGTTAGTAATACAAAGGTGCATGCAATTAAGTTGAATAATGAATAGAAAATTTCATTACATAAAGAAGTCAATTACCCAAATAAATTGTCATTCACTTATATTTCTTATTATTCACTTTAAGTAGTAACGTATTATTAAATTAAATGAATATATTATATGAATGTCATTTGCTAGAGTTTAAATACAATTCTCATTAAATAGAGTAGTTTTTAATCATCAATTATATACATAATGCACTAAAAAACCGCGGTTCTTTTCGGTTCTTTTCCCTTTAGGAAAACCCAAAATTCAATTAAAGCTGTTATCTGTGATTACTAATCTTTAATAAAATAAGTTACGTATTATTGAATTAAATAAATTTTTTATATAGAATATTAAATTATGTTTATGCATTTTAATAAAGCATAACAAGTTTGTTAAATTTGTTATTAAATACCTTAAAAACTACTTTTACCAATTTTCGAAATCAATTGCCATTTCATTATATCATCTATCATTCGCTTTATTCACTCTTATTAAACAACTTTGGCAAGTTGTCACTTCTTTGGGACATTAAGCCAGCTAGAACTACCAATTAAGCCAATTTGCATTGAATGCAAAAAAGTTGTGGAACATCTCATAAGAAGAGAGCTGTCAAATGTCTGAAGCCTGAGCTGATGGAACTAATGAAACGCCATTCGCTTTACGCACCACAGAGTACTGCAGCATAAAAAGAGGGAGATCAAAAAAGAGTAAGAGACTGGGGAGAGTGAGGGACGGGGTAGTGAGGGAGGAGGGAACTCTGCAATCAGCTTTCTCGCACTGAAAAGCTGAACGACGCTCAACGCTGACACTTAAAGCCGACAAGTTAAGCGCGTCGCATATGGCAGGATTGGCAGGATGCGGCAAGGATGCCGCGTCTCTCCGCGCTTCGCGTTGTGCTGTGCTGTGCGTTGCCCATTAGCATCAGGAAACCCGGTTCGGGAGAGACGGACTCCACTTGATGTCACTCCCATGCCACGCCAGAGTCAAAAGCTCTGTCGGATGCGGGTGCCGTTGCCGTTGCTTCTGCTGCTGCTGCTGTTTGTAGGCTGGACTTGTGCTTTGTGACTGTGCGGCACGTTTTGTCAAGCAGCGTCGTTAGCCAGCGGCTGTGGCACGGCCCCATGCAGTGGCAGGCAGTTGTTGCAGTTGCCGTTGCAGCAGCAGCAGCTGCGGGCTAAAGCGGCGCACGCTACGTATACGTAATATTCAATTGCTGGCAAACGAGCAAAGGACGCGGATGAGGATGAGGACGAGACTGAATGTGCATAGTTAGTGATAAACTGCTTTGGCACGGAAATGGCCCTGGAAATAGAAATGATGTCGAGTGTGTGCTCGTGTGCATAAAAAGGCCAATTAGACGACAGATTCAGATACAGATAGAGATACAAATACAGCTGCAGATGCGAGTACAACTACAGCAGTCGCTGCAGCAGCGACTTCAGCTACAACTGCGCCTACAACTGCCACTACAAGTACAACTATAACTACAACTACAACTGCAGATACAGATACAACTACATTTAGCTGCAGATACAAGATACAAATGCTTGCACAGCGGCTGCTGCCACAGGCACGAGTGGCAAGTGACTGTCAAATTTACGAGTGCCGAAAGCCTTGACTGCTGCTGCTGCCTAACTTTGGCTACTTGCAACGCCAAAAGCAAAGGATATCATTACGTCGTGCTACAGGAATTCACAACTTATGCTTAAGATACTTGTCTTCTATTTATATCCGGTACCCATAGGGCAGAAGGGTATTATAACTTTGTGCCTTCAGGAACTATACGAGTATGTAACAGGCAGAAGGAGGCATAAGCGAGTCTATAAAATATATATATTCTGGATCAACGTCAAAAGCCGAGACGATATAACCATGCCCGTCTGTCTGTCCGTCTGTCCGTATGAAACACTAGATCTCAGAAACTATACGAGATAGACATAAAATTCTTTTTCAACAGCGTTTATAATTTTTGCACGCAATTCAAGTTTGTTTTCAATTTTTGACACGCCCACTTCCGCCCCCGAAATTCGATAAACATCGAATAACAAGTTTTTGGTACATCCAATAATATTTTTTTTATTTATTTATTATACTAAATCTAATATTTAATACTACATTTAATAGAAAAGAGAGTACTGGCTGCTTTCGACTCACAATAGTATGTTATAGTCTTGATGATTGCTGAAAATTTGGTTGCGATCAGATGAAAATGGTATAAGTCATTTAAGAAATATTTTTGTATGACAAAAAATGCCTACTTTTATCGGGTCTTAGTTGCCTTGGCTGACAATCTGGTATATTTTATGGTATATTTTAAGCGCAGTACCATATGTGCTTATCAATTTAGTATAGGTTCAGAATATCGTTGTATTGAAAATGGGTAACGCGTATCTCACAGTCGAGCACACTTGATTGTGCCTTTCTCACTTCTTTTTTTTTTTTTGTTGGTGTGTATGCGCAACTTTAAATTAACTTTGCTTGCAGGGAAATGAAATAAGTTACATGCTTGTAGCATTCAAGTGGTTTGTCAGTCAAACACACACATATACGAATATGTATTTAGATGTGTGTGTAATATCTGCATAGCTTTAGATAGCTGCGCATCGCGTAATCAAGAAGTTTTAAATGCATCATAAAAAACTTTTTCCATGTGCAATTTGAAAACTTGTTTTAGGCATCGCCTACATTTATGATGTACGAGCATATGCCACGATTTATGCACAAACTCCTCCTCCTTCTCCTCCTCTCTCTCTTGCTCATATCCTCTTGCTGAGCACTTTGCTCGCACATATTTATGACTGTGTATATGTTGTTCTCTATCTTATGACAACGATAGCGACTTGAGCACTTGAAGCTGTCAGGTGCAAGGCAAAAATAACGAAACTAGCAAATCACAAAATACATTTGACGCTTAAACAGCGGGAGATTTATCCAGAACTGTCGGCGACAATAAAAATGCTACAAAGCACAAGATGAAGATCGCTAAAGAATTGTTTGCTCGACTTGATTATACTATATTAAATTATAAGAATGGATATGAGTAGAAAAAAAAATGTTTCAGAAATTAAAAGAACTGCTCAACAAATTTTTCTTTTCAAATTCATTCCTTTAAGACAAAGACTATTGCAAAAGTACAATAAATAAATTCTAAAGACGGATAAATTAAATAAATCAAATCACTTTATTATTCAAATTAAAAGAACTGTTGAAGTTATTCTTTATCAAAATGATTCCCCAATGGCAAAGCCCTTTGTACTATTAAAATAATTGAACTTAAAGATCATTTTGAAAAAATTCTTAAAATAAAAACAATGAGCAAAGAATGCACACCAAAAAAAAGTATATAGAAAGAAAAAACGTGTTAAAATCAAAAATAAAATACTCAATTCAAATTTTATGATGCCAAAATTGAACACAGAAAGTTTAATCTTAAATCAAGATGCAAAAATTACGCAAAAAATCTAGATTGCCCAATCTTGAAATTTATGATTATAATGTTGTTACGGGAATATAAAAATCTCAAAATTTAACCAAGAAGGCAAAATCTTAAATCAAGTTCAAACAATCTGAAATGTAAATTAAAAAAACAAAATTATTTTGTGTTGGCTTATTTGTAGAAAAAAAATATGCTTTAAAAATTGTAATTAAAGAGAATTCTTTAACAGAAAAAAAAGTCATTTTATTTAATATAATCCTCCACTGAATGCAACTGCTGTCTATCATACTCCATCACTTCAAACATGGTGTCAGTATAAAAACGCGTAAAAATATTTATGAGTGCCTAAACAGGCAAGCGACTTTCAATAAACCAAGTGCATAAATCTAGCCACCTCTCTGACTGCCTCTCACCTGCCTCACGTTTCTCTCGCCTAGACTCACCTGTTTCTATGAATACATACGATGTTTACAAGACGCATCTCATCGCATTTGGCGCCCACAAAAGTTGGCTAATGTGTTTCGTTCACGTTGGCGCTGTTTTGGCAGACGTAGCGCAGTCATGTCCTTGGTCCTTGAACTTGTAAACGCGCCACCCCTCGGAGCACTTCAAATAGTCATGTGTGTGTGCATTATACATTATACATAATACATTATATGCTCCCAGACAGACGCCAAATCTCATCTCTCTCCTCCTTTCTTTTCTGTGCTCCAAATAAAGAAACCCAACGAAATTCTGATACATAAATTACGAGTAAGTCGACTGGCTCATGTTACTTTTATTGACAGTTTCGGGGCTTTACGACTACATCTAGATCAAATGACAAGGTGCTCCTACTTTCTTAGCCATTCTTTTTCAGCCAGTCAGCCAGCTCAAAGTCAAAGTTGAGTTCTGTTTCTCATTTCTATAGCCCATTGATAAGATTTGTTGTGCCCAAATTAAGTGCAGCTCCTGGAGCGACCATAAAATTTCAATTATGCCAAATTGCAAAAACACACAATGCGATCAAGCGAGGCAGCAGACAGGCAGACAGACAGAGAGGGAGAGAGGGGGAGAGGGAGGGAAAAAAGCTGAGTGAAATGTCATAAATACAATTAAGATTCAAGTGCATCCTGCGGCGCTGACATTTAAATTTAATTTGCAAAAACATTGCACGTACTCGCTTAATGCTTCATCTGCAATCTGCGAGCTCCAATGACAGCAGCATAAAATGATTAAATGATTATGTATATAATTATACATAAATCATTGAATATTTTATAGCTGAAGAATATTTTAATAAATTCGTACTTTTATTTTAAAAACTATATTTTTTTATTTGGTAATTCTTAAACATCAACTGCTTTAAATTTAAATATAATTTCAATTCAGCGAAGAAAAATTTTGTAAATTTATTTCTTTATTATTTCATATACTCGTATTTCGAAATCTATTTAACCAGCAGTCAATGTAGGCATTTACATAATTACATAAACTTGTAATCTCTTTTCGTTTATAAAAAAGTAAAATATATACTATATATATAGATGTGAACCTTGAAATAGCAGTGCTTACGACTTACGCGTTTTAAATTGAAAAATAGTAGCTTTGCAGCTTCGAGAAAAAATTAGTTATAATAGCTTAATGTATCAATGTGTTAATTGTGGGTAACTCAATATTTTAGCAAAAATGGAAAGTAGCAAAAAAAAAAAAAAAAAAAAAAGGATTATGATTTTTTGTAAAAGTGGTGAGAGAAAAATATAATAAAATTAATCATTCTAAGATTAATAACTTACAATTAGGATTTCTAATAATTTATACTGAATTGTGATTAAAAAGTGTGCTTTAGCAATCGTTTTTACTATCTAGCATAGAAAAATAAAATGGATTATTTATATATATTTATCTATATTTTTCTTTCAGCTATCAAAATAACTTTCTGTAAGATTAATAAATAAGTTAGACAATCAATTAAATTGAGATTGAAATGCTAAGTTCAAAAGTTTATCTGCCTTAATACTCTGATTGCTATTCAATGATTAGGAATTCAAAAAACTTGAAAATGTAATGAATGAATTGTGATAAAGGTGTGTATTTTTAAAGACAAAACTTGTCATCATTTATTTTTTACGGTACTGTTGAATATGATTATTTAAATTTATAATGATACTATAGATTACAACAACTTTACAATCTATTAAAATCAATTAAACAGTTATTGAAAAGTGCAATTCAATGGTAGCAACTGGTAATTAATTTATCTTGCATTCTTAAGCATTAATTAAATTACAATATTTTATGAAAAATCAGATTTGATTTATTATTCCAAATCTGCTGCTTCAGTTTGTTTTATTGCAGTTAATGAAAATTCACAATTTTGTTCGCACAGAGAAAAAGTGAAGCCTACTTCTAGGCATCACTTCGTCTGTGTGTGAGTGCGTGTGTGTATCTAACGTTCATGTATGTGTATAGCACGTGTGTGTGTGTGTGCTGGTGTATGGCTCTGTTGTGAAGTGAGCTTAGCGTTGTCAATTACACACATCCGCCTCTTAAACCTCTGTCGAGTCCTGGCATCGAAGCTGAAGCTGGAAGCTCAGACCGAGAGGAAGAGACTTGAGTGAATCGAGTGAGTGCCTGGAGCTGAAGTGATTCCCAGAGGCAGCTGCATCTTTTGTTATTACACTTTGATGGGCGGCTGTCAGAATTTGAGCACATAATTAAATTAGACTGCACTTATCAGAGCTCTAGCTCGAGCTCTTTTCCTCTACCTCTCTGTCCGCTCTTTGTCTTCGTTGGCGTCTTGGATGTGGATGTGGATGTCAAATGCATTGCTCTCCATGGTGGTGGCACTTGCCGCATTGTTTCTCTTTTAAAATATGCTCGAGCACGCCCAGCGAGCAAGCGAAGAGGAACAGACCAGAGCAGACCTAGTCGAGTATCGTTTGCCCATGGCAATTGACCCACTTCGCCTGGCGTCTGACAGCTTCAATTGTTTGGCATTGGCGCCACTTTCACTTACCTAATTAAGCGCCCGCTCTCAACGCGGCAACGGTCGTCGGTGCGGCAACCTTGCTTCAGCATAAATAAATGAAAAATTAATTCATTTGCAGCATCCGCTTGCCTCGTTCCGTTTTCCTCTTTCCGCTTTCCGATTGCCGCTTGCCTCACTCGCCTCACTTGCCTCCTACTCAATGGTATGCAAAATACAAAATGCAATGATGTCATTTAAGCCAATTTCAAGTTGTCCTGGCTTAAACTCTGTCACCTCCCCACCCAACGTTCCCGTTCTCTTCTCCACCTTCCACTTGTGCCTCCTCTTGCGCTCGTTAGCGGTAATTTAATTCCAACAGGATAAATGCAACTGATGCATGCCTCGGGCTTGGCATTTAATTGCCAGGCAACAACAAGTCTTCTGATAATTGTGCAGAAATATGATAACTACAAGAGAAATGTGCTTTTAATCTTTGCTCTCTCTCTCTCACTCTCTCTCTGTCTCAAATGATATTATTCAAGCATTTCAATTAATGCAACAGCAAACAATAAATATATGAAAAGTAAGCTGAAGGCAGTCTCAGTTTAAAGACGCAGATGCAATAAATCATGGGGAATTAAGCTCTACTCACGATGCTCTTCTTAGACACAAGTTAGAGTTATTCATGCGAACGTGTGTGTGCATGATTAGCTACTTCAAGCTAGTGCCGAGTTAAGCACCAGCAACTGCACACACAACTTTTACGATCCAATCAAGCGTGGACATAAAAATAAACGCTGTCCCAGCGAAAAATGAAGTCACAGCCCACGGGAAAGCGCAAACCAAAACTCTTAAGTCCCAAACTACAAATGGATATTTCGGCCAACGCATAAACGCAAAAAAAATAAAGCTTATGAGAAAGCAGCGTTTGACGTTGACCGACTTGCAAATACCCATTGTACAGATATTAAATATAATTATTTAATTGAATGTAAAGTTATAAATTGTCATCACAAATAAGTTTTATATGCTCTATAACTTCTTATTATTACATTGCCACTTTGATCTCAGATCGTTTCATATGAAATTCTGATGGTAGAAGAATTGTTCCTTTGATTTTCATATTCGATATGATTATTCTTTTAAAGAAATAAATATATTTTTTTGGAAAATGTAATTGCTCTTAGAGGTTTTTGAATTGATAAGCGAATGGAATATGCTAAGCTATGTCATTGCAATTGCGAATTTTAATAATAATAACAATAATCAATAGTTTCATCATCATCAGGTTGAAACTATTGATGAGAAAGTAAATTTTCATAAAAATTTTTTACTCTCAAATCAATGCGATATTATTGACATACATATTTACTATTTACCATAAACTAAAACAATTTTAAAAATAAATAAAGTTTATTCTTATAGGAAAAGCAAAGAAACGAAAAACAAAAAATTAAAGATATTTTATCCTAAAACAGAAAAAGTTTCTAATATGAATCTTAGCTTAGAACTTTTTCTCTTAGGTTAGTGATAAGATGAATTTTAGGAACTTTTTTCTTAGGTTAGAGCTAAGATGAATTTTAGGAACTTTTTTCTCTTTACCAAAAATTAGTAAATTCAGAGCTAAGATTGATTTTAGGAACTTTTTCTGTTATGGGATAAAATATATAAATTCTTTCATATTTTGTTTTTCGTTTCGTTTATTAACGTTTTCTTTTCTATTTATTTTTTTGTTTTTCGGACGAACTTGTTCATTTTTGCGATTATTTTAAAACGGACATATAATTCCCAAATATCTCTTAGCTTTAATTTAAGTACTTATCAAGAGTTATAATATAAATCTTTATTTAAAATAAAAAGATGTTTTGGTAAGTGTTTTTTATTTCAAGCGAATTACCCATACTCTATTTATTGGACTGCTATAATCGGTTCTTCTATTTTATTTAATTTATTTAATAGAGCATATCCTTTTCCGTCTATCATCTTTGCCATTTCAATCCGGGTATTGAAACAGAAAAACAGCGCAATAAAATTTAGAGAAAGGCGAGGAACAAGCAGAACATAAAGCAGATGAACTGAAGCAGATGACTGCCACTTCCCCTTTGGACTCAATGAATTACTTTGGTCGCTGTTGTTGTGTATCTCCTGCACACCGTATCCTCTATGTGCTGTGTGCTGTATCCTGCTGCCTGTCACCGGCTAATGGTCAGCGTCATTGCCATTCCCGTTCCCATTCCCATTCCCATTCTCTTTCTCGTTTCGAGTGTGGTGGCGCCACAGGCTGACAGGCCACTTGAAAGGGTGTGAAATCCATGGGCGAGCAGCAAACATCCAACACACTCTGGCACACGCACACGCACTTAGTGAAAACAGAGACATAAGCGTCTTATTAGATTTTCGTGTGTATTTTGGGTGTAAGCATAAGTGCAAGCGAGTACTTCGGTACTTCGTCTTCTCCAATAAGCACGACGATCCGCACGCCCCCAAAACAACTTCATTAGGGTCCAAGCACAAACAGTCTGTCCCACATATACACACACACACACACAAGCACACTCACACACACAGATACATACAGAGAGCTTATTGTTGGGCCTACGCTAATCTTAAGGTTCGTTTTTGGCAGCTGCTAAACTCAACTGTGAAGTACATTAATTTCGAGCTTAGCAGGCCAAAGGCAATAAATCTTCTTGGCTGCGAAGGACATGCGCAGTGTGCCCGATTTCAGACCCCCTCCTCCACATTTATGGCTAGTTGCCTCAACAAATTGAGTCTCAATCAATGCAGCATGCAACAGCAGGAGCAGAGCCACCACAAAAGTACCGAGAAGCAGCAAAATTAATTAGTGCAACAGCAACTGAGAAAAACTCAGTTCGACATTTCGTGCAACAGTCGAGTGAAAGGTCAGAAAAAGTGGTGCAACAATTGCCAGAGCAAACAGTAGAATGGACCAAAACAAATCAAATTATACTGCGAACTGAAGCTGCAACAACAACGAGAAGAACAACGACAAACAACAACGATTGCAAATGAAAGGCACTCTCAACTTTTGGCCTGTCCAACAGCAACAGCAGCAGGAAGTGAGAGTTTTTCGGAAAAGAAAAACAAGTGAAAAGCTGACTGGCAAACCCAACCAGCAGACAGTCGAACAACATTTGCAAATGAAACTGAATTCTCATTCTCATTCTCATTTTGTCCAATGTGAAGGCGTCAATGGCCACAACACAACACAAAACAACCGAACACAACAGAACTCGAATGCATTCGTTGAATGAGGGGCAAAAAAAAAAGTGGTTGATGTTGTCGCAAGCAAATTGCCTTTCATGTGAAAAATTGCAATAAGAAGTGAGTGCGAATCATCTGTAGAATGACGAGGAAATATCCTGGAATTAATTATATGCACTGCTTTGCAATAAAAGCAAACTTCAGTGCGTATTGTAACTTTAGGGTATTCGAAGCACTTCGAGTGCAAATTCAATTAGTTAAAGTTCGTTTGCAAGTTGCAACAAGTCATCGGCAAAACGATTAGTTAAAAGCACCGACACTCTGCGATTTGAAAGTTAAAGAAAACTGTTTAATTAAATGCGTATACGTAATAGGTTGCTCATACGCCGTGGGGCACACTCAGTTATTTAAGCGTCAGCACATTCTAGAGGTAGCTCTAAATACATATTTGGCATTCACATAGACACACACACACACAGTCAAGCTGCTTGTGAGATTTATATCGTTGGTAAATCTTTCACAATTTAGTCTAAAGCATTTGCGCTTTGTTTGTGCTTGTCTCTCGTTTGTGTGACTGCTTGCCCGTGTGTGTGTGTGTGTATTACCAGTATTTACATTTCACTTATACCACAAAAGCCGTCAAAGGTTTCTAAATTTCATTCCGCTTCAAGAGCAGCAATGCACTTAAAATGCAGCGCCAGATGTTTCGCAAATGAACAAAGTCGCATATATACACAGAAGTATTTCAACTATCTTTTATATATGTTGATATGCAAACAACTGAGGTAAAACGTTAGCAAGATACATTTAATGTCCGTTTTTCTAACACATCATGTCTTTGTTTGCTCTTTTAACTTTTATTATATCACATGTGAGATATATAGTATAAATATTTTATTTGACTTTTTCTTGCAATTGCACTTTATATTTCATCTTTCAATTTAAATGTGTTTTCGAAAATTATAAAAGTTGCAGATTTCATCTAAATGGCATTTTGACCGAATTTTCACAACTTCGCTTTGACAATTTTATCACATTTCGCCATCAAAGTGTAGCAGCAAATGAAATCAACTGGTGAATGGCCCTATGCATTATTAAAAATTTTATGCTTGCTGTACTCTTGAAGAGCATAAAGCGTCTATTAAATAAAATGTGTTCAACAAGCTGACGTGTCTGCATAAAAAATGTATTTAATGTGATTATTATTTGAGTACTTTGACCTAAGGAGAGTCATTTTACGCATCATGATTTATTATAATGTGCTTATATTAGAGTGTATTCAAGCTTGCTAAAAAAAAACAAATTAAAATATGAATAAATATTGCGAAATATTGTAGTTGAAAATAAATTAAACATCATCCATAACATTTTCTACTACGTCGCAGTTTAAGATCTCTTTTTTGAAAACTAAAAATATTAATAAATAATAACTATTTTTGAATAGGCAAAAGGATTCATCTCCGAACATATAAAGTATACTTAATCAGCGTCAACAACAGAGACGACTTAGTTATATTCGTCCGTCTGTCCGTCTATCCGTCCGTCTGTCTGTCCGTCCATCCATATGAACACCTATATCTTATAAAATATAATAGAGGGGAATATAATTCTTTTTCGACAGTCCCACTTCGGCCCTCGCAAATTAACAAAAATCGAATAACAAGCGTAATTTTGAAGCTAGAGTCATTTTGGTACATACAATAATAACTAAAGTTTTTATGATTCCTGAATTTGGTTGCGAAAAACGCCCACTTATGGTTCTTAGTTCCTTTGGCTGACAATCTGGTATATTTTACACTCTTTTTCTTAGTTGTTTAATATTTCATTACTTAAGAAATCTTCTCAATTTTAAATATTTAGCAATTGTTCATACTAATGTTGTTGCTTCAACTTTTGAATTACTTTTGTGACTTACAACAAACATAACTTTTGGAATTAATTCACTGACTTGCAACAACAAAGCACTAACAAATTACATTATTGGCTTTAACTGCGTTAGACACGCCTGAAGCAGTCAGGCACACAAATAGTATATGATTTCTTAATCAATTATATCAATTAAGTATGAATATTCATCACAAGGCAGTAAATTCCACGCGTGTGTGTTTGATATGAGTTAAAGATGCGTTATCAATGCTCATTCATTAGACTCAACCTCTTTGTGTGTGTGTGTGAGTTAACTTTCTCTTTGGCTTTTATCATTTCAATCAAATGAATGTATTAAATTGTTCGTCTTGTCTGCCACACACACACACACACACACACAGACACACGCATAAACAAACAGAAACGCACATGTATTCGAGTTGTTTTCTCTATTGTTTAGTTAAGGCATTACGAGGCACATTGAAGTAGGAAACGAGGTCGTTTTGTGGCACGTTTTGCCATTAGACGAAATCATTTTCTTTAAATTTGATATTTAATTGAGCGCAGTAAATAAACAGAACAGACAACGGCAGCTGGCCGAACATGAAACACTCTTTCAATCATTGCAAACGCAATTTAAGTTTAATTCTTAGCACAGTGCGTACTAGAAGTGAGCGACCCACTCAGTAGTGTGTGTGCTTTGCCCTTTTTGATTGCTCGCTGAGCTCATTTGGCATTCTTTTTAAGCTGTTCCCGTGCTCAACTAAGCGACACACACACATACAGACTTTCAAATGTTTGTGCGTTGTTCTCTGCCCAGCCACAATTTCAAAGTCAATTAAATACGCTCTCGTTGTCTGTGTTTTATCTGTTTTGTGTTGCATACTTTTGAGCATTTAGAAAAATATTACGCATACGCTACGTATGCACTGAAGGACTTGTACTTGTGTGTCGTCATAATGCAAAGAGACCGAGTCTGGTTGGCTGGCTGGCTGACTAAAGCCACTTCCGGCTAACGGATGTGGCAAAGCAGCCTTCTCACTCATTCTCCGCTCTCCGCGCTCCCCTCATCGCTTCCGGCTGTAAATTGCAATTTAATGCGCTATTATTAGACAAAATGCATGACAAGTGATTCAATTAGCTCAAGTCGCACAACAATTGATGTCAACTGATGCGTGCCCCGACTGAGTGTTTGGGTGTGAGAGTGTCTCTTAGTATGTGTGTGTGTGTGTGTGGGCGTTACACAACACTGGCAGGCAATCAGGCGTCATTAAAGTCAATTGCAGGATAACGAACGCGCTTTTAATGATTTTCCATTGTGTTTTCGATTTGCATTTGCATTTTGCGCCCACTCCAGCTGCTGCTGCTGCAACTATTTGTGGCATGCAACGGCCACTGATGCTGATCATTTCGCTGACGCATTTAAGCCTTATCCGACTGACCGCCTGTCTGTCTGACCCACTTTTCTCTTCAGTCTCGCAACTAGTAGCACAATTTAATATTAAAATTTTCATAAATATTCAGCACGTTTCGGCGCACAGCTTGACTGTGTTTGCAAGTGTGTGTGTGTGCGAGTGTGTGTGCGAGTGTGTGTGTGTGTTTGAGTGTGTGTTTCCATCGCTGCACGTTTAGCGCGCATTTTTATACCCGCTTCTCATAGGGTAAAAGGGTGTTACAACTTTGTGCTTGCAGGAAATGTATGCAACATAAATTCGAATAATTACCGTCATTTTGAAGCTAGAGTAGCGATTTTTAGTCCACCAATAACTAACAAAAATGTTGTAAGTAAATTTGGTTACGATCAGATCAAAATTGTTGCTGATAATTTGGTATGTTTAGTACTCTATGGTATATTTCAAATGTAGTACTATATCAATATACCAAATATAGCTCTCGGTATATATTAGTATATTGCAGTATATTAATTTGGTATATTTTAAGAATAATATCGTACTATATTACACTTATTCAAAAAGGGTCGCGGGTATCTCAAAGTAAATCGAAGAAAATTGAAGGGATCTTAACTTCTTTGGCTGATTATATGGTATCTTTAATACTCTGTGGTATATTTGAAGCGTAATACCATATCAATATACCAAATGTAGACTTAGATAACTTTTATAATTTTTGCAGTATATTAATATAGTATATTTGAAATGTATATCAATATATCAAATATAGTTTTCGATATATTTTTTAGTATTTTTGCGGTATATTTATATATTGTGTTCTGAATGCTTTACTATATAAATATACTAAATAATAGTCTTGGTATATTTTTTGTATTTTACAGTATATTGGTTTGGTATATTTTAAAATTAATTCCGCATTCTTTTCCGCTTATTCAAATTGGGCAGCAGGTAACTTAAAGTCGAGCACACTTGTCTGTAGCTGTCTTACATGTTATTTTTCAATTGGATTTTTTCTGTTTTGCGCTTGTACTTACCACAAAACTACCGGAAATTGAGAAGTTCGCGTGTGTGAAAGAGAGAGAGAACTGCGTGTGTGTACTCTAATTTGGCATATTAATTAACAATTTCATTAGAGCGCACATCGAATTGGTCGTCAAATTGAGTTTTAATTAAATTGTGCATAATTATTGTTAAGTACGCGCACACACACACACACACACACACACACACACACGTAATCAGCTTTCAATGTAATTAATGAGTTTTTAGTTGAAAATAAATTTTCCTGTAATAATGACATGACGATGGTGGAGCCTGGGAAGGGAAGGGAAAGGGGCTGAAGCATGTGCCTGGCATTTTCAAAAATTTCAGTACACAACAACATATTCACACACATGCATACACTCACTCACACACACACACATGACAGCTGGCAACAGAGCTCATTAAATGCTTTACATGAGATCTCCTCTTTCTGCCTCTCAACTTGACTCCTCTTCACCTCCCTCCTCTTGATGCCTTTAGCTCTTCACATGTAATTTGATGCTCTGTCTCCGCTCAAAAGTCAAGAGCGGCAAACAGTTTTCCATGAAAGTCTTTAATTTATGCAAATTTTGCGTGAGTGTATGTGTATGTGTGTGGGTGTTATGCCATATGATTCATTGTGTGTACGTGTGTGTGAGTGTAAGTGTATGTATATATGTATGTGTGTGAGTACTTATGCCTGCGAGCCTCATCAATTTTCCATTGACACAAAGAAAATTTCGTACACGAACTCGTATTTAAGTACATTTCCGACACAAACCAACCAAATGAAAATCAGCTCAAATTTTCACCAAATAATGGGAAAAATCTACAAAAAAACCTCACTATAGAGGCTATAAACTAGAGCTTCTTTCTTGTGGCAAACAGACCATGCCAAATGGAAACCAATCAAACCGCATTCAACAAAATTGATAGGAAAATTCGAGAGCAAAAAACCAGAGTTAACAATCGATTGAATTAAAGAGTAAAACAAAAAATAGTAAAAGCAATAATAACTGGAAAATTTTATAGTAAAATGTAAGTAAATATAAATTTTATTTAATTAAAAAAAAAACAAAAAATTTGTTTACTTGTAATTTAAAAATTGGAAGTTATCCCTACAAAGCTTAAAGATTAAAAGTTGATGGAAATTATTTTCCTCTATGATAATAGTAAGTTCTTGTGCAGCTGCATTAGTGAATAATTCTTAATGGAACTATTAATTAGAAAACTAATTAATTTGCAATGAACTGCAACAAAAGGAGAAACACGACTCATAATTCCAAATAAGTTAAAGTTTGCATTAACATCTCTTCTTAATCCTACTTCATTTTAAGAGGTATTTGCTTCGTCTACATTTGTGCCTAAGCATCATCAAAAAATACTCGTTTGCAACTTGAAAGTTGGCTTTCGTCCCAAATCTCTACCAGCAGTGTCTGTAATTAGAAATTAAGTTGATTTTGTGTTCATTTTGGTGCTGTGGAAAGCCTCACAAATCCCCTTGGATAAGGCGCTGTGGCAAGTCAGCGTGTAAAACGCTGTCTGGGATTAAGCGTAACTTTTGAGTGGTATTAAAAAACAGAATGAAAGAAAAGTATCGTGTTTTTTTTTGGCTGGTAAGGCTCAACAGAACAGCGGCCAATTTTCATCAATATTCTATGTAAGCCAACGAATGCAATGGAAATTAAAACTGTTGTGTTATAGAAATAAAACGAATCTCACTTCTTTTCAACGACAGCAACAAAATTGTCTTTTGTTTTGTTTACGGCAGAGCTTAGTCCCAAAACTAACCATGATTAATGAACTAGATAAATAATATGGGACTGCGACTGAGACAGCAATACACAATAAGAGAGAGAGAGGGAGAAATACTGAATTGGACATCGAGAAAAAAGCTTTGCTCTTATCTTATCATAACATTTGAATGCACACCTTTCCTAAAACAGCACTCATGACTAACCACATTAATGGGGGCGATGAGAGGAAGTGAATTTTATTGTGAGCATATGTTCAACAATTTAGGAATTGAGCAGATGGAACTTGGAATTAACAGAAAGTGTAAGAAGAAGAGGCATAAGAAAGGAAGGAACTGAATAAAAGTTGGTATAGAAACAAGTATTCGGTATTGTTTTGTAAGTAGTCATCTCAAATGGATATTTAAATATTTAAATTAATTTTAATTTGGTTGACATTTAGAATATTTTTGTTTTAGTGACCATTCAATATATGTATTTAATATCATTAAGTATAGTTTAAATAACAGCATTTTGTTATTTGATAATTTAATATATTTAAAATTATTGAAAATTGAGTAATCAAAAGCAAAAAAATAAAATAAAATTATTATTATATACTTAATTTATCCGTTTCTTGAATTCTACAAACCAAAGTCATGTTTTAATCAGATAGCTCGAACTTTATGATTGTTATAATGAAAAAAGAATTTGAGTTATTTTTCAAAATAGAAAGCTAGAGCTTTATATATTTTCTATGATATACTAATTCGATAATATAACTTGTAATTTCCCATCAATCATTCTCTGCGACCATTCGATAGTTTCACTCACGCGCCCATCTCTAAGTGGGGCACAAGCCACGAGCTTTTCTGTGTGTTTGCGATAAGATATTGTACTTGATATCTGTGGAAGTGTCGCAGCAAAGAAATTCAACAGCGATTTGTCAGCTAACTGTGCAGTGTGGTAGTCAACACGTTCCCAGAAAGAACTCCCAAACTCCATGACGATGACAAGAGCCGCCACCACAAAAAGACTGAACTTTGCACCAAAATTCATAAGTGGATTGCTGTTGCTGCTGCTGTTGCTGTTGGATGGCATACAAACGGAGCAAATCGATGCGAATGATGAGGAAGTGGATCGCTTCTGTTATCCCGCCAAGTATAAGAACACACGACTCTCCTGTGAGTGCAGCAATGTAAGTGCCGCACCATGGGGCATGCGTGCGTTGCACATCGATTGCAGTTACAAGGACTTCAAGGCCGAGGATCTTACGGGTCTGCTGCCACTCTACATTGATACCTTGGATCTGTCGTGGAATGCTTTGGATCGTGCTCCAGTGTTTACCAGCGATAGTCTGCGTCTGCTCAACTTGATGCACAACAACATCAGCTCGATTGCGGCCAACAACTTTGGCAGCTTGACGAGTCTGCGTGAGTTATACTTAAGCTGGAACAGCATTCAGCAGCTGGACGCACAAGCGTTTCAGAGCTTGCCCCATCTGACGGTGCTCAGTCTGGAGCACAACAATCTGCACACGCTGCCATCGCAAATCTTTTCCCCGCTACTCGTGCTGGCTACGCTGGAGTTGTCGTGGAATCGCCAACTGAATCAGAGCATTGGCCAGGATGTCTACACCACCTTTGGCATCAATCAGAAGTTGCAGAAACTCCAGCTGGATGCGTGCAATCTGCAGGAACTTCAACTCCCCAGAACGGCGCCATTGATCGAGCTCTCGTTGCGTCGCAATCAATTCGAGCGTGTGCCCAGCCAGCTGCCCGCATCGCTGCACAGTCTGGACATCAGTGAGAATCGCCTGCAGCATTTGCAGCCGGAGGATACGCGTCATCTGTCCCAAATTCGTCAACTCTTCGTGGAGGACATGCCTCAGCTACGCAGCATCGATGCCCATTCGCTGGCCTCGCTTCATGCGGTGGAATCAATGAGTTTCCAGAACACACGCAGTCTCAACTATATTGATGGCGATGCCTTCGTTTCGGAGAGTGGAAATCAAACCCTGCCGCCTTTGAAATCGATCATATTTCGCGGCACTTTGGTGCGCAGTTTTAATGCCAGTTTGTCGCCGGTTTTTAGCAAACTCACCGAACTGGACCTCAACGGTGTGCCGCTTCATTGCGACTGCAAGCTAGAATGGCTCAAGAATCTGGACATCCAGACCAACGGACGTTGTCTGCTTCCAGCCAGAGTCCGTGGCATGCTCATCTCCTCGGTGCGCCGCGACGAGTTCAGCTGTGAAAAGTGGCCACGTTGGATCTATGGCATTATCATACTCGGACTGATTGCCCTTTGTGCCGCTGGCGTCTATCTGATTGTCATGGGTCTCCGACCACATCGAGGTGTCACAATGCGACGGAAGGTTGGAGCGGGCAGTCCTTATGCTCGTGTCACCATCGAACCCAATCGCCAGGAGAACGTACATTAAGCTCTTTAACTTATATTACCTAAGTCTGTGTTAGTTTTGTAGACTATATAACTTAAATACATTTTATAAATCAATCTGACTATTCTATCGTAAAACACTATTGGAAATTGTGGCTTATCTATGCCACTTGCTTATCTCTTCACCTGCGATGACTACGCGGCGAATTCATTTTTATAGACTAGCTCTTCTAGATATTCAGTTCAAATTGTAAACAGTGAAATTGCTAAGCTCCATGCTTAATCAGTTTAGTGTTTATGCCAGTTAGTCATAAAAGAAAATGGAATGAAAGCTCATTAGCTAAATACTATATATAACGTTATTTCTCCTCATTTGCTATCAACATTCAGCCCAAACAATAATACCTAGAAGCTTTATTCATAATACCATTTGCAATTGCATTATTGTTGACTGACATTATTTTCGAAATGAAATTGAATTTGCGCATCGAATTTAAATGCAGGAAAAATTTACTTTTATTTATCAAAATATATAAGAGGTTGCCTTTAATATCCGATTGCAAATGACAAATTTTTTGCATAACAAAGCAAGTAAGAAAGCTATAATCAAGTGTATTGAACTGTGAGATAGCCGCTACCTATTTTCAATAAAAGTAAAACACTGCGGTATGATTCTACAAATATACCTATTAAATACTGAATGTAACCTTCGGTATATTTTGTATATTGATATACTATTGTATTCAAAATATTCCTGGATCTACCAAAATATACCATAATGTGCATAAGGTAAAACAGTTAATACCAATAATATACTGAATATAAATTAAATACTGAATATAGCTTTCGGTATATTTTGTATAACGATATTACTTTTACCATAGACATACCAAAATATACCACATTGTCAACCAAATCATTTAATACCAATAAAATACTGAGTACTGGGTATAATTTGTATATTGATATAATATTACCTTTAAAACCAATCATAGATATATTAAAATATACCAGATTTTCATCCAAGGAAATTAGTGCACAGGTGCAGTCGATTTTTTTTACCAAATAAAAATACTCAGTAAGCAGATCAATATGATTAGTACAGCAGCTAAAGTTATCAGAAGCTCATACATAATTCATGAATTTGTTACCATAAGCTAACTATGTTGGCATAGTTTATATATAATATAATTCATTATTAAATATGAACGCAAATGAATTTCCAATATGCTACTGTTAAGCTATTTAATGTGGGTCATCGGTAACGAAATCTCTATCAAACAGCTATTTAAGCTATGATATTGGTTTCTACCTATTTCTATTCTGAACCAAAAAAAAACTTGGTTTTAATAAATACAGGCTATTACTTACGTGGTTATATTATATTATTATTTCATTTAGACCCTATCGAATGAATTCGTGACGTATCAATTGAATTTAGGATTGAAAATTAAACGAATGATGGTAAATTAACTTTAGTTGAATAGAAACACTAGCAATGAAAAGTTGTAACCGCAAACTGTTTGCTGCATCGATTGCCATCATTGGCCTCCTCGGTGTGCAAAGTCAGTCAAATGTCTGTCAGAAGATTGTTGAAGAATCCGCACCCAATTATTGTGAACAGTGGGGTCAAAATCACGTGGCCTGCAATCCCAAAGTAAGTGCTGCAATAATGCATATACATTTACTTTTATTATAATTACGAATTGCAGCAAGGTGACATCAAGTGTGGTAAATCGACTGCTGAGCTTTCGGACATAACGGATCGGATGAAATGGAATATAATAAGACAACACAATACGTACCGCAACATGGTGGCAAAGGGTACCTTTACGCTGATTCCAATTGCGGCACGAATGCTCAAAATCAAATGGGATGAGAATCTGGCTTATGTGGCCAGTCAGGCGATAAGAAAGTGCAATCTAAGCATACCCAATGATCTGATCTATCCAACAACGAATGCCTCAAAGCCAGGCTACAATGCAGCCTATAATAAATATCCCGAGAGCCTTCCTCAGGATGAATTGAAGATCGCAAGCTCACAGATAAAGTCTTGGTTCAATCAGAACAAATATGTTAACGTCCAGGGACTTCGCACTAATAAATCAGCAGCTGGGTGAGTATTTTATTTTAAATGGTATTCGTATGGTATGTTTTGAATGAAGCAGTATATTCATATACGAAATACCGATTTTTATACATTTTAGTATTTTTTAGTGCACTAAATTTGTATCTTTTGCACACTCGACTGTATCTTTCTTATTTTTTTTAATAATATATATTTGTTACTATAATTTGTGTTAGCCAGGAGATTGGCCACTTCAAACAACTGGTGACTGGCTTGAATGATCGCGTGGGCTGCGCAATTCTCAAATATCCCGAAGGTTCGTGGCGCATTCAGTTGATGATTTGTTTATATGGCTGCCACCAGCAGGACAATCAAATGACTTATGCTTTGGGTAAAGTGCCTGGCGATAAATGTCAATGTGGTGCGGATAAAAAGTTCAAGAACTTGTGTGTCAAAACTGAACGATATGGTGACTGTGCTCTCATCAAAGATCACAATCTAGAAGATGCAGATCTGGATGGAACAACAACTACAACTGCTCCGAAAACAACGCGAAAGCACAAACGTTGGAATAATGATCTGCTTGATAAAATGACAGAGTGGGTTTTAGGTCAAGAAACTGCGAAGCTTTAATGTCGGAAATAAGCACAAAATTGTTTATCCCCAGATACCAAGTTGAATATATCAGAATTGTGTTTTTCAATAATTGCTTTCTCTTTCCTTTGATCCTTTCTGCTCTTCAGCATTAATTGTGCACAGCTCCTTACGTAAAGGATTATTTCACAGAAAAGCTATCGTCAGCACACACACACACACAAACACACACAGAAACATATTTGCCTTTGTCGCATCAACAAATATTTAACTACGAGCATATGCAATTTAATTGAATACAGAAATCGACTGTAAACAAATGCCATTCACTGTTTGAGTTCAGTCAATTGTGCGCAAATGAAAGGCAATATTAATAATAATAATAAACTTTTTAATACTGTGGGGCCAATAGTCGTAAATACGCTGCTACAGAAAGTGGCCAATGAAGAAACGTTGGCAGGACGAGGACGTAAGGAAGGAAGGAAGGACACCAATATACCAACCAAGCAAGCCAGGACATCTGGTGAGATTTACGAGCTTGTCGCGACTGGGGAATGCGCATAAATAAATTTTCGATGACAGTATAAAGAACGCCAATTATTAATGCCTGATGTCAGTTTCGCAATTATTGCGATTACGATGGATATCACATAGCATAAAGCACACAGCACTCTGCTGCTTTTCTTCTTTTTGGACGTCAACTTGAAGAGGATGCCATAAATTCGTTTTCAAAATTATAGCCAAAAAGTAGAATACCGCATAGATAAAATATCTGAGTTGATCTCCATGAAATTATCTTTTCTGTTCGCAAGAAACGCAGCGAGACAATGGAATGCAAATTCAAGTTTACGAAGAGGCAAAGTTTGAAGTTTATTTTTATATTTATTATTCGAATGCATTGCAAAGTCTGTCACTCTTATGTACATAGAAGAATTTAAGAATATTATTATTAGTATTATTATTATTGTTAAATGGCTCTTTCTTTACTTTATTCTGAATAGTATATCTATTCTAATTGTCAGTATTATACGCACTCAATTCAAACGGAATTAATTTCTCTTTAGTGCCTTAAGAAAATTTAAATTATAGCAAAGAAATGCGTGAATATAAAATTCGGCATTTTATAGTGCAACGATTTCAAAGCAATTGAATATACTAAGCTACAATTTTAGTATTTGTTTTTAAGAGCTTTGGCTTTAGGAGCAGTATTTGAGCAACTCTTTGCCATTGAAATTGATGACTAGCTTTGCGACAACGAGTAGTTCACATTGTTGGGCGAGCAATTGGCATTCTAAATGTCACATTTGATGCGTTTTTAAACCAAACACAATTCAAACTGAGCGCAAAATTCAACGACAGTTTTATGACGATTTCCAAGTGAGTCGCAGTGTGTGTGTGTGTGTGTCGAGTGTGTGTGGGATGAGTGTGTGGGTAAATAAGGCAGCCCTGGTTGTTGTTTACTCCGAAATGGGCACAGCTTGCATTGAAGCAACGCACAGTGGGCAACATAGCCAAACCAGCTGCACAAAAAAAGGATCACTTAGAGGGGATTCATAAGTGAAGCTTTTTTAGTTGTCTCCGCAGTCAGACAAATATTTACAAGCAATTTGCAATACATTATAATACTACTATATCAATGGATATATAAGTGTAAGGCAACCTACTTCTCCAGCCTCGACTTCTAATTCAGAATCAGATATTATGAGTAACACTCTCACGAGGCATGCGCAGGAGGCAGTTGTGCCAGTGCCCCAGTGCCACGAGTTGCATGCAACGAAACGAGACGTGACTCCGAATCAAAAGCAACAACAACAACAACAAAAGGAGGAAAAGTTTGTGTGTTAGTCCGAAAATGAAAATTGAGGCAGTTCATGGCGTGTGCCAGCATCCAGATTCATAATTCTCGGCAATCAGTTGAAGGCAGCACGCCAAAGGCAGCGCACGTTATGCTTACGTCACGCTTAACGCTTCATCACGGTTAACGGTACAAATAGTTTACGTTCTTACGTCCTCTCGATACGCGAGTATAATTTTGTGTGCTTTGTGAGTGTTTGTGTGTGTGTTTGACTCTGTGTGGGGTAAACGCATTAGCCTCAAAGTGAGCGTGGTTAGCTTTAGGCCACGTTAATTGCGCGCCTTTAGTATTTACCTTACACCTTCCTCTGCCTTTGCTGCTTCTGCTTCCCCCTCTCGATTCTCTTGGTGTCCATCAAATAATTGGACTTGTTAAATTTTCGTCTGATTTTGTAATATGCAAAGCCGCTTAGTTACTTCGCTTGTTGTTTATCAATAAATTATAATGGCTTAATGCCAATTGACAGCAGCACCCAAAAACACCATCGACATACAAAACAGAGCATCATCAGCGGCATCAGCAGCAGCATCGGGCGCCGCAGTCCATGAATAAAATATCAAAAGCATTTTGGCCAAAAAGTCTGCAACTAAAACGCTCTCGCTATGGCCATGGTGTCTCCTTAACGTTGCCACGTTTTTATCATCACGATAAAAATGCAAGAAAAACAAAGAAATTTAGCAAAAGAAAACAAATTCTGTCTCTTATCTTTTGGGGGAAATGTGAAACGTGTGCACTGCATTTGAATTTATCACCACATTGCTATGCAGATCTTAAAACCAATTAAAAATCAGTTTAAGGAGCTTCAAATTGAGCTGTGCTTTTAACGAGCGCATTCAACAATCGAAACAAGTTTATCAAGTTTCTTCAACTTATTTTGCAATCGAATTCGAATTTGGAAATATGCGTTTCTTTAAAAGAAATTATTTTAATGCAACTATTTGAAAAGATTAACAAACTATTGTTTCTCAAATTTGATTGCATTTAAAAAATATTTTAATTAGTTTGTTTTAACGCAAATATGATTTATAACTTAATGTGATTCCTAAATAAAAAGCTTTGCGGTGCGTTGATATTTTATAAATTTGTCCATTATAAATTTCATTTAGTTCATTAATAATTGTAATTTTTTAATTTAAAATTTGTTTGATTTCGAATATTATTTGTTTCTTTTAAGTAAGAATTGAGTTAATAAATGTTATTAATAATATGTTAATAATATTATATAATACAATATTAAAAATAATATGATGTAGCTTATTTATCCATATAATTTAATATTATTGGCTTTCTTTGATTTAATGCATATTTATGTCTCTTGTTAAATATATATTTTATATTTTTATATTTATTTTGTATTGCCTAATGAATACTATATTCATAAATTAAATTAGTGTTTGATTGTCAATGAAATTTTAAATCTTTTGAATAAAGGATATTAAATTCAGCTCTTGGTTTCATATAATTTAGTATAATCAATTAACTTTCATTGTGTTTGATTTTCAATAATGATGGTTAAATATTATATGAATATGAAAATATTTTTCATTTAGCTTTTGCTTTATATATCAATTGTCTTTATTGCGTCTACATCATTTTAATTTAATTGTACTTAGAAATTATTCAATATCTAAGGGTTTCTAAGGGTATAAGATAAAGTATTGTCATTGTTTTTTACTACGTTTTGATTGCATCCATATTCATATCTCTAGTTACAGGGTATCAAAGCTTCCATTTAAGTTAGTTTTGTTTTGATTTCACTGGGCGCATTTCACGTTTTTTATATTATCCCTTTTTGCATTTATTAAATATTCAACGTTTATACGCATTCGTGCGCCCTTCTCGCAAATCTCTGCTTGTGCCCCTTGCTGTCTCTCTCATCCCTATCTCCTTTCTTTGGGCCCATCATGAAGTCCTTGGCGACTGGCGGGCGGCTTTGATGTTGTTGCTGTTGCTGTTGTTGTTGCTGTTGTTGCCTCTGTTGAGCTTAGCTTCAGTGCCAGCAAAAGCGTGTGTATATATTGACAATGTGGCCAAACTGATACAATGTGTGTATACACACACACATACACATGCACACACACGCAGTTAGACAGACAGACACATGTATAAACATTCAGTTGGCTGGCTGACTGCCTGATTATCTGTGCCAAAAAAATAAGGAAAAAAATTTGCGCTGTGGAACCAACAACTAAACTCAAATCGGGTTCTGGGAGACGCCGCCAGTTAGAGTCGGAGTCAGAGTCAGAGTCAGATCCCGAAGCCGGAGTCATGTTTATATAATGGTGCGCAAAGCAACTATTAAGTGGGCTGCATGTTCCTTGGCTCTGTTTGTTATTTATTGTAATGCCACAGCAGCAAAAGCAACAGCAGCGAAGGCAGCGAAGGCACCATCGGCAGCCATAACACCTCCTGGCTTGCCCCACATGCCACTTTCAACCACTTTCGTTGGCTGTAGCAGATCGGCCATTAGATTTAATAAAGCTGCGTTGGGATAGTCAGGCGATAGCAGTTAGTCGCTCTTTCTCTCTCTCTCTCTCGCTCTGTGTTTTAGCCCCATAATTATCTGACTGACTCGACGCGACTTTTGGACCCTAAAAGCCAGCCGAAAATGTCACTCACGAGATAAGATTAATTGTGCCCAAGCAAATGTGAATATCATTCGCGAAGCTTCATTTTTGAAAAAGCTCATTAAATCATTATCCTTTAGCTTAAGTTTCAGTTTCAGCATCAGTTTGAGCTTTAATCCAATTACTTTTGGGGGTTGACAAAGGCGTATTAAGAGCATAAAAAGCGAATGCAAAGTGCCATAGAATTTGCGTAGTTAAACCGAAATGCGAACAGAACTCAGCTGCCGCAGAGTCATTATACTTATTATCACACCTGTCGTGCCTCACACAGACGCACGCACACACACACACACACAGAGAGAAGAGAAAGCAATTGTCAAAGCTAAAGCAAAAGAAAAACGAAGAGAAAAGAAAAGAACATTCACAAAAAACAACAACTCGACTGGCGCAATGCAAAGTGAGAAACGATAAGGACACAAGACAGCCAACTGAAGGACATCACCTCAAGCAGTGACGCTGGCCCCGAGGACAATCGGTAGCAGGACAAGAAGCTGTCGCTGTAGCTGATGTTCATGCTGATGCTGATGCTGAAGCTGTGGCAGTAGCAAGGACAACCGTAAAACGACGTCGACATTAACTTCATTTACGTCTCGCCACAGTTGAAATAAACGACTTTACGACACTGGCGGATTTGCTAAAAAGTAAGTTGAGCACTCGACGCCCCCCTGTCCCCTCTCCCCTCTCCCATCTCCTCCCTCATCCACTTCTGGCTCTTGGCCAGGTGATTTCCTCTTGCCAAGTTTCGTTGTTTTTTGTTTCCACCTTCTTCTTTCACCTGCCACAGGCTGCTGTTCATTAACGCCGCCCAATGCGCGGCCTGTTGTTGGATGATGTTAAAAACCGACGCCAGCTGGCGGCAACAGCAACAACAACACCAACAACAACACCGACAACAACAACAAGAAAGAAGTCAACTAGGTGACTTCCGGCAAGCGAGTTGACGTTGACCGTTGTGCCGGATGTGCCAAGTGTTGAGCGTTGAGTTCGAGCTCAGTAAATTCCTGAAATTTCGCTGTTCACTCAGCCCATTCACTCGCTCTTGCTCTCATTCTCATTCCCATTCCGAATTCCCTTAAATGCCAGACATTATTGCAATTTGCTGTACGTTAAACAAAGTATGCAGCGACCCCTTCCCCCTTCCCTTCTATAAGCAAAAACACAAAATTAATTTATCTTATATTATGCGAAGAGTTCGTAAGCAGCTAGAAAATGAACTTAAGCCGCAAAACTACTTTTCTATTGATTCAAGACGGTGTTTTTCCATGGTAGTAAATAATTGGAATTGCGATAAAAATCACATTAAAATATTCGCGAAATAATACGAATTTCTTTGCATATTTTGATAAGCGAAAATAAAAACAACATTTAAATTGGTTAAAATAACAGGAAAATGTAATACCCATATTTTCCTTTTGAATAAATTATAGTCTATAATTGATTAAAATAATATTCAAATTTGCAGAATTTCTAGATATATTTTGTTCTTTAAAAACTAAATTTAAATTGTCTAAAATAACTTTAATAAATAATATAAAAATCGTGCTTTAAAAAAACTTTTGCAAAAATAACTTAAAATCGATGTAAAAAACACTAGTATCTCTCGCTTACAGAAATAACGTAATGTCGAATAAAAAAGCAATTGAATCACATACTCATATTTATAATACTTTTGCAAAAATAACCAGAAATTTACTAAAATAACTATTCAGTAAAGGTCATACATTTTATATACTTTGGTGCCTGTATTTTTTAGATAATTGGAACGCTTTATTGGAAAAAGATAAAGAGAAAAATAGTGCATATTTTGTTTACCTAAGTTTAAATAATTGACAAATCAATGTAAGGAGCATTATATGAAGTTTAAAGAGTAGTGAACACTCGGGTGAATTCTTTTGAGAACAGACATTTAATTCTTAAAATCCAAGGGTTTTATTAAGTTTCTTATCTCTAACGGACCTTCCTAGTATAAAAAAACTATTTTTATATTTTTATTTATGTGATTCAATTGCATTCTCAAGTAGTTCAAATTACCTTTTCACAACGCAGATTGCGTGAAATATATTTTTGGATATTTTAAAATTATAACGTCACAGCGTGGGCTACATTCTTAAAATATTATCTTAGTTGTCCAGTGTTTTTATGAGATGTGAATAAATATATATGGTGATATGTAATATATATATATATTTAGTTTTAGGTTTACTCGGTAACTGTAACATCTACTTGTTCATGCTTGAATTATGTATAAAGTTAATTATTATGCAACAATAAAAACTATTAGAAAATGGTTCAGCAGGACTTTAAATATTATTCGACTATAGCTAAAGACTTGCATTTATATTATCTATTATTTTACTTTTCAAAACTTGATTACATTAGTATTAAATTAAATTTTCTTCCTTTTATACCATTCTTTTTACTCTTTTGCAATTGATTTGTGCTTTCAACCATTGAAATTATGTCTTAAATTTGTGCTGTATATAAATGCATAAACAAATTTAATGCCAATTTAATGCCAACCGCTTAAACAAACGTTCTTTGTTTGCTTGCAAATCCAGAGAATTGAATGCTTTATGAATAATATTGTGTTCTATTTGGACTGTCGTTTTGGCCGTTACTCATGCGCCGCGTGGTTGCACGTAGATTAAAATACATTCGCTGGCGTTTTGTAGCATATTTTGCGGCTGCGCCGTTAGCGGAAGCGAAGCCAACCAAATGCAGTTTGCCTGTTTGCGCCGCTTTGCCTGACAAATTGCCGCGGGCTCACACAAATCACACGGCATTCGCCCGCTCTCACTCCTCATCCCTTCTCCCCATTCAACGAGATGTCGCATACCACATGCCACACACAGTTGGCCAAGCAGCAGCAGCAGCAGCAGCAGTAGTTGATGCATAAATGTGCGGGCAACAACACAGCTGCTGCAGGTGGCATTAAGGCAGCTTAGGGCTGCTAAAATGGAAAATATTAAAAGTTGCTGCCGTTGGCTGTTGGCTGTTCACTGTTCGCTGCTGGCTGCTGGCTGCCACATGCCACATGCTCCGCGTACCGTGACTGTGACCATACAACCAAAAGCAAAAAATGTCACACAAATATGTGGCACATTTACGCCGCACACAACGCTTCCCACCTCATCCACCTGGCTCAACTAAAAAGTATCACAATTCAAGCCCTCATCATGCTGGTTGCCTCAAATGGATTCATGTGTATGTGTGTGCTGGTGAGATGCATCGCTCTTTCAGTTCTGACAATGACAACACACAAACACACACGAATTTCCGCTTGGCCAGCTCTCTCTCTTTCTCTTAGTGTGCATTAGACAATAATAGTTATAGCCGACATAAAGCACAAAGTACTCAATGGGAATTATGCACAAAAAAAAAAAAAAAAACCTAAACCAAAAGAAGTTTGTCAGCTTTTGCTCTAAAGTTGAACCAAAATCCCACAACACCACAATCTCTTTGCAAGCTTGGCAACATTTTCAATATTATACGAGTATATTAAAAAAGGAATGTGTATAAAGAAAAAAAGATGAAGAGAAAAATAATAAGAGCCACATTGAAGAATAAAATTATGTTTATTTGGTTGCTACGGCAAAGGCAGGAGGTAAACACGAAACTTGTGAGGAAACTTGTACTTGAAGCATACTTGAAATTATGCTCCTTGTTGGGCTCCTTCTCGTTTCATATAAGTTTATTTCTATACTTGTGTAGTTCGCGTACTTATTGAATCTTGAATTTCAAGAGAAATGCGCCTCAAAGAAAGAAACACACTCACACACACACAAACAATTTATTCAAGCAGCCAGCAAAACCAACAGCGACGAGAGACAAGTTTTCTTTAAGCTCAGAAAAAAAACAAGAATAAAGAAGAAATTGCTTAAAGCAACGCATACAACATACAACATAAAAATAAAATGAAAAACATTGTAAACATGTAAAAGTGAGACAGCTGTTGGTACACGAGAGATGGCAGCATTAATCGTAAACTGAAACTGAACTCTCGCTTCACTGCCAAATGAAAGCCACAAAAATGTAGCATACTTTTCAGGGCAGGGCAGCAACATGTTTACAACTCTTGTTTGAGCTTGTTTAAAGTTCAGCGAACGCAACATCAAGTAGTTTTATGCATTGCATCATAATCGTGATACATTATTATTATTGAATCGTTATTTTTATTACAAATTTAATCTGCCAAATAATAATGAAAGTTCCAGCAAAGTCTCCTGCGGAATTGAAATACTTAATGTTTCCCAAATAGTTTTGTTGTACATCTCTTACACAACTACAATTGAAGCTTATACTTGAGCTGCACTTTTGGAATAAAGTTTTTTACTGCTGCCATAAAAAATGCTAAGCAAAAAATGTACAATCGAGAATTTCCATTCTCAAATTGATTGGCAAGCAAAATGCAACAATGAGAAATCAAATTTGCTTGCTTTTCTTAAATCGCTTCAAGCATTGCTTTAATACAATACTAAAAGGAAGCAATTCTGATGATTTTTCATTTCAAACAAAGCTTAATACATATTCATATGTGTGCTCGGCAATATTTGGAAATTGGAATCTATTTTGATTAGTCGCCTATTTTTAGGCACACACAATTCACAACTTGAGCTGAGGAACATGCTCGCATCTCTTTACTTCAGCACGACCCAATACACAAGCATGACAAAAACACACACAGACACACACTCATAAACAAATCGACACACATATGTATGGTAAATGTTATCACTTCGTGTTTATCGCGAACGCATCGCGCCAGCACGAAAACGAAGACGAAGGAAGAAGGAGCTAAAGGAATCTGCGACAGTTTTCCATTGTGCCAAAATTGTTAGTGTCAAGTGCTGAGTGCTGAGCGCTTCTCTTAGCTTTTTTCCCTTTGGCTTTAGCCTCCTTCGCTGCGCCTTCGCAGTCCTTCGTCCTTCTTCCTTCTCGCTCTTGCCATCGTTGTTGTTATTGTGATGACGCCGTTTTGCTGTTATTATGCTTGGCATTATCATTGTATCGTCCTTGCCTCGACTCCTGCACACTCTCCACGTCTCCTCATCCTTCACTTCGCCTTCTCTTTGGCTGACTGTGGCAATTTTTATTGTTGTAGCTAAACCCGAGTTCTTGTTTTTTTGGCCATGCTGCAGCCAGCAACCAACAACCAGCAACCAGCAGCATGCGGGCGAAAGAGGACGAGTTGAGGGCGTTTTGCTGGCGTCGTCATTGGCGTCTAGCGGTCGCGGCGCCAAAGTTTTCTTTATGACCTCTGTCAGATAGTCGAAGCTCCCTTCCAGACCCAATTGCTGGCAGCCAGAATTGATTGATAAGCTTTTCGTGAACACTGGAAAACAGAGTCGGGAGTCGAGAGACGACGGCACTCGTTTTGCGGTTTGTTGTCTTCTCTCTCCTCTCTGTGTCTGTGCTGAATTTTATGTTGTTTACGCTTACATTTTAAGAGATTACGCATACGCCACGTTCGACTAAAGCTGCAAAAATCAGGCATTAACTTTGCACATAAAAAGCAAAGTGGGAAACCACTTTGGTTTCATCCTTCCATTGGCTGCATGCAACATTTTGTCTCTGCGTTGCAAGTTCCACATGTGTTGACTGACCCTAGCTCATCCGATTCCCCCCGCAGAGGAGTGGAGGCCACAGCTCGTATACTTGACCCCAAAGGACATTAACATGCATATGTTTTTGTTGTTGTTATGACTGTTGTTTTTATTGTTCTTGTTGAGACCGCTGTTGGCTATTAAACAACAAACAACTTGAAAATGTAGCCAATAAAAAACCTGCCACTAATTTGACCCACGTTGAAAGTTTTATGAACCACAGGCCAAAGTTAAATATTGCGGCTAATTACGCCTGTAACTTTGTGTGTGAATAATAGGAAGTATGTGCTGCCATCTCTTTCATTCCATAACTTGCCATCTCACTCGCTCTCGCTTTCGCTTAGTCTATCTGCCAGGGTTAATTGCATTTTTTATCGCGCTGAACAACTCTTTAATGGCCATACGCACCAGCACTTTATTCCATCGAATCCCAAGTCAATGCCGAGCTTTATGAATTCTGATTTGGGAGTATTTCGTTTCCCGTTGGGAAAATGTGTGAAAAACTATTAAAAGCAGACACAACACTTTTTGCGCTGTTCCATGTTTCATGCGCGTTGCGGAAATTTAGTGATGCACAATTAAAAGAAGTAAGAAAACTACTGTCGAGTCAACTATCGACTGTGAAATACCCTCTACTCATTTTAAATAAAATTTATTCTAAAAATATACTGCAGAACTACTAAAATATGCCGAAGACTATATTGTGTATATAACGCCATATTCCGAAATTGTACCAGCTCAATATACCCGAAAAATACTGAAATATATCAAGGGCTATATTTGGTAAATAAACCCATACATATAATATTTCAAAAATATGACAAGTTAATATGCCGAAAAAATACTGAAATACACTTAAGTCTATATTTGGTATAAAAATCAATATTCTAAAAATATACCCATTTAATATACCGAAAATATACTTAAATATACCAACGTTTATATTTTGGTATATAAAACCATATTTAAAAATAATAGCGACTTAATACACCGAAAAATACTAAAATATACCGAAGGCTATATTTAGTAAGTCATTAGTAAGTTATATCCGAAGGCTATATTTAGTAAGTTATTATACCTTTGTACCCCATGGTTAACAGGTATAAAAACACCAATCTGAATCTAATTTTAAAGTTTTAACAATGTCGTAAAGCAAATCACAAAATTTCAGCTTATTTCCCTATCACTTGTAGTTTTTGTCTTTTCGATAACTGTTTAAATTATTTGAACTAAATTCTTGGCACAATTTCGTTATTTTTGCCCAAATTTTGTGTTCTCTCTCTTTGCGCCTTTCTACAGCTTGCGAAGAAACATTTTTTACGCGGTTTATGACACAAGTGAAATGTAATTCATAATGTACAAAAATTTTAATGCCGCCTGAAAAATAAGGTCCAATAAATAATCCTTAATGTGCCTTTGTGCGCCATGTCCTGCCACCACACACAGAGCACACTCCGACCCCTTCGACCGCACATATGTAGGTGTATCTATGCACTGTGTGTGTGTGTGTGTGTTCGTATATATGTATATTATACTATATTGTACTCGTCGTATGTTGTTGGCTCGTGTGTGATTTCGTTTAACACGTCTGTTGTGGCTGCTTTGCTGTTGTTGTCGCTGTAACCACATTCGCCCAGTCATAAATATATTCGTTTGCTGCTGTTGCTGTTGGCGTTGCTGTGGCCATCATGTTGTGACAGTGTTATGACGTGGCTGCCACCTACAACAAAGTAGAGAAATTGCCATGGCAAATTTGTCAGCTTTTCATCGCATCGCATCGCGAATGCGGACCAACAACAATATAAATTGCACGATTTTTTTCGCCTTTTGTTTTTTCACGTTTCATTTTTTCATTCGCTCGCCATTATTTTGCATAATTTTATACGAGCTGATTACAGTTGAATGACACTAGATTTTGCCAGCACATTAAGGCTTCAAACACCTTTTTGAAAACAGCACAAAAATGGAATGCCCAAAAGCGTAAATCATTTTTTCATAATATTCTCTTTCATCATTTATATATTTTGCATACTTTTGATACGAACAGATTAAAATTTAATATGAGGCTATTTAGACTTCATTAGCTTCAAAAGCAATTTAAGATTTCTAATAAGATTGAATCGTAGAGAAAATATAATAATCAAGATGCATATTTATTTTATAATCTTTATGTTTTATTAAACAATTAAGAAGCAATCAGGATTAAGCGCAATTTAACTGTATTATAAAGTAACTATTATACATATATTAAGCTGATAGCTCGCCTCACTCTAAGCTTGTGTCATTAGCATAGAGTTCATAGGCAGCCGAGAAATTATGGCTACTTAATTTAGTTAGTTTGACTGTCAGCAGCTTTCCTTGGCTCAAAGCGACACCAGAACAGCTCACGGGGCTCTAATCGAAAGCCAACAATGCTGCTCAACATGTCCTGCGTTGTGCGTTCTCCTGGAAGCAGCTGAAACCTGAGCACCAGCTGGTAGATGAGCGATTTCACCTCCATTAGAGCCATGCGATTGCCAATGCAACTGCGTTGACCAATGCCAAAGGGCAAATACGTAAATGGGCGAATCTCATGCTTGTGCTCATCATCGAATCGCTCGGGGCGAAACTCTTCGGGCTCCTCAAAGTTATCCGGATCGTGATGCAGTGCCACAATAGGTATGTGCACCAGTTCATCTTTTCGCAATTTTACCATTAGCTCGTCCTGCTCGTCACGCAGCTCAAAGTCCGCACTACACATGCGATCAACAACGATGGCTGGTGGCCATTTGCGCAGCGACTCCGAGATCACACAGTCCAAATACTTCATGCCCATCAGACTGTCGTAGTCGAGGGGTTTGCCATCCAGCTTCTGCTGCACTTCCTCGATCTCCTCGTACAGCTTTTGCTGCACTTCGGGATTCATCAAAAGCTCGTAGGTGGTGAAGCACAAGCAGGTGGAGACAGTCTCGAAGCCAGCCGAAAAGAAAAGCAGGCACTGTGCCAACACATCCTCATCGTTGAACTCAGCTGCATCGGCTTGTATTCCCTCTGATCTCGCCTCCTGTTCCTTGAACAATCGCTGTGCCTCCATTAGCTGTTGTATCATATCCGGACGCACAATATTCCGCTCTTTGCGTTCCTTCATTGCGCCAAATACCAGACTCTTGAAGTAGGCCACATTGTTCATGTCCATAACTTGTACTCGCAGCGCCTAAAAAGAGTAGAAAACTCGATGAGAAAGGTATTTATAGAAGTATAAGAGCTACGAAAACTATTTCAATTTTTTTTCCGTATTACGTAGGAAATACGTTGCCAAATTCTAAAAAAAAGGTTTGTCTGCGTAAAATATTGAGAAGTATTATTCACAAATTTTATAGCTGTAGCTCTAATAGTCTCTGAGATCGTAGCAATTTTCTGGATAGTCAGTCAGACCGACGATTAGTTTAGTTATTGTAATATAATCAGAAGAAATGTATAAGTTCAACACAATAGCTCTTTTCTGTTCATACGTTAAATTTTGTTCAATATTTAGTTATGATAGGAACTAGTGTTAGGTCACTTGCGAATGAAATAACTAAAATCACGTATTTATTAAAGTCAATAAACTAAATAAGTTAATAATCAAAAATTCTTATATTTTGAAAATCTATCAATTATTGAAAATGTGTGAAATAAATGTAAAAATGTAAGGAAACTAAACAATGCATTTCCATTTGAGTTATTGAAATTGTATAAACTAGATTCTTGATTTTGGTTAAAACATATATCAAACGAATGCCTAATAAACCTTAAACGATAAACAACATCAAGAAAAATACAGGGAACAAACTCAAAGGAACATTAAGCAGGCTTAATTTACTGATTTTTGATCAGAACGCACAAATATACTCAGTAAATTTATCGATGTTTACACTATACTGAATATCTCAAGATATATTCACTTACCTTCATCAAACGTGGGAGCAGAATGTAGAGCATGACCTTGAGACCACCCCAAAAGCTGAACTGCAAGACGCGTTGTCCCAGGGTGAAGAACTCGTTCTGCTGATCCACAAAACTGTTGACCTTGATACCAAAGGCGGCTGTGGCAATCACATCGTTGGTGTAGCGTGTAAAGAATTCCTTCAGCTCCAGTTCCACGCCCTCGTTGTTCTCCTCCTTCAGTTGGCGCTCCACATAGCTCACAGCTTCCACATTGCAGGCATTGATCAACTCAAACATAAGGCGAATCTTGACGCCAGTGAATGCGGGCGTCAATGTCTGACGCATATGCTTCCAGCGACGATCTCTCAGGGAGAGCAAAGATTTCGATATAACCGAATCGTTGCCGGTGGCATTCTCATCCGTAATGCCTTTGCGGTGATTTGTAAAGTTATCGAAATGCTTGATGCCCACCTGACGTATCAGTTCTGGATCAGCGAGATAGTAAAGCGGCTCGCTTAGATTGTAGACACCGTAGATTTTGTTCTGCTTCAGCTGCTGATGCAATTCCAGGCTATGCTTCAGGTAGGAACCATTTCCCATTAGCACTGACATCGGTGTATTCCCAAGCAGCGGCTTAGGCGGCAAATGTGCCACGCCCCGACCTCTAAAGAAGCCGAAACTCGAAACCGTCCATTTGTACAGCAACACGCCAATAATCGCGAGCAGCAAAAACAATTCCACGAGCGCCATGGTCGCAAAAAGGGGGTTGACAGTGGCGAGCGGGGTGAAATACACACAATAGAATCGACGCTCCGCACGATAGAGTCACTGCTCTTTATCGTCTTACTTCACCGACCGGTAAAATGCCACTGAAAAACCAGCTGATTACTCTCCCCAAATATATATGCACTCTACACACAATTGTACTTATACAATGAGCGAGAGAGCGCCGTTGAGTGGGAGCCAGAGAGCGCCAGCTGCTGTTATGCTTGCCTTGGTTAAAATAGAGAGAGCGAGCACGTGATATACTATATTAAAAGAGAGCACGAAAACAAATGTTTGACATGCAAAGTAGCGAACGCATGTATGAAAAAAATATTTATTTACTGAAACAATTAATAAAATACATGAAGTTAAACGAAACGCAATTTATAAAATGTAATAACTGCCTAAAACTACATAAAAAGCTATCTGTATGTTAGATAAGGAAAGGATTACCAATGTCAATGTGGGCGATCAACTCTACTTTCAAACATTATCTCTCACTCACTCGCTCTCTTGGTCAGTTGCATTTCATCATAGTTGGGTACATGGCACAATACATAATAGTTAATACGATAAAAATAGAAAAATATGTGGAGTATTTACCATAATATATTGTCAATACAAAGGTCACATCCCTAATTGGCACACGTATCTATAATAAATGTACTTGACAAAATCATAAAAGCTAACTAAAAATAATAATTACATTAGCAAATATTTCTTCGTATCACACAACTGCAGTTTAAATATAAGCTGTAGTAAAAAGAGGTGTAGTATGAAAGCACTGCTTTTATGGAATCTTCGCTTTAGTCTGCTTGCAGGTATAGCGCAAAACGTGCAAGCAGTGCAACTGCTTGATAGTAGTGGAAAGATCTTCAGCCCTTTGCAGTGAATTGCTTGAGTCTACCTTTGAAATCAATAAATAGTAAAAACTATTTTAAATTCAAACTAAATAGTTACTTTATAAAATGTCTGCAAAACTAAATTGTACATCTCTTAACCACAAACAAATATACTAAGCACTTTCAATAAATATGAACTATTACAGTTTACAAAAATACAAAATGATTCTTTATTTTGAATTTGACAAAGAGAACTTTGCAATAATTTATTGAACTATAGAGAGAAGTAAACAAGCCAGAAATGGTTTGTTAGAAGTAAAGAAAAGTTACGTTTACCTCAAATTCTTATGGCTTCAACTTGCAACAAATAACAAAAATTAAAAATCAAGTGGACAAAGAAATATTCTTCAAATAATAATGCTGGTTGCCAAAAATACCATCTCTGATAAACATTCCAAATACTGTGAACATTTGTCATTGTCAATGGAAGCCATTTGAATGTCTCCCACAATTTTATCCATTTATGTATTGTGTTTGTTAATTCATTTTCAACGAGAATGAGAATGAAATGAGAGTTATCTCGGTCGAGTTACAGTTATGCTATTCATTTGCATTGATTAAATTCGATGTCAAAGTAAAATTGACATGCGGATAGACTTCTTCTATGCATACATATTAATTCAAATTAATGAGCAAATGTGTGTGTGTGTGTGTGTGTGTTTCAAATCTAATATTCAGCATGTGTTTCTGTTGCCAGTCCCAACTGATTTGTCCTCAACGCCAACGCCAACTGTGACTGCGACTGTGGCATAAACTAATTTCAGCATTAATCCCCTTAAGTGACTCAACTATTTATAATAGAGAAGACTTGGCAAAACAGCACAAAAACCATAATGAAAACACACACACACACACTCTCACACACGTATTTATTTCTTGCAAAAAGTGAAGTGCAAAGCAGGTGCACCACGTGTCCCATCAATTCGGAAGTGAAAGCAAACTCTACGAACTACCAAACTGAAATCAAAATGAAAGTTCTGTCACTTGCTTTATCCTGAAACTGATGCTCACACTTCAGCAAGCGAGGGCAGTTCAATGAGTAGTCCAAACTTCAGTCTTGAAATCTAAACTTAAGATGGCCTGCAGGAAAAGCTCTCTGTATATTAAAAATGTTTTTTTTTGGCTTGGAAACTTTAGTGTTTTCTGCTCGTTTCACTTTCGTGCTAATTCTAGCCAAAGCCAAAAGCAAAATGTGGACACTGAGAAAGTCTTTGTGTAATCAAAGCACGTCTGAAACAAATGACAAAATTTGGTTGCATTTAGTGAATATTTAGTGAGACAGTCTCTGCCTCTCTGTGTGTGTGTGGGTGTGTGTGAGTGGTATTTGGGCACGCGCCAAGCGGTTGAAAGTGCTGGAGAAATGAGAAATTATTGCAGTCGACTTTTAGGGGGAGAACTGAAAAAAAAGATGAAAGCGCAGAAAATCAAATGTACGAGTATCTGAAAAAATGCAAATGACATTTGGATTTCAGCTTGAAGACAAACTGTCTATCTCATTGCCTCAGTCTGAGATATCTTCTCACTCTCTCGCTCTCTCCATCTCTCTCTCTTCAATTGCTGCTGAGTTGTTGTGCTTATCTCAATCGGCAAAGTGAAAAGCGAATAAATGCAAAGTAAGTGTGCTCAACACACCGGCAATGAGTGATTGTGTGTTGCGTGTTCAAGGCATTCGCCAGATGCCTTTTATTGTTAAGCAAATATTTTGTCGAGCGTCGTGACACTACGAATAAAATGAAATGAAACAAAACGAGCCAAAACCAAGCGGCGAAAGTTCTAGGGAAAACGCAAACCAGAATGGAGATGCGTCTGCATAGATACCGCCAGATAGAACTGAGAAGATATCTAATGTGTTTACATTGGCAGCAAACCAACAAAGAAATTCGCAAAAACACAAAAAAAAGCGAATATTTTTTACCACGTACTTCGAGTTTTTTCTTGTCTTCCTTTTTTCTTTGTACACTTCATCGCCGTGTCCTGCTGTCCTGTCGTCCAAAAGTCGTGCTGTCTTCATGTCCTGCCAGCTGCCGACAACGCACACTCCCAACTGCTGCTGCTGCTGCCCTTGCCTCCTGTTGTCCTGGGGTCAGGCAGTTTGAATTGGCTGCTCTCGTTTGTCCTGATGTTTTCGCTTCTCAGTTCACAACTCTCAACGTCGTTTTTTCTTCGCTTTTTTATACCTGTTACCCATAGGGTAGAAGGGTATTATAACTTTGTAACATACAAAAGGCAGCACCTCCGACCGAATAAAGTATATATATTCTTGAACAGCGTTAACTGTCGAGACGATATATTCATGTCCGTCTGTCTGTCCGTCCCTATGAACACCTCCATCTCAGAGACTATAAGAGAAAGAACTATAATTTTTTCCGACAACACTTGTTTTGTTGGCACGCAGATCAAGTTTATTTAAAATGTTGGCCACGCCCACTTCCGCCCTCGCGAATCAATAAAATTCGAATAAGCTGGAGTCGCAATTTTTGGTACATAAAATAATAACTACAGTATTTATGATTTCTAAAAGTTAAGTTGCGATCAGATATTATAGAAGTTATTTTATAAATACTTTTGTACTATATGTCAAAAAAAAAAAAACGCCTTCTTACTATGAAACTTTGTTGATTTGACTTACGATCTGGTATATTTTACATTCAATGGTAAATTTTGAATGTTTGTTCTGTATCAATATATTAAATATAGTCTGGTATATTATGAAATATATCAATTTACCAAATACAGCTTTTCGTATGTTTTTATATTATTATATTAATTTGGTATATTCAAAATTTAATACCACACTATTTTGCTTATATTCAAAATTCGTAGCGGGTATCTCACAGTCGACCACACTGTAGCTTTCATTCTTACTTGTTTCTTTTTTTTTTGTTTTATGTGGTTTTTTTCTCTGGTTTTCTGTTTTCTGTTTTATGTGCCATTTCCATTAGAATTGAAGTGCCGCAAGACTTGAAAGTGAACCATCCCCACGTCTCCAAGGTCCTTCTGAGTCCCGTGTCGTTTGCCGTTGTCCTTGTCGTGTGGGTGGCGACGACTTCTGCTTCTCAATTCGCATTTGGCGCAATGCTGATATGCGTTTTTAGCTGTTTCTCTCGCTCTGGCCTGATGCTGCTGTTACTGCTGCTGCTGTTCACTTTTGATCTGGACAAAAGCAAATCAAATATTTGTCGTATGAAGGCAAATGTTATGGCATTTCTTCCAATTAGTCGCAAATGTTTTGCTTTAATTAATTACGACTAATATCTGCTCTTCAATAACATGAAACAGGACACGACGAGCCACAGCATCAACAACAACAACATCAACAACAACAACATTAAACATGTGACAGCGCAAACATTTGCTTAGCTTCATGTAAATTTTGCCACTGGCAAAATAAGTGTGTAAGTATGAGTGTGCGGGTGTGTGTGTGTGGGCTTGTGGTCGACGGTATGTGTGTGTGTGTTTGATGCTGTATAAACACGCACTTGGCATATTTCTTAAATAATGTTTATCTCCTTTCGAGTGCCAGCTGGCCTTAAACATAAATGCCTCACATTTCAAGTGCTCCCTCTCTTCCCACTCTCCACTGCCCTTGTTACCCTCTTTGATTGCCTCAGCATTTAAAGCGACCCTTGGAGAATTTATTTGCTAGATTCTCATTACAAGTGTGTAAAAATCTCTGTGTGTGACTTTGCCAGCCTTCAGATCTTTCAAAGTGAAATATTTCGGGTATTCTATTTTGTTTTTTTCCCTTATTTTTTTGGGTAACATAACCTCAAAGTTATAGACCTAGTTTCGGCCATAAGTTGGCCAACTTATTGCCTGATATCCAGTAGACACGTGCCAAATGCGAAGAGTTCCTTCACCACGTTGTTTTTGTTGATTAACATTGCAAATGCAAACGTCGCTTATCGGCTTCAGCGCATTACGTATACGCAATAAAACAGAAATAACAAGCGAAACACAACGCGAACAAGAACGAAAGCAACTGACCAAATGGCATTATGGCAAATGGCCATGGCAACAAGCAATCGAAATCCGCTTTGAATAACTGCTTATTGGAATGCCAAAATATATATGTATAAATGTATTTCGATAATCGCTCCATAAAAGGCTTACAGAAGTGCATAATGGGGAAATCCCCGACGCATACAAAATATACACACACAGAGAATTTGTTTGCATAAAATGTTAATTTATTGCCTTTATGTCAGTTTCAAATGCCAGGATCTATTGTATGTTATGTTATTATATTGTTGTGATGCATGTGTGTGTCTCATGCCGAAAAATATGGATTAAATTGGTTTATATGCATTTCCAGCTTTAGATTTATGATGGGACTCACCAAAACAAAAGCCGAAAGCAAACAAACGAATTCGCATTGCATAGCACAAAACATGAGCGACCACATATTGTTTTGTAGTTTACCCATAAATAAATGAAAAACCATCGCATCTGCATTAAAATAACATTTAGCATTGAAAACGAAGTTTTATATTGATTTGTTTCTGTATTTCCCAACTCATCTCATCTCTCCTTCTCTGGCTGGAGAAAGACACCTGTGAATACGTGACCTTTCAATTTATGTGAGCATCGAAGCAAATCGAAAACATTTTTTATGCCCGCATCAAATTTATGACCAGTCACAGGCCTCCCTCCATCTCTTTCATCGCTCCCTCTTATATCTCTCTCTCTCTTTCACTCCCTCCTTCTCAATCTCACATGTGTCTGTGCATGGACATGTCTGTCTGTGGTTGTGCCTGCTCGGCTTCTAACTCCCGCGTCTAAATTCGATATCGGATTTTGCCTACAGCACTCGAAATTTGTCTGACAAATATTTGCCTCCCGGAACTGGCGATAACGCGTTTTCCCCAAACGTTTGCTCAAGTCTCACACCCAACAAGAAATATACCAAAATGCGAATGCTACAGAGCAGCGTGCTCGACTGCAAAACACTTGCCATACAGATTGTTGTTCTTGTATAAGATATTGCTAATTAAAAACTCAATACACAAAAACAAACTGCAACTTTTTATCTCTACATATTTATACCCACTATCCATAGGATAGAGAGCTGACAATCTGGTATATTTTAGTACTCTATGGTATACTTTGAATGTAGTACTATATCAATATACCAAATAGAACCCTTGGAATGTTTTAATATTTTTGCGGTAATGGATAATTTCATTCATTTGGAATAATTTCATTAAAAAATGAGTATTGTAACTTTCTTACTTGTCTAAGACTGAACTTGTTCCTTTTGGCTACTCATTCATATACCGTTTTTCGCTGCTGCTTATTACATACATTTTCAATTATGTATAATACATTTCTGTCACATAAATTGCAAAGTATGAAATGAAATACTGGGCGCTGTTAATGAATTTGTAGATTGTCATATAGGAAGCTCAACCTGTGCGCTCTGTCTTTATACCCGGCAAATCAAGTGAAGATTGGTATATTCATTTAAAACAAATCATCTCCGAACACTTATAAATAATTATGTTATTCTCTCTAAGCAACTTTTCCACCTTGTTTGTCTTAATATCTGCACAGAACAAAAGGTGTTTAAATCGGGAATAAATATATAATTTAAATATATGATTTAAAAATTCAAAATTGATGAAGGTAAAATCTAAATTTAAGATTAAAATTCTACAAAAATTCTAATTTGCCCCTTCTTAAAATTTAAGGTTATAATCTTGTTTAAAGAACGGAAAAATCCCAAATTTTAAGCAAGACAGCAAAATCTTAAAACTACATTAAACATTCTAGAACAATTTTAGATTATACATAACGACTTGAATGTTTAATTAATATACTACAACAGTTAAAGCCACAAAATATGATAAGCAGCTCTAAAAAGAGTTAATCGTTTACATAATTGCTCTTTAATTTTTGTAACAATAATATTCATAATGCTTTTCTTTAAATGATAATTAAAATTTGAAGTTATTGAAGACTAAAGAATTCTTCTATATTAAATCAATAATTATAATAAGCTTTGAATGAATAAATCAAAAGCATTTAAGTTTCTGAAACTTTGCATCACAGTAAAATAATACAAGTTTTGAATTTGCACAATTTCAAATCATTATTGAACAACACAACTTTATTCCATAGTTACTCAACAAGAAGTGCAAAACCATTCTTGAATGAAGTTCTTAAATTATTTAAGCAGAAAGTTTTAAGCTCAAGTGAAAAGAAATATCATTGTGACTGGTCGTCAGTTAGCTTGAAGTGAACAGTTTGAGTCACAAATCACAGTCATAGTCAGAGATTCACACACTCGAATGTGGAGCTGGCAGCTGCATGACAGAGCGGGAGGAGAAGAGAGGCAAGAGGAGTGACAGGGTCTGTGGGGAGTGTGTATGGGTGTGTGTGGGTGTGTGTGTGCCAATCTATGGTCGTATGCCTAAGCGCTGATTATGACAAATATGCCACGCTTCAGTGGCTGCGATATGCTTCCCCCGCGGCGTGCCAGAATGGTTGTAAATAGAGGAGGAGGAGGTGGGAGAGAGGAGTGTGCATTTAGGGAGCCCCAATTCGACCCGAAAGTCGACCCAGAAAAGCGCTTATTGTGATTCGCTTGACTTGTTTGCCTTTTCGCCGCTCAGTGCCCAGTGGCTGACTTCCTATGGCCACGGCCATGACCAGGGCTAAGGACGAGACATGGAGACGAAGTCGGGCATTTTACGCAAATCCTAAAATAAATACAAGTTTTATTATTAGCATGCACAGGACACGACGCGCCCCAAACAAATAAAATAAAATAAACCAATGCCAGGCATTTTGTGTTAGAAAACCGAAACCAGAGACGGGCGGACGGACAGAAAAGGAGGAGGAAATGGAGGTGGAGATGGAGGTTCCCCCATTTTTCGGGCTACTAATGACACTCCTCCAGGTCGAGAACCGAGAACCGAGCACCATGCTTAGGGATTGTCTGGGACGTCGACGACAAGGACGTCGCACAGCGTGTCAACAATTATAATGTGCAAATTGTTTGATGTATGTCACCTGCCACATTTGCTTTATTGCCGCTCATTAGAAATGCTCACAGCGAGCGCCTTCAGCTGGGATAGCTGGGAAAAAAAGGAAAGCAAGAAAAAATGGAAAACAACAAGAACAAGAGAAGCTAACAACACACATGCAGACACAACAACAACAACTACAACAACAAGAATAACAACAACAGCAGTTGGCAACAATGACACCTTCCATTAATAGCTCTGTCGTTGATGTGTGTAATTCTACGCATACACTGCAAGAAAATGTTGGCACATTGAACAAATTTGGGAATAGAAGTACTCAGAGATTGATTAACAAAAGATTTCCTATTGATTGACAAACTATATTCACTTTTTAAGCAATTCTTATGATTCTTTTTTTTATGGAAATGCAAGTGATAAAAATAATACATTCTACTGAAAAAGATGTTGAAATTTACGTATATAAAGCTAAAGTTAAAAAAACAAGTTTTAAACAAAGTGCATTACGTTAGACCTTTCATTATGAAAAATAATCATTATTTAGCTCCACATAATGCTGTTGACATTGAAAGAAATGGCAAAACCTTGTCGTATTTTATAGTACTTACTTTACTTTTAAAAATGGCATTCAAACAAATTTACCATAATTAAAAACAAATATTTACAATACTTCATTTCGTTAGACTTTACAGAATGTAAAATAATCATCATTAATAACTTGTTCTAAGAATTGTTTAATATTATATATTGTAGATAAAAGCTGTCGTATTTCGCAGAATTCTTAGTACAATAATAATTAGGCAAACCACAATTAATACAATTAAATAAGCCTTCCAGCCTTTTTGTTTTTCCAATCAACTGAGATATAATTTAATACTAAAAAAAATTGGTAATAATAATATTAGCAAAGGCTTAAAATTAACATAGATTCTAAAAATTCTAGAAATTTAATAATACACAGATGAAAAACAATATTACAGATTAAAAACTATATTACTTTTTGAACTAGGTTTACTATAAAGGCTATACAATAACATATTAGGACGTAATCAAGTCATTATTTATAAGCTATTTTGAGTTTTATTATATTTGGATTTTACCACTGCTATTTTAAAGCAGTCTTTCTTTATATTATTCATATTTGCTGAAATATTGATTTAAAAATAAAAGCATTAAGCTGTTATGACTAAATTTTGTCCCGAAGTTGCATAATAGTATTTTTCAAATTTTAAATGCGTAGATAGAAAACACGGCTTCTTCAAAGAACACAGCTTTATAATATTGTAATTGTCGATAATTATTACGGATTTTAAATGCACATCTAAAAAGTTTACTTACATAAATTAACATAAAAAAAACCTAAATTTAATTTTTAATTTGAGAAGACATTGTTATTAACTTAACCTTTTGGGTACAAGTTTGGTTGGCATTAAACTGTATATATTAAATACTTTTCTTTTTAATTTTAGAAGTGCTAAATCCTTAGCAACACAAAGGCCTTACAAGTACTTTACTAAATAATAAAATGTTTTGTGCGAAATTGCCTTTTTTAGTCTCTAACTTGTTTAGTTGAATAAAGAATTGGAATTCGAAAAATGAAAGCACACTGATAGTAAGGCCAAGGGTCGTATACTTAACATATTTGTCTCGAAGCTTTGTTGGTTTCCAAGATCAAGTTATTCACACATCCTGATAGATGAGAACTATCGAACTACAGATTGATCATGACTGCAAATGGATTCCTTTGGCAATTCGAATACATTTACATTTTGCTACCGTCAGTCAGCTTTCGCTCAGTGGGTTTTTCCTATTTTTGGCTTTAACACGTATTAGTTTTGCCAGCATTTGACCCCTCCAAATTGTCCACATACATATCCACATATGCACGTATGTTGGAGGAGGGTTAGCTGCGATTAATGGCAGCACATCACAAAGATTTCGCTGGCTGGCTTTATCGGATTTACCCTGGAGGGCAACTGTTGTGACATTTTGATGAATGGAATCATTCGTGAGCGAATCCTGAGCCACTGGCTTACATCGCATTGCGGATTTAGTAACCAAATGAGTTACTATACTACACATATGTATGAGTGTGAGTGTGTGTGTGTGTACTCTCTCCTCTCTTCACTGTATTCGTGTATGACGCCGCCTCACAGCAATTTTGACACATGATTTTGCATAATAAATTATAATGCATACAAATTGCCCAGCCGAACAATTGAAGTGTATTCATTTGACTGCGATAAAGTCAGCCAAGCACACACATACACACAGAAATTGCGTATACGCAATGTGGCTTTCTAGCTTGTCACTGGAATGAAAACAATCAACGAGCTTAGCCTAAACTGGACGAATGCTCGAGCTGACCAACAATAGCATCCATAACTAAGCTCCGCTCTAACCCCAAAAAATAACAACAACACAAACGCACACATAAAAAAAATAACAAGCAAGCCGAGAACAAAACAACAAAAAAAAAAAATAAAGGGAAAAGGATTATTTTTGATTATTTTGCGTGCCTGAAAACAAATTCGTTGCTGTGGCCATTGTGAAGATAACATTGAAACTGGCAAACGCATTGTCAGTCCCCAAAAACAGAGAGCGCAAAAAAAAATTAGAAGAGATATATATAGTATACTCGAAGAGTCGTACTTAAGTGCGGATTTTAATGGAGCAGGGAATGAGCATCGACGAAGCGTCGCCGCTGCTGCTGTTCATTTCAATGAACTGCCTTTCAAGCGTAATTTTATCATGGCCCAGACAGACGAGACCGCTCAGCTTGTTTGGCTTTTATAGGCCGGGTTGCTCTTTGAATGGGTGGATTATTTCTAATGATAGTGCAAACCAAGATATTAAATATTAATTGAAATGTAAAAAAAGGGTTTCAATTGACATTTGATTAGTATAAACCAAGATTTTACTTGATTATTAATTGAAAAGTAAAAAAAAGGGTTACAATTGGCATTTAATTTCCAAGTGAAATGTTTTGGAATTTTAAGAACTGAATACACAAATAATTTCCAACATTATTTTATAATTTCAAAAATAAATCAAAGTTTTTAATGTGTAATGTAGAATAACATTGTTAATATCTGTAATATAACAATTTTTTTTATGTTAATCAACACTATGCAAAACTTTATCGAAAGATCAATTGAATAATAAGCGTCACTGTAAAAGATAAAGACGACAGAAAAACGCGAAGTTTTTTAAGGTTTCTCTCTCTCTCTCTCTAACTCATATATTTATAATTTAAATAAAGATCATTAATGCAACTATTACAAAAATAAAAGAGTTTGCGTTGGAGTGCTCTAAAATTCGTGTAGCTATTTAAAACCTTTATAGTTTTTTAGTTTTTAATATATTTTAATTAAAATTGTTTGTCTTATTGTTATTAAAGACTTAAAACTGTTTCATGATTGTTTTGCAGTTTATTCCTATAGAGTAATTGACAAAACTTTTTGCATATTACTAAGATAACTCGACACAGGGTATGCAAAAGTTGTTCTCTCCGCAAAACCCAGTCGAATGCCTAGCAGAGCAACATGAATAACAAAAAAGTCTTGCTGCGTGTCGAGCAAAACAACAACATCTAGAGAACATGGAAGAAATGCTCATCCTGTGCATTAAACAAATCTGGGGCTACATTTCATGTTAACCGCAAAACTTGCTTATTTTGCTCAATATGCTTACTTTCCCACTCCCACTCTCTCACTCTCTCTCTCTCTCTCTCTCTGTGTTGCTGTCTCACTCATTCATTTGGTTGTTCTTTCTTTGGTCTCTCTACTTTCATTTTATAGACTTACAATCCTTGTGGCTAACGAGCTGGTTTGGCTACAACAACAACAAGGGCTACAGCAACAGCAACAGGAATAGCAACAGGAGCCGCCACATTGCGAACGCTGTCGATGCTGGCGTTTACACGCTACAACAGCCGCATAAATTTCCGCTTCAATTGGACGTGTACAGCGGTAATTGCAGCTTTGATTACCAGCAACACGAGCCACCATCCGGCCATTACCAAAACCAGCAGCAACAGCAACAAGGAGAACACAAACTACACAGCACAACAGCATCTACAGCATCAACAGCTCAAGCTCAATCAACACTTTCCGTCGAACAGCTGAAGCTGAAGCTGACAAAGACGACAAGCGGAGGGGAAGAAGAGCACCGATTTTTGAGAAATTCAACTCAGATTTACGAAACGAAATTCATTGAAAGTTCAGCGGGTAATGCCAACCAAACACACACACACACAAACAAAATATAAATACGAATTCGAATACGAATCGCAACACACAAAAATCACAGCAGACGGTTCAGCGAATTTCCATCAATCAGAATTTAAATTAATTTTCTTTATTTTTTTTCTGTTTTCTTGGGCACACAACAAAACTTGAAATGAGACTAAAAACAGCAAAGCGATAATTTTCAAGAATCAAGATCAAAATCAATGTTTGAGAATTTGCATACTTTTATTATTTTGTACGCATATTAAACGGCAGCAGCCTGAAAGTAGGTAACAGTATTTTGAATAATTTAAGAAATTAAAGCAAAATATGCCTGAAGATTTTCTGTTTCTTAGAAAATTTTGAGGTATGTACTATTAAAAGTTGATATTAGAAATTTATATATGTAATTTTAATATTAATTACCTAATAGAATATGTTAAAGAGTTTTAAAAAAAAGTGCGTTCTTATTGATATGATATATATATCAAGAGAATTCTCAGTAGAAATAATTTAATGGGTAGACTATTGAAATTATTAAAATTTTATTATTTATGTTTCAAAATAATTTATTTAGAATTTCCAGATTTTCTCTGCCATTCAAACTATTTACGCTTCTAAAGTGACAGCCTAAAAGTAGGCAACAACATTTTGAATAATTCAAGAGATTAAAGCAAAATTGGCCACAGCCAAAAAATGTTGCCTCAAGATTTGCTTTCTTCTATATTATGTTGAAATAAATTATAGCAGTTTTTTTTTATTCACAGTTAATATAGAAATTATGAATTGAATAATACATAAAAATGTATCCCGCAGGAAATGTAAAACATCAAAGAATTGCTTAGTACAAATAATATAAAACTGATATAGAACTAAAGATAAAAGATTATTTTTCTCAAAAATAGTCTAAAACCCATTTGCTTAGAAATGAAATGCATACTCTGTCATTCTAATTTATTCATTTTCATTCTCTTGCTTTGCAATACGCTTGTTAAGCGGCTGCAACCTAAAAGTAGGCAACAATATTTTTAATTGAAGAGATTCAAGAGATTTTCTTCTATATTTTGTTACGAGAATTTCTTGCAGTTTCTTTTTAAAGTTACTAAAGAATTCATTCTGAGTACTTCAAATATAAATTAGAAAATTGGATATTTGTGTTTCATGAAGAAAATTCTACTTTAATTTTTATTCGCTTAATGTTATTTATTCGTTCTCCTGCTCTACAATCTATTTAAGATGTTGTTAAAGATTCCTGTGTTTAATGTGATTAACTTTCGTCTACAATAGGGCAAAAAATGGATGACATGGTTTATCAGTGCAGCAATCAGAACTCAATTTACGTGCTTAATGCCGGTTACAATCCATCGTATGGGGTAAGTTTTGTGCAATCTTTACTGCAGTTGGGAAGTTTGTTCAAGTAGATGGCATTTGTGCAGGACTTTGGCACACATGCGATGCACACGCAGATGACAGCAACTGGGCGTGAAATGAATGGCAGCAGGACAACAAGGACAAGGAATTCAATTGGCGCAAGTTGCTCGAGTGCCGCCTGCAGTTTGCAGCATAAATTCAAAAGTTTTGGTACAGCAGCAGCCGCCAGCAATGGCAACTCGTCAGCAATGCCATCAAGTGCAGCAACAGCAACAGCAACGGCAACGGCAACTGCAATAGCAACAACAGCAGCAACAATGGCAACCACAATAATCGCAGCAACAGCAACACCAACAGCATCAACAGCACTCGCAGCAGCAGCAACTCCAGCAGCAACAACCACAACAACAATAACAGCAAACTACGTAAATCCGGTCGCTACATCAATGTCAACCGCAGCAATGTGTTCACCGGCAACGGCGGCGCTGCAGAAATTGTTCAATTGCAATGTCGTCGTCGGCGGCGGAGGCGGTGGCAACGTCTGCCAAAATGTCAGCCACAGAAATCATCATCAGCAGCAACAACAGCAGCAACAGCAGCAGCATCAGGGCAACCACATCGGCAACGGCAGCAACAACAATTGCCCAGTTGGGAGCCATAACAATAGCTGCCTGTCAACGACATCGTCGTCGCACCGAAGCATCTGTGATCCGCACGAGGGCTCAGCGGGAGTTGGAGTTGGAGTTGGAGTTGGAGCAGGTGCACTGCCAAGTATGGCCAACAAGAAGAAATGCACCAATGTCAAATCAACGCTTATTGCCAAGAAGACAAAGTTTTTGAAATTTCTCGAAGAAGAGAAATGGCGCAGCAGCAACAACATCGCCCAACTGGCTGCACAAGATGCGGAAGCCTGTGGTGCTCCACTTGCCCTTTTGCCCAGCAGGTAGGTGACTCCCTTCCCCCGTCTCCTCCACCCCTTCCACACTATTGGCGGAGGCAAAAACTTATAAATTCACATAAATGTTATAAGGCATATTGCGGTGCTAAAATTGTGGGCAACTTTTTATGGCCCACAAGTTTATTGGGCCAACGGAATTTTGTGAGTTCCGTTGTTCCCCTCATTCCCCCTTCTCCCCCTTCTCCACCTCTTCTGCTCTTCTCCATGTTTGCTGACGTTGCCCCAGCGGATGCTCTGGCATGACAACAACTTTGTCATTAAGTTTGCCACACGGCTATGAAACGAGTCATCTTCGGCATACTATAGTTTAATATCGAGAACGTGCAGCACCAAAGTTTTCGCAGCGATAGTTTAGTATTTATCAGGTATTAATCGGCAATCGATATTTAGTATTTGCGTAGAAATGTCTTTTGTATACTGACATTTAATAAACATAATATTGAAAAGGTATTTAGCATAGAAATGTCTTTGTTACACTAACATTAAATTATCATAATTTAATAACATTTTATGTAGAGAGTTTTGTATTTATCAGGTATTAATCGGCAATCGATATTTAGTATTTGCGCAGAAATGTCTTTTGTATACTGACATTTAATAAACATAATATTGAAAAGGTATTTAGCATAGAAATGTCTTTGTTACACTAACGTTAAATTATCATAATTTAATGTTATTTTAGATAGCCATCGAGATATAGGGTGTGACATAGAAATGTCTTTTGTATACTGCCAAATTAACAAAATTATTATTTTTTGTATATATTAAAATATTATTAAGGTATTCAACATAGAAGTTTCTTACTTATACTGCCATTAAATTTATTTAATTTAATATTTTTCCAAAAAAAAGTACCTTTAGTCTCTCTTTAATTAGCAAAATTGTTATGGCAAATAATCATTATTTCTCATTATTTTTTTTCGAATTTTCAATACAAAATGGAATAAGTATTTAACATTGAAATGTCGTTGCTATACTGACATACAATAAACATAATTTAATATTGATTTTTATAGTTGAATCATTTTAAAATGAATTGACTAATTATCATAATCATTTATTTAGCACAAGTGGTATGATAAATAATGTTAAATTATTTCTCATTATTGTTTCTATATTTTTAGTACACATTTGAAAATGTATTTAGCATTTTCATCAATTCTCTTTATTGCTTTTCCAAATTGAAAAAGAAAATTAAATAGGTATTTATGTTGCAATATTTGAATATTTCATATTTCAAAGCCAATGCTAATTATCAGTGTACTGCCTCTAGCTAATGCTATTATCCGATAATCAGCACGGAAAACATCAAAACTAATTGAACTTATTTGGTTGGCGATTTAAGCTCGTGTTATTAACAATACTCAAAGCACTTTTCGATGTTAATAGCAATGCTGGTGATAGCACAAAATTGGCTTTAAATATTAATAGCTGGCCCAGCAATTTATGAGCAGCGCTTAACGTGGCTCAACTCATAGTTGTTATTTTAAAGCTCGTCAACACGTCTTCGTGCTTTGGGCGCATCTTTATGAGAAACAGCTACAGCTACAAAATGAGCTCAACTTGGCGTGAACTTGTTTTGCGGTAATCGAGAGCGGAGAGAAGTCTGTTCAACCTATCTGCCCAATGGTTGTTAAGCGCATTCAATTAGCTGTCCAGGACATTGAATGTACTCTATCCCACTCTCTTTCTCCCTCTCTCTCTCTCTCTGTGTTGAGCTGTGCAAGTTTCTTGCATTGTTCATGAAGTCATAAGTTTTGATCACCGAGCGCTTAGCACGGACAAACTTTTGTGCCAATGTCTACTACGGTTAGCCGTTTTGTTGGCGCAGCCATTTGCGAAATTGAAAAATTAACGCGCTAACAGGAATTCAGTGAAGCGCTCAAAGCTCCAAAAGGCCCATCCCAGGCAGTAAACTTGTGAAGAGAGAGAGAGAGAGAGAGGGGAGCGGAAGGGTGAACGGAAAGTGTTGGTTACTGTTGCCTCTTGCGTTGCCATAAAGTTGATTAAAATGCATGCCACAAGCGGCAACAGCGCCGTTGCTGCCACACATATTGAAGTGCAATAATCATATTTCAATAGCTAACGACTTCAACGTGCTGGTGTGCGTGACTGCACGAGTTTTCAAGTGTGTGTGTGTGTGTGTGTGTGTGTGTGTGTGTGTGTTTCACAACTCCCACTACGATGCAAAAAAAAAACAAAGAAGAAAATTACAGTCAAGTGTGCTCGACTTGGAGATACCCGCTACCCATTGTGAATAAAAGAAAAACTGTGCGGTATTCATTTTAAAATATACCGAATTAATATGCCGCAGAAATACTACAAATATACCAAAGTCAACTTTTGGTATTTTGCTATATTATACATTTTAAATATACCATAGAGTGCCAAATTTATCCGATTGCCTCAGACGTTTTTTGCTATACAAAAGTATTTTTTAAAAAACTTTTAAAATTTTTGGTCCGATCCCAACAAAATTTTCAGGAATCATAAAAATTATATTAATTATTTCCGGAACTAACTTCAAAATTACGCTTGTTTTTAGGTTTTTATCAATTTGCGGGGGCATAAGTGGGCGTAGCAAAAAATTAAGACACACAACATATGCTTGCAAACATAAAAGTGCAGTCGAAAAAAATTATATCTGTAGCTCTTATAGTCTCTGAGATCTAGGAGTTTATATGAACGGACGGACAGACAGACGGACTGACGGGCAGACAGACATGGCTATATCATCTCAACTGTTGACACTGGTCAACAATATGTATACTTTATTGGGTCGGAGATGAGTCCTTCGCCAGTTCTATACATTTCATGGAGGCACAAATTTATAATACCCTTCCACCCAATGGGTAACGGGTATAGAAACATGGATGGAAACGTTGCCAAAGTTGCATTTTGCTGGCACATTCACACGCCATCCTGAAGAACTGCGCCCATCACACAAAAGGCCCAAAAACATTTTCTCGTTAACTTTGTTGAAGTACGCTACTTCCTTTCCCCTTTGCCTCTCTCTCTGCCCCTTTGTGTAAATCAAGCTTTCTGTTACAAAATAATGCTGTCAAAGTGCGCAATGCTAAATATTTCATTAATTGCAACTGGGCGGACGCAGTTCCCTTTGATTTATTAGCGACTTTAATTAGTAGGAAAACCTTCAGCCGTCAACCAGGGGAAATGCAGTTGGCAATTTTTTGCTCTTTATTTTGAGTTGATTACAAGAGCAATTTCAGTGCGCATTCAGCAAGTTTTTTTTTTTGTGCTGGGGAATTAAAGTTGGCAGCAAAGGACGAGTCCATCAAGGCGCTTCAAGTGTGACAAAATAACTTGCGAAATATTTTTTGCAAAAAGTTTGTCGCGCACTTTGCAACTATTTGCATTTTTTGCCAAGCTTCACTTTCCTGCTTCCCTCTCTTGCCTCGCTCTCCTGCTTTCCTCTAGTTGCGTTGCGTTGCGTAACTGATAAGCGGCTTGACGAGCAAACGGTATACAACGCGTCTTTTTTTTTAAATGGCCTGAATTCTCTTTGATATCATCTAAATGGTGAGAGAGAGAAAGGGAGAGATAGAGAGTTGAATTTAGAGCGTGCCATGCGATTAATTGTCATACTACATTTCATGGAGACTGTCATATTAAAGTTGATGCTGAAAAGTATGCTACACTTTATTTCAATTTGCATAGCAGAGCGCCCTTTTCCCTGTTCACTCTGTTCACTGGGGCGTTGAGCGTTGAACGTTTAGTTTAGTCAACCAAAAGCTAAATAAGAGTCAACTTTTCATTTCTCTCCGCCCCAACACAACAGCAATGAGGCGGAGCCCTACGCAGCGTCCAGAACAACATCGGCCATGGCGGCCACATCATCATTGGCGGCTCACTCAGGCATCAAGCAAAATAACAACAACAGTACTGGGGAGGAGCTAGCTGGAGCGGAGCAACAGCAAAATAAATTGAACAATTGGAGCATGCATAATGACAGCAACAACAAGCTGACCAACTACAAACAGCAGCAGCAGCTGGAAATGAATAAACAAACTGCAAAATCTAGCTATGAGTTATATCAAGAAGCCGCGGACATTTTGGGACTTAGCTGCAGTCTCTGTGATAACTGCCGTTGCTTGGATTGTCAGGTGCGTATTTGCTATAGAGATAGAGAGAGAGACTAAATCTAACAGATGCCACACAAAAATTCATCCACAGAGTGGCTACTTTGATTGTGCCGACGATGATGATGAAAGCTATTCGGAGCAATCACTGATGGACGAGTATGATGAATACGACTACCATGGCTACGGCTATGAACAGGAACAGGAACACGAACAGCAGGCGTCGCCATTGTTGACAAGTGCTCATCATGCTGGCCCTAATCAACCAGCCATGACACAACCAGACCAGCATCAACTCCACCATCAGCAACAGCCACAGCAGCAGCAGCTGCAGGCGCCAGAGCTGAACCTTTGTTATGCAGTTGATTGCCATCAGAATTGCATCAGAAGTGACGATGGCCAAACCAAGGAAGGCACTTTTCAAACGGACTCTGACTACGACTACGTCTATGAGAAGGATAGGGAGACGGAGGTGGAGGCGGAGGCGGAGAGCGGGCCGAACACTGCAACCAAGTCTGAGCATCGTCTGGCCATTGATTTTGATTTAATTAATGCAACCAGCAGTCAAGTCCTGCAAAATTGCGCAACATTCAACGATTTAAGTTTGCTCGAGCGACAAGTGGAACCATTTACGTAAATCAAAAGGTAGGTGCAACTGCTATTAAATTGCATAGAAATGGGCGTAATTTAATGATTTATGATACCATAAGCTATACTTATGTAGTTCTACATTTTAGTTGGATTCAATTTATTCCACGATTTATACTCTATTTCCTATGGCGAGGTCGAAGTCATAACTCAAAATGAACTGGAATAGTGAAAATATAATTTTATTAATTGGTTTTCACTATATCCTATCGATTTTACCAATATTCGCCAAACAGTTGATACATTTTTATATAGAATATGTAATATATATGGGAAATTCCAATGCGATACTATTTAATGCGTAAAATACATATTCGAAAGTCGTTTTTACTTTAAATAAAGACAAATCTTAAAGCTTAAAGCACATTCATTAAAGCTAAGAATGATTTTGGAATTATTTTTCTTTTTTAAGGTAGTTGCTAAAATAGACGAATTCATAAGAACGAAAACAATCAAAGAAATTATATATGTAATATTGGTTATAGAGATAACCTTCTATTAGTTAATGTGTGGGATATTTAATAATATATGTAATAATACAGTTTGATTAAACTTAAATAATACTGCTTTCTGCTGTGGACTGACTTCGTTGCAACTAACTGCAGCTGATACTGTTTAACTTTGACCACCGATAATCTTCTCACGACTGCTGCTCTACTTCCGACCACTAATGATACCAATAGGTATCACCTTTGTTAGTAACATAATATTACATATATTAAATCATAAAAGAGAAAAAGTTCCTAGTTCTTTATTTTGATCAAGTGCATCTGCTTCAATATTGCAGTGCTATGATGCAAAAGTTAACACCATAACTGCATCACGCAAACAGCTGTTTAGGGGTGTACAAACTCAAGCAGGCAGAAGAATATTAAAAGCAATAGAAACAAATAAAACAAAAAATAGCAATTTAAAGAGGGCATTAAATGTATAACTTTAAATAAATTCTATTTATTATTCATCATTTGACTCAAATTATTTCCGTTTTACATCATAATAAGTAACTTGCTCTGCAACGATCATATTTCTATACAGCCCAGTCTAAACAGCGTATAAAATCAATCTTAGCTTTAAATATAGTGCTAATCAAGATCTATAAGAATACCCTTTATTTATTTTATAAACAGTATTCAGCTTAATTTCTTTTTTCATTCTAAATAATATCGAATGGGACATTTTTCTCCCATATTCAATTACCGCACAAGTCACGTCATATTTTTATACCCTCTAGGAAATGTATGTAACAGGTAAAACGATGCATCTCCGACCCTATAAAGTATATATATTCTTGATCAGCGTCAACAGCCGAGACGATATAGCCATGTCCGTCTGTCCGTCTGTCCGTCCGTCCGTATGAAACACTGGATCTCAGAGACTACAAGAGATAGAGCTATAATTTTTTAGACAGCATTTGTTATGTTTGCACGCAGATCAAATTTGTTTCAAATTTTTGCCACGCCCACTTCCACCCCCGCAAATCAAAAAAATCGAATAACAAGCGTAGTTTTAAAGCTAGAGTTGCGAATTTTGGTATATACAATAATTACTATAGTAGTTATGATTCCTGAAAATTTGGTTGCGATCGGATACAAATTGTTGAAGTTATTAAAGAAATACTTTTGTGTGGGCAAAAACGCCTATTTACTTGGGGTCTTAGTTGCTTTGGCTGACAATCTGGTGTATTGAGCCGTCTATGGTATATTTTGAATGCGGTACTATATCGATATACCACAAATACCATTTGGTAATTTTTTAGTATTTTTGCAGTATATTTGGTATATTTTGAGAATAATACCGCAAAATTTATTTCTTTTATTCAAAATGGGTAGCGGGTATCTCACAGTCGAGTACACTCGACTGTAGCTTTCTTACTTGTTAGACATTGAATTGAATTTGTTCGTATTAATTTCTTTACCGAACCAATAACGAAAAAATTGAATTATTCGTGTCAGAAATTTAAATATAGAATCGTTTAAATGTTTTTCATCAAATGATTGTTCAATACTGCTATTGAAAATTGTATTTTACTATGAGCATTTGTTATTGCATTCAATTATCTTAAAAAGTAAGTTGTAGTGAAAGTTTAAGTAAATAGTAACACAATTTGACAAACGAAATAATGAAACAATTGGTCATCAATTAGAAAATTGTAAAACAGTTTTAATGAAACAAACGCTGCTTTTTCATTTTGGCTTTTGTAACATAGTAAAAGTTCAAAGCGCACTTTTGGAGCAGTTGCTGAAATAAATACAAAGCAATTAAGAGTATTACTCTCGCTTAATTTCCCTTGAAAAGCTCTCGCACATCTCTTGCATATTTTTTGTAAATCAGTAAAAGGACTTTCGACAATGTTAATGTGCTGAGCATTTATGGCACAGTGCACTTGAGTTGCTCCGAAATGCATATGCCCTTAAAACACTTTGCAGAGTATCTCGAGGGCCATTCAACAACAATTGGATTTTTATGCAAAAGCAGCAAATTGCATTTTACACAAAACTAAATGCCTGCTGAGTTGGCAAAGCTCATCTTCCCTTCTCTGTCCCTCACTTCACTTTACTCCTGCGTTCGTCTCATTGTGGCGTTGGCTACATAGAGAGAGAGAGAGAGAGACAGGGGGGGAGGTGGCGTGTGGCAGCGGTTTGTGGCACCGCCACAACAGTGCCAATGTTCAACCACTTGCCCAACTTGGCCAGTTTATTGCTTTTGGCCAAGTGCTGTTGCTTTGCGCTATTTCTGTTCTGCGTTGTTGTTATTATTGTTATTGTTGTTGTTGTTCTACGCCAATTGTTGTATACGGATGCGAATACGAATGCGCTGGCGCAACATTTTTGGCTCGTAACGAGACCAACAAATTTGATTTTACAGAGTAACATTTGCAGCTAGAAAATGGCAACAACAACAACTGCAATTTCCATATTTGTGAGTGGGCCACAAAGCAATATGCAAAACAATTTGGTGTATTTGTATTCGTGGTGCAAGGGCCACAAGTGTCGAGTTGTGCTGTGTTTTCTGTTCTGTTCGGTTCTGTTTGGTTCTGTTCTGTTGTGCACTTTACCAAAAAGCATTTTCAAATTTTCAATTTAATTGAGAGCAACCAAATCAGAGTCTCACCGGGCATAGACAAGCTGAATCTCCAATTCAATGAATGAATTACAGCTTGTAGAAACTCATTCGAATATTGAAACAATCTGGAAATTTATTGTGTTGGTGTTAACAAAATATAGATTAGATTCATAAGGTGCAAGAATATAGTTTTATTTATTTAAACAACGTTTGAATAATTGCAATTTCAAGATTTAATTTGCGAATGTTTTGTTATTATTTGCTAAGCCAAACAAATTTGTTATGTAATTAAAGAGAATATATTTTATTCAAACAAGGTTCAAAACAAGTAAGAAAGCTGTGCACGAGTGTGCTCGACTGTAAGATACCTGCTACCCAAAATATACCTAATTAATATACCGTAAAATATACCAAGGGATATACTTGTTAAATCAATATTGTACTGCATGCAAAATATACCATAGAATTCAAAATATACTAGACCTGCTTGCAGTAGGCGTTTTTCCATACAAAATTATTTCTTTAAAACCTTCTACAATTTTCATCTCATCATCTCAAATCAACAATTTTAATTATTATTGTATATACCAGCAAGTAAGAAAGCTACAGTCGAGATACCAAAGTCGAAATATACCAAAGACTATGTTTTTGACATATTGATAAAGTAATACATCTAAAATATACCATAAAGTCCGAAATATACCAGATTGTCAGCTAAGGCAACTAAGACTACGTAGGGGTTTTTTTCCTAGAAAATAATTTCTTAACAATTCACACTGATCAAGAATTTATATACCTTATTGGGTCGGAGTTGACTCCTTCAGTCTATTAGATGCATTTCCTGGAGCCACAAACTTATAATACCCTTCCACTCTTTGGGTAGCGAGTCATTTATAAATACTATTTTATTCAAGCGATGTTCAATAAATAATATGAATACTATTTATTTAATTTAAATTGAATTTGCCGGAATAAACGCATTCATTTTACATTTTATATTCTTCAGAAGCAACAAAGCATTTTATTAAATAACATTACAACCAATTTGAAATTATTATGCCTTAAAATGAACTGCTGACAAATCAAACTAAATCCCACTTTAAGCTGCAATGTGCTGTCCAAATGATAAGCGATATTTATTAGACAAGTCCACGCAATCACTTGCTGACAATCAGCTATCAAAATAGTCTTATATAAAAACAAAATACAAACATCCGCTTGATGCTTTAATGCAACATAAAACGTTATTGTCCACAAATTTGCATTTAATCTTGTTGAAAAGTTGCCATGTACTTGCATCTCTGAATGGAATTTTTAATTATTTTATTAAACTGCATGCATAATGCATGCGATTCGCACTTACACACATACAGAAGGACAAATAAACGAATGCACCCGAAAAATGGAAACAATTCGTGGAGCATTTGTAAATTGAAATGAAAGAGGCAAAAGAGAATGCATTTTAAATTTATGCTTTTTTGGCCCAGCGCTTTTCCCAAGGAGCTAAGTGCTGTGTGAAATGAATAAAAGTAAGGGAAGCAAACGAAAGTAAACTCGAAAGAAGGCGGCCGCCGACTATGAAATATGCTGCACAAATAAGATTTTATTTTATTTTTACGTATTTTTCATATGCATATATTTAATACACCCCGCCTAAGTTATAATCCCCAGGGCAGCAATGGAAAATTCATAGCCATCACAATGGGAAATGGCAAATGGCAATGGCAATGGCAAAGGCGATGGCAAATAGCAAGTAACAGAAAGCAAATGCCTTAAACTTAAATCGAATTACATTTAGCAAATGAAATTTCAAGCGTTCGCGCAAAATCCTCGCTAGTGAAAAATGGCCTCTACAAGCGAGGCAATAAATAGACGCTGTGTTCGTAAAGCCCATTTAAGCCCAAGAAATTCTATAGGGGAGGAGACTCAATGCACAATATGTGTGAGTCCCTGCCTGTTACCAAGTATGTGTCTGTGTATGTGTGTGTGTGTGTGTGTGTGGACCTCGTCGAAGTGCATTTACTGTTGTTTAAACCAACAAGCACATCTGGCGCATCTCTTCCATTTCACTTGCTGCAAGGACCCTGGCTCGTCCTTGTTTCCGCTGGGGTCGACTTTTGTCTTTTCTGGACTTGGCCTGCTGCCAGGCAAGCAGAAAGACAAAGCAATTGCCAAAAAAAAGGAAGAGAACGAAACATACAAAAAGAAGAAAAATGCACTTGCGTATAAAACACATAATGCAAGAATGTAATCAAATTTTTTTCTTATACTATAATTTTTATTCTCCCCGCCTCACAAATGTACGCCTTCCGGAAGTCGTTCTTTTACTCGGTTTTATCAAGTTAAAAGGTCAGAAAGAAAGTTACAAGTTACGTACATATTTAGATATTTAAACTGACAACATTGTAACAGCTCATTTTTCTCGATTGCATAAATTAAATTAAAATAAAAACACGAGATCTTTCAACAGATGTTTAAGACAGAATGAATAATGATGGCGTTGGTGTCCGCTTGCTTTTTTTAACACCAATTGAGCACTTAACACGCACTTTAAGTAACCGTTAGAAACGAATTCAAGTAAAACCAAAAGGCAATGCGATAAAATTACACTTCACCAAATGAAATTTAACGCCCAGCAATTGGAGGGATTTCAATTACTCGATGGCACTGTGATGCAAAAAATGTTTTCTCTTTTTTTCTCGATTCTGTTTGTAAATATTGACGTGAAAATGTATAATAATAATAATAATAATGCAAATCAAAGATATACAATATGTGTGTTTCCAGTTGAAAAAGTTGTAACTTTATGTTTTTCTTATCGATTGTTCGTTATTTTTATTGAAATAATATTTGATTTATGTTTATACCTTGTCAGATTGTAGCCAACAATATATTTTCATGCTCCAAATTAAAGCATCAATGTGATAATTTAAATTAAGAATAAACATAATTTTTGTGTACATATCGCTGTCTGAAATTTTGCATTTAAGCTTCGCGTGAATTATTCTTGCTTTGCTTTATGCGGATTACTCTCATTAGGAGCTTTGCTACGTATAAGACAAGAACAACAACAAAACCACATAATTTAAAACGAACATCGATATCGAGCACAAAACGGAGACCAACAAAATAAGCGCAACATGAGATTAAATGACGCGTCGTGTGAACGAGACCACAACAGCCTTGAAAACGCAGCAACTTTACAAAAACACAATAGAATGCGCATTACAAAATCAATTTACACAATAAGAAATGTAATTTGTGCATATTTTTCATATTTGTGTGCATAAATGCAGCAAATATTTTCAACAAATGAAAACATAAAAACAATGTAACTATATACATACATATAAGTAATTTGTGCTTTTGTGGGAGAGCCCATGAAATGAATATTATGCAGCTACACATGTTTATTTTTAATGAGTGCAGCATTTTTACATGCTAAAGTAAACAAATATACCAATAGTAAAATAAGCATAAAAACTTCATATTAATAAAGTGCATTTCGTTTCTTTTGTAAAAATGTACCAAATTATACCAGCCATTTCATAAATGTACCAAATGCGACATACATAAGTACTTGCACATGAGAGCTATCGATTATCGATCAAAATTATACCAACCACTTCACAAATGTACCAAAAGCTACATACATAAGTACTTGCACTTGGGAGTTATCGATTATCGATATAAAATATACCAGCTGCTTAAAAAATGTACCAAAAGCGAAATAGATAAGTATTTAAGAATGAAAGCTATCGATTAACGATCAAGTCCATCGAAGCATGCAGCGAAACGAATGGAACTGATTCAAGTGAACGATAGCCATGAGCACAGTGTGCACTTGACTGCAAATACAGACAATGCAGTGCGGAGCACGCCCACGCAGTGTCCACGTTGAAAGCTGATGCCATTGCCACAGTTACGGCAACTCTGCCATTGCCACATTCGCTTAATGATGCTTGATTTAATTAATGCCACATTGGCCACGTGGACGCCACTTGGGATTGGTGATTGGTTTAGGGCGATGGCAAAACGAAGCGAAACGATACGATACGAAGCGAAAGGTTTGGGAATGCGACAATTGGAAATTGTAAACGCGGTAGCGTTGAGAGCCGCAACCATTTACTGTTGCTGATGATGATAATTTATGGGCCGAAGGGTTTGCGGATTTCGCACTGGAGACTTATTTTCCTCCACGGAGCATGTTCAAATATTTGCACTGGCATTTCTAGTATTGCTTCGCAGCATTCGCAAACACACAAGCATAAGGAATACAACAAATTGTTTACAATATTTATTGTTTCTGACTGCTACTGTTGACAATGATGAAACGGCAAATTAATGTCCCAGCCACTCCCAATCGAAGGAAAAATCAACGCCAAGCAGCCATTGACCAGACCAGTCCCGACCAGAAGCAAGTCCCACAGTCAATGCTCTCCAATCTTGAATGCCCCAATCCGCAATTCTCAATTCGCAGTGACCAGCAACAGAGAACGGCGTCAATCCTCATTTCCGTCGACATATTTTCATTTCCTTTTACATTCGTTTCCTTTCCTTTTTGCCCCGTTCCTGTTTGCCCAACGATTTACCAGCCTCTAGACTCTTTCTGTCTCTCTCTCTCTCTCTCTCTCTCTCTCTCTCTCTCTCTCTCTCTCTCTCTCTCTCTCTCTCTCTCTCTCTCTCTCTCTCTCTTCATCTCTATCTCTCCCTCTTACGATGTCCATGTGTCCGCCTGTCTGTCCACGGCAAATTGTAATTCATTAAAGTTTATTGTACACCATTTTCGTTGACCTGCTTTAGGGCTTTAGCCACAACTGGAACGTTTCGTCCTCCCCATGCCCTCAACACATAAACAACACACAAAAAAACCGCCAGTGAAAACTTTTTATTTTTATCAATATCCTAAAAGTATAATTAAAAATTTTCCTCTCCACTCTGTTAAACAGCATAATTTAAAGCGAGCATGGCCATACCCTTAAAAAGCAATGCTTTTAATTATTTTAATGTTTGATTTTAATAAGAAATGTCCTGCAAATTAAGTAAAAAATTCACATTTAAAGAAATGGGAAGTGTCTTGGAATTTGATTTGATTCTTTATTTAATTTAGTACATTATAATAATTTATTAAATTAGTAACGCAGTATTCACTTAATTTATGTTTATATTCAAAGCTACAATTATTTATTTGAATTAATTAAATTCAGTGGATCTCTTAGAATTAAAAATCAGTTTTAATATGAAATAACAATACAAAACAAAAATGCATCAAATGTTTGAACATTTCTTAACATTTTAATAAAATACAATCAAATTTTAATCCCAATTAAAAAATATAACTTTTTCTTTACCTTTCTTAAAATAAATCTCTTTCGAATCACGAAATCACTTCAGTGTAAAATAACAATTATAATTTTCTGGGATTCAAAATAACCTTTGGCAAATAAAATGTGCCTTTCATCTTTGCGGGTGATGACTGTACACACAGAATGACTTGTAAACAGTGGCAAAGAACAAACAATGTGATTTTGTTGTAATCATTTTTAAGCTAATTATAAATTCTAATAAGCAGCCGCAATGTGTGTGTGTGAAAATTACTTGCATTTCTTACACTCCAACGAATTTCTCAGATATATTAATGAAATTATTCAAAAAACTTTTCTGATGCTGCTGTTGTCGTTATGTTATTTGTGTTGTTGTTTGCTGTTGCTGTTGCTGTTATCAAAATAAGCAAACAAAGCGGCAACAATTCGCACACTTTTGCGCCAGCGGCTACGCAATTAATTTTACTTAACATTCATGGACAAAATGAGGCACGTAGCCGATAATGAAAGCCGCAGCCGTAATAGCAACGCCCAGACACTGCCAATGCCACAACTGACACACTGCTGATGCTGCCTCTGCTGCTGCTGTTGAATGAGGGGGCGGACAGCAGAGGCAGGGGCAGGGGACACGCCCACACTAATTGTGCTAACAACTTGATTCCAGCTGAACGACTTTCAACGAGCGATTGGCCGCAAAGTCTCCGAGTCAGGCCAAAAATTTGCACCACATAAAAGCGGGACCCAAAACAGGTTTTTATTACGTCTGCTTAACACGTTGCACGCACATGTGTGTGCCTCTGTGTGTGTGTGTGTGTGTGTGTGTGTGTGTGCTTATGAGAGAGGTCCCCAAAAAGTATGCTATATAATTGTTAAGGCATCAAGCGAATGCCACAAATTTGTGCGTATAAAAACCTACGAGCTACTCTCTATATATGTATGCAGTGTGTGTGTGTGTGTCAGGGAGTGCTCATATCTGTCTAAAATCTGCGAACTACGACTGCTGCAGTTTCATAAATTTGAATTTCAAATTTAATACGCACACACATAGCTGAAGACCTTGAATAATAGTCCCCACAAACCCCAACACACACACAAGCACACAGCAGACACCCTGAAACTCACACACACACACACTCGCACGCACTGAAAACAAGAAGAAGAAAAACAAAGTTTCGTTGCGGCAAGTTACAAAGTTTTCTTTCCTTATGCAAATTGATTTGTGTCTCGTGTTTCTCTTTCAATTCCTGCAGTTTACCTTACAAATCTTACTCTCCCTGTGCGTGTGTGTGTACTTTTGTGTGTGTGTGTGCCTGCGCATTTGACAAAGGTCTTATATGTTTGACATTTTAGTTTACATTGTAAACTGGAAAATCAACACGCAACTATTAACAAGAAATATTCATTTAAATTAATTAAAATGTCACTTGGCTTTATCTTTTGCCAACCAAAAAACAATTCTTGCTTCTGAATATCATTTTTGCCTTTCTCTTCTCTGGCTGTCTTACTCTCTCTCTCTCTCTATCGCTCTCTCACTCTCTCTTTGCACATTTTCGAAATAACTGTTTTTATTATTCTTATTATTGTGGTTCTTGGATTGTTTGGCAAAACTATAAACCAACAATTTTGTTATGCTTATTTGCGTTTCGCTGCTCTTTTCTGTTCCTTGGGTATATTCATTTCCTCACTCAGTTGAAGATATTTGAAGTCATCAAAAAAAGTGTGACCTTTATTTAAATAAGAACTGTTCAAAATGTAAAATAAAATATTTATTATTATTTTTCTTAATATGAATACTAACAAAAAAAACATTTATTTAGAATAAATGAAATATATATATTCAAAAGAAGTTGAGGACTTTTAAAGTCATAAAAAGTGTGACATTTATTAAAAGAAGGGTTAAAAATGTTAATAAATATTTATTATCCATTTTCTAAATGTAAATACTAATAAATTGATTTATTTAGAAAAGAATATAATATAAATTTAAAAGAAGTTGAAGACTTTTGAAATTATCAAAAAATTGTGATCTTTATTCTTCATCCATTTTCTAAATATGATTACTAATAAAGAGATTTTTTTTTTAAAGAATTCAAAAAAAATTTAGAAGACAAATTTAAAAAATATTTCTTAATTTAATTAGTATATATTTGTGCCTCCTAATCATATACTTTAATTATTTTTATAACACTATATTTATTGCATCTCCAATTATTAAAGTGTAGAAAATTCACTTATTTTTTAAAGTGCTTAGGAAAGAAGCTTTAAGCATTTGAATATAATTTAAATATGGAAATGGATGAGAAATATTATGTGCTCAAATGTGTGGCATATGTGTCTATCTGGCGTAGAACGTAAATTATGCAAGTGCTGGAAACTAAAAATAAAATAAATGTTTCGCCAAAAGCTCTTTAGCCTAGACGCAGTCAAGCAGCCATGATTTAAGGCATATGAATTTTTTATGAGCCCAAAACCGACAGCGATGCCTCTTCTGTGTTCTGTAGTCTGTGTATGACAATGTTTCAGATAAAAAGCTATTGAAATTTTTGAAATTTAAATAAACCATGTATGACAATGTAAGAAGTAAATAAATATGCATAATTTTATTATACACAGTAGTAAATACGATTTTTATAGATAATAACAAAAACCTTATCACTATTTTCCATTTGCAGTTGATGATAATGATGACGACGATGATGATGATGAGGAAAATCCACTGAATAATGCAAAGGTAAACAACACGTCAACAAAACGCAGCAGCTAATTAAATTTAAATTGAATAAAGCATGTTAATTGTATGTGACACCCACACACAAACAGTGCGTGCAAACAGTAAACGCATACGAGTACACTATTTATTCTATAGACAACTTTTCATTTCGTATTTCAATTAAATTGCAACACGGCCAAAGGCAACTGTCAGTGAATGAAGCAGCTTTATAAACATATAGATAAATGTACGCGGAAATGAAAACAACATACAACCAAAAATTTCATAAGCTTTGGTATACCGAAGATTTTAATTCGCTTCCTTACCGAGTTCTTGTTTATTCTCCCATCTGAATATAATACTAAATTTGAATAATAATTATTCAATATTCGAAACGTTCTGCTACATAAAATATAAATTTAATAAACTGAAACTTTAAATAATACAAAGTTTTCATTCCTCTTGTAACATCCGCAAAAAGAACAACTTGAAACATTACTCAAAAAAATCCTACATTAATAAAAAAGAAATCGCAATTCAATCAAACAAATATGAAGCGTGTTCGTAGTAAAAAGTATACGTTCCCTATTGAAATTAAAATTTATTTTTAACTATTTTTCACAAAACTAAAAACCAAAGCCTGTGCCAACTTATAAAACTTAGAGAAATGTTTAAAACGTTACAAAGCTGTGTAGCAACCATTTAGTGTGTAATATCAACAAAATATATACTTACATATAAACAAAATGTATGGTAATTAACAATTAACAATTTCGATGTTAGTAATACCTTTTATTGTGAGCATTTCCATTTGTTGTACTTATTGGAATTAAGAATTTATTTCGTGTCTGGTGCTTTTGATTCATTTCAATTGATTTCAAATCAAAAATATATGTTTGAAAACCAACAACCAAGTGTGTTTTATTTTTGGCTGGGAAATACTCTTTAATTTATGAAATTAATCAAGCAAACTCAATTGCTGAGTTCTCTTATTTATGGTGGAATATATTTCTCCTACAAAATAAAATCTTGTTAAAGAATTCAATAAAACTTCAAACGGAAGGAGTGCAAAAAATAGGAAAATATACCAATTGCATACGTTATTGCAATATTAAGTATACGCACGGTACAACATTTTTAACTCAATATTGAAAATGAAATTGAAATCTATACAAACATTCTTTCATTATTGTGTGATATCTGAAGTAAAACATGCGAAAATGGGAAGATATAACATCCGTATAAGTTATTGCAATATTAAGTATACGCACTTTTGTAAGTTTGAAATCCAACAATGTGAATTTGTTTTATTATTGGTTGGGAAATATCCTTTAATTATCGAAATTCGTGAGCAAACTCAATCGCGGAGCTTTAAAAATTATGATGAGGAAACATTTATCAAAATATTTCGCCCACAAATAAAATCTGTTTAAAGAAATTTATAATAGCTTATTATTTAAATTCAAAACTGTACAAACAGTCTTTCATTATTTTGTGATGTCTGAAGTAATGCATGCGTAAATCGGTATATGTAACATCCATATATGTTATTGCAATATTAAGTATACGCACTGTATAACATTGGTAAGTTTGAAAATCAACAACGAAAATGGTTTTTAACATTGGATAGAAAATACGCTCTACTAAAACAAATTAAAAAGAGCATGAAACCTCAGTTCTTTAATTTATGATAAGGAAATATTTAAAAAAATATTTCCTCCACAAATAAACCGATAACAACTCAATATTGAAATTGAAGTCTATACAAACTGTCTTTCATTGTTGCTAATATCTAAAGATAATCATCAATAAGCTCCCCTCCCCATATCTACGAAAACAAGAAGAAATAACATCGACGTATTTCAATATTAAGTATACGCACAGTATAACATTTGTTGGTGTGGAATCCAACAACGAAAATGTGTTTAATTAAGTTTTAACTAATTAAAACGACCCAGCAAACTCATTTGCTGAGATTTCTAATTAATAATGGGAAAACATATCGAAAAATACAAATCCACCGCAAATGAAATCAGGTTAAAGAAACCAATAGCAACTCAATATTTAAATTGATATCTATATAAACAGTGTTTCATTATTGCTGATATCCGAATATAATAATCAAAAAAGACTCCTCTCCATATCTACGAAAAAATGAAGTAATAACGTCAACATATTTTAATATTAAGTATACGCACAGTATAACGCTTGTAAATTAGTAACAACAAATTACCACAAAACAAATTTAAAATTTTTTCACAAATAGTCTATTAATCTCCGTTAAAATTAAGATATGGATTTTTAAATTTAAGTTAAAAAACTAGGTGTTCAAATGGACGAACGGACAGACAGACAGATACAAAGTAAAAATACCCTTCTAGCCCATGGCGTTTATAATGACGTATGTAATCTATTTCAGGAAACAATTGATTAAACCTAATTTATATATTAACAAATGAAATTTAGACAATGAGAGTAATAGCGAGAGAAAGAGAGCAGCACGCCGTGTGTTAGACTGTCAGCTTCAGCTTTTAATTATGTCATTCTGTTTGACACACAAAGAAACCACAAAGCAGTGAAATAGCACACATATGGACAATCAGCCACACCGCGACTAATTCATGTGTGTGTAAAGACAACAAAGGGATTTACACGTCATATTCCATCTCGCTCAACATATTTCATATTTCATGCTGGGACCATACTTTATGCAAATGAACAAAAGTGTGTGTGTGTGAGTGATGCATCTGTGTACGCATATATGTATGTATTTGTAAAGTGTGGATGGGGTCAAGATGCACACGCAAGAATTGCGCAGATTCAACACGCTGACACTGACACTCACAGAAAAAGCCAAGCGGCCATTCACTTTAATTAACGGTTAACGACTGCTTCGGGCCCTCTGCTGGAGGTGGAAGCGGCGTCGCCTCTGTGGGCGACCTATTAGCGGAAAGCAGAGGCAAACAAGACAGAACGTCTCGTTTGTTGGCGGGTTTGCACAGTGATAACCGCAGTCATAAACAAGCGACTAAAATGCAATCTGGCTGAATTGAAGTGGAGAGCCGAAGCAGCAGCGATAACAAAATAGCTGAACACCAGAGACTCCTAACGACTGAAAAACGCTCTACACAGCACGCTATTGAAATAGTAAGAAATGCCAGAGACATGTCGAGAAAATTTAGTAGTTCCGATAAGCGTTGACTTCGTTTTTAATTACAAAAGTGAGCGTCAAGTTTTCTCTGTCTACACAGCAAGAAATTTACCAATTTCTAAAATCAATAACATTTGTCTTACAAATTGTGTTCTTAAAATGAGACCACTTCAAAAACACATTCTTAAAACTAAGAACTTTAGTCTGAAAAATTTAAAATTCTTAATATTAGACCAAAAATATTAAATTAAAAATTTAGTAATACATTCAAATTCCTATAAAGTTGTTATCTGTCCTTAAGTGTTTTCGTACATAACTCAGTTAGTTGAGCAGTCGAGGACTATTAAAGTCTAAGTCCTGGTTTCAAATGCTGCTCCGAACAAATAACGGAATGCGAAATGAAAATAATAAATAAAATGGTAAAATAATAATTACATAAATACATAGTAAAAAAATGCAATGTAATATATAACAATTATAATCTTTCGATCTTATAATAAGACTTTTTTCTTAATACGAACTTGGGTCTTATATTAAATATTCTTGAAATCAAGATGTGTTTTCTAACACTAAGATTTGCATGTTCTTGACGCCATTTTCGAACTAAAATTCTTAGTACTGAGACCAAAATCTTCACTTTAGAAGTTTTTTTTACTGTGTACATTACATTTTAAAGAAGTAAATTTAAGGCACAAAACGTTGCACAAATTTAAAGAAATGTAACTGAGTTATTTAAATATTTTTATTCTTTTCTAAATATAATTTACTTCTTCCTATAATTTATTACAAAATAAAGTCTTGTAAACTAATGAGATTAAAGCTCAGCGACTTTTACTTTTTAGGTTTTAATTTAGGTTTTAATTGAGTAAATTTGAGTAAAACAAGTACTAATGAATAATGAATAAAAGTTGAATAATAAATATTCTTTTTATTTCTTAAAACATCATAATATAAACTAAATAAAGATAAAGATCTTAACAACAGTAAGCCTGTTACATACCTTTTCTAAGAGTTATGATACCCATATATGCAACACTCTAGGTTGGGTAGAGCCTATAATAATAAGCAGAGATATTGAGGTCCATTCGCATTCTGTCGGCGACTTAGCTCGGACTTCAAAAAAGTTGAAACAAAAAGAGTTTGTTTTACAAAGAAATGGTGAAATGGTTGAACGCGTAATTTGTTAACTGATTAAAATGTAATCAATGCCATTTTGGGTGAATATTATAAACATTCACATTTACGAAAATATCCATTCATATGTTATCTTATCGCGGAACATGCGCGAAGGCTTAAAGTGAATCATCGCAACGCAACAAAAAGTACAAAATACGTTTACATAGATACAACATAAAGAAACTAAGTTTGCATTTTACTATAATTGTAAAAACAAACATAAACAAAACGAGCTTAAAATGGATTCGGGCCCTCTGCTAATTGCCTTGGCCATAATATGCTTTTGCCTCTTCATTCTGCGTGTGAGTATTGTATTTATTTATGTTTCGTTCGAATGTTTGTACTACAAATATACATATGTTGCTAATACTTTGACATTCAATTGCAGACACTTATGATTGCCTATCGCTTCTTTATGCTTAGACAACTCAAGGAGGCGGCTCACATCGAACAAGGTGAGCAAACATAAACGCAAATATTTACACTAGTTTCTTTAGTACTTGACCAACTCAACTAGAGATGGACTGCTTAACCGTGTTTTTATAGCTGCTAAGGTTGAAGATTATTTTAACTTTGAGCGTGCAGGAAATAAAGTATATATGGGTAATTCCATGACGGAATTTGTCCCGTGCGAGACTTTTTACTTCAACTGCATCTTTTTTTTAGCTTATTTGGTATGTTTTGTAGTCTATGGTATATTTTCAATGTAGTAACTTATCGATATACCAAATATAGCTTTTGGTATATTTTAGTTTTTGTCGGTATATACATAAATTTAGTGTTCTTTTAGAATATGGTTTTATTAAAAATGGATATCACTCACAGTCGAGTACACTCCAAACTCTTAAATGTATCTTTTTATAACACAAAGCAGACCAATAAAAGCTTTCATAGCAGAGATAATCATTACATTATCACATAAACTACTCAACTCTTTATCACCTTTTTTTTGCAATAAAGCAATGCATTAAAAGGTCAGTACAGCGATAAGATTAGCTCATTGACAACAAATATATAATATGTCTTAATTTTAAACATATTAAAAGCTTTATTGGAGTTTTTTTTTAAATTAAATTTTGCAACAGATTACTCAGCTCTGATACAGAGTTATACTGCCTACATAAATCCTATAGTAACTTTAACTTACTTGAACATCTCGATTAGCCTGAGTCTTTCATTAACAATTATAAAAAGATTTCAACATAAAGCTGAGTTTTTAATAATATGTAATTCAAACCATATTAAAAAAACATTAGACAAGTACAATTTTGTTTAAACGAATATTTAAAAAAAAAAAATTTGGAAATATAAGGAAAACAAATAAAAAAATATTTCCAAAAATGTTAAAAATCGTCTAAGCAAACGTAAAGCATTTCTTATTATTTAAATAAATTTTAAAAAATCAATTTTAGCCATTTACTCTTATGTTTTTTCGACTTCTAAAGTGCAAATATTTGCTAAAATGCATTTGCAAATACAATTTTGCTAATTGCATTTTCTGTATCGAGCTGGTTTAAAAAACAAAAACGGAAAACCATCTCTATAAGCTATAAGGTAGAAATTTTGTATTCGGAATAGAAAACTCGCCATAAATCACTATCAAAAATACATGGACATGTGTACGTAGTTTGTGCGACATTTTGCACAAATTTATCAGAGAAACACATTAGATAAAGACGGCGATGGCAATTGGATAGGCACACCTTGCCCCGATATGTGGGGGAGGCACCAAGTAGATACGGAACTTAAGCCTAGGCTGTGCTGTGGTTTTTGTCAGTTTTATCAGCTAATGATTACAAAGCAAATATGCGAACTGTGCCTTGAGTGAGTGTTTGTGACCCGTGTGCATGGATGAGTGGACGCAGTCCTCATCAATTTCTGGCTTTCAATTCAGTTTGAGCGAATACTTTGAACGAATCGAGACGCGTTAACCAATTTCGTAATATTTTCGGCAACTCCTTGCTTCTTGCTACTTGCTCCTTACATCAAACGAATGGCTCCCGCTATAGAAGTAAATGCCACCACGGCCACAACGGCCATCACGACAAGCAGCATTTTGCAGAGCACCAACTCAACATCGACGATAACTTATAGTTACTATACAACAGCTAGTACAACGCCATTTTACTCCGATTACGATAATCCCAATTGGGTGCAACCTGACCCGGATGTGTTCTTCTATTCCGGTTATGCGTTCTACATTGTGCTCGTGGTGGTGTTCATCATTTTATTTCCATTTGCGATAATAATGGTAATATGTTTGCTACCCGATTATTCAATGATTTGCATGCAACTAATGTTTGATTAATCTATTTAAAAAAGAGCGCTTTACAACGGAAGCGTCAGGAGCAGGCACGCCGTCTAATTGAACAGAGGCAACGAGGTAAATTTCCCACAAATTTGTACTTTAATCAATCTTCATCATCCACATTCGTCATCCTGACTAGAGCATCTGCTTGAGTGCAGCCTTCAGCCCCAAAAAGAGGTAGTAGACATTCAGTTTGAACAACTCCCATCGTTCGCTCAGCTCCAAGCGCCAACGCTTCGACTTCGTCGTCTCCTGGGCTCGCTGCTCTGCGTATGTGGATTGCACACAGCACTTGGTCATGGCCCAGAAGGCAGCCATGCGATTCTGTGTACGCAGCGTTGACTCAATGCTGCGTATCAGATCGTTCGTCTTCAGTATGAGTAGCATCTGGCGATCCACCTGCTCCAGCACATCCGAGATGTGCGGCAACACCTGCGACGTGTTGCTCTGCAGCGTATTCTTCTGCAAATCCAAAAGGAAGAGATTGCCATTTAAAAATATCTATGTATTGTAGTTATTGTGTCCTCACCTCTTCTTTGGAATATTTGACTTTGGTGATGCCCTGCATCAGTGTCTCCCAGGGTCGACCTGTCACCATGCACGCAAACAAACCATACAGATCCCCTGTAATGCCCAACTGTTCGCTGTGCTTGCGCATTGCCTTGCGATCAATCTTCATGATGCTCAGCCAGAGCTTGGAATATTCATAGCGGAACTTGTCGGTCAAATTGGCATACAGTCCATGATCGAGCAGTACAATTTCCAAATCATTTTTGGGCGTCTGACGAACGAGAATGTTCCCTGGATGCGGATCGCTGTGCACAAAGCCCGTGGAAAAGATCATTTCCGAGTAGAGTCTGCCAATTTTGTTGGCCACCTCAAAAGCGTCGATTTTGTTGCGTTTAATGTAATCCAAATCAGTGACATGGCCACCCTCCAGATATTCCATGACCAGCACACGTGGCGTGCTTAGCTCCCAGTAGATTTTGGGCACACGCAACCAACTGTATTTCTTGAACTGGCCAGCAACCTTTTCCGCATTCTTGCCCTCGTTCAAAAAGTCCAGTTCAACAGGCAAATTCTGTGGAGCAAAGAGGGGGGAATATGTGCTCACAATTTGTAATTCTCTAAGATGAAATTCAGCTAGCTCACCTTCTTGGACTCCTCGACCAGCCATTGTATCTTAAAGTCGGGAAATATGCGACCCAATATCCGTACTGCCATCTCCATGGTCTTCATGTCCACACGCGAATTGCCCTTGACATATGGATGCTGTACTTTAACGGCTACAACTTCGCCCGTCTTCAGACGCGCCTTGTGCACCTGAGCCAATGATGCAGTGCCCAGCGGCTCGGGTTCAAAGCTCTCAAACAATTCCGTTGGCTCACGCTTCAAATCCTGTCGTATCACTTTATACAGATCCTCGATGGGGTTCTGTGGCGCATCCGAATGCAGCACCTTCATCGTCTGCACAAACTCCTTGGGCAGCAGATACTCCAAAGCACCAATGTGCTGACCCACCTTGATATACACACCCTTGTTGATGCATATCAATTGTAGCAACTTCTCCGCAGCAATCTTGTGCACTCGACTCTTCTCCGCCTTGTATTCGGGCGTCGTCTTATCCCATTCCCTGTAGTAGAGCTCTCGCTTGTAGGTCAACGCCACATCGACGACCGCGCAAGCGGAACGCGACAAGCGCACAATGCCCAACGAGTTGAGGTCATAGTCGTTGGTGTGGAGACTCAGCGCAGTGCTGACGACGCCTGCTCCAAGGGCTCCAAATGCAAGCACGCGTCTCAGCATTTATATTGTGCACTGCACGGGCGAGAAAATAGAACTAAATTAGTTTTGCTAGCACAGCAAATGTTAAAAGAGGCAGTGAACCGTTAAGTCAACAGGTTGTCACACAGCTTTAGTGTCACTTAACCTTTAACCCCATTTGCATTAGAAGCGGGTTTTATTTTATAGGAAAACCGATAAACAATTAATTTATGTACTGTATGTGTACCTACTCATAATGAGCTTGCTGTTGGAATTTAGCACTTTGGCCCTTTTCGCAACTAACTTTCACTTACTCAGCGGATTTGCCAAAAAAAATAAAAACTTTAGTGTTTGCAAGGCAAAATTCCAACATGCAGACAAAGTAACTAATTTATTGAACTGTGCACGTTCATTCCAATACATTGACCAATGACACAAAAACCTGTTGCATTTGCTTAGTTTACATTTGTAACATCACTTTCACCATCCATTGACCCAACTACGTCAGCACGGTGGTTTCATTACATAAAAAACCTTGATGTCCATTCATCTCTTGGCTCTTAATGGTTCTTGTGCAAACAGTTTCACTTATACCACGATTGTGTGCGTGTGTAAGCCTAGACTAACATATGCACATGCTTTGTTAATAGCTGCTGTTTACACTTACACTTACACTTACACTAAATTAATAAATACAACTTTAAACCTGTGGCCGACGGCCAGTCGCGCGCTACTGAATGAATGTAGTCAGCTGTTCGCGGCACGTACGCTGCTCGTGTGTTGTGCACTGCCCGGCAGCGATAAGAGTTATCGACAGCGCTGCTGGCAATTTAATCGATTTGATATTTCCGTTACACCAGGCTTAGTTCAAATGACAAATTGAAAACCATGGCAGTGCTAAATTTGTATTCGCCTCGTTATCAGCGAAAAAAATGTATGCAAAAATCATTATTAGATAAATGTCTGATAAGAGATAGTTGTTGCTAAAATAAACAAATATTTGTCATTTATTGGGATCTGTTATCACGTTTATTCTATCGGTTGCCAAATTGTTCAATTATTTGCAGCATTAATAAAAAAAATGGTTATTTCTTCCAAAATCTGGAATAATTGGTGAATTTCTTGAATAAAAATGCGTTCCTTGTTATATATTTTATTTGCAATTATTTACATTTTATAACTTAGTATTTCTTATGCACTAATTTTTGCATATATAATATAATATTTTAAAGTTTTCAGTTCCTTAAATGATTTTATATAAACATTTCTTAAATGCTAAAAATCCAATATTCAAAAGTTTTTTATGGTTGAGAATCAATTTCACTGATGTTCAATTTGTAATTCATTTCGAACGTTGCACTCAAAATGCTATAAACTGGACAGAATATTTTATGACTTCTTTTCTCTTGCCCAACAGCTCGTCGACAAATGGAGATTAGTATCACCAACAATAATACAAATACTGGCGGTGGCAATGGTAGCGTTTCCATTGAGACTGAAAACGACGTGTCCATCTTGCCCAAGGGAATGGATTTACCTCCCAGCTACGATGAGTTAACATACAGCACGAACGTGAAGCAAACGGGTAGCCTTGGAGCTTCCACGTTGACTATAACCACCGATCTGGGGTGCAGCAACGCAAATCTGGCAGCTTTTAATGAGCCGCCTCCCGATTATGTTGAGCCTGCGGCATGTGCCACTACAACAACAACAACAACGACAACGGTTGTGGTCAGCGGTCCAGCTGCGATGCCCCAAATCTAAAGAAATGACATTCAAGTTGTTTTACTAAATTAAACTTTAAACAAATAAACTATTAACTTAAACAGTAACCAATTTTGTAACTCTTCGAGTTCGAGTTCCATTCATAATCTTAACAACGTAAGATTTCATCCAAAGGAGGTCCAAATCTTCCATACGGATCTTTTGGTAATATTAAAATATCATCGCACCACGAATAGCCAATGACGCGATTCTCAATTATCTTTTTAAATGCCGCATTCTCATGTATCAGATCACGATAGTTATCATTTGAAACAATCGCTGCGTTCTTTTCGTAAGCCAACTGCAAAATGAAACTGCAAATAATACAAATTATAACTATAATTTTTAAATATTATAAGTTATTCTGAATAACCTACCGATCGTCGTAGCTAATGCTCTGTTGATTGGGTAAATTTTTGCAAGGTGTAAACACAATTTTGTTATCCTTATGGAGTTGATCGAGCAACGCGGGATTTGAGGATTTGTGCTGATTGCGGCGAAACTGTGGAATGACGGCCTTTACATCATGTCCCATTTTCAGGAAATACTCTATACAATATTTTACGCCCTCCGCAGAAAATACATTAGAGCAACCATGTCTGTGGAATTGGAAATTCAATTACAATATGCGTTAAATATGATTTGTATATATGGAAAATAATTACGCAAATGCCACATTGCTGCCATCAATAATAATGGGCCGCTTTTTGGAATCCGCTGTGCTGACTGTGGTGCCCGGATTATAGGTGTTGCTATTATAATCGGCCAATTTCTTGCGCTCCGTCGTGGTAAATAAACTTTCATTCATACGCTTTATCACCTTGGGCGTAGCATTAACTGCGTTAGTTTTACGTTTCTTGCCACGTCTTGGACTAGATTTCTCATCAGCTGGCAACGGTATAAAATCCTCAGTCGCCATCGTTTCTTTAACAAATATTACACTATCATTGACCGAAGTATTTGGTTCAGTCTTGACTAGGTTGGTTTCGCGATCGGTAATTTCTTCTTCGCTTTCTTCGCTGCTCACCGAATCGAGGCTATCATCTATTGCGATAAGCGAAGCATCCATGGAATTGGTGGGATACATAAAACCATTATTAGAAGGCAACGGCTTTTGATAGTCGCCGGTTTTGTCGACAACAAAACTGCAGCTGGGAATGTCCGCATTTGATACGTGTTGTGATTCGGCAGATTCATCACACTCAATAATGACTTTATCCACAACTGGACTGATTAGAATGCAATCATCGTCATCGCTACTCTCAATCTCTTCAATAATTTCTCCTTCTTCAATAGTTTTGTTCAAAGGCGCCTTGGAACCTCGAGCCTGCTGCAATTGAGTGAAAACATTAAATTATTGTACGGAGGGTACCAATTGAAAAACGTCTTACCTTTTTGGTGACGTAAAACTTTGGCTTCGGCAACTGCCGCTTCGACAGCTCTGTTGAATTCTTAAAATCCAACTTACGTTTAATTCCATTGCGTTGTGGATTATTCTTTGAATTCAATGCGCGGCGTTTCAAAGAGTTTACCAACTTCTGTGAGTAACTCGTGTCACCTTTCATTTTATTATTATTTAGCCGCTTTACTGGTTTCTAAAATACATAAATTAATTAGTGAAAACACATACATACATCATAAAGAAACTTACGATAACAGCAATATCCTTGAACTTCTTGAACTGATGTTGATGCGGCGCCATCGTTGAATCCTTCTGTGTATTTATTATAGGCTAATTGGAAAAAAAAATAAAGAAAAATGTATTATTTGCAACTGATTATTTGTCATTTCTCCTTTGTACTTACTGTGTTTCTATAGATTTGTCGTTTATGGATTCTTTTATAGTTCTTTAGAGTAAAACAAATGTGTTCTAGTTTATTTATATATACACATCGATTTTATTAATATTGATTTGCAGTGTTGACAGGCTCATTTCGCTTACGTATATTAATGTTATGTATGTATATATGTTAGTATATATCTTATATAAAAGCTGTTTTGCAATTTTTGATTACATTTGGTTATACCTAAATTTCCGCTATGGCTAGACATTTAATTGAATTAAGAAACGGCAATTAACTAAATCTCGATCGATGGCAATTTGATTGTTTTTTTGATTTTTTTACTTTTTTTTTGTTTTTGGCTAGCTAAAGTCATCTCTATGTAGTATATCACTCATTTAGCTGTCCATCGATCTGGAGTTGAATCAAAACGAATATTATATTATGTATGTGATGGAAATCACTTATAAACCAAAACAACAAATAAACAGGAATATCATAAGATCATTATCATATACATATATAAATCGTTTTGTTTCTTACAATGCTTATATAAAATGTTTGGATTATTAATTATAGCCATTTATGAGTTCAGTAGACGGAGCACTAGTCAAACTACTACAATTGGAATTGGGTCCATTATCATCATCATTTACTTCTTAAGCTCTCGTATCTCATTGCGTATATTGGTGCGTGCCAATTCCTCGTACTTCTCATGATATTCCGTAGTGGAGAATATGCATGGTATAATCAATAGAGTCTCCAACACCTTGATGCGCATCATCTTATAGGTGTCATCATCCAGATTGGCATATTCATGCCTCAACAGCTCTGTGTAATGCTTGTACTCCTCTGGCGGTGCTCTAAACATTTATTTATATGAATAAGCATTTCTATATGTGAGGTTAATGTAATTTAACATACGCAAGGACAACCAGATCGACGTCCTGCAGCAAATTGGCCTCGTCATCATTGGACCAGGTGAGCTCATTGTCGGGCGACTTGCGTCCCAATAAATTGCAAACCAGCGACTTTGCATGATCCTAAGATAGTCTTATTATAACCACGATAATATGCTCATAGTTTGCTGCTCTACTCACATCCTCGATGTTGGCATCACGACAAAACTCCTCGAACACCTCGCAGTTCTCTTCGACGCAGCTGCGATTGCCATCAAAGTGATAGTACTGGAAGAAGGCGGCCAACGCAATGCTGGGCGAACAGTCCGAGAGATGCGAATGCTTACGCTGCATCATCTCCTGCCAGTTGTGATAAGCGCGCGTCGGACTGTCGACGCTCAGATGCTGCTCGATGCGTGCGTACCAAGCATTGGTCACATCCTCGGGCACTTCATAGTGAGCGCACACATTTCGCCAGATTTGCTCCATTTCTATATATTTTATTTAACACACTTTGGTTTTTTGGTGGGCTTAGTTAACTACACTTTTCTTGTTTGGCAACTAGAAATTCGCGATGACTCGATTGGCTGGAAATTTGTGTCTGTCTGGAAGCTCGCCACAAATTTTCACAACTTTTTTCGTTTTAGGTTTGGGGGGAAATTTGGCGTCTGCGCAGTTGCAACCAACCCCGCACCATCCCCCAACCCATCAAACATAAACCGACAACATATTTAAGGACAACACACATATGCAATTAACTTTGTACTTACATTATTGATGTTGGGCGCCAAACAAATGACACCGGAAACTTGCGTTGAAGTCGCAGCAGGCTTTGTGAACCCAGCGGACTGACACGTGTTTGCAGCTGTAGCAAGAGTATGTGGTTTACTCAATTTGCGCGGCGAAATGATGCGCTTTTTATTCTGCTGTCGAAGTTTACGTTTTATCTCTTTCTTTTTTAATCTATTTTTTCTTTTTCCCATTACTTCGTCTATTAATTTTAGCACGAACCGCAAGAAACAACAGAAACAACAACACTGTTCATTTGCAAACAATTCAACAGCTGTTTGGCGTTGCCACCCAGCAGAAACTTAGCACTAAAAATGCAATTATCTTTGCTTTTATGCAATTTATTATTTTGAAAATTCATTTATTTAAGGGAATTATAAAATTGTAATTAATATTTACCATAAAGTCTATTTTTGTTATGATACTAATATTTTTGCAACGTCGTCTCTTAAAATACCGAGAAGCCGGGAAAAATACTGTAATTTTAATCAGATTAAATAAAAAAAATGAACATATAATTTCTGCAATATTTTCTAGAAAGTTACTATTTCAGCATTTAGTCGCATTATTAGAAACTAGCGGCAAAGACAATTAAATGAATTCCATATAATTAATGTGATAGTGCCGATGTTTAGTATATGTGCCGACCTAAAATAGTATATTTTAAAAATTCAACTTGCGGTCAAGCTGCTCGACAACCCTGTCCGTGAAATGTCAAATGTACTTGTGAAAGTATTCATTTTTTACTCTTAATTTAACTTTATTTGTTCAAATAAGTTGTTTGTTTCCCAAAAATAAAAAACAAAAAATTATTAAATTGAAACGGTGTTTGAGCCGTCTTAAAGCTTCAAACGTGTAACCATTCAAGCACTTTGTGAATAAAACGTAAGTCAAGAAATACAATTAAAACATTTGCCTCGCGACTGCAACTCAAAAAGTATCGCCTCATTTTTGATGCCCTTTGTTCCATGTTTCAATGTTTGCTTGCCACACACATGCAGGTGGAATTAAAAAAATAATGGACGTGGAAAAATCAAGTAGCAGCTCTTTCGAAGACCTTACCAATGCCGAGGACACAAAGGACATTCGAGCAGCGCAGGTCGCTGCAAGTGTAGCCGAAACATTGGCAGCTCAAGTTGACAACGATAACGATGACAATGCAAAGACGCAAACAGCCAATGATGAAGAGAGTGCTGGTGATGGGGAGGGGGGAGACAACGAAGAGGACGTGTGTGATATTTTGGGAAATAAGCAGCTGTTGAAGCGCATCATCAAAAAGGCACCATCGAGTGAAAAGCGTCCGAATCGTGGTGATTTGGTCACTATAACATTTACTGGCAAACTGGAAGATGGCACCGTTGTGGAGAAGGAGGAACGCTTCCAGTGCCACGTAGGCGACTACGAGGTGGTGCAGGGTCTGGACATGGTTCTGCCCATGATGCATGTGGGCGAACTGGCCGAGATTACAGTTGATCCACGTTTCGGCTATGGTACTCTGGGCCTTAAGAAGGAGAATTCAACGGAAGTGATTGTGGCACCAAATGCGCATGTAACTCAAAATAATTATTCGATTAATCTATCTTATACTCAGCTCATTCCCTATTTCAGCTTATCTATGATGTAGAGCTCATAGATGCGAAGTACGAAGACTTTGCGGATCTGAAGTCATTTGAAGTGCTGCGCAAATATGGGTGAGTTCCATATGAATCTTATCATTCCTGTTGTCAAACTAATATGGCTTTAATTGTATTTACAGTGCTAGAAAAAAGGAGCGTGCAAATTACTTTTACAAGCGGGTGGAATACAATAATGCTATCCACCTGTACAGACGTGCTTTGGATTACTTGGACAATCGCGATGGTGACCCGGATGCAGAGTTTGGCAAAGAAGACTTGGAGGTAAATGAAGAAATATATCATAGCACTTGATGATTCTTACTAATTATAAATTACAGCTGTCGAATAGTGATTCGCAGAGTCTGTTGGAGGATCGATTGATTGTGTATAATAATCTGGCGATGGCTCAAATCAAAATTGGTGCATTCGATGCTGCGCTGCAGTCCGTAGAACATGTGCTGCGGTGTCAGCCCAACAATCCCAAGGCATTGTACCGCAAGGGCAGGGTGAGTATCGCACACAAACAAATAATATTTCAATGGTTAATTACTTTTGTTATCGCTTTTAGGTGCTAGAGGGCAAGGCTGACACACAGGGCGCCATCAAGCTGTTGCAGAAGGTGGCCACTTTGGAGCCCGATAATCGTGCAGTTCAATCGGATTTGGCTCGACTTTTTATTAAGGCACGTCGCGAGGAGCACAACGAAAAGGAGATGTATCAAAAAATGTTGGGACAGGCCAAGAAAATGGAGCAAACGACTGCTGTTAGGCAAAAAACTCCGTTGGTGGACAATTCCAAGGTAATGCAAACACTTAAGTAATTCAAATTTACAAAAATTAATTGTAATATCTCTTTTATTGCAGCTAAAACTTCTGGGTTTCCTGATGGGTTCCATTTTAATTGGTGTTGCTGGTGTTGCTATTTATCGTTATAAGTACTGAGAATGAGGAAAGAACAAAACAAACATAACATAATTGTAATCTGAACTACTGAGTACTTTAAGCAATTGAAATGCATTTTTAAAAATGGTACACACATTCTTCATCATAAAGCGAAATTATTAATGTTGGAAACGATGCAATGATGGTTGCTTACTTGTTGTAATAACATAAACATTTGTTGTAAATCAATTACTATGCACACACTTTCAAAATAGTAATGTTAGATCAAATGCTATGGTTCTTATTTTCCGATAATTTTAATTATAAAATCCTAATTTTAATGATTTGCGAAATATACAAATACCCAAGCCTTTTAAAACAAATTGTACCAATTGTGAGCTTATACAGCTACTTCTTTTTTTCAAATTTACAACTATTTTATTAAATGGTTTTACATTTTTTTAAAGGCAATTAGCCGCATAATATAAATTAATTAATTAATATTAAATAAACTACACTCAATGATCGTAACATGAATATGTGGTGAGGATCATAACAAAAAGAAATTTATCTGCATACGATGTTTTCCCATCTGTATTGAACACAACGCATCTAAAAAGAACTAGTTCATTATACGAGCTTTAATAGGTGAAAGCGCTTTCGATTCGCGACAGCCCTAGAAAAGCACTTACTACTAGTGCTGCCAACTCGTAGGCTTCGGTTGTTTCTAAATGAAACTTGCTATGAAAAATAGCTTTCATGCTTACAAACAAAATATATTCCCTCTTCTTAATCCATATCCTATATCTGTATGTAATTATTATAATGTTAAAATTTGCAATAAGTGCAAAAGCTTCACGTTGCATTACAAAAATATTTTTTAATATAGTTTCTAATTTTTTAATACAGCCAGATCTGAGCTGCAAATAGCTAAATTGACAACACTGATTATGGCAAATTTTAGCACATTATCTTGTTTGCTGAATCATTTTCGTAGCGCTGCAATTTTCAATTGCCTCAAACCGACTCAGTCCAGCAAACAGTTAAGTTAATTTTCAGCAGTTAATAAGTTGTGACAGTGAAGTGATTATGCAAAAGTCACTGCTCTTGGTGGCCATCTGCCTGGCCTTGGCCTGGGCCGCATCATCGCATCCCCAGCAACAATTGCTGCGAGTTCCGCTAAGTAAGTTCCAATCGGCTCGCCGGCATTTCGCTGATGTCGGCACCGAGCTGCAGCAATTGCGCATCAAATATGGCGTCGTCGATGGCGTGTCACCGGAACCGTTATCCAACTATCTCGATGCCCAGTACTACGGCCCGATTTCCATTGGTTCGCCACCACAGAATTTCAAGGTGGTCTTTGACACGGGCTCCTCAAATTTGTGGGTGCCCTCGAAGAAATGTCATCTGACCAACATTGCTTGCCTTATGCACAACAAATACGATGCCACTAAGTCGTCGACGTACACCAAGAACGGCACCGAATTCGCCATTCACTACGGATCAGGCAGCTTGTCCGGTTACTTGTCCACCGATACTGTGAACATTGCCGGTCTCGATATTAAGCAGCAAACATTCGCCGAGGCATTGAGCGAACCAGGTCTTGTCTTTGTGGCCGCTAAATTCGATGGCATCTTGGGTCTGGCGTACAGCTCCATTTCGGTGGATGGTGTCAAGCCGCCGTTCTATGAAATGTACGAGCAAGGTTTGATCTCGCAGCCCGTTTTCTCGTTCTACTTGAATCGCGATCCCGCGGCACCGGAGGGTGGTGAGATCATCTTTGGTGGCTCTGATCCCAATCATTATACCGGGGATTTCACATATTTGCCGGTCACTCGCAAAACCTATTGGCAAATCAAAATGGACTCGGCCCAGTTGAATGATAAGGCGTTCTGTCAAGGTGGCTGCCAGGTGATTGCCGACACTGGAACTTCGCTTATTGCTGCGCCAGTCGAGGAGGCAACGAGCATCAATCAGGCCATTGGTGGCACACCCATCGTAGGCGGTCAGGTAAAAGATATTTATTGAAATATAAAATATTTTTCACTTAGTAATCACTTCCATTGTTCTTTTGTTTTTGCAGTATGTGGTGTCATGTGATCTCATTCCCAATTTGCCAGTGATCAAATTTGTGTTTGCCGGCAAGACCTTTGAGCTGGAGGGCAAGGATTACATTCTGCGCGTCGCTCAAATGGGCAAAACCATTTGCCTCTCGGGCTTCATGGGCATGGACATTCCGGCACCAAATGGTCCGCTTTGGATTTTGGGCGATGTCTTTATTGGAAAGTACTACACTGAGTTCGACATGGGCAACGATCGTGTTGGATTCGCTAATGCTAAGTAAAGGCGTATTAACCAAAAACAATTAGACCGCTAATATTATATTATATACAATGTGAACAATTTTTGCAATTCGACAGACTTTTTTTCTCCACTTGCAAATTGAGAATTAAATAAAAGCAATAATTATTGGTGACAACATATATTATGCTTTGTTATTGTTAGTCACGAACAATTTGCTTATCAGGCCGTCAGCTTTTTATTTTGCTTTTACTTTTTCAACTCCGATAAGGTCGCTGCTTTCTTTGTTTACCAATAATCAGCTCAACACAGAGGCCAAACTCAGTTCCAACTCGCATTGGCGTGTCCGGCAATCTGGAAATTGATAAACAAAACAAGTACAGTGAACATTCGATTGTGTGAACGCTTCAAAAATAATTGTATTCCACGGCAAATAAAGTGCTGTTATTTATATGGAACAAAATAAGAAGAAACAAAAAGTATAACAAAATTATTTTAAACGAACTTTTTACTTCTTTACTTTATTAAAATAAATACAAAAATTGTGTGTGATATATTTTTTTTTTCCACTTTGTTAAAATAATGTATAAGCAAGCATATAAAATGCACTTTAAACAAATTATATTTATATAAAAATAACCATAGTTTCAACACTGATACAATTCTTCTTAAATATATAAATTAGTTCAAGACACCAACATTCCAGTTTTGTGTTATTTTACATTCTCGAGTTTGCACTGTATATGGTAAAATAAGCTTTGTTGATAGCAAAAAGGCAGCTTTTAAAAATATATTATTATTTTATACACCAGACTACAAAGAATTGAATGCGAGCATTCAAAGCTTTTTCTAACAGATTTTACTAAAAAGTTGCAAATCAATGTTTAGTACACATAAGGGATTAGATTAGGAATACTATATGTATTTGTATAATTGATACTGACAGCGTTGCCATGAACAACCGAACAATTCTTTGCTCGTTTCGTATTTTTGCTATTTATGATTAATTGTGATTAGCTAAGCTAAAAATTAGGAGCAAAATATATAATAGGCCACTGGGTAAGGTCAATAACTTCCGCGTGTGGTCGATAGACGTCAGCACTCGCCTCTCTGATGATGATCCAATTCGATCAGGGTGAAAATGTACACACATAGATAGCGATCTTTTAGGCGTCATTCTCCATCCAACATATGACGTTGCACAATTGAATTTATCAAGACGCACTTTGGACCCCTTTGGTTGACTGTGAATCACGCAGCAGAACACAGAACATTCTTAATTGAGTGCTAACAAGTGCAAAGAATATCAACTAGACATAATTATAGATAAAGACAACATTTAATACTAGGCAAAAACAATATTAGTTAGCAGTGTGCTCTAAATATGGTGCTATAAATATATAGATAATTTAGAGGGCCGTTTAAAATTGGGGACTTTGCAAATCATTTTCGTTTGCCATCCGCCAGCTGAACCGTTGGAGTCACTGGCGTCTCCTCTTCGGTGCGATGCACTGTTGTCGTGGTCGTCGCACTTTCGGGTGCTTCGGCTTTAATCTCCACCGATTCCGCTGTATTCAAATTGGGCAACTCGTGCTCATCATCCGATTCGGTGGCTTCCCTTATAATGTGCACCGATGGTGATGATGATCTCGCTGGCTTGGGCGATGGCAGATGGCCGCCACTGAGTTTGTAGATATCACAGGTCTCGTTCACGTAGCGATTGAATACGTCCGGCTTATCGGCATACACATGATGCCCGGCACCGGTTACAATTTTGATATCGACCATATTTGTGTCACGTTGCGATTTGATCTTCTCGCCGGACGACGAATCAATCCAACTGCGTGATCCATAGATGAATGTGATAGGTATATCGCTGCGCACATCCTTGATGCGATGTATCATCGGATGCTTGGCCCAGCCAAACGATTGCATCATGCTGTGGAACGCGGATTCACCCGACGGCTGCTGGGCATTGCACTGATGAATATACTGTGGCAGCAGATTGATATCCTCCTCAATGGTGCTCTGGAATTTACGCATTATGTCCGGCCGTGTCTTTTGCACCACCCACTGACCAAATGGACCAGCTGCACGCAATGCCCACAGCGGATTCAGCGGTGTTAGAACGCGTGCAATGGCACGCAGCCACAGGGGAATCTGTTTGGTGGTCTGTGAGTCGGGTGGCTTCTCGGGGAAACCCCAGGGATCGGCGAGTATCAGATGGCGCACACGTTCTGGATAGCTGAGCGCATAGCTGGAGGCAATGAAACCGCCCATGGAATGGCCCAACAGTATCATATCGTTGATGTTCATCTCGCGTCGCCATTCTTCCACAGATTTGACAAACTGTTTCTCGCACACCAGCGCATCCTTGCCAAAGGCAGGCCGCGAGCTGCGACCAAAGCCGAGCACATCCATGGCATGGACGGGACGATCTTTGGCAAAGCTATCCAGATTCATCACCCACAGTGCCACGCCGGCGCCAAGGCCGTGCAGCAACACCAGTGGCACCTCCTTAGAGTCTGTGTTCATGCTCACCGTCCAGATTTTATCGGTATCGCCCACGGCCGGACCGATGTCCACGAAGTAGCCGCGATACGGCAGCTTCAGATACGAAAGTATCTTTTTTTCGACGGCGCGCAGCATTGTTGGTGATGAGGATGTCCAGTTAAAAAGGCATTGCCAGAAACCGTTATTTTTCGGAAGCTGCAAATTGATTTAAAGCTAATATTTAAAAAAAGGGCCATGACATATAAACACATTGTTAAAAACTACATATTATTGTTTGCCACATATTTTCTGGGACTTCTATTTGAAACGAGCGCCAACTCTTTCGATATCGATAAGCGATAATAGTCGATCATTGTGAAAAAACGCCCTTTGCACCTCTTGTAAACCAAGCAAGTAATTGATCTATTTTGTTTACAAATATTTTTGTTGTACTCAAGTGTAACAAACAAACCCCGGAAGTGTCTCCGGGCTGGGCGGAGATTATCTAATGAAAAGCGATCTAGCGAAACTGCGCAATAGCAAAATCATCATTATGTCGCAGAGCACAACAACAACAACAACTTTTGTATACTATTTTGCGTAAAAAAAGAAAAGGGTTAAGGAATCATCCTCGAAATGCTTACCTCAACAATGTCCATGCTCTGTGGCTCGACAGTAGCAGTAGCGTTTACAACGCCATCAGCGTTTGGCAATGTCAATGTGCCGCTCATTTAGTTAATGTTTTTCTTCGATTTATTATTTTTTTTTGTTTTTTTTTTTTTTGGTTGCTTGCCAAGAGAGTGAGTGATATTTCGTAGAGAATTGCTAGAACGTTTGCACCATTTGCGCGAATTTCGTCAGACTCGCATAAGCTTGAATACCCCTTTCGATTCGTGTCGAGTTGTGATGACTATGAGTTTTTTGTTAAAAGACTGGACAACCGAAGCAGCAGCAATAGTTTGAGTGCCTTCTGTCTATTGTGTGTTATCGTTTCTAATGGTGAAATAGTGTATTGTTGTCATTATATTTATAAGCAGTGGCTGGCAGCATAGAGCAACAGCTGTTTGACCCTCTCGCAGCCCTGCCATGGAGTGTTGCCAACCATTTGAGGAATAAAAAAGCTAGTTTGCTTTTAAAAAAAAGCCAAAACAATAAAAACAGAGTTGAAAAATACTTTATGCTTACTATTACTCATAAATTATGTGAGTCATTAGTTGCATTTTTTATTCCTCACATTATTTATGTTAATATTTAATGAAGAAAACTTTTTGATCTTTGTTTTTTAAAAGTCACGCTGACTTAAAATGGCTGACCCGGCATCACTATTGTCATATGTTTGAGTTTTTGGTATTATTGTAAACAAATTTCTGTAAACAAACAAAGGGCAGACACACCTTTTTAAATATACCAAATTGAGATACTGGCCGAAAGCGCAACAAATTTGAATTCAAAAGTGAATTAAATTAAAAATAAAATTTATTGTTTTTTACATAGTTAAATATTATTAATATTATGCTATTAATAGAAGATCATGCTGTGAGCACACCGAATAACTGCAATATGTTTAGTATATTTGAATTGCGGCCATCCTAAAAATACCAACCATGTGAACTTGCCGGGGAACATTGGACCTGCACCTCCCTCCTTCTCAATCGTTCTTTTTGGCACGCGACATGGACGGCATTAACAAGTACAATGAATTTGTGGCTCTGCACAAGCCACAACTGGAATCATCGGCGGTTCCAGTGCATCTCTGGCCAGCGCTTTATCGCAAATTGAGCACGGATTGCTTTGATGCCGGGGAGGCGATGCAACTGCTGTTAATCGATTACGACAATGACGACGAAGAGATGGAAACTGATCCCGATGATGACAGCAGTGCGCGGCCTGTGTTTGCCCTGGAAGTGGCACGGGAGCAAGGCATCAAGGCAAGTGATCCACAGGCTATTTATTTAATAGATCATGCCTGGACATTTCGCCTGAATAGCGCACGACAACAGCTGGAGCAATATCCGCAACTGGCGGATCGTTTGTCTGCCATCACCGGCGTGGATCTCGAGCATGAGCAGCGCATTGACAAGATACTGCGGCGTCTGTGGAAGTATTGTCATGCCTACTCGCTGTCCAGTGATGGCCTTTCTGATGAGGAGCGTATGCCCATCTGGTATGTGATGGATGAAGTTGGTTCCGCGGTCAATCATTCGGATACACCAAGTTTCCGCTTAGTACCACTGCTGCATCTGAGCACACAGACCACGTACAGCTTGCTGTTTCCCATACGGGATTGCGAGCAAGGCAGTGCAGTGACACGCGACTTTGTGGAATATGTGTCCAAGGATGCGCCACAGCGTTCGGCACTCTTGCTGCCCTGGAGCGAGACTGATCTGAGCACGGAGAGCTTTTTGCAAGTGGAACCTAGTGCTGATTACTTTGCCAGCGGTCACATTCCCGAAACGTATCCAACGGCAGATCAACCAACAGTTGAGGAGACCCCTGTTCGATGTGATCCTCTCAAGGTGTATGCCGAGTACGATGTCGTGTGTGCACATCTAACAGCACCCGAATTTGTGCTCGTGGACAACAAGGAGGAGGCGGATGTGCTGTGGCTCACCACACACTACAAGAACTTTGCGGAACTCGCTGTTGAGACGCCACACAAATACATCAATCAGTTCCCCTTCGAGTATGTCATCACCATAAAAGATCTGCTGAGCATTGTGGGTCGTCGTGCAGCGCCCGAACATCACAATGCCGCAACGTTGGAAACGTATCCGGCTTGGTTGCCCACCACTTACAATTTGTCGACGGAGCTGCGTCAATTTGTCGCCTATTATCAACAGCGTGCCGCCAAGGGATTGGACAATCATTGGATCATCAAACCCTGGAACTTGGCACGCGGTCTAGACACACACATCACAGACAATATCAAGCAAATTGTTCGCTTGCCCGCAACGGGACCCAAGATTGCCCAAAAGTACATCGAACGTCCGGTGTTGTTTCATCGCGATGAACTTAAGGCTCAGGTGAAGTTCGATGTGCGCTATGTGATCCTCTTGAAGAGTGTGAAACCACTCCAGGCGTATGTGCATCGCAAATTCTTCTTGCGCTTCGCCAATCGTCCATATTCGCTGGATCACTTTGATGACTATGAGAAGCATTACACAGTGATGAATTATCAGGAGCAGGCCCAACTGCATCACATCAAGTGCGATGATTTCCTAGAGCTATGGCAACAGCAGTATCCCAAACACAATTGGTCTGCTGTCGAGCAGCAAATCTGCAGCATGCTGTACGAGGTGTTGCAGTGTGCCAGCAAGGCGGCGCCTCCTTGTGGCCTGGCACCTTGTGCCCAATCTCGTGCACTTTACGCCGCAGATATTATGCTGGACTGGACGGGCGAGGAGCAGCAGAAGAGCATGCAGCCAAAGCTGCTGGAGATTAACTGGACACCGGATTGCAAGCGTGCTTGTGACTATTATCCAGAGTTCTTTAACGACATCTTTAAGCTGCTCTTCCTTGACGAACAGAACAGCGAGAGCTTCCGTCTCCTGACCGCAGATGGACAATAAATCGACTTAACCATCACAGAACACATCGCATACGTATTTTAAATGTTACAAGTTTCATTCACATACATCATTAAAAAATCGTTTATCGTTTATGCTTAACAATTACAAAGTGTATTTTATTTCTTGTCGGTAATCTTAGTCATTTACAACTTAATTATCGCGCATTTGTACAATATACGAAGAATACTCGGGTAAGTATTGTATATTTCTAGGCATATCAATATATATGCATATATATATATGTATATATTTAAAGTTGGGAACTATTCATGTACATACAATATACTCTTAAATAGATGTGAGTCGCCAAATTGCTTACATTCTCTATAACTCTATCATAGCTTGATAAGGAAAAGGAAATCTATATGAATTGTATGTTTTTTTATATAGCAGCTCAATAGCTCTGTGGATGATGATAGATCCGAATTGTTTTGGGGTGTTTTGTGTAAAAAGTGAGCTTAAATTTAGTGTGTAATAATGTTTTACAATTCGTAATTGTAATGGCACTTCAAAAATAATAAATGATAATGAAATATGTGAAAGTTGATACTTCAATAGTCAAGTTCGAATTACGTTTAAGGCAATTTCAAAGGCACAAAACTAAATTCACTTCTCTGTCTCTGGTTGTGTGTGGTGTGTGTGTGTAATGAAATTACAGACTAATGAAAAGAACAAAAAATTAATAATAAGTTGAATTGATGGAAACTTAAATGCTAACAAAATGAACCTCAACTAATGTCACTTAAATCTAATTAATATTAACTTAGGCTGTAAACTACAACTAAAAGCTACTAAACGCATACCTCATCGAAGTCTAAACGTATTTTCTCATCAGCGGAAGCTAATTTATGTATAGTCTTTTTAATACGCAACGCGGGCAGACGCACATTGGGGTTTTGATGCCAGCACTCCTTCATCAGCTTGGACATGCCAGCGAGTAGCTAACGAATGAATAGAAAGCAAAACATAAGTCTCTCTCAATTTGAACGATCTATGAATTAAAACTCACCGAGTCTGAGCTCCAGCGATTGGGTATCGATGGACGATAGTTGTCAATGCAGACAACTTTGCGCATATCCTCAAAGCTGGGATCCATGGGCACCACATCGTAAAATGGCACCTTGTATTCCTCAGCAATGCCACAAGAAATGGTGCGACGACACACCTCCCATAGCACCAGTCCAAATGCATAGATATCCGTGCGGCGCAAGGCCTCAAAACACTCCAGATCAATACTGCAATCAATATATTTCAGATTATGGCAACTGCTTCTCAAAATTAATTCTATTCTCTCCCCATTTACCTCTCATCCAAGACTTCCGGTGCCATGTAGCGTTTGGTGCCCACTTTCGGATTGTTGCCCATGTCGAGGCGTCCAGTAACATGCGAGTGTGTAACGGCCAAACCAAAATCAGCAATAACACAAGTGCCATTTGATGTAACCAATATGTTCTTCGACTTCAAGTCGCGATGTGCCATTGCAGGCTTGCCCTCGGTGCCAAATATTTCCGTGTGCAGATGTACCAAGCCATTAGCAATCGACAAACTAATCCAGATCATGTCATTGTGACTGAGAGCATTACGATTTAAGTGATCAAACAACGAGCCGAGGGGATAGTAGTGTGTCATAAGCCAAAGCTGTGTGCAAGAGTTGCGCGACGTCATGTCGGAGCCAATAAAGCCAAGAATATTCTCATGGCGCAGCAGAACAGTACTAAAAACATACAAAAATTAATTAAACAAAGATTATAGAAGGTCAAATAATAGCGTTACCTGTATATCTCGGTTTCACGTTTCCACGACTCTTCATCGCGACTGAAGAATATCTTGACGGCAATGCTCTCGCCATGCCAGTGACCACGCCACACCTCGCCGTATTTGCCGCGCCCAATGCACTCGATAAGCGTCACCTGTTTGGCCAATGTGCGTTGTACCAAAAGCGGCAAACCGCTGCCCGAACCCGAAGTAACTGAATGCTGCAAATATTCGCGGAGTGTGCTATCTCCTGCGCTAGTGGCACGCAATAGGCCATCGTTGACCACATAGGATTCGGGATCTTGTTTGGTGCGAGTTGCCGCCAGCCGCTTGCGATGGCTGCGACGCATAAAAAAGACGGCTACAAAGCCGACAAGTGTTATCACCAAAAATGGCCCCAAAATCGCTGCTGTCATTTTGCTAATGTTGCTGCTATCAGCGGTAATCACGGTCACGTCGCCACTTTCGCTGACGAACGGCGGCAGTTTGGGAAAATCGCCACCGTTGCAATAATCGCTGGCACAGCAGGCGACATTGATGAATTTCTCAGTGTTGAGCGCATTTTGATTGCAAATCAACTGCACTTGATCCGGCGACGTGGTGCAACCTCGTGACACTTGCTCCTTGCCAACGGCGTCACGTGTGCGTGATTTCCAACACTGGGTGCAAAAAGGGGGAAATACAACGAATTAGCAAATGCATTGCAAAAGTGGAGAATTTATCGCTTACCTGTATGGCATTCTGGCATGTGTGGGCGTGTTCATTGCGATCGAGACAAGGTGGCTCACATGCATAACACTTTAATCTGTGCATACAAAAAGATAATATTTAATATGTGTATATATGATTCATAAAATAAATATCTATAAATAAATAATAAGTATTGTAATGGTCTAGACTCTACACTACATTGTAGAGTTAATGGAGATATGACTGTCAGTGTTACCTTCTCTTCATGCGTCGCTTACTCTTAACATGCCTCCTAAGTGCAAGTGCAGCGTGTGAAGTGTGGGAGGGAGCAAGTAGTAGTAAACAGTTAGCGGGTTTAAGGGGGTGGTAGCGATAAGTGTTCGCTGCAATATCGATTCTGTTACTTATCGATAAACACACATGCACTCATGTAACAACTTTATGTAAACACATTGCATCGATATTGCAGCGATTAAACGCAATAGGAAAATAATCACTATTCATATTTCAATGCTAATGCTCGTGATCGATAAGATCTTCAATAAAATGCATATAATTAGTTAACAATTAATTACCTGGGATGTGTTAGCACAGAGTTTTGCGGTATTGCTGGCATCGCTTTTCCATTTATATTTGGTGGCAATTCCATGTCTACTTCCTGTTGATCATCATGTAACAGTCCACTGATTTCAGCTAAAAGAGCAAACAGCAGCAGCAAAAAAAGGAAGTAAGTAGCAGTCACACATTTAAAACTGACAGAAATACACTCAACGCGCAGCACACACAGCACATACACAAGAACCTTTTTGTGTATACACAAATAAAGCACATGTGTGTGTGTGCGTATACTGATTATAAGATGCACTTCTTTATGCTTCGGTCGCTCACATAGGCATTGGTAATGTGTTTATATAATCAGAATATGCGAGTTAACTCGCTGTTTTCACAATTGTTAATTGCCTAATAAGCAGTTTTGTCACAATTTTCACATCGTACGCGGCGCAATTGCTCAGAACAGTAGCATATGAAAACAAATTGTGGGCCCCAAACGCACACAAACAAACACAGTAAGAGGCATTAGCATCTTTTTCAGCCTAATTTGCCGCACTGGAAACTGCTCATGCTTTTGCCAAAATGCATTCTAATGATTGATGGATATTGTGTTGCACTTGTAAATACACGGTAACGCACCTTTTGCATTTTTATACAGAAAAAATGACAACAGAAAAACTAAAAATAAATTGGACTCCATTGATTGTAGAGTTGTATCAATTAGAGGTGGAGAAACATTGATGGCACTATCGGTGTAACGATGTTTTCCAAACGTTTTAAAACATCGATTTCTTATGGCAAAACATCGATATTATTCCCTCACAAATAACTGTCCGCGAGTTGAAATTAAATATCAGATAATTATTAAAGATTAAGAAAATAAAGGACTACAAGCATTAGAAATTGTCTTTAAAATTTTTCCGAATGTGGCCGAATTAAATGTGGGGCCACCTAAAAAACATTTAACGTCTTAAATGATGAATGGTAAATATAAGTCCTTTAGTATGTCCTTAATACAATGATAATAAAGCAAATCCCCCATATAAAAAAGTTCTTAAAAATTTGGAATCGTGAACCAAATTTAAATGCAAAGTCAAGTGGTTAGGAAAATTGCTTGCTTATTGGGCTAGCTTCTGAATTTAAATAGATCAAATAATTTATTTTTTTTTTGCTTTGTGTTCAAAAGAAATTTTAGTTTTGTTTTTTAAATTGCATCCGATATTTAAAATGGGCTCTTAAACTGTACAGTTTGACATGAACAATCGCTTGTTGATATAACGAGAACGTGGTTGGTCAGCACATATTATATGTTAGGTTGACCATATAACAAAAATACCAAAGTATCACCGCAGTTTGGAGTTACTCTATTTAAGGCAGTCGCCCACAATTCGTTTAGGTCACACTGAGCCGGTCCTCAGCTTCGCCTGGAAAAAATTGATCAGCTGAAAAAAACGTTTCTAGAAAATCTAAATAAAACGTCAAAGACAATTTGCAAAAGTAATAACTAAAAAATCAATTTATTGAAAATAATACGTGCATTTACTAAATAAGTTAAAGAAAAATAACAACGTGCTTACATATTTTTTGAGGTAAGTTTGACCTCTGCATGTGCATGTTCGTGTGTGTGTTGGTCTTAGACTACTAGAAAATCAGTTTATTTTTTTTAAGCAACCCGTTGTGTTTCACTGTTGTTATTCTATTCGTGATAGCTGCAAAACCAGATTATCCGACGATTGACTTTCTTCATTATATATGTAAGCTAAGAAGCCATTAAATTGTCAGCTCTACTGTTGCAATTTTCCAGAAGAGGGCGTCAACTAAGAAGAGGAGAAGCCTAAAGTTTACTCCAACCAGTTTTCTCCTTGTTAGCGACGCTTTATGCCTATAGGAAATCAATAAGCCATCGATATTGATCAAACCGAGGCATGTGCTCCCTTTAGTCACGTAACTTGAACAATTTTCTCAACATTTTCTTTTGCGCGTGTACGCAAAACAAACACAAATACACACACACAAACGAGGGCGCTAAACATGTGTTTGGTTGCTGGTTATGTCTTCTCGTTATCGATATCTCAGCGTTGTCCCTTTTTCTGTGTTATCTAGATTATTGTCCTCTGAGGTTTGTGGGTACACACATAAAGTATGTACGTAGTGTGTATACACTGATTTTTCACGTCCCATCTCGTCTGGGCTGCGCAACACACGCATACACATGCATACGCATTGCTTACATATGTTTGTGAATGTGTGCTGCTGATATAGAACGTCGCTAATAAACAACAATAATAGAAGGCAAAGGCAAACAATTGAGGGCAAGTGGTTGGTTGGTTAGTTGTTGTTTTTGCTTATCAACCGGCCTCCATCCTCACCCGCTCCCTCTCCCACTTTTCGTTTGCTGCTCATTTGCCGAAAGCATTTTGCCGGTGTTTCTACAAATTCATTCGTAAAAGTTCGCTCGCAGCACAAACATCGGCACACGCACACATGCAATCATATTCAGAGACGAAACAGCGGCCAAAACAAAACAGCAAAACTACGCAGTATGTTTTTGTTTTTCCTTTGCGTTTCAATAACAAATACCGCATGGTCCCACATATAATATATACACCTTACATAAGACATTGTAATTATAAATATCGCTTTAATTGCCAAAATAAAATGACCGGCAAATTCCGCTAACAAAAGAGAGAGAACAAAGACCGCACAACTGAGAGAGCTATTAAAATATGTAGAGATAGAGAGAGAAAGAGATAGGGAGAAGAGTCGTCATTGATTATGAATTTTGCTAAAATAGTCATATAAATGCTTCTTTCTATACTTGATGATAAGTCATCGATTGAAACCTACGACAATTGTCTACGTCAGACTACGACTTTTGCTAAAAATCAAATCAGTTTCAAATATTGCATCAGCTGGCCAGTGTTGTCAGTTCTAAAACCTTCTGTCTGAAGTTAAATAGCCAAATAAAAAAAGCTAAATTTTTAACAACTTTGCTGAAGAGTTTTGTTGTTTTGTTTTTATATTAAAAAAAAGAACCAGTGCATTCAATTGCATTATTCAACAATCTATTTGTAGCTAAGTAACTGATACTGATATCCAACTTTTTACATGTAATTATTTGTATTATTGCAGCTGAGTCTATAAAAAAACAAGAATTTACTGTTTAGTTAAATACGGTTAATACAAAAATGTGAAAATCGTGAATTGCCATCTAAGTTTGATATCTAGAAATATGACAATAAAAGAAAAGTAAAGTAAAATGAAAATTAGATCATTTCTATCTTAAAAAGCAATATGAAGAACAAAATCTAAAATTTAGCAATATTATACAGAAAATAGCTAACAAAATAGCCAAGTTGTCAACACTGCATCAGCTATCAATGCTTTACTGTTTTACCTTCACTAATTGTTTTTATCTCTTTCTATATTGCAGAACCAACTAGAAGAAATCAAGAACAACAACACAAAGTTTAATCGCATTTCTACGGCTACGTGTTCCTTAATTAATAACGAATAATAAATCTTATAGTGCAACAAGTGAATTTAAAATTATAGTAAAGTGCAAAACATAGAGAGAGATCGATAGAGTGCGTGAGTGAAAAAGAGACGAGTGTGTGAGTGATTTGTGATAAGCTATGTCCGCTTCCACACGTAATAAACACTCCAAGCATGGCAATACGAAGCTCGACATAGACAAGGACGAGTTCGAGCGCATTCGCAAAGCTCTCGACAACGAAGAGTTCCGTAAATTGTTCTTCGATTACGTCGACGAAATACAAGATCCGGAGAATCGCAAGCTCTACGAACAGGAGATTGCACAGCTAGAGAAGGAGCGTGGCGTTGACATCACGTTCATACACCCAAAGCCGGGCTTTGTCGTTAAAACGACCATCGATGGCGAAATCAAGTGTTTCATCAACATTGCCTCGTCAGTGGAGGTGGCCAGACCCAACAACGAGAGGATGGTTAACCCGGACACCGGGGAACGTGGTCTCAGCTGGTCCATTCCCATGGCACAAGGGCCGCCGCATGACGATGTGGATGCCAAGCAGAAGTTGTGCAAAGTCTACGATGTGGTCTTTCATCCGGATGCACTGCATCTGGGCAAACGCAATGCACAGTTTCGCCAATGCCTGTTGGACACCGCCCTGGATGGCGTGGAGCGTGAGTATAATGTGAAACTGGATCGGGCGAATCTCAAGTTCCCCAAGCTCGACTACAAGGGCATTGCACGCCCCACTGTGATACGCAAGCTGGCCAAGAATGCCAGCGAAGAGGATCGCGAACCGCATCCCCTGGAGCATATGTACCCCAAGAAGCCAGACACTGAGAATCCATTGCCCAAAGTGCTGCCCATGAAGACCAAGATCACCGCAGCACCCAAATTCACGGTGCCCAAGTACAGCATCAAGCAAAGCCACGCTGTGGATCTCTCCGAGTACACGGACGAACTGGACGCCAAGCTGCAGGCCACTGTGCCCAGTTCCCTAGTTGTCGAGATCGAACTGCCGCTGCTCAGCTCCACGGCAGACTGTCAGCTGGATGTGACAGAGAAGTCTGTCTACTTGCTGAGCGAGCGTCATGGTGCCAAGTATCGCCTAAAGCTGGATCTGCCCTACAAGGTTGATGACAAGGCTGGCAATGCACGCTTCGACACCGAGCTGCGGCGTCTGTGCATCACGTTGCCTGTGGTGCGTTGCACCGCTCGGCAACAGCGCCAAATGCATGACTCTGTGCGTCTGCTGAGTCGTGAGGACAGTGGCGTGGAGCTGAGCTCCCACAGCGAGCACAGCGAATCGCCCGCCGAGGAGGAGGAGACAGAAGTCGAAGGCGAAGGCGCAGCTGAGACCAGCGATGCCATCGTGGAACAATCCCCAGCTACCAATGCATGTAAGTAGAAGACAGTGAAAAAAAACGCTTTTAACTTTTAAGAATATAGAACTTTTAAAGTTTAGGTTTTTTCAAAAAATACTTGTATATTTTCCATTATGTTTACTTTGAAAACTTAAGCTACAGGGCAAAAAGAACAACTCCCTAGGTTTTCAGATGATTAATATTATAACTAATTTTTGTTGAAAATAGTATAATTCCAATAATAGTAAAGTACCATACCTGCATGCTATTTTACACATTTAAATTATTTAGTTTAACAAATTTGTCAAACATTTTTATTTTTCATATTGGTGAAATTTGTAATATTTCATTTATTTGATTTGATTTGCTAGTGTTGAAAGAATTTCTATTTACAGTGAAAAAAATACTGGAACAATTGTAAACATAAGAAAAGATTATTTTTATTCTTATTCTTTGCTTATGAACTTTTTTCTATTTTGATATAAAATATATAAATTCGTTAATATTTTGGTATTTTCTGCAATTATCTTAAAAGGGAAAAATTATTCCAAAATCATTCTTATCGTCAATTAAAGTGCTAATCAAGACCCATAAGATTCATCTTTATTCAAAATACAAAAATGTTTTGGTATACATTTTTTTACTTTAGATAGAGTCGCTCGCAATATTTTTTACAGAGTATTGCGCATATCCAAATTACAAAGAAAACCTTTAAATTAGTTTTTAAATTAGTTGTCTAAACTTTTCTAGCGAAGGTTTTCTCACTTGACATTACCATTAATACATTCTTATGAAACTTTGCATATGCAAATTAAACCTCTTACAGTTAATTGCCATTTGTTGTAACAGATGGTTGTGCAATTTCCACTGAATGTTGACAAATTCCCATCAGTTCTCCTAATGTATCATTTATCGTGAATTTCCACAAATTATTCTAACACATTTCTCCCCCCTTCCATCTTTTAGTCCCACCCACTGCCGAAGTGTCGCCCCGCTCGTTCCTACAACACCATCTGCATTACCAGCTGCCCGCCAAGTTCGATTGCAATGTCCTGGACAATGTGATGGCCTTTGTGCTGCACGTGCCGAACGTGCAACCAGATTCCATACAGACGCTGCAGCTGCCACGCAGTCTGCATCTGCAGTTTGCATCCATGGGCAGCGGCTATTATCCCACACACTACGCTCTGTTCGTGCAGCTCAGCGAGGAGGTTGATTCCCAACTGCTCATCGATCATGTCGAGGCCGATGCCTCTGATGAGAATGTGGTGTTGAGGCTGTATATGAGCGCTGGTTGCGAGACTATGCCAAGCTATCTGGCTGGATCCGATAGCAATGATCTCAAAGAGTATGCATTGGGGCATCACAAGGACAGCGACGACGAGGAGCAGCTGGTGGAATGCAAGCAGTCGCTGCAGGTGAGCATGGATCACAATGAGCTGGAGCAGGCTGTGGAGGTGACCATTGCACCGCCCGACAGCATTGACGGTAAGGATAAGGGTGCTGGTGGTGAGCCACATCCCCAAGCGGAGGTGGAAGAGGAGCACGAGCAGCTGCATCAGCACAAGAAGCCTAACAAGAAGCAGCGCAAGCGCAACAAGCGTTCGCTGTCCGAGTCTGCTTGCGAGGATCTCAAGGCTGAGGAGCAACGCCACGCCCAGCAGCAGAAGCAGCAACCGGAGCGGCAGCAAATGAAGCACTCGACTCCAGAGCAAGTGGCAACGCAGCCGATGGCAACGTTGAAGCTGCCGCAGCGTAAGCAACGCAGCTTCTCCGAGTGCAACGACAGCAGCGGAGGCAGCAGTGTGCATCATCGCGGCATCCTCAAGCGTTTCAGCCGCTATGGACCACGCCCCTCCATGTCGGACAGCTGCTCGTCCATTGATGACTACTCATCATCGTATTCGTGCTCGGTGGACGCAGCTGGCGCTGGTTTCTCTCAATCATTTGGCGGCATACCCGAGGAACGTGTCGGGGGAGATGACGCAGGTCTCTCGGAGAGCTGCAAGAAGACTGTTAGATTTAATGATCACATCATGAAGCAAGTGTTTAGGTGAGTCTCAAAATAGTCGTCGCACTTTAAACCAATTCACCTAAATTGAACTGAATCTTTTTTGTAGACTCGATTCGAGCATTCTGGGGCAACGGAAGAAGAATCAAAAGCGTCGCGATTGCAAATTGCGGGCACAGCAGCGTCGCCTCAGCGAAGGCGATTCAGCGGATTACGAAGACAGCGTCGTCACTGGCCAGCAGCAGCAGCAATCCGTTCACAAGGTAAGCTTCTGTGCTTCTGTGTTTGCCTGGCATTTATCATAATTAAATTAGTGCAAGCTGGCGAAACGCGAAATGCTATAACAGTAATTGGGCAGACGCAAATATTGATTATCTAGTCATAGTGTTAGATTCTCCATTGTCAATGCTAGACGTGTGCTTGTGCGAGGGTGTTGATTAGATGATTGTTTGTTCTCCATTTAGTAATTGTGCGAATTGTGCCCGAAATAGCATCAACAATTGTGCACCTTAAGCAAACCGTGAACCACTTCGTTCCGGCTTGCCGCGTGTCAATTACAAATGTGTAGCAAAAACTAACAAAGAATAAGTTCTGACCCCTCCCGCCTTAGCTAACACTCTCAACGATCAATTGAAGGTCATATGATATCAAGTCAGATGAGATAATCGCTGCGCTTTAGTTTCTGAATGCGCAGTTCATGATGTTAAGGCATGACAATGTTGTAATATTTCAAAGGCACAAAATACGAATGGAAGTTTCCAGCTTTCTTTAAAATTAATTTTACAACTTGTTTGTTTTTTCGGAGATTTATTTATCATCAAGTGGCTGTCTATTTCAAGCCAATAGATTATTCAATTATATATTTTTGACCATTCACAATTTGATTTAATATTGTTAATTGAATCTATTTTGTAATGTAAAAGATCCAAACTTGTTTTCTTATTATTTCTTATTCAAATAAATCTGAAATAAATTTAACAACTTGTTAGACTTAGCATTATCTAGTAATGTCTATTGTTGATTCAAAAGATATCATAAATTGGTTGTCTATTTAAAGCCAATCCATTATAAAAGTATGCCTTAAAATAGCAAATTTGTTGTTTTTTTTTTTTTGACAATTTACAATTTCAATTAATTTCAGTTCTCTTTGTTGGGTTTCGGTTATATTTAGATATTTACTTAAATGTCATAAATAGCTATCTTGTGTATTCAATTTAACATTGTTGACAATCTTGTGATTGCTGAATTAATTTTAACCTATATGCATAGGTATTATTATTTCTTTGTAGATCATGGAGTTCATTGCATAAAAAGTGTACTTAGTAACGGAATTGTCACTCCGTTTGTTGTATTTGTCATTTATTTTGTGGTCATTTATTTGCGACGTCTCTTGAATTGTTTATTTACTCAATAAACGCTTTAAAAATCAATCAAAATTCTCAGACTGTTTATTGGAAATTGAAAAAAAGTATTTGTTTAGCTTTGACAGAAACAATATTAGCATAACTTTGACAGGTCTTTGAGGGGCACGCTTTTTTTTTTTTTTAAGTTGGTGGTATCAATACTTTATTGACATATCTAATTTCCGCAATTTGTTATTTACATTTTTTATAGACTGCTGGCAGCGCACAGTATTTCAAACAGCAGAATCATCGTCATGGCAAGGATAACAAGAAGCATGCCTTCCATGACAGTGGCCTCGACTTGACTGGTGGAGTTTCCTCAACTAAGTGCAACAAGAATTACAACGAAGAGGAGAACAAACGGAACGATGCAGACGCTAAGAACGCAATGATGTTTGAAATGGACGAAGACGATGATGATGATGAGATGTAAGAGTCCAAACCAAGAACTCAACTACAAAGTAACAAAAATGAAAGTTTTGGAGGCATGTTTTCAATTTTTTGAAACCACTTTTTATTGTACTAATGGCTTTTTTGAGAGTTTCATATTGTTTTTTCTCTTTTTTTGAATAAATGTTAAGACACTCGCTCAATTTAAAAATAACCATATACAATTGCAAATTGTTTAGGTGCAATCAGGGCAAAAACCACAAAAAAAGAATCAAAAGATCAAAAATTGAATGAAAACAAAAGAACAGAGCAGGAACACATAAAATCTTATGTACATGGTTATATATACATATATAAAATATATTATTAATTGATGATTGTTATTTAATTTGGTTAAAACTCATTGGAAATTGTTAAAAGCAACGTACATAAGTAACTTTTAGATTATTTGTAAAGTGCACATCCTCATGCGATTATTATACACATACATATACACACACACCCACATATAATATATTAATTAATGTAAAACACAGCTCTCAATAAAACAAAAATATCAATAGTTAACAAAGCATATACATCAAGATAACACACAAAAACATACATTTAACATTAACACCACACCACACCACATCGGCATACGTAGCGTATAAGCGATATACATATACATGAACTGTGCTGCAGACAATGAACTTGTGGCATTTTAACTTTTTTAGTCGAATAAAAAGTTACAAAATATATATACACCCTATATATACAGAAACATCAAAATCAAAATCGTTGCTCGATCTGTTGCCGAATATGTGGCATTTGTTGCAGCTCCCTCCGCTTCACTTCCAGCACATAGAGCACAGGACAATCTAACGAACCGCATTGCAAGTCACCAAGTCGTCCACAGCACGCCTGACAGATCTGCTGCGTCAATCGATAGCCACGCTCCAGCTGTGCCAGCCGAGCATGCAATGTGACCACACATTTACTTGGATTTCGTGCACAATCCGAACAGATGCCTGCCTTCGTCTGGCGGCCACAATCGATGATGCAGTTGGTCGTCGAGAAATACTGCGATATGGTGGACTTGGCGCTGCCGCGATTCATCAACTCTCCGGCTGTGGACATCGCTGGCGTCATCAGCAGTTTGCGTGGCAGATTACTGAACCTACAAGATTATAGGAATTTAATGGATTGCTTTGTGGTAGCATTTTTCCATTTGCTTACCATTCATTCACATCGGCGCCAATAAGCAGCAGGCAGCGATTCAGCGGCGGTATAATCGCCTTGGTGATGTAGTAGATGGCATTGATCTTGTAGCCCTCGTGGGCCAGCACCTCGTGCGGATGACGCACAAGGCGAATGAGCTGCATGCCAGGCGGTCCGTTGATGATGCAGAAGGGCACACGCTCTCCACGGCGTGGCACACGTCGCGGATCCTTTTGCATCCATTTGCTGGGGAAATTAAAAAGGGGGAGGGTTTCATATAGAAAGCAGTTAAGAATGTAGTCTATTGGTTTGTTAATATTTGAAACTAGTATACAAATTGTATTTTGAGATGTCCCATTCTCCACCATTTTCGAAACTGTTTCGTGAAGATCGTTAGATCGATTTCAGTTCACAATATAAGAGTTTTGATCAATTTTAAATTAAGCAAGTAAGAAAGCTACCATCGAATATGCTCTACTGTGGGATACCCACTTTTAATAAACACAAAACGAATGCTGTATACCAAAGGATAATTTGATATATTTATAGTTCTATATAATTAAAAATATATCATAGACTACAAATTATACTATATTGTCAGCTAAGAACTAAGAACCCATTGTAGAAGGCGTTTAGTCCGAAACAATAATATTTCTTAAATAATTTTTAAAATTTTTATCTGATCTTAACTAATTTTGTAGGAAACACAAAAACTGAAGTTTCTATTGTATGTACCAAAATTAGTGACTGTAGCTGTTGCGGGGGCCGAAGTGGTGTCGAATAAAAATTATAATTTCTTCTCTAAGATTATATGGATTGACGGACAGGCAGACAAGGACATAGCTATATCGTCTTGGCTGTCAAGAATATATATTTTAAAGGAAGAGGAGTTATTTAGATCTCACATTAGAATATAATCGTGTTAATACATTTTCAATTTAAATTCCCACCAATCAATTTCAATAAAACCATATTCTCAATATATACCCAAAAAAATCTAAAATATACCGAAGGGGATTTTGGTATGCGTATAGTACTACATTCATAACATAGTATAGATAATATACCAAATTCTCTGTCAAAGCAAAAAGGACGCAATTCCAGGAGGTCTTTGTTGCATTTCTTAAATAACTTCGCCAATTTTTATCTGATAGCAATCAAATTTTCAGTAATCAGAAATACTTTAGTGATAGTGTAATCCCTATAAAAACTAGCTGCTTACCGAGTCAACTCTAGCGCTGGAACACAAGCCGTTGGCTTGTAACCGTTGAGGCCGCGAAACTCCTTGGCGAATATAAGATCCTGCAAATTTGCGCGTCCTGATAGCAGTTTGGTAAACTGCCGGCACACATACTGCTTGATCTGGCTGACATCCGCCGTCTCGAACAGCAGTCGCAGAACCTTCTCCAGCATTTTGGCCACTGCCGGGCAGCCATCGCGACGAACCGTCTCAATGCCCTTCGCCTCATAGACGGGTTGCTCTTGATCGGGCGTCTCGTACATGTAGCCGACGTAGCGCTTCTTGGTCTGCAGCAGACATGGCTGATAAACCTTCTCGAGCTTGAGCTTGACGGGATGTGGGTTCATCTCGGTCACCGCCTGGGCAATCTCTTCGCCAATGCGAAATGCCTCGGCTCGATTGCGTCCTGGCACCAGCACGAACATCGAATCCGTATCGCCATAGACGACACGCACCTTCCACTTCTCATTCATCTCCACCAGCTTGATGGCACGTTCGAGTGTCTCCCGTCCCTTGGAGACCACCGAGTCACCCACTTCCACGGCGGGCATGCGTCCGCTGAAATTGGCTGCCGTATAGCCATAGGTGACATTGGCCATCAGCTTCAAGCCCAGCTGTCGAGAGTGCAACACTCGCTGCAATGCGGAGCTGTCCTTATGCAACTTCATCGATTGCTTGACCATCTGTCTGGTGTCCAGAATTTCGCTCAGCATGCGTGGCAAAATTCCCTCGCGCACTTCTCGCTTCACAAAGACCACGCCACAGGGCGACACCGTCACCAGATTACGCTCCAGCAGCTGCTGCAACAGCTGACGCGACACACGCAACTGCGAGGCGCCGAACTCAAAGGTCGTGCTGCTGCCCAGATGCTCGACGCGTCCCAGGCACGTGGAGAAGCAGTAGTTGTAGCCGATGATCATACTGGGGTACAGACTCTGAAAGTCGAGCACAATCAGCGGATCGGCATAGAAGCGCGACTCGGGTTCCATGATCAGCGCCAGATATTCGGGTGCTCGCATGTGGGCGCGTTGTTGCACGCTCGGCGACAGCGGCACCAGGTTCTTTGGCTTGGCAATGCTGAAGGGAGGAACAATTTCAATATTAATATAGCTTTCCAGGTAGTAGTAGACAATGTATTATGTTTTTTGGCATAATGAATACCTAAAGTAAATGGATTATGGTAAGATAATATAATTAATAGATTAAAGACTCAAATTATGATTTGCAAACCAGAATTTCAAAATAAGCAAAAACATTACAAAAATACAAAATTATACCAAGGGCTATAAGTAGTATATTGATATAGTGATAGATTCAAAATACATATACCATAAAGTACAAAATATATGCTATATATGCTATCAAAAATTATATTTGTATCTCTTATAGTCTCTGGGATTTAGGTGTTCATGCGGACAGACGGACTCTGGGCAGCGGTGTCAAGATTTCTTTCCTTACAGCTATGGTAGTATAGTGTGATATAGTTATAATGGATTTTATATATATTTCTAGTCAATCTATTATATTCTTTACATTTATACAAACTCAGATATTTCTTACTTACCGCAACATCATGCTCTCCACGCGAAACTGCGATCCTCGCGACAACACCTCGTAGAATTGTATGCCAATGAGCTTGGCCATTTCACTGGTGCGTCCCAAGAGATCCAGTTGCCCAAGCAGCGCCAGAGTGCCGCGAACACGTTCCAGATAATACTCCAGGACAATCCATCGAGTGCAGGGCGAGGCAAACCAATCGCTGAGCATACGGGGACTGTGCCAGGGACAACGCTTGTGCAGGATGTGATACATGACATTCTCAAAGGTGTACGATGTGAGCGCAATCTCGGAGCGCATCAGACGCCACACATCCAGCAAGATACGACCGCAGAGTTTCATCTCCACATCGAGATCTGTGAACTGTTCGCGATCCTCGTCGACAAAGTCGCGCACTTTCTGGGAGGGCACACGCGACAACAGCGGCGCAATGTTGAAGCACAAATGCTTGGCACGCTCGATGACATAGCCCCAGGAGCTCATCTCGATTTCGTAGCCCGCATAAATGTCCGCATCCCAGCGTGTGCATAGCGCCAACAATGCCTCAAAAGCTTGCGCTTCGCTCTGCACCACCTGAAGCTCAATATCCGCATCGAGGCCATGATGACGACCCTCGTTTAGCAGATCGGAGGCATCGCTAACGATAATGTAGCCACAGGCTTTGCTGGGCAGCGTTTCGCCCACTGTCGCTGGCGGCAAACTGTGCTCGATGGCATAGAACAAACAGCGAATCTCGTCGTGCATCGGATCAGGTTGCAAGTCCTCGCGCGTCGCCACAAATACTTCCAGCGTCATGATGGTCAAATAGTTGCACTGCAATAAACATTATTTATTTATTTACGTGTTTAATTATTATACAAAATAATATAATAACTAAAAGAAGGGAGTGCTAGCTACTAAGGCCATCGACTCAAAAAACAAACAAAAAAGTAAGAAAACTACAGCCGAGTGTACTCGAATAAAAGCAAAATAGTGCGGTATTAATTTCAAAATATACCAAATTAATATGCCACAAAAATACTAAAATACACCAAATGCTGCATTAGGTATTCAAAGTATACCATATATTGCAAAATATATCATATTGTCCATTCAAAAGTGTTACTTTAATAACCTCTATACTTTTTATCAGTTCGCTACTAAATTTTCTGGAACCATAAAAATTTTAGTTATTATTGTATTGAGACTCTAGCTCCAAATTTACCTTTATTATTCGATTTTTATCGATTTGCGGGGCGGAAGTGGGCGTGGTCACAATTTCAAACTTGATTTGCGTGCAAAAATAAGAAGTGCTGTCGAAAAAAAATGATCTCTATCTCTTATAGTCTCTGAGAACTAGGTGTTCATGCAGACAGACGGACACAGCTATTGACCCTCATCAAGAATGTATATACTTTATAGAGAGATGCCTCCTTTTACCTGTGACATACATTTCATATGGTATAAAAAGAGTTTATCCTCATGTTTGCGTGTTATAAACTCACCTCAATGTCTGCCTTGGCTTGCTGCAGATTCTCCAGATTAACCTTGAAACCAAACGTGTTATCCAGCGACGCCTGATTGAGTCCAAAACTCAGCTCATGGCTGTTACGACCGCCGCTCATGCTGTCCAGCTGTCTCACAAACGAACTACGCTCCAAGGCATCCAAGGCAGCACTGCTCGCCACGCTCTGCTCACTCGATTGACTGCTGCTTGGTTGGGGTTCATCCTGAGATGATGCCTGGAACTGCAGTTTTGTGCCACGTCGAGAGCGCATTTTGTTGCTTACAGCGTGCCGCTGACTTGATGCTGGTGTCAAGGACACCGACATGGGCGTTAGACTGATGCCACTGCAATCAAGTTCGCCATCCTCATCTGCCCCAGCACCATCGCCCTCATTCAGCATCATGGTAATCTTCTGTCTTTTGATCTTGATGGGACTATCCACATCGTTTCGCTCCTCCTCTCTTTCGCCATGTCCTTTTCGCTGCTGGTGCAGCTCGCGTGCCTTCAGCCAGAGTTTGGCATCCTGTCTGCTCGGCGCACTAAACGCTGGCTCAATCACAATTCGCTTCTCGGTGCTAAAATATTCGCGTATCTGGCCCGCAGTTTTATAGCGTTGCAATATTGCAGGTCCGCCAATCTGTAGAAGTTGCTTGCGTCGCCAGGCAGCCAGACCACGATTGCTGGGCAGCACACAGCTCTCAAACGGTTCCAGATCGTTGAGCTTGTTGCCGGGTATGCGCAGCACCAGAAATCCCACCTCGGTCATTTTGCTCACATCCGCGGGATTGCTGTAGAAGGGCTGCTGAAAGGTGTACTCAGGATAATCGAGTTTGCGACAGCCACGAAGCACTTCGTCGTAGCTGGGCGGCAGCTCAAGTGGTGTGATGACAAACGAGGATTTGGTGGAGTTGTTGCTTGGCTGAGCAACTGTTTTCTGCTGTGCATTGGTTTGTGGACTGCTCAAGTCCTCGCTGAAAACAGAGGGACTATTGATCATGAACGAGTGTTCGTAGAAACTACGCATCAACTCGGGAGTGTTGTCCTCTTGGCTTTGCGGACTGCAGTGCGGTGTGGCCAGAACTTCCATGGGTTCAACAGTTGGTGTGGCCGTTGGAGAAGGGATTGGTGTTCGAGCAGAAACTTCCAACGCTGATGACTGAGTTTCGAATGGGGTTGGACTGTCACCCGGCAGCACCTTTCTAAAAGAAGTCCTACTTAAAGGAGTTCTACTAACTGGTGTTTTACTGAATAAAGTTTCTCTTTCTGTGGTTTGATTCTCTGCAGTTTTCCTTGAAGGACTGTCAATAATCTCAAGTGCATTCTGCTTTGCCATTGGACTCGCTAACCGAGTACTTGTCGGCGTCGCATTCTTCGCCAACAATGTGTCCCGAAAACTTCTTCGCAAACGTCGCAAATTCGGCGTTTTTCTAAGCTTCGGCAGTAAACGATCGCTTTCTGTATCGGATACAATTGTTTCATCTTCCTCGCTGGCAACAACTGGCGATTCAACCGATGGTTTCCTTATATCCAAATTTGACCGAGTTTCTAAAATAACTTCTTCTGTTCTTGATGTGGCTGGCGATTCCATTTCTGTTACAGACTTTTCGCCATTTGTTGATATCTCCGCGTCTGCAGATTGCTTTTCCATCTCAGCTTCAACTCTTTGAGTAGCGGGTGCATCTGAAGTTACCACTTTCAGCAAACAGTTGTGATCGCTTTGTGTATCTCCAGACTCTTTTCCTTTAATCAATTCAGTCCCAGTCTCTACTTGTGCTTTAGCTTTTGACTTCACAGCCTTTTTGCTTGTAGATGGAACTTCCTTTGCTTCCTGTTTGCTGCAGTTGCGAGTACTTCGGCGTGGCTTTTTTTCTTCTTCTGAACTCGCTGAGGTTTCTTTTGTCTCCATAAAAATTTCAGACATTTTAGGATTCTTTTGACGCGGCGTTAGCGAGCAAACGATGTGTGTTTTATCCAAGTCCTGAGCTCGATTTCGCAAACTGCGACGAAGTGGTGTTCTAAAATAAAGCATTCTATGACTAAACGAATTATAAATTGGGTTAAACTTACTGTTCCTTTGTTACTGCTGCTCGTGTCGATTCCTTTAGAGCCTCTGGCGGCGCCGATATAGTTTTGCGACGTAGTTCCGTCATGGCCAGCTTTTTGCGCAACGTCAGCGCTGGATTACTAAAGATAATTTCTGAATTATTCAGGTAGGCAAAGTGATTTAGTTGCACTCACCTTTTAACTGTGTCCAGCTGCTGGCTGAGCTGAATGGGCATAACAGGTGACTCCGTTGAGCTCTCTAAATTGATAAGGAATAATAATAGTTTTATTTAGCTTATCAATCTAATGTAGTTAAAATGAAAATTATATTAATTTTTGATCTAAAAAGATCACTAAAATTATAAAAACAACTAAGAAAACTACAGATAAGTCATTTTAATCCATAATAATATACCCAATTAAAACGCATAAATACTGAAAGATACATTTAGTATATTGATATAGTACTACATTGAAAATATAACGATATATCGATTTTCTCGGGTCGGAAGTGGGTGTGTCAAAAATTTGAAACAATCTTGAACTGCGTGCAAAAATAAAAAATGCTATCGAAAATTATATCTCTATCTCTTATAGTCTCTGAGATCTAGGTGTTCATACAGACGGACGGACAGACAGACGGACACAGCTATTGACCTTATGCCTGTTACATAGATTTCATGCCGGCACAAAGTTATAGCACCCTTCTACCCTATAGATGCGAGTATAACAATTCCAATCTCCAACTTTACTTACTTTGCGCCGATTTGCTGACTATGGTCAGAGGCAAAGGAGCATACTTCTTGGCCGCACTGGACTTGGGAGTGCGCGGTTGTTGCCTGCTGATGCGACTCTTGGGCGTTGTGGGCGTGCGTGGCGGACTCCGCTGCGTTTTGGCCTTCTTGGGCGTACGCGGCAGTTGATCATCAGCGCCATCGACTTGTGGCATTTTAACAGACTTATCGGCGTCGGATTTGGGTTGACTCTGCGTTAGCTTCAGCAGCAACTCATCGATGTCATCTAAAGCCACCGAAAAGTCATGCATATTACCAGCAGCCGTCTCTTCATCTGAGCTGTCGTCTTCGTGCTCCGACAACGGTTGCTTGGCGGCTTCGGCTGCCGTCTGCTTGTCCAGCAGCTCAGGAGTGAGCTCAACTTAGGAAACATAAATCAATTAAGAACATTCTGAAATTATTTGCTGCTTTCTCTTACAGTTTTTGTGCTGCTGCGAAAGCGGCGCCAGCGAACTGTCCAAATCGATTTGCGATTCATTCTCATTCAGCTCTTCCAGCTGCTGCAGCACATCCAGCAACTCCAAGTCCTCCTCGCGTACTGTGAAAGCGAAGCATTAGTAATGCTGATTTCAATTTCAAAAGCATTTACTTTACAGGTGGCATCATGCGCCATTGGTCCCTGCGACTGCAGCAACTGGAGCTGCTCATCCACCAGCGTATCATTCAAATAGTCAGAGTCTTCTCTTTGCTCCGCCAGCTGCACAAAACTCTGACCACTTCCGCTTCCCGACAAATGATTCTGTATGAATGAAGCATTTACCAGCTGCTGCTGCGCCTCCTGTGAACATTCCTCAGGATACACCAAGTTGACCAGCAACTTTTGCAGATTGAAGGTGCGACGTTGCTCCTTGACGCTTGTCTGCAGCGTCACATGAGTAGCGCTCACTTGACTCTGTTCCATGAGTGTTTGATCCACGCTCAATGTTTGCTCCAAGGACGACAACTTGCTCTCCAAGGCGGTGCGATAGAAAACATCGCTTTCCGCTAGCTCAATGTTAGGACGCTCTTGTGTGGGCGGCACCTCCAAAATGGGTATCTAAAAGCAAGGTTAAAGTTATAGTTAATGTTGTTAGCTGACTTTTAAAATTAAATCTAATACCGCTTTGACTTTTTGTTCATCAGCGCCAAAACTTTGTGCTAATTTCTGGCGACGCACTTGCTCATCGTGCCAAATAGCCTCAATGCCGGGATTCGTGTGCGTGGCATTCGATTTGGCCGCCAACTGAAAGCGGTTGAGTATGAAATTCGAGCTAATGTCCAGTTCCAAGGTACTGCAGCTCACTTTTCTCGCACTGCTCAAGTCCAACAGCTGCTGCGGATTTACATTTGCATAGGGCAACACTAGATGAAGGTAAGAAACCGTATAAAGATTAATCTTTGACTGCTAAAGCTGTTGCTTACCTTCATCCTCATTGCTGCGTCGGAACTTAACCACCTCGAGAGGCACATGCAAATAACTCATGCCATACAGATTGAAGTCGATCATAAATTGCAATATATAAGGTACATGTGATTCGTGGGGATTGAAGTTCTTGTTGAGTATGGCGCCGCTTTGCAGCAGATTCGCAGCACGACGCACAAAGCGTGGATTGAACATGTAGATCTTCAAGAACTGATGCTCCACACGATGATAGCCATAAAAGGGACTACAAAATATATAGAATTAAACTAATTCAGTAATAGACAGAGTTTGCATTTAGAATTAATGTTCAAATAAGTTTGTAATCTCCAACTGGTTCGTGTCTTCGATAAGTACTGGTTGAGGTCCGGACTATATATTGATATGTCTATTTTGTTTACTCACATTCCCTTCACCAGCTGTATTTTGAACACATGCTGTGCATCGGAGCTGCCCTGACCCAGTGATATATTCAACGCCTTGTCCAGATGCATCGCTATCTGGAGAATGCCGCGTTCCAGCGTCTCAAAGTCTCGCTTATCGTAGGGTATATAAAAGTATGGAAATACGCCATGGACATGCATGCAGCTCTTCTGACCATTGGCATTAGCGCCAAAGATACGCACAATGGGCACCTAATAAAGAATTGTAGTGTATTCTCTTTTAAATAATACAATTTATATTTACTTACTCGTTTGATTTCTTTGCCGCGCAACTCGGAGTAACATGGATCCAATCCGAATATTGGCTTCTCCATGTAAAAGTCGGCAATGACGAGACGCAGCGAGTAAATGCCGTCGATGGTCGACATTTTGTTTTATTGTTAAGCCACATAAATTGCTTAATATTACTTTAAATTAATGATTTAGCTTTGAATTGACTGCAGAGCAATTTTGTTTACTTTTGCGGCTGATAATTACCAGGGCTGGCAACGTAATTTACCGCGCATTGTGAAATTCAGCTGTGACTCGTTACGACTACTTGCCATATGGTTGCAAAATGCGAAAATAAGGCGCCATTTTCAAATATTGCTAAAGGAAGTGCAAAATGGTTTAAAATGCAATTTAAAGCGATTTTAAATTTAGTTTGTAAAATCAAATAGATTTTATAGTAAAATTAATTTTTTTAATATAATAATGTAATACTTGCTTGCAGCTCAATTAATTGCAATTGTGATAATATAATTGTAATTGTAATTTGCAATAATAAAATTGTAATAATTTTTTCTTCACAGTTGTTATAACTTTAAAAATTTCCTTAAAGAGCTGCATAATGCAATAAATAAGCAAATAATAATGTGAAGTTGATTTTTATGTGTAATTTGCAAAATTTGGTACAAATTCTTTATTATAATTCCACTGCTTAATGAAGCATTACATCAATTGACCGCCCATGGCACAATTTAGGGAATTACCAGACACCAATCAACCGCAGCAGATGTCGCCCAGAAAATCCCCTTGTACGTGATCTCTGCTGCGATCAAGCATACCAAGAAGCCTAATTAAATTCACCTACTGGGAGTCCCGCACAGCCAGTCAACCTATAAAAGCTGCAAGCTTGATGGGAGAGTATCATCAATAGTTTAACAGACTCTCAGAAGCAAATCATCATCATGAAGACCATTGTGTGCCTTGGCTTTGTTGTCCTTTTCCTTGCTCTTGCACAATCGCAGCCTGTGCTCGATGAGACCCAAGAGGTGCAGCTTACAGATGTGGATACTCCGGATACATTAGTGGATGCTACCAGCGAGTTGAATCTTCGCCAGAAACGTGCCACATGCGATCTGCTGAGTGCCTTCAATGTGAATCATTCCGCCTGTGCGGTGCACTGCATCTCTCGTCGTTATAAAGGAGGATATTGCAGTGACAAGGCCGTCTGTGTTTGTCGTCGTTAAACCACAAATTTCTATTACTATTTATTAAACGATCAATAAAAATAAAACTTGCATAAAGTAGTATATATATATTTATTTATTTATTGCTTCATCGAGCCACCTAACTGAGTTCCCTTTGTTTTCTGTTTCTTACGTTGTTGTTTTTTTTTTTTCTTGGTTGTTGCGGTGCAGCTGAGGAAAGAGCATTCGAGTGATTCGTTTTTATTTTCTTTTCTTTTTTTATGCTTGATGCTTGTCATCGGTATCTTTGGCTGACTTTTACAAATTGCGTTCGTTAATATAAGTAAGTATATAAACATTATGAAAAAATTGATTAGGATTAGCTAACAAATTGAATGGCGATTGTGCAAAAAATTTGCTAATTGTAAAAATTTGTAACATGCATTTCGTTAATTCCTTTAACTAGTTTCATTTTTGTTTTCTTTTTTTTTGTTATTCAATAATAATATTCTTTTTCTTTGTTTTTTTAAGTTAAGTATAAAAGTTTTGTTATGTTAATCAACCATCGTTAATGTATAATTATTCGATTTCTTGTTGTTGTTTTTGTTGTGTATTGATTTGCATTTCATTTAATAATTACTAAGTTAACTTGATTAGAATTAGTTGTAAGTATGTATGCAATATTCATATACATAATTGAAAAATGTTATTCATATATATATATGTATATATTATATATCAATATATATCTTATTTGTTTCCCATAAACAATTATGCTGAGTTGGCATTAAATATTAGTAAAAAAGAGTTAAGAACATAGCACAGTTTGTTTTGTTGTTGTTGTTTGCTTCTTTCGCTTTTTGTGTGTGTGTTAAAAGCTCTATAAATTAGAGTTTCATTAAGAGTATATATATATATATGTGTGTATATATAAGTATATATATCAGTATATAAGTATAAATAGATTAACGGAGTTCTCATCGACATGCACACTTGTGGTATAGATTTTGTTTTTGGCCAAATCACAGGAGAATTAGAAGTAATTAACAAAAGCTAAGATATTCTGTTTTTCTTTTTTCGTTTAGTCAAGAGAAAGTGTAAATTAAACTCACACACACACACACTCTCACACACGCACACATTCACACAAAAGTATGAGTTAGTTTAAAGCTTATGAACACGCAAATTTCCATAATTTTTCATTGTGCTTTAACATTTTTGCTTGTAATTTAAGTTTAAGTTTTGATTTGAATTATAATTTGAAACGGTATTAAATTGGTTTTGATTTTATTTTTGTATTTTTTTTTTGGTTGTTGAAAAACGCTCAACTTGTTGCTTTTTCACTTGAATTATTCGTAGTTTGCTTTTGATGCATTTTGTTGTTGTTATTTGTTTGCTTCAATTCATTACGTGTATATTTGTTGTATAATAAATTATGACTATATTTTTAAGAAGTATGTAAGTAGGAGGCGCACATTTTCAATTTTCACTATATTCTCTCTTTCTCTCTCTGAATCTGTTCTTCTAGTATTGCGTTTCCATTTATTACTCTTTCTCTCTCGCTCTTCAATTACTTTACGACTTAGAGATACAACTTTTTAAAAAATTGTGGTTGTTTTTCTTTTAGAAAATGTGATATATTATTCGTAGGAGCGTTTTAAAGCGAGTGATTCAAAAATGTTTGTAGCTCACTAACGGCTGTGTAAATATTAAGATTTTTCTTCTTTTTTTTTCATCGTTTCGTTTCGTTTGACTCACAGCTTGATAACAAAGACGAAAACAATTCATTCATTTAAACAAAATAATTAAATTAATGTAAAGAGAGATAAAAAACAAACAATATATAATATATATGTGTATAAAAAAATAAATAGTAACTAGTGAAAAATATTTTTGCGCTAATTGCATATAAAAAAAAGTACACGTTACTCGTAAACCTATGCAGCAGTGTGTGTGAGTGTTCTACAATATCTCCATTTTAAACATCGACCACCATCTTCTTATGAATGTCCGTGTTGCCCACAACCGAACAGAACTCATCGAAGGAGATTTTGCCATCCTCGTCCTTGTCCGCGAAACCGATTGTCTTGTCCACAATTTGCTGCAGTTGTGTGTCTTTCAAATTATTGCCCACCATCATTTTCAATACCTACAAAGAGTTCAATTAATATGCATTGCATGAAAATTGAAATATTGCGTATACGCACCTGGAACAGTTCGCCATTGGAAATGTAGCCATCGTTGTCCATGTCATAGATGCGAAATGCAAAGCGCAGCTTTGACAACTTATCGCCCTTGACACTGAATTGCGAGACGCCTTGAATGAATTCCTTGAAATCGACCTCGCCATTGCCATCAGCATCGAAAATATCAATGACACGCTGCACCAAAGGATTCTGTTGCAGCTCCGGCAATGACATGAACTCATCCACGCTCAGCGCCCCTGAATTGTCCAGATCCAATTTGCGGAAACGTTTGCCCAGACGACGTATTTCATCTGCGTCGACTGCATAACAAAATAAACAAACAAATACCGTTGGTTACAGTGTGCAATCGGATACACAAACAAACTGATTTCATAAGCTAATTATTTCGATGCACGTGCTTCGCTTATGTATGTTTTTATTTTTAGCCTCCCACAGAGATGACAACGAAATTCGTTTTTGGCTAATTTGGCAATGACACTTGTTTTAACAATAAACATTGTAAACTGCAACTGGTTCACTACTGATGAACTAGTTCCGTAAACTAGCAAATACGCTTTAAGCCCACAACTGTTATCTCGCTCTAACATATAGCCGTTGGCAGCACAAGCAAGCAAGTGTCATGCTCGCATAATTCACATATTCCAATTGCAAATAAATTGCAAAGCAGCTCGTGTCGAGCTGCTGGACAAACAATTTAGATAGCAGGCCATGTAAAAATGCTCGTAAATGACAATATGTGTTCACATAATGGGCTACGTGTTCCAATATGCATATTCATATAAAACAGCTGGTCGAGAATTCCATTCAAATGACATTGACTGTAGATATGTAGCATGCAAAGTGTACCAAATGTATGTAAATTTTTTTTTTCTTTTACTTACAATTGGAGCACATTTCCATAGGCAGAGACGTTTCATTTCCCTGCAAATACATACAGAAAAAACGAAAATGTAATGTGAAATCACTATGAAAAGGTGTTTTTAAAATAGCAATCATGTAAAATGATTCTCACATAAGGTTAATAATAAAATTGGAAGAAACCTATAAAAAAATTGCGTATTTTCGCACAGCACTTTTTCAATATTTACGTTGATTTTATATACACTCTTGCGTTTTATTACCATTTTGTGTTTTGCCTTTTGTGGTCGATTTCCTTGGGAGCTAAAAATGTATAAAACACCAACGACAACGACCTTTTTTTGGCAATTTATAAAACTTTTTTTGGCGACAGCTACACACTTATTGTACACAATGGCGTCTGACCATTCACTGGTTGCGCGCACAGACTGAACAGCTGTTCGTGCTGACAGTGTGACCGGGAAGCGAGTTCTTTTCGCTGTTCACATTATGTGGCGGGCCTTTTGAAGCTGCTAGACCTGCGCACGCCAACTAGTTTTACTTTTTATATGATATTATTATTTAATTTGTTTATGATGTAGCTCACTGAATATAAATAGCTGTATTTAAATTGGAAATTGCATAATAGTGTAAAAAATTGAAATGTTAAATGTTAATTTACCATAAGCTTTTATTATATTGCAGATCAAGGTAATGGTCCATAAGCTTATATTAAATTGTATTATTACTTAATATGAATATTAATTAATAAAGTAACAAAGAATTTTTATAGTTTTGCTCTAAGCTGTACTTTATGTGTCATATTATTAAGTGTTATGATGTTATAGTGATGCCTTTTAATGCTAACTAAATAAATGATTGTATGTTATCAGATATCTTAAATCGTTTTTATGCAGTGGAAATCTTTCTCTATTTTTTTAGGCCTAACAAGTCGTTGTCCATCTGCTTTTGCAATTGATATGGGTTGTCAAGGGTTTGTCAACCGTGTAAATACATATATTTAGTATGCAAATCTATAAAGTGGAAAGCAAAAGTTGGAGAAAATAGATCGGTAAACTTATTCAATGGGAATTGCTATTATTCAATTACATATTCGTGAAATTGAAATTGATATGGTTGAGACATTACTCTATTCGTTTCTCTATTTGTTTCTAAACTTAGTTTATGCGTGACCCAATAAAATAAACAATATTTGCATTTACCCGACTTATTGGGTTATATCTTTTCCTGGAATATTTTAAAGTGTCTACATTTTTATACATTCGCAATTGGTTATTGTAGCCTTGGCATTCTAATATAGGCTTTAGCTTATTAAATTATCAGATAATAATGGGTTGTGCATGTATTAATAACTCATTAAAATGCCAATTAAACCTGACTACAGTCTCTGTCTTAGACTGACGATTTAAATTGGATTGCCCTTTGATAGTCGTTCCGTACGAAAGTGAAAACACCTTTGGCGGTTGCCCTACTACCGGGAATTGCGGCTGCAGCATTTGAAGGGTTTCCCTTAGTCGGTGTCGCTTTAGTTGTTTCTCTGTGTGTGCACGCGGAACTATCCCCACCATTTGGGAAGATAGTTGGCATTTACTGTCTTGGTAGACAGCATGAAGCATGTTTGCTTCAAACTGAATCTCATTACGCGTGCAACGCACCAAGCGAACGGACACAGCATTAACTCAAAGTAATGTCACGCAGCATCAAGTACATCCAGACTGATGTCAATGGAGCCGCCGAGGGGCAGCGACGAAGGGTGGCAATCATTGGAGCGGGTCTGGTAAGTGTTCTTTATCTAATCAACGAATGCTGCGCATATTTTGGGATTATCCCAAAAGAAAGATTGGTGTTAAATAAACCACGAAGCGTGTGCACACGGCCCTTGAAAAGAGCTTGAATTTGGATGCTCAGGAATTCCTCGCAAAGAATTTGGGAACAGTGATATTGTGCTTACGAAGAATAAATTACGCTAACTATGTACTTAGTTTATGGTATAGCAACTAGATATATTTTGTGCAATCATGTCTATTCCTAAGAAAATCATAAATTATTCAAACAACCATACATTAATTAAAAAAAAAGAGAAAAATGGTTAACTGAAATGGTTTTTCTTAATTAAATTTGATCAGGTGTATTTCTTCAAACCAAGATTGAATGCATTTTATGAATAATTCTCTGTAGGAAATTATTGCATGTGATACTATTTAAAGTGAAAATACATTATCTGAAACCATTTTCAAATAAGTAAAGGTTATTCTTATAGCTTTGGATTAGCACTATATTTACAGATTACATTGATTTAGGAAATATAAAAATTAATTTTTTTGGTTTTTGTACGAATTCATTGATTTTTACAAATATCTTGAAACAGAAACATAAATCCAAAATCATTCTTAGCTTCAATTTAAGTGCTATTCAAGAGCTATAAGATTGATCTTTATTCTGAATAAAACATGTTTTGGTATATCTTAAAACAGAAACATAATTTCAAAATCGTTATTAGCTTCAATTTAAACGCTATTCAAGAGCTATAAGATTCATCTTTATTCAAAATAGAAAATATTTTAGTATATCTTAAAAGAGAAACATAATTCCAAAATTATTCTTAGCTCTAATTAAAGTGCTAATCAAGAGATACAATATTAATTATTACTTAGACAATGTCGCATGCGACATTTTTCGCCAAAGAATTACCTATAACATATATAACTACTTCAGAATCTATTTCAAATGTAATTAGTTTGTACAACTAAACAACTTTGGCTCTCCTCAGTGGCATCAATTATCAATCAATGTACATATCAGAGATCTGCAACAGTTCACCGCAACTACTACTGCACCGCATAAATACAATATCATTTTCATTCACGAGCGTTTGAGCACCTCATCAACAATGTGTTTTTGTGTATGTTTTTTTTTTTATTCGTTTCCCCTTCGTATGCGGCATCTGAAATACTTGTCGCATTCTGAATGCGTAATACCTATTGGGTATAAACAAACAGACGCCGAATAGAAAAAAACAAGCCCAACAATTGTATTTTGTTCTTTAAACAATTTTTGAGCATACTATATACATCTCCGATATAATCTAATACTAAGGGCTATTCAGGAAATTATCTGTCAACCTTTCTTCGCATCTAATACATATTGTTTATTTTTATATCCGCTAAAAACGCGTAAGTTTAAATAAGAATAAAAACTATTAGTGCTATATCGATATACAAAATATATTTACATATTTATTATAAGACCTAGGTTATACATTAATTTATAACCTACCGTAGATTTGCTAGCGCTGGCTGCTTTGGCCTTTGGCTAGAAAAGGATTTCTTAACACAATGTTTAGATATATATACATACATATGTACAAGCTTGAGTTACAATGATGGAAGCGCGCTGGGCGCATCGAATATAACTTTCTGTATATTATAGTATTTTTATATTTTTTCGATATATTTTCAATCTCCCTGTTAAGCACACACTCGATAGTAGTTTTTTGTTCTCAATTACTCAGTTTTTAGAAGTTTGATTAAATTGATGTTCTTTATCTCTTTTTATAGGTAGGATCCTTGGCAGCTCTGAACTTTGCGCGCATGGGCAACGATGTGCATCTGTATGAGTATCGCGAGGACATTCGCACCGCAGAGTTGGTGCAAGGACGCAGCATTAACTTGGCGCTATCGCAACGTGGCCGCAAGGCGCTCGCTGCAGTGGGACTTGAGGAACAGGTGCTGGCCACTGCGATACCCATGCGAGGCAGGATGTTGCACAATGTGCGTGGTCGGACCAGCATTGTGCTCTACGATCCCTGCACCAAACAATGTCTCTATTCCGTGGGAAGAAAGCAGCTCAATGAGGTGCTGTTGAATGCCTGCGATGCATTCCCTAACATCAGCTGCCACTTCGAGCATAAACTGACCACGGCCAACATCAGAGAGGGTCAAATGCAGTTCAAAGTTGCGCACGAAGAGCAGCTAATCTCGACCAGCGCTGATCTGGTTGTGGGTTGCGATGGCGCCTTTAGCTCATTGCGTCAACAGTTGGTGCGCACTCCGGGCTTTAATTACTCGCAGGAATACATTGCTACCGGGTATCTGGAGTTGTGCATACCCGCCAAGAATGGCGAATTTCAGATGCCGCCCAATTATCTGCACATTTGGCCACGCGACTCGTTCATGATGATCGCCCTGCCCAATCAGGACAAATCTTTCACGGTCACGCTTTCAATGCCCTTTGAGGTGTTTGCCCAACTGAAGACACATCAACAACTTTTGGATTTTTTTCGCCAGCACTACATGGATGCACTGCCTCTGATTGGTGAGGAGCAGTTGATCAAGGACTTTTTCAAGACACGTCCACAGCATTTGCTGTCCGTCAAATGCAAGCCATATCATTTTGCGGACAAGGCGCTTATTCTGGGAGATGCAGCACATGCCATGGTTCCCTACTATGGTCAGGGCATGAATGCAGGAATGGAGGATGTAACCCTGCTCACGTCCATACTCAACGAGCAGCTGCCGCTGGACGAGGCGTTGGCCAAGTTCACAGAGTCACGCTGGCAGGATGCCTTCGCCATTTGTGATCTGGCCATGTACAACTATGTGGAGGTGCGTCGTCAAAGTATATGTCTGTCTGTCTGTCTGTCCGTTACTTGAAGCAGTCCTATCTTAGAGACTACAAGAGTTAGAATTACCAGATTTGGGATCAGTACAATATGAAGTTCAGGTTTCATTTTGGGAGAAATCCAATTCAAAATATTTGGGGGAAGGTATGTTCTAGACCGATAACTGTAGTCACTGATAGAGAATTCGAAAGTTTTTCACGAAGATATTAAAGGGATGTCCATTTTTTACTGAACAGAGAAGTCTTTTGGGTCCGTCTAACGACTCCTAAAAGAGGCGTAATTGCTCTAGAGCAATTAAGAAAGCTACCGACGAGTGGGCTCGTAAATAAAACCATATTCGAAAATAATACCAAATTAATATATTGAAAAAATACTGTAATAGGCAGGCACTCAGTTGTTATACCCTTCTACTCTATAAGAAGTTGGTATAAAAATTGGATTATTAAGGTAATGAAAGTGTAAGCTCAGGTAGCTTCTATCATCTCACACTAGGATACACTCGACTGTAGCATTTCCTATTATAACTTTTTTGTAATCTTTATTCTTCTGCAGATGCGTGACCTGACCAAGCGTTTGTCTTTTCGCTGTCGCAAGTGGCTGGACACAACGTTGTTCCGCCTCTTCCCTCGTCAGTGGGTGCCGCTCTACAACAGCGTCTCGTTCTCCAGCATGCCGTACAGTCAGTGCATTGCCAATCGCCAATGGCAGGACAGATTGCTGCACAAGACATTGAGCTTTAGTCTGCTGGCCAGCTGTCTCGTTGCTGGCGCCATCTATGCCCGACGCTTGCGTTAAAACAAACATACATACATTTTCCCACAACCTTTGTCAATATTTCTTAGCATAAGTTTAAAATTTTTCATTTGTTTTCAATACAATTTTTATGAATACATATATTCAATGTCATGCTGTTTGAATTTGTAACGGCCGATAACGATTATCAGCCTCTAATCGATAACTCTCGCACTTTTGACAGTTCTAGGCAAAGAAACACACACATGCTCAAACATACACACCCACACACTAAAATGTAAATGTGATGAAACTTACAGACACACGCACGTACATACATACATACATATTTAAAATAACTCTTTAGCGTGTTGTTAAATACTACGCATCGCATTTTGGCAATCTAAACTGTTGTATTCACATACACACAAGCATGCACATACATACATATATTTATAATTTTATTTATTTCTATTTATTTACGGCATTGTGCGCAGCCAGAAATATGCCGCTCTAATGTACAATTAAAAAAATTCTTTACATACATACAAACATTTGTGTGTATGTATTTTGTCACGTGTGCCATCGGATGTTTATTGCGCGAATATCCAAACTAAAAACTAAGAGAAAATGTTATGATTAACCTCACTTATTGGCTCTGGCAGCTAAACAAAATGGCAGCACTGGCATTCAAATGGCACCACTGCACCTTGGTACGAAACGCCATATGAGTGCCATAAAGTCAAATATTGCAGGCAAGGTCGGCGCTTTCTCTCGCCTTGCGCGCTCTAACCACATCGCTCGCTCATTCACCTCTCCCGCTCGCTCTCTCTCTCTCTCTTTCAATGTCGACGCCGGCCGGTATTTCATTATGACTTGTAACAACAACAATTTCACATTACAATCAAATCAACGGCTAATCTTCAAACTTAAAAGCTAACAAAAAGCTTCTTCGTTACGTTGCGTTGCGTTCTCTTTATCGCCTCTGCCTTGCCTATGCCTTCTCCCTCTGGCAATCACTGCCTGTTTATCTGTGTTCACATACATATTGTGGGCACGTTTCTATGGAGTTGCCAGCAAAAATGAGCAATAGGCGGCAGCCACATGGTGCTTTAGCAGAAACTGGGCTTAAAAGTGAAAACGATGCCAAAACAATGGTCAGTCAGCCAGTCAATCGACGCCTGACCCACTGCTGTGAGAAATGAGATGGCAAGTTTGTCTGTGATGAGAGAGATAGAGAGAATGGAACACGTCAAAAAAAGCGCTCTCTCTCTAGTTCAACGCTCAGATCATCTACTAATTGTTGTTGGCTCATTTCGCAGCGATTAAATGAGTATGTGGAAATGTTTAAATTGTACATATACAATAAACACATACATATGTATCTACATATGCTTATGTAAATGTGTCGTATTTGTTGCCATGTACAAACACACAAACATACATACATACATACCTACATGGTTACATACAAATGTATGCCGCCGGCGACTTAGTTATTTGTGAACTTTTCTTTGCTCACTTTTTATTTCAGCTTTTTTGTTTTTGTTTTTCAATTTTGCTCTCTAGAATTGTTGTCGCCGTCGCACAGTGGGCTGCAAACTTCCGCTGACAGTCAATGTAACAATCGTTACATTCGTTATCGATACATATTAAGTCAGCACACGTCAAAGTGTACGAGTGTAATAATTAGAGAAAATAGAAAATCTTTTTCGACATGAATTTCAATATTTATTAAGCTGCGAAATTTCAATGCAAAGCGAACGAAAAGTTTTGCACTACATAACCGTATAAATTTTACCCGATGGAATTCGCGTTCAGACCATAGTGCGTTGTCGACGTCCGCGACGCGTAGCTGCCGCGATTTATACAAACATACGCCTTTGCTTAAGCAACGACCATCAGTTGCTCGTCACATGTTCGACACTCAAGTAGAGAGAAGACACCTCAAGAAAATTCAAATTCAAATTCTTGCAGAAAATTGAACAAACGATCTTTTCTGTGACCATCTACCATCCACCACCCACCATTATCATTTAACTAATAACTACAACAACAGCACAGCGAATTCCAATAAGAAAACGACATATCTGAAACGCTGTTAAAACCGTTGGAAGTGGAAGTGCGAAGTATTGACGAGTTTTGAACGTTTTTAAGGCAATTTAATTAGTTGCCAACGCGCGCGCGTTCCGTTTGTCGTCGCCCCCACAACATTCTCGAAACTTTTGTCAGCGGATATTGAGCAACGTGCTTTTTGTCCACGCGTGTGTGTGTGCGTCTGCGTATGCGTGTGTTGAAAAGGAAAGCAAAATCAAATCAAATAATTAATAAACACCCAGCCATTAGGGTTTTATATGTCACGTCAATAGTGTAAAAGAAAACAAAAATAAAAATAATTTAAAAAAAAATACAAAAATTAAAAAGCCTGCTGTGCGTTCGGTCATTCACGTAATATAATTGTAGCGAAACAAATTAAGCATTTACCATCTTGCGCTTTGTGGCGGTTTGACGATCAACATAAATATCGATACATTTCAAGTCCTAGAGCCTGCAATTAAGCACACTGCACCTGAAACGGTTTGCATTAATGCTTGGACTGTTTCCGCGCTCTCTTTTCTCTCGCTATCAATTTGCCGATTCTTCTTGCTGATTTATTTTAATACAAACATATTGATCGTGTCTGTGTGTTTGTGCACTCAATAAATATATACATAACTTACACATTGTCGGCTTGTCAAAACTTTGTAATCGTGTAAGCGTAACCAATAACGTCAGAGAAACAAATAACGTGTAACGCGTCGCGTCGCACTGGTTTACCGCGTCTCTCACCTCTCACCTATTTCCACCTATCAGCACCTCTTTGAGTGACAGTGCATCTTATTCGCACGCACTTACACAAACGGTTTAACGGACAGTTTTTGTTACGTGCTTTCGCTGTCGCCATCTTACTTGCTGACTTCCCTTTCGGACCTATCGTCGCTTCTGACATTTTGGCGTCGTCGTTGTTGTCCTCGCCGTGGCCGTGGTACAAGCAAATAGCAAATACTCTCCCCCATCTTTCGCTCTCGTCGCCGCTCTCTTTTCGTAGTGCATCTCAGTCTGTACGTGTGGTAAAGAAAGCAAAACGTTGAATCTCGCTAGCATTGCGAGCTCTTGTAAACTGTGACTTTGGATTATGGCCGTTTAAGCACGAGTTATCGCTCAATTGTTTCAGGTAAATATGACAAAAGACTATCAAAATATTGATCTTGCAGTTTTTGTGACTACGTGACCAAACAGCAATCTAAATTGCCGGGTTTCGGGTTGCCAAGAAGAAAATCGCACCAGAAGTCGCACAAAACGCAAAACGCACTCTCTTTCTCTATCAATTTATATAGTACGTACGACTACAATATGTTTGTGTGTTACACGCGGTGTTCGTGGCATTTCCGGCTTCATATAATATCGCCTTCAGGCATTTCTTGAGAATTTCGGCCATGAAGAAAATTCAAATGCGTTTCTTTTTTTTTTTTTAAATTCTGTTTGACACTAGAATCGGGGCTTATTTTTTTCATTGTATATAAATCGTTCACAATAAGATTAATTACATATATTATTATTCTGAAAATGTAAGGAACATCATTTAGTTTTTACTGAGCTGAACCTGATAAAAAGTTATCTCTCTCTTTCCTATGTTAAACTCGAAGTATTGCAACTTTTTATTGCTTATTAAAGTATATTTGGAGTTTTTGAGCTTCGTCTTAGGTTAGGTCCCCATTTATATGTTATCAAGTTCCGAATTTCACATTAGCATAAACTCTCCTAAAATAGGATGTTGCATACTTTTTAGAGATGTGCATAATTATAGTAATTGACTTTCTTTTGATGTTATTTAATATAAAAATGATTCGGAAAATATGCTTTACAAATTCCAGTAGAATTTGAATTTGAAACAGACGTAATTTGATAATTGATATTGATTGATTATACAATTAACGGCAAGCCTGTGAATCATGCTGCTAATTTTGTCATATGTATTTTTGTATGCTATGAGTAATTGAAGTTGTTATAAATCTTGTATATCTCCTCGTATTCCTTTGTCATTTATCAAGGTAGAATTACCCATCCATAATGATTTAATGGATCTAGTTGATTTTCTTGTATTTCCAATAATACTACGTAAACAAATTCAAAAGTTATCAATTTCTCAGAATCGGAAACTATATGTCATGATCAAATTTGCACATAGAGGGTTAATTTCAAACACAGACGTTGGTTACATGCAAGTATGTATGTAAATGTGAAACAATATTGCAGTTTATAGCATACAAAATTTCAATTCTTAATGGCATACTAATTAAGCGCTTTGCCATAACCCATAACAAAATCAATTGTGACTAACAAACAAACATATTCGTTGGGCAATGAAAAAGATTGCATCGCACAAATAAAATACACATGCAAAAATACATATAGACAAACAGAAGTTCGATTATATACACCTACATACACACATGTACGGCTGTATGTATGTGCGTATTTTCGTACAGTTTGCATTTAAAAAAACTTACATCATCTTATCGTGGGTTCAAGAGAGAGCGCCAGAGCACAATTGTGACCAAGAGAGAGAGAGAGAGAACGGAGAATGGGAGAATGCCAAAAATGGCAAGCGATGTTTCGGTAGTTGTTGTTATTGCTGTTTGTGTTGGTGGACGCGAAAGTAATAGAAATTGCGCGTTGGAATTGAATTTGCGATGGTGTGAGCAGCACAGCGACAAAAACAACTAGAGTATGTCTCATTTTGCCGTTAGGTTTTGCTCCTTTTTAGTGACACTAAGCAAACAACATAAAGACAAGTGCAAAACAAAGTCAAGTTTATTCGACTTTGAAATACCTCCTACTAATTGTTTGTTGTTCAAACAGTTTGTCACTAAATTGCATTTATTGTACTTAAGATTAAGATGAATATAGACCATGAAGTTAACCGGCAGGAGATGCCACGTTCTTTTATTGGCACGTAATTATAATACTCTTTTGCCATAAGGTAATAAGTATAGAAATAAATGACGAATGCTTGAAAGGGTTATGGCGACTGCGACAGGGAGAGCGCATTGTGTAGCAAATATTTATAAAAACAATTTATTAATTTATAAACAAACAGAGCTTAGCTAGAAAAATGTGCTTAGGCAACAACAACTGTTTTGCTAATATATACAAACAACTATATTATTTTTCTCACTCTCTCTTTCTCTTTTCTAAAAACTACAGGGCAAACTTTCAGAAGAGAAGACAAGCGAAAGAGCATTTGCACAAAATAAAACGACAGTGAGCCAACAGAAAACAGGCAACAAACCGCAAAAACAAAAAAAAAAAAAAACAAAAAATTAAAAAATAAAAACAACGAAAACGAAAACAACATAAAGAAATGAATTTGTGATTATAAATATTTCAAAGGTAGTACAACAAAAGCTCATTTAATAAAACAAAACAAAAAATTAAAAAAAAAAGTCAACGGCAAAACCCCAAAACAAAAAGAAATATAACAAAATAACGCACAACAACAAACGTGGCAATAACTAAACAGAAAGCTTTGGCAACAACTACAAGTGCAGCAACAACAACAAAAAACGCGAGCAAGAAACGTAACGAAAAATATTAAAGCGCCAGGCAAAGTTGCGCTCTCACTCGCTCACACCTCTCTCCAATCTATTGTGCCGTGTGTATCGTTGAGTGCTCGAACGAGAGAGTTTCGTGTGTTCGTTTCGTGTGCGTATATGTGTGTGTGTGTGCACGCCGATAGGCAGCAGCAAAATAAGCAGCGTAGTTAAGCGAAGCAGAGGCCACAAAGCCAATTGCGCATAGAACAAGCACAGAAGCACTTTTTCAAGCGCAGAGAAGTTTCAAATAAAGAGCATAAAAAGACTCTAAACTTAAATTACTAAATAAACAAGACAAAACAAAAAAAAAAACAAAATACAAAAACGGTTTAAAACAAATTAACAAAAACATAATCGAGCCAATCGAAAGAACGCAGTAAGTGAATTAACAGCAACGAAGACAACGACGACGTTACCGTTGTGAAAATGGTAAACAAATCCAATGGCAAGCAAGCGAAGGCGGACAAGGACAAACCGGCGACGCAGACACAGCAACAACAACAACCACAACCACAGCAGCAGCAACAGGTGCTGCAAACTAACAAGAGCAACAACAATCAAATGAAAACTACAGAAAAGACCAAAAATGCAGGCAACAAAAATAATAATAACGCAGCGCGTCCAAAGAATAAATCACAGCAACAGCAAACACAGCAGCAGCAGCAACAACAGCAACATCAACGTGCCAGCAAAAAGGCACGACCCCAAAGACAGCAGCTCTTCATACAGCCATTAACACGCAGTAATAGTAACAACAACAACAATAACAATCAACATTCGCTGCAACGTCAAACATCCACACAAGATGCTGGCAACAAAAGCTCCAACAGCAAAAGCTCCAATAAAACGGCAGCAACAGTAATAGCAACAACAACAACAGCAACCTCAACTACAAACACAAACACAAACAATACTGAGAATGCCGTTACTAAAGTAAATCCCGCCGATTTGTTGACCGCCGCTTTAGCTGTGCCCTGCGCCAAGTGCTCGAAGCCAGCCATGTTGTCGTCTCTGTTGCCCTCATCGGCCCTGCCGAGCAGCGCCAGTTCGGATATGAGCAGCAGCAGCTATAGCAGCATTGGTAGCGATCAATTGCAGCTGGATACGTCCGTTGTGTACACGGGCAAACAATACCGCAAATCCAAATCCTACATGGGTGCTTCACAGTATGCAAACAAATCGACAGCTGGCAACAGCAACAACAGCAACAACAACAGCAACAACAGTGGCAACGGCAGCAATCATGTGCCTTATAGACGTTCGCAGAGCGATCGTCGCAATTCGTTCGATCGCACATTTGCTGAACGTAATCGTGATTTTGTGCCCATCGTACAGCCGCTGAAACCCGTGCTCTCCTCATCGAACATTGCGGGTGTTATCGCCAGTGCCAGCAAGCTGACCATTATAGAACGTTTCGGCAAAGGACGTGTCGCCTATCCCATAATGCAGGTGAGTTTCGCCAAGCATATGCTATAACACTGATAATAAGTTAAGCTAGTGGATATAAATGTTGATCATAATAAGTAGAATTGCCTAAAATAATTGATGACACATTTGCTCATGCAAAAGTATTTCCCCTATTTGATTAGTTGTCTGAGCTGGGATATTTTGAACTAGGATATTTGACAGCAACTAAAATTGCCCGAAAAACGTGCGAAGTTGTGAGTATTTTCGGTATTGTCTGATCTGGGATATTTAACTCCAACTAAAATTGCCCGAAAAGCGTGCGAAGTTGCGAGTATTTTCTGTATACAATATTCTATGCAATCAACGAGCACAAGTTCAAGATAAGTTTGCAATACATTTTTAGTTCACTTCATGACTAAGTTGAAATGCAACAATTTGATTGTTTTCCAAGATGTTGCAATAATAATAAGTCTCGTTTCCAATAGAGACAACACTTCTCGCAACTATTATTCTATCGCAATTTCTGGGTAATCTTTCGAAACTTTCCATTTGTCTTAGTTAGTTTCTGTGGCACACATTCATTCACACACAAACACACACACACATACACTCATATCAATAAAGATTCGAGAAGTTCTTTCTAATCAGCACACTCAACGCCACCTAAGGAAGCGGTTCTAATTAATGGCGCAAAAAGCAGTTATATGATAAGGCACTGTAAAAGTGAGAGCAAGAGAGAGTGACAAATAGGGGGAGGAAACCAGAAAACTAGGGAATGAAATTTGTGCAGAAATAGAGTTGTTTTTGTTGTGGTGTTATATTTGACATTAGTCATCACATATATTTTGAGATGCACATTGCATCACAGAATGAAATACCTTACGTATTTTATTTTATTGTTGCGACTGTAAAGCGTAGTCGCAACGCAATCACACTTGAGAAAGTTACACAGTGTGGGGTTTATCACCGTTGAAACGGGAAATTCCCCGTATTCCCCTTGCTGTGTAATTAGTTCTCTTTCCATTGTATTACGAGCGTAGAAGCATGTTTATTTGATCAGTTAGCAGTTGGGCATTGTGTTATCGCTGCACTTTGCATATTGTTGTTTGCACTCTATGCTTACCCCGTTGACACCTTCGTTTCGCTTCTTCACATGTTTGTTTGCCATGCATTAAGTATACGACTTGTTGAACATGTTTCGGGTTTCAAATTCGATTTCATTTGATTTTGATAGATTGATCGACATATGTATGAACACACACATATGCGTGTGTCAGCCTGTTTTCTATTATACATCGATTTTACGGAAATGTGAAAAACCTTGGAATTGCTTTTTGCCTGTCTGCCTGCTTGCCTGTTGTTCAAAACAAAAAAGAAGACTAACATTAAATAAAATCTAAATAAAATCCAAGACTACAACGAAATCGAAAACGAACCTCATAATAGGCAATAGAAAATCTAGTATATTTTATTTATGCAAATCATATGGATGTTATTTTAAGCAGACATCGTTGTGGAAAAATTGTGTCTGTCCAAGAGCAAGAAATCAGCAGTCGAGTATGCTCGACTACAACATACGATGCGAATCTGAAATGCACAATATAAATGGGATTTCCCCTCTACACTAATTACTATTATTATATTCATGTGAATATAGATCTGAGATGTTCACTACATTATGGAGCAATTTAGATTGTGCAGATTAAATTGAAATAGTAAAAAGTTCGTTTTTATAAAATTGACAGCTATATTCTTTGCTGTCTTCTATATCAAGTGAATATATATACAATAGTTTTCCAACTCATTATAATAATGCCCTTGATTGGCCATTGAGTATATCAACCTTATTCAAAATTGCTTCGATTAGCATGTGCGTCAGTTCATCAGTGCTGACTGGCTGGCTGGCTATCTCAAATGGCCAATAACTAAGACTAAGACTAACGAAACTAGTTCTAAATGTATGCGAAAAGGGAAACTGGTATTGATTGGTGACATGGCTACATATTTTGATAAATGCCGCGTTAGAAACACAAAACAACAACACACAAAAAAATCACCCAAGAAATCAAAATAAAAACAAAATAGAATCCGAAACGAATCAAATGCAAATTGATTGCGTGCTGTTGTCTGTGGTTTGGGCTCGTTTTAGAAAGCGAAATTTTTAATGACAGTTTTACACAAATGCGGCTGATAAACAGATGTCAATATGATAAAAACTTGGGGCCCAACGTTTGAACAACTGCTAGACTATTAGGCTGAAGAAAAGACTTTGCTGAGAGAGAGAGAGAAAAACATCGGAGTCTTGACCTTCAAAAAGGCGCTTTACAAACAATCTTAGCACACATTTTCAATGGCTAACTACACCAGTTATTCATATTCATGTATTAATATTATTATTATTATTCTTTGTGAATCACTTCATCTCATTTTACGACACTGCAAGGGGGCACAGTGGGTCGAGGTAGTCGGAACACGTGGCAAAAAAAACAAGCTATTGCTGTTGCTGTTGCTGCTGCTGCTGGGCAACGGAAATCGCTGACATGTAGATAAGATAGGCACGGCACTTGTCATCATAAAACCAAAAATACAAAATAATGAAAAATAATACAAAATACCAAATCATACTTGGCATTAACTCTTAAAGTGTGCGCTATTCTCGTATGCGACGATCGACGGGGATTTTACCACGATCTAATGAATTGAAATCTTTCACTTATTACTACTCTGCCTCGTTATCTTGCGATCCGTCACGTCATAAAGCGTCGCATCGAAACAATGAGGAAAGTATAAATATACAAAATTAAACAAATTGCTAAATACAATTGCTGTTGCTCGTCTGTCCGACTGACGCTGGTAGGCACTGTAAACATTTGTATTTGTATTGTAAAACGAAGCGCTTGCGTCAAGCAAGCGACTCCAATCGATATTATAAACGTATTTACTGCATTATACATACAAGTATTTGCATACACTCAGCTAATTACTTTGACTTTCAAAATTACCATAACATATTACAAACAATTCCAAATCTTTAATAAGCCTCCTCCCAGCTGTCTTAAATGGAGCGTCACAACACTTGTCCATTTATTTATTGCAATTCTCTTTCTCATAGAGATTGAATAGGTAACTTAAAGAAAAGTTTGACGAAATATACTATATGATTAAATTAGTGAGATTTTATAGTTTTTGAATTTTTGCTACGGTATATTTTGGCTATGGTATATTTTGAATGCAGTACTGAATCAATACAGCAATTATAGTTTTTGGTCTAATTTTAGTATTTTCGGTATATTAATTCGGTATATTTTAAAATGAATATCGCACTGTTTTGATTTTCATGGTATATTTTGAATGTAGTACTGTATCAATATATAGTATATATATAGTTGTCGGTATATTTTCAGTATTTTTTTGGTATATTAATTTGGCATATTTTAAATTGTATATCGCAATGTTTTGATTTTTATCAAAATGAGTAGCGGGTATACCACAGTTGAGCACACTTTCTTTCTTGTTATTCTAGCAAATTTTTGACACATCCACTTCCGCCCCTGTAAATAACTCTAGCATTTATAAATCCTAAAAATTTTGTTGCGACCAGATAAAAATTGCAATCTTAGGTCTTAGTTGTTTTGGCTGACAATCTGGTATGTTTTATAGTCTAATGTATGTTTTGATAGCAGTACAATACTGATATACCAAATATAGCCTTCAGTATATTTTAGTATTTTGCGGTATGTTTTTAAAATTTGGTTTAATTGAAATTGGTCTGCAGTCGAGCACACTCAATTACAGTTTCTTTACTTGTTTGTTTATCTGTAATACATAATTTGTTATCATATGTAAACTGCCGACAAAAATCATTACAAATGCAATATTTTTGTATATCCTACAATTTAGCTTCTTGTTGTTGTATTTCTCAGACGGACTTTAAATATAAATATGTGCATATATTTATTATATTATTTTAGTGGTTTATAAAATGTTTCATGTTCCGGTATTTTATAAGTCGAGTTCATGACATCAGCGTTGATTGCTTTTCATGATTTTGTGCCGATCGCGCAGATGTGTGACTTTAAATTTTTATTCAGCCATGTTTTGTTTTTGTTACCAGCTTTTTCCGCTCCGTTAATTACTTTCGGGCCAAATTAAACGAGAGTATACCCTGCACAAATATATAGAAAAAAGGGTTGTATGATTATTTGACGGTCGTAAATTTTGCTCACCTCTCTTGTATAATTTGCGTCGTAAAAATTGTATGCTAACATGGCCCAATAACTTATCGACGAAAAGTAATGTCCATAATGCAGTCGTGTGGGTTGAATTCAGATAATTTTAGAATTCAGCCCAGAGCAACTGAAGAGGAGACTCTGATAATGCTAATGATAATGATAATGATGATTTGTTATCACGTGTTTTGAGCTCGGACGGAATGCTTGCGTATCGCTTATCAAGAATGAAAACCGTGCAAAATATAATAAATATTTAATCAAAACTGAAAAATATTTGCTTATTTTTAAATTGGCCAAAAATGACTGTGTGACATTCAGAGTCGAAACACATAGAAAGTGCCACACACACACAAACACTCTTCAGGGCAGCTGTTAAAATGTCTTTGTTATTGTTTAAACAAAAATATGTACAATCACTTGTTATTCAAACGGTCGCAAAAAAAGTGTTGGCAGTGTGTTGTCTTAAAAAAGGTGCAAACGCACAGCTTTAATTAAACAATGTACCAAGAAGTTGTTTGGCGAGTTTGATGCGAATGTCAGATACTCTCGAATTTTATTTTTCAACTTTTAATTAAGAACGATAAATCTTTAAGCGCAATTAATGTGCCACTTGGCAACCAAACCTCTAACTAATAATAGACAAACATCGATTTATTAAGCTGATTTATTTAAAGCGGACTTAAGGCGTCACGCACAAAAGTATGCTACACAATAATCTGCAGCTAATTGTAAGCCTAATGAAATCCCAAGCCTAAAACTATGCAACGTAATTGCGTTAAGTAACAAAAGCGAAAGCTTTGCTTTAAAGCTCGCTGCTACGACACCGCTCGCTGTCTCGACAACACGAGTAGTAGAGAGGGAGTATGGACATGGAAGATAGCAACAGAGTTTGACCTTTGACCAAATTGAAGCAAAAACTAATTAGAAGCTTTCGGTAATTTGAGAGACTTGCATTGTGCGGTCCTAACAATGAGAGCACAATTAGCGCCATTAGCCCCCCAGACCAATGTGACAAAGAAAAAGACAAAGACGAGAGACACAAGTCTGAGTCAGTTTGACCCGAGTTGACATGATGGCAACATTGTTGTTGCCACGAATTAAGTCATTTTTGTGCGCTGATAAGACAAGTAAATAAGTGCACATAAATATTTGTATATTAGGTAAATAAAATAATCAAATCATAATAAGCAAATAGAAATGTAGAAATGCAACGACAAAAATCTTTCTGATAGCACTTGAAATGTTTGCGGTGTAACACACGCTCACATTCGCTTAGATAAGAGTGAATGCTAAGGTTTTCATATTATATATGTATATTTTTTATATAAATAAATAAATACCATTTTAATTTTGATAAGCTATCTATGCAACAGACTTTTCTATAAGCTGCTGATTGAGGTTCTCTTTTAGTTGAGTTCTTTGAAGTGTTTTATCAATAGCATATAATGCGCTTCAATGCTTCACAAACACTTGACTTTATCTCTGTTGTTTATTCAAACTACGCTGATTGCATCTTGTGTGTGCTCTTATTTCCTCTCAAAGGTGAGATAATTCGAGTGGACGACTGTCTGCTGTTGTGTATCTCCGTAAAGTGTGCAGTTTAGTTATGATTACAATTGAAATGGGACTTGAAAATATAGAAAATAATACAATTTTAATGTCAATGGATGCAGAGATATAAAAAATGCAAAAAGCCAATACCAAAGAATAAAAACTCAATAAATTCCTTGCTGTGTTTGACAACTGCAAGAAGATAAAGAAAACTTTTCTATTAAGACTTTTCAGTTCTCCCATAAAGCTGTCGATGGGTTTGTTTTGTCCGCTATAAGGATGTAAATACTAACTTGAACAATCAATTTAATCGCATAGCTACAAATGTATGCAAGGTATGCCGTATACAATGTTGTTGCCAGCCATGTTGTTACTGTTGTTGTTTGTCTATGTTTGTGTACAAGCCAAAAGACAGACGGACAGACAGACAGACGGACGTTGTTGTAGTTCTTTGTTTAAAATGCTTGCAATGCATTCGTGTGTGCACCTTTCAAATTTTTTCGCCTAATCTGAGCTCGACTTGCAATCGTCTTGTTGCTGTTGTTGAAGTTGTTGTTGCAAGTAGTTGTTGCCGCTGTTGCAAGTTGCCACAAAGCAGAGGCGAGAAGGCCGCGTTTATTTTATTATTTTTACCTTTTTTTTTTTCTTGCGTCTTTTTGAAAAGCAAATTGGTAAATTGTTTAAAGTGTGTTTTGCTTTTAGTTTTTGTTTTTTGTTTCTTTTTGTAGCTTGTTTTTCATATAATACTTACTTAACGGCTATAAAACGATTAATAATTATGCACAAACTTTCAAAATTGAAGTGTCTGTCTGGCTGGCGCTTCTTATACTCGAACACGAGCCGCAAAAGAGCCGCCTCGATTGGTATTTAAAAGACATTTAACATTTATCCACGGCTGCCGGCTAGGCTGACATTTAAGCCAAACAACAAGTGCCCCGAGCATCACTCGTATCTATCTCTCTGGCTCTCAATGACACTGGCTCTTTAAGTGACACTAAAAACGGATTAGATTATTGCGATTAATGCAGGCGAAACATGTGAATTAGTGAGCTTTATTGGCACTCGCTTTAGAGCTTTAACTCTCTGCTTCGCAGCTAGCTTAATACCATTGAGATAAGAGCTCGGTGAACTTGAGTTGCAAGCGAGACTCAAGTGAATACTACTTGGCACTTGAAGTTGTGGTTCAAGCACATTAGTGCTGAATAGACGTGCTTGAAAGCTTAACCAAAATGGTGAAGTACGAAACTGAATAAATTCAATTGTAATTATCGAAGAGTTTTATAAAGAAACTTGGTCAAATTGAAGCTCAATAACAGGCACTAGCATAATAAAGCTTTTAGCAAGTGTAGAACTTATGAAGCGTATTAATGGTTTAAAGCTTTGCTTGAAGTGCATGCATATTAGCATATTAGATAAAAGCTCTTTTTAATAACTATTGCTGAGCATAAATCAGCTTTAGGCACAATAAAGAAGCCTCTATAATAAGAGAGCTTTCAACATGTGCCGCGCTTGTGAAGAGCATTAATAGCTTGAATCTAAATTTAAAGTCGTCAAAGCTTTATAAACTAGAATAGTTAGGCATAAATCAGCTAAACTCTCAATTAAGAAGCCTAAGACTGAGCTCAACGGTACAAAACTGAATAAATTCAATTCTAATTAATCTAACTAATCTAACAATCTTACTTTTATGTAGAAACTTGCAGATTGGAAAACTTGTGAAGCGCATTAATAGCTTAGCTTCCATATTTTTATACATATAACAGCTCTAATAAGTATAGCTGAGCATAAATTGTTTTCAATAGCAGGTACTAGAATAAAAGAGCTTTCCGCAAAGTGCAGAATTCGTGAAGCGCATTAATCGTTTAAAGCTTTGTTTGAAGTGCATGCATATTGTCATACATATAAAAGCTTTAATAAATCAGCAAAAAGCTGAATTAAGAGGCCTAAGCATAAGCTGAACTGTCGCTCGTATCCGTCTAGAAACTAGTATCATTGCCAGCTGACACGTTGTCTGGGGTCGCACCTTCAAGCCAAAGTCCGGGTCACGTTTGAAGATTCGAAATTGGTGGCAACTTATCAGTCTGTATTTCAAGGGCGTTTCCTTTCTCACAGTTGCACTACGCTGATAGTTTTCAATTTACTTTGCTTCTAACTTTTATTTTTATTTTTTATCTTTGTGGCATTGTTTGTGTGGTTTTTCTGGCTGTGCGACTTATCAATGGAATGGCTCTTATCAGGCCTACTGGGGCTTCAGAGACAGCAGTTGGTCTGCTGCTTCTTGCTATTGCTGTTGCTGTCCAACAAAAAAAGAAACAACAAAATAACAGTTTTAAAAGAAGTTCCAATTGATATCATAATTAGCGCACTCGGAATGTTTTAGCTGTAATTTGTTAACCGAATTTCCAAGAAACGTGTTTCTTGCTTGGAAATAGATGCGAAAAGCGAAAAGTGTTGCCAAATTGCTTCTAATAGTCGACACGACGACACAAACTTGATAAAGTTCTACGCTTTATCAATTGTCAACCAAAAAAATATCGCATATTTGTCGTCTCTCTTTCATGGCCTCCCTCTCTCTCTCTCTCTCTTTTGCTGTGTTTATATCTGTCGGCAAAAAACAAGTTACTTCCGCTAATTATCAAATTTGTCAGTTTTTCGTTGTTATGCGTCTCTTCCTACTGACGACAATAACAAATTAAACAAAAGGTTAAATCGAATATTTCGACAACAATATAATAATAATAATAGTAATAATAATAGCTGTGTCCAGCTTATTGTTTATTTTTAGATAGTCTGACTTGCAGAAACGGCAAAAAAAAAAATAAGCCGATGTGAGCGAAATTCGTAAACACTATATTTAAATATAATTGAAGCCAATTTGAAAACAATTATGACATGGCAAATGTGACAAAATTATATCATTATTATTCATCGCAAAATCTGTTTGTTGTATGTACTTAGAGGGTCTAGAGTTCAGTTGTATTTCAGATTGAAGATTTAATAAGTATGCAGGAGAAGAACAAGCTGAGATTCTAACTGTTGCACTTTAAGAGTTGTACAATTATAATGTCAAATGAAATTTGCATTTTCATATTAATATTCATAATTTGTGTATTTCTTAATTAAACTGGTATTCCGCGATGATGATTGTTATCATATTTGCAGTGATATCTTGACATTTAACGTGGAAAGTTTCACTTTCTGTGACGGAGATAACAGACACTCAATATTCAATGTCAATTGAAAGCTTTTATTTACGCAAGTGTCGCACATTCGCAAAAACAAACACACGATGCGATTTGATTTACGCATGTGAGCTTTGCAAGCAAAAGTTCATTAAAACTTACTGGAAATGAACTTGGGGAAGCTGCTTAAAGGATTATCCTTCTGCATAACCACGAAGAAAGCTTTTATGATAGAAAGCTTCAGATTGTTAATAGACTTTATATTGAAAGTTGATTTTAAGCTTAAGCTTAACACTTTTGTAAAAAAATATATTCTCATTCTCATAATAATCCTTAAAACTTCAAAGCACATTACGTAGATTAAAAGCTTAAACTACAGAAACTAGATTTTGTGTGAGGGGAAGCTTTCAAACACATACAACTTATCATTTAATTCGTGATTCTCAATTCACAACTCAAACTTGAATGAGTTGGCGACATCTGTGTGATGATGTTCGAGAGATCCGTAACAACATTTGCAATCTGACAGATACAAAAACAAACTATACAACTTCAGGCTGTCAGCTGAAGCAATTTTCAATTTTCAATTGAAATAGAATTTCATGTCGACTTTTTATTATAATTACATTGCGGTTTTTTAATTGTTGTTGGCGCTTTTAGAAGCCAGTATTTAGAACTAAACGATTCGAACTAAATAATAACTGAGTCATCGCTGAAGGGAAGGGAAATCACGTGCTGCGGCAGCGACTGCGACTGCGACAGCGAACGAGTCTTCAATTAACATTGAAATAAAACTTCAAGTTGGCCCAACAAAACTATTAATCAGAAATCTTTTGCTTAGTTTATTATTTTTGTATTTTTTTTCGTTCGTCTTTTTAGTTTTTTGTTGGCTTTTGCTTGCTGGTTTTTGTGTTTTGTTTAACTATTTAGAGCGCCACGTAGAATGCGGATGTTGAATACATTGTTTTGATCATCGAACAATACATAGAAGAACGAGTACTATGAGATAGTGTATCTGTATCTCGTGTGTGCATGTGTACGAGAGTGTATAGTATATAGTATCTCGGAGTTTGCTCGTATCTCGTATTCATGTGTGGCATCCACTTATGAATGGCGCATTTACTTCAAATCATTTAGCTTGTTCCGCTATTGTTGTCTCCCATTGAAAAACCACACATACATTCATACTACAAGTGTGTGTGACGATTGAAAAAAAAAAAAAAAAAAAACACCAACAATAATGTATTTTTTAGTCGATTTATGTTTTTATACCCGGGTAGAAGGGTATTATAACTTTGAGGCTGCAGGCAGAAGGATTAATTTCTCTTAATCAGCCTCATCAGCTGTGTGACAAAAAAGTGCCTACTGCAATTCGGTTTAAGTTTGTTTGGCTGACAACTTAGTATATTTTATACTATATGGTATATTTTCTGGTATACTTTATACTGTAATTTGCACTCGATGGTAAATTTCGATTGTGATATTCTATAGATATACCAAAAATAGCCTTCGGTATACTTTAGTATTTTTGTGGTATATTAATTCAGTATATTTTTAAAATATGGTTTTATTTAAAATGCGTAGCGGATATCTTACAGTCGAGCACAATCGATTGTAGCTTCTTTGACAATCTGGTATATTTTGCACTTGTATATTTTGAGTGTAGTACTCTATAGATATACCAAATCGAGCTTTCGGAATATTTCAGTATTTTTTCGGAATATTAATTAGGTATATTTTTTATGTATAACTATATCGATATAGCTTTGTATGTTTATATATTTTTGGTAAGTTGGTATATTTTTAGAATATGGTTTTATTGAAAATGGGTAGCGGGTATCTCAAAGTCAAGCACACTCGATAATAGCTTTCCTACTTGTTGTTTTTAATTTGTTGGCGATTTTTCTGTTACGCTTGCGCATTAAGCGCCGCTAATTCTTTTATTGCGACTGCTTTTGCTGTTCGCTATTGCCATTGGAAGCGCGCTTGGAAGAGCTGAAAGAGTTCGGAAGACTGCCTTTGGCAAGGTCGTTCTACATACCCCGCACACACACACACACTCACACTTGGCATACACACAGAGAGATACTTATAATTACACTTATACTGCAATAACTGTCGAGTATCGCAAGTATTTGTTGTTGGCACTTGACAGCGTCTGATCAACAATTCCCTCGTAATTTTATACACTCTTATTTAGTAATATATATCTATTGTATGTGTGTGTGTGTGTGTGTGTGTGTTATTATTAATTTATTGTTTATATCTATTTATTTTTGCGTTGCCTTGCGGCATTTGGCGGCTTTTTCTTTCGGCTTAATGCGCAAAAACACCAAACACGCCATATTTACACACAAAGTTTTATAGAGTTATTTTGAAGGGTTACAACACACCACACAACAACAACAACAAAGACAACAACAACGACAACAACACGGCAGCTCAAGTGGTTCGCTTTGCTGCTTTGGTATGCGCCTTTAGGAGACCTCATACCAATCTTCAATACCCTGTAAGCTATGAGGCAGCAAAGAGTGGTTGCAATATCTGGAAAATTTCATTAACAAGTAACGAGATTATCTGTGTAATTAAAAGATGAATATTGGGTTTTTCCCAATAATAACAAGATTTTTGTTTAGTTGACTTAATTGAGTTTTATAATTACAAACATTAAGTTTTAATCAAGAGAACAAATCAAGCCATAAATTTTAATTTTGATATAAATATTCACGTAGTTGCTGAACTCTGACGAAATGTAAACAAAATACAGATTTTTAGATAAACCTTTTCAGTTGTTATACCATAACTCGCATTTGGTATATTTCAAGTATTCCCAATCTTAAGCCAAAATGAGTATTTTCCTTGCTGGCAACGTTCAACGTTCGCCTGCTTTTAAGTGTGTTTATTTTTTCTTCTTTCTATGCTTTTTGTTTTGTTTTGTTTGCCAAAGCAGCGTCAAGTAATTAAGGTTTACTTTATTACGGGTATTTACGAGTAAAGTGCCTTGCAAGTTGGCATTTCAGGCTTCTAATTGGTTTTTATAACGTTATTTCTTTTCGAAAGGTAAATACCTAAACCATGAGAACCAACTCTTTACCCCAAATTATAACAGCTCTTTAGTGGACGACCTCAATGCAAATAAAAGCTCCACTTTATGTATATTGAAAGTAAAATCAATGATCCTGTCGTTAATTGTGGAATTAATTGAAATATCTAAAGAGTGAGAGTGGAGCTCTGGTTTCAATAAAAGATAAGCGCGACTTTCAGTTAAGAATTTGACTTTAATTTGTTTAGTCAGTGCGGACAACGATGAAGATAAGTTTGGCTGTCACTTCCCTTGACTTTCAACAGCTTTGGTTTTGACTTAAACAAGTAAGAGAGCTAAAGTAAAGTCTGCTGGACTGTGAGACACCCGCTACACATTGTCAATAAATGCAAAACATTGCGGTATTATTAATAAAATATACCAAATTAATATACCGAATACAATACTAAAATGTACCACACAAAGTTTGGTATATTGATATACTCCAACACTTAAAATATATTACAAAATATACCAGATGGTACAACCAAAGTAATTAAATCATATCAACTGATTTCTTGCATACCTACTACATTTCAAATATACCATAAAGTACAAAATATGCCATAGATTACTAAATATACCAGATTGAACGCACAACCAAAGCAATTAAACCATATAAAATAATTTCTTGAATAGCTTCTACATTTGAAATATACCATAAAGTACAAAATATACCAAATTATCAACCAAAGCAATAAAGCCATATACAATTATTTCTTGAATAGCTTCCACAATGTTTATCTGATCGCCACAAAATTTTCTGGAATCATAAAGACTGAAATTATAATTGGAAGTACCATTGTGATCTAGATAACACTTTCTCGATAAAAAACTGAAAAGTACAATACCCTCTCATAGATTTAAATTATAGCTCTGAAAGTGAGAGTAAAGCTAACTCTCTCAGCTAAGCTGAACTTTTGTTGGGCCATAAATATGATATATGAACTACTTAAATGAGTTCAAGCAGCAAAAACAAATCTAACAACTTAATATACTTACATTCATAATTACTTAATATAAGGCAGCTAACTAATTTTAATAATCTGAATTCGTTTCCCTTGATCTACAATTGCATTACGCTTGAGTGTTTAATAGATTTCAGTTTTCAGTTTTGAGATTTCCAGATTTGAGATTTCAGCTATCTGAAGTGGTGTATTAAATTAATTGAACTCTGCGCATTTACTTATGAAATAAGCTGATTAAATTTGCCTGCATATTGAGCTATGCAGTTGAGTTGACTTGACGTCAAGCGAGCGTAAATTGAAACGGCAATTGCAAGAAATGAAAGGCAGTCAAGACACTTGTAGGTTTGGTCTTATAAAATATATAAAATTGAAGAAAAAAAAAAAAATGTATAAAAAAAGGAAAACAAGAGCCATAGCAACAACAACAACAATAAAGTCCAATAAACAAACAACTTCAATGTCAATCCAATGCAGGTGGCTGGTGAGCTGCGGACTGCGCCCCAGCTTTCGGTTTTTGGTCAAAAATAAAGAGAGATACAAAAAGAAAAAAAAAACCAAATACAAAATAAAACGTTGGCGCTTTGATTTATCTGTAACGTTCGTTAAACGAACACACACAGATACACAGAAACAGCTAAAGCTTCAGTTTCAGATACAGATACAACATTTTCTATAGATACAATATACACAAAAAAAGCAACAACAACAAAATAAAGGCAAAATAATAAAACTCTGCAGACTCGTTCGGTTAATTGTTTCGCTTTGCTTTTGGCTGTTTTGTAATCGCATTACGTTGATTTTGATATTTGATTTTTGCTCTCTTGCCTTTGCTTGGGGGCATTTGCAACTCGTTTTTTGTGGTCAGGTTCTACGTGTGACGCCGTTTGTATCTGCCGCCTCCCCTTCCCCTCTGGCGCCTCCAATGCTCCCCCGTTTGCAGTGCGTGTAAATCGATCTATAATTAGGGTTTTTTTTTCGTTTTCAACCATTTTTGCTTTTTTTTGGGTTTTATTTCTGATTTTTTTCTGGGTGGGAAGATCCGGTTCTTTTGGCAAGGATGTATGTATGTCATGTCAACATTGTAATCTTTATATATTGTTCGAGTACTTCTTATATTGTTTTGTACATTCATTCTGCTTTTTATTCGCGTACGCGAACCGCACCCAAAAGTAACCCAAATTCTTGACAAGTTGTTGCACTGCAAGAAAAGTCAGGGTGATTATAAGAAGATCCTATAAGTTCCAACTTTTTTTTGGTATATCAATTTTGTTTAATCTGTTATTGATAATCTGGTATATTTTGTACTCTATGGTATATTTTAAGTGTAGGAATATATGAATATACCATTTACATTTTGTATTCTATGGTGTATTTTAAATGTATGAGTATATCAATATACCATATCTAACGTTTGGTACATTTTAGTATTTTTCCGGTATATTTAAAATGAAATTTGTAGAGATGTAAAATTTGTAATATAACAATCCATTAAAGCAAATCATTCATTAAGTATCAATCATATATCAAAATAAACTTGTTTTATATTAAGAATGCTTTTCTTTGAACACTCATTTTAAGTTTGGTATATTTAAAGTCAAATTTTTAAAATGAATCTATAATAATGATGTCAAATTTGTAATATAACAATCCATTATGGATAAAGAAAATCATCAATTAAGTATTAATCATATATCAAACTAAATCTGTTTTATATTAAGAATTCTTTTCTTTGAATTCTCATTTAAAAAATATATTCTTATATTCAAACAAAGTTTTTTCTCGCAGTGTAACACTTGAAATTTGTTCAGGTGCTCGCTGCAGAAGGATTATAGTAAAGTCGTATGTGTTATACGAATAGAATTCGATTAAATTCGATTGGATTGAATTGAATTGGATTGGATTGGAATGGTCTGGGCAGCCGAAGCAGAAGCAGACGCAGAAGCAAAAGCAATAGCATCAGCTTCTTGGCTGCGCAGCAGCAAGTCCAAGTTTTGAGTTCGTTGTCTGGCAAGTTGCAGCAGCAAAAGCAGCAGCAGCAGCGATGGCAACTGACTGCACTCAGCTCGTAAACTGGAAAGATCGGTTTCAGGTTTCAAGGACTTTCTGTGGACATTCACTTTTCGAGATACGACGACGACGACGACGTGTAGAGTGCATAGAACCACCAATACGAATGCACAACTCGAATGCTGACTGACGACTAGCTCAACTCACTCACTCACACACACACACACACACACACGCTCACTCACACACTCTTTGACTGACTGACTGACTGACTGGCATACTGAGCTGCATTTAATGCCGTTCGAATGCTTTGTGGACCACGAGAGCAGCGCATGGGCAACTAATCGGCCTCTTTCCCCCCTCCCATGCACCACCATCACCATCACCACCTCACTCTTCTCAGACTACGACAACAGGTTGTGACTTGTGTGCAGTCAACACACACACACACACTCACAGAATTTGCATAAGATAAAACTGGACCAGCCCTGGGCCCGAAAAAACCAACACACACAAACACATGGGGATCTAGCCCTAGTATTGTCAGCAATGCACAGACACACACACACAAACATGCACATATTCATGCTCAAACAGTTGGGAAAGTGCAGACAGCCGCCACAGCAGCTTGAAGCTTAAGCACAAAAGCTTCCAATCTCTAAGCTCTTAAATGTGCGCGATGCTTTCAAGTGTTATTGCAGGCGCAGTTGTTGTTGTTGTTGCTGCTTTGGTATTTCGACTGCTTCAAAATTTGTTTTTGTTTTATTCGAAAGTAATATTCGCCAGCGGCTGCTGCGCCTGCTTGTTGTTGCTTCTCTTGTTTTTGTTGTTCTTTTTGAAAAGCAACGGTACATTGTATTTGCATTTATGTACATATCATTGTTGTTGCTGTTATTCTTTTTCTTCTTATTTGTTGTCGTTGTCGATTTCATTTGCGTTTGCATTTGTATTTGTTTTTGCATGCTTTGCTTATTGCATTGAACCGCAACCATCGTTATACGGTACAAACAGCTTAAACAGGCGCGGGGTATGCGCGACGTATGTATGAGCTTGTGTGTAACAGACAGTGAAAGAAATGGAAATGAAATTGATGGATGTTTTGATTAAGTTTTAGTGTGTCAAGAAATTCAATTTAAAATAGGATTGCGATTAATTAGAAAATGTTTTAAATAGTTTTCCTTTTTTTTAAGTCTTAGAAAATACCTACTCTTAAATATTTTTCATTACAATATTTATTTATTTCTATATTGGTTTGAATTCATAACCTTTGAACTCAAAAATTGTTTTTGTGGGTATTTGCAAGTCGGTGCTTTCATTTCTATTGTCTCATATTCAGCATTCTTGCTTCATTTTGTCGCTCATGTTTGTTGTTGTGGTAGTCATTGCAGTCATTACACAATAAATTATAATACGGGTTTGTCAGTCAAGTCACTGTATCGAAAGGTTTGCTGGAATGCCCCACGATGCCTGCGCATCATCATTATTGTCATTAATATTATCATGCATATACTCGATATAATACCCGACATACATACATACATACATATATTCTATATGTGATCGTTTGTTTGTCCGTCTCTGTCTGTTTGTTCTAACGCTCTTTGGGAACTCGTTTCGTTTCGTCTCGTTTTCGAACCAAGGTGCAAACTTGATTCGCATTTGGCGGCGCATCTGCAATTTTGACATTTCGACTCAACCTTGAAATCAAATGCGAGCTGCTGTTGCTGATGCTGCTGCTGCTTGTCTTGTTAAGCCGTCGTCTTAGTTCATAAATTGAGCACTTGATGAGCTGATTACCGATGCAACAATATGGCTTAATTGAATTTCATTGCTGGCGCCCTCTGGCCAAATCACAGCAAAGTCTTAAGACTTCAAGTGCTATTTATTTGTATAATTTCAAAGCTTGGTTAAAGGTCATTTCTATATTTTGGCTTTGACATTGCAACGCCAACTTACCTGAATAAGCACTCCACTCGCTCCCACTCACTCACTCGCACCCTAAAACACTCACTCTCATTAACTCCCTCATCTCAAACTCTCACTCACTCACTTCCTTTTAGTTCTCGCATTCTCTCGTTCCCTTTGGCTTGCGTGTACTGCGCAATTCGAGCCGAAAGCTTTCACTCAATGCGCTCCACCGGCAAAATACACTCGAGGCTTGCGCATTGACAAAGGTCAATAAAGGACTACAGAAAGCTTTCGCGCGCACGCCTCACTCTCAAGCTCTCACTCTCACTCCCACTCTTGCTCTCTCTGGCTGGCTGCTCTTCTGAGCATGCTGTCTGTCTCGCTCTGACCATATTTTTATGAATGAAATGCAGGCAAGCGTATAGAGCACAGCACACACAGAGGGCGCTTTCGTTCCACCCTCAATGCAAACCTACGACAATTGTGTGCGTGTTTGCTGTTTTTTTTTTCTTTTTTTTGCTTTTCGCTCTTGTTGTGGATTTTGGGCGACAGCGCCAATGAATGAATGACGCAGGTTTGCGGCTTGTGGAAGCTTCGCGAGTCATTCACAATGACGTCAGCATGCGTAATTTGTGAACTCGGTGTGTTTCTCTAAGTCTGTGTGTGTGTGTGTGTTTGCGTGGGCGTGGGCATCACAACCGCATTGCATAGCGTAAGCGGCATATGTACGTTGATTGCAAATCCTTTCGGATTATATTACTCGATTTATCTGGCAAAATAAAAATGAATGAGAAAAATACAAATATTGATAGATAAGATTGCCTCCACATGCTATGAATCAATCGCCTGGCAACGGTAAAATGTTGGTGTCAATTGCCGGCTTCCACTTCTCCACTTCTCTTCACTTCCCTTCTCCTTACTTCCCTTGTGAGCTCAGCGTGTTGTCCTTACGTAACATGCTTGGCGTAGTTGAACTTAAATTGCGCTTAATTGAACGCTATGTTTCCGGTGGCGGTCATGCGCACGCCCACGACGCCATGGGCGCCACATACACTACATGCCACGCCCATTGAGAGGCGCCAGTCGACAGTCTGCAGTCGGCGACGCATATGCCACATGTGCATCTCACTCCTGTGTGCGTTCAATATCCTTACCACAACAGCGCTTTTTTATACGACTAACGGAAATGGTCAGCAGGGTATTTCTAACTAACTCAAATGTAACTAAACAGGCGATAGGATTAAGCTTTGTCATCTGTCTGTCGTCATGTTTAAATACACTAATTTTGGTGATATTATTCCACAATGATGCACGCTGATCACTTTGGTTTTAGGGTTTGCGCTATGTATCGATAGAATAGACATATGTTATCTGTCTGTCTGTCTGTCCATATGTTTAAACTCCTATGTATCAAAGATTATTAGAACTATCAATAACAAATAACTTTTAAATTTCACTTTTTTGAGTTATACGTACATCAGTTTGGACTTAGATGTTTCGGATCAATTTGGATTTAAAATACTACACATTTGAAAAGTAATACCTTTTTAACTCTATAAATTAAATCTTAGGGTTGTGATCTTACAGAATTCTAAGCTAAAGAACTTTACAGTCAATTGTTTTGGCTAAACTAATATTGTATAACGTGCGCACATCAGTTTTGATTTAGATGTTTGCTATGTGCCGGTAGAATAGAGTTAAATAATCTGTCTGTCCGTCTGTCTGCATGCTTGAACATCTATATCTCAAAGTCTATAGGAAATATGAACACTAATTTTTGTGATATTAATTTTTAGTGGCAAATCTAATCAACCAATCAAATTCCAACTCAAAATTTGGGTTAAAAATTACGTTTCTTACAAAAATTAAAAAGTTGAAGTCTAATGTCCAAGAAAAATTTCCTAAGAAAATATTGAAAGTATTATTAAATACCAAATTTTTTCATATCAACTTATTTTCAATCATCATTGAAATAATACAGATTAAACAAATTCTAATGCAGTGTATAAACATCAATTTTTGATAACTACAATCATAGCCCCCAAATGATTGCTAAATAAGTTTTGCGTGGATGGTATCCCATAAGTCGAGCACGCACACTTGTTACTTTCTTACTTGTTGGGTGCGGGCTTGAGCCTTGGGCGCCGCTTGGCTGTCCCCGTTGATTGTCCATTGCCAGTTGCCAGTTTGCCATTTTGCCATTTTGCGGTGGCAACAGCAGCAACAACAGCAGCAGCTGTGTCCCATAATCGCACTCAAGCCATTGAGCCAAAAGTCCAAGCTGGAGCTGGGGAAATGGAGCCGGAGAAATGGCAGATGGCAGTTGTGTGTAGTGGCAACGTTTGTTGTCAGCTCATCGATTTTTCATTAGGGCAAGCATCATTGAAGTCCTGTCAAGCTGTTGAGCTGGCGTCATCAGGCTTAAGAAGCTGTCGGCTATATCTCATCTCTCGACTCGAAACAAAACTATGTTGAATACCCTTTCCATTGACTTTGGTTTCCACACTTTTTCCAAGGTGCAAGAAAAATGTGACCTTTTGTTGTGTTGTGTGTGGTGTTTGGATTATGAAATCGGTGTATAATGAAAATCAGGTTTACTTAACTATTTAGTTTACTGATATTTCGGGGGTTTTTTCTTTGGTTTGTTGTTTAATGCAATATGCAAATATCGACTTGAACAACAACGAAATGTAAACTGAATATGTAAATTGTGATTTATGGCTAATGCATTTCGGCCTAACGTGTTGGGCCATTATAATATTAGCGAGTTGAATGGAAATCGTGTGATTAGCTGGAAAAGCTGTTTGCTATATTTGCATTAATTACACAATCAAATTGCTCGTAACTTGCTTATCTACCTTTTTTGTATTTCACTAATGAAGCAGTATTTGAAATTTCGCGTTCTAATTACGAAAAATAAAAGAGAGTAATAATGTCTTTTTATATTATTCCTTATTATATTCGATAGAGCATTTAATATTCTTTGGCATTTTAGTTTGCTTGGCAACACGCTTGACTTTCCATTTTCTTGTTTGCCATTTCTCTCTCTCTCTTATCGCGCACATTTTGGCGCATTTCCCTTTTGGCCATATTCGCGCTGCCCACGCCAAAAATACAACCAACAGTAACAGAAAAAAAAAATAATAGAAGCTGGCGAAAATGCATGCGGCAAGTTTAGACGGGATTCTATTTTTAGCTGGCAATTTGTAAATAGACTGGCAATAAGGAGCACCCTCTCAATCAAGTGAAGTCAAGTGTGTGTGCGTGCTGACAGTCTACGTGTGTCTACTAGTATACCATATACAATATATAGTATATACTATATACTATATATAAATGTCTATATGGTGTTTGCTGTGTGTGCGCGTACTTTGTGTTTCATGCTGATAAACATTAAATGCTTATCAACAATTTGCAAGCGGCCCACACAAATGCAGACAGGAAATTGTTGCCGTGATTTTCAGCTCACGAGTTGGTATTTTTTACAACACTTTTACTCTGTAAAAGGTGTTAAGTTCTGGGGTATGCGGAGCTGGTAGCTCAAAACAAATCACTAAGCTGTTTTGTGTGGTACACGACTAAAAAATATAGCTATAAATTGATAGAATGTTTTCAAAGACCTTCTCCAATAACTTTTGTGTTCACACTACAATTCAATTTAAATACTGAATAGTGACTTAATTATACCTAAAGAATAAATTCAGTCGACATTTTGTGGAATGCTTTCAAAGACATATATTTTTCAAATTTCTATTACTCTCACTTTTAAAAAAGTATTAATTTTTTGAAGTGTTCAAAGTTTTATTTGAAATAGTATAATTCTCCTCATACTATAAATTTAGTATCAATTTCTTTAGAATACCACAACATAGTGCAAATTTAATATTCCAATTATTTCTCTATACTTTAGTATATATTTTATGTAGTATGTATTATTATATATTAGTATATATTATGATATTTCTTGAGGATACCAGCTCCCCATACTATAAATTTAGTATATATAATATTTCTTCGCAATACCTCACAATACTGCAAATTTTGTAAATTCTATTAATCTCCACATACTATATATTTAGTATATATTTATATATTTCTTAAAAATACTGCAAATATAATATTCTAATTATCTCCCTATAGTATAAATGTAGTATTTTATTTTTAAAATACCGCAAAATACTGCAGACTTAATATGCCCAATAGTTCAGTATTTTCTTCTGATTTTTACAGCATATCTAATTGTTGTCTTCGTTCCACTTTTTATGCTAGCCACAATTTTCTTTTGGGGTCTGTCTTTACGTTGGCGTCAGGCACACGACAGGACATCAATTTCACGGTCATTTGGTTGCACGATGGAACAGAGGGGGGGAATGGTTAGAGGGAAAGTAGGCGTGGGCGTTTTGTGGAAATTGTAGGATATTTGGCAGCATTTAGCGGCGTCGCTTTTCATTCTCTTCTCTCTAACAATATATATAATATTTTACGTTGGCCAACCAAGATTTTCAAATGTGCCACAAAGAAAAAAAAATAAAACGTTGAAGGCAACTTTCAATTTTGCAGCTCGTGCTGCAAAATAATTGTTGTGCGTGTGTTTGTGTGTGTGTGTGTGTATTATCAAATTGGTTCATGGCAATGCTGGTGCGTTGTGGCAACAGCAACAGCAACAGCACGAGCTCGTTAACGCCGCCTAACGGAGGCTGCATGCCACGGAGGCGTTGCGCCAAGTGTTAGGACACAATTCAGACGGCAAATGCAGCAGCAGCAGCAGCAGCAACAACATGAGCAGCAGCAGCAGCAACAGCAGCAGCGACAGTGGCACTGTGGCAGCTGCAACCAGTTCCATTCTAATGCGCCTGCAAAGTGAGCGTTTGCTGTGCACTAAACTGTCAGCACATACAAGAGAAATACAGTCAACGAAATTAAGAAGTATTAAGATAAAATTTTCAGTATAAATATTTAGTATATTTAGTACATATTAGTAAATCTTTAAGATTTACATTTATAGATGTTTGAGTTACATATACCTTACGAAATTGAGAAGCATTAGAATGCAATTTTTAGTATAAAAATATAGTATATTTTGTATATAGTAGTATATTGAAAATATTTCGTATTTTCATTTATTGATTTTTGAGTTACATATACTCAAGGAATTTGGGAAGAATTAGGATAAAATTTTTAGTATATATATATGTATATATACAGTATATTTAGTATATATTAATATATATATGATATTTACTATTATAAATGTTTTGAGTTACATATACTCAACAAAATTGAATAGTATTAGAATGCAATTTTTAGTATAAAAATATAGTATATTTAGTATATAGAGAATATTTCGTATTAACATTTATAGATTTTTGAGCAACATATACTCAACGAAATTGGGAAGTATTAGGATACTATTCTTAGTATAAATATATGGTATATTTAGTATATAGTTAATATTTAGTATATACATTTAGAGATGTTTGAGTTACATTGAGCTACATTCAGGTGATTTCAATTGTCTGCTCTGTATAAAAAATTTTTTATATAATTTTATTTCTGTCATTGAGATACAATTATAATAATATTCAATTTTCAGTCAAGTTGCTTTTATAAAAAATAGGTAATTCTATTTCTATCGAAGTTGATTTGATTTCAATTTGTGCTCCAAAGTTTCTTTCATATAAAATACATATTAGTTTTGTATCTTTGTAATAGATTTAATTAAATTCATCAATATTTTTAGTATAAATATATAGTAAATTTAGTAACTATATTATTTTGAAATGCATTTAACAATGTTCATCTTAATAAGCTTTTAAGTTAAGTTTCTTTTATAAGAAAATGATAATTGAAGTACTATATTTCAGGTGCCTTAAGCTATATTTTAGCAAGTTTTATTTAAATTTTGGGCTGCAAAGTTTGAATCTTATAAAATAAATAATTGTGCTTCTATCTTTGAGATACATTGAGTTATAACCTTGTTAGCTTGCTTGAGGTTTCTCTATGCTCTAAAGATGTTTGTTTATAATAGCCCCCAACTACTTTTCTCTTAGATTCTTTTGCTTGTCATCTTTGAGTTACATTTTGTAGTTTGATCTAGATTGTATCTGAAATTCTGCGAAGTCAATCTGAGTTGCTATTTCTGCAACAATTTGGCACATTGTTGATGTCTTTGATATATGTATGGATAGGGTTTTCCTAGGAAACTGATGCAATATTCGCAATCAATGTTTCGATGCTGGAAATTTGAAATCGATTTTGAGTTAGATACTTGAAAATGTTAGTAAAGAATAACTAGAGATGTGTTTATGGTAAATTGTGAGACAATGATGCTGCTTGTTCTTCAAGTGTAGCTTAGTTACATATCAGTAAGTATGTATTTATGTAGAGAGACAAGAGCAGTAGGTACATTTTAGATATGTAGCTTATAAGTCGAGTGCATGGCACATTGTCGGTGCCCTTGGAGTTGTTTCATGACGATGTTGCACTCTATCTGTTGTTGTTGTTGTTGTTGCTGGTACAGAATTAAGGTCGTTTCTGTTGCTGCTTTTGCTGTTGCCGTTGCTGTTGCTGGCGTTCACGTTTGTGGCCTTTCGTTCTTGGGTCGTAAATTTGTGGCAACGTGCCTGGAATTTAGGATGCGCCTTATCGCTACAGTCAAAGTAGAAGCCAAGAAGCCAACACAGCAACATCGAAACACAGCAGCGAACAGTTCACGACTCAGCTCAGCAGCAGCAGCAGCCGAAGCCGAAGCAACAGCAACGTGGCGTATACTTAATATATGTATATGAGGCACATGTGTGTGTCTTGGTGTGTTGACTTTCACTTTTTGCAATTGAAATTCTTGCATAAAGCCAATGTAATTAACATGTCTTACATAATTCAATGCTTTGAACAATGAGACAGACAAACGTTTGAAACAGCTGCAAGGAAACCTTTTTGTTTTTTGTGGGTTCTTGTGAGATGAGCTTCGATTGGAGACTCAAGACTTCGAGACCACACCCTGCAGCAGCCTAGTTACACTCCCTGCTGGCAATTCACTTTGCATTCGGTCAACAGTAAACAACATTCTTCTAAGTTGTTGCCAATTACAAACTGTAGCAACAACAACAACAGCAACAGCAACTAAGACAACAAGAACAGCTGGCAGAACAGCCAACACCCAACTAAAGACTCGAAACACTCGCTACGTAACATATTTGAGAATTAGTTGTTGGCTTTTAGAAGTCGTCGCTATCAAATGAGCTGTAACAAGAAGCCAGTCAAAGACTGTGACAACAACAACAATAAAGACTCTCTGTGTGTGTGTGAGTCTGTAACTAAACCTGTCTTGAAAGGTGTCTTTTTTTTAACCTGGCATAGGCTGAGCAGGGCAGCCGAGCAACAGCAGCTTCAGTTCCAAGTCAAGTCAAGTCAAGTCAAAGCAAAGCAAAGCACAACAACAACGCAGCCAAGTCGACAATTTAAAATAAACAAATACAGAACAGCATTAAGATTACAACACGCAACTAGCAGATACCCTGTAAGGACTTTATTTCAAGTCAATATGGTGTAGCTAAATATCATAATTTTTGTTAATGATTAACTTAAACATATTCTTGTACAAATTTCAATGAAAGACATTCTATAAAAACCATCTAAAGTCAATTAATTAAACAGTAATATTAATATTTTAACAAAAAATATTAATCAAATATTGTGTAAATATTAATTAAACAGCAATATTAATATTTAAACAAAACATTTTAATCAAATATTGTTTAAATATAAATTAAACAGCAAAATTTTCTAATATTTTGGTTAGGAAGATTAATAAAAATATACTTATATCTTTTTTAAAATATGCTTAGAATTTCATAAAATTTAAATTTTCAATATTTATATTTACAATTTTACCAATATTTACTAAATTGTGCTGCTCAGAAATTAATTTAACATAATCAAATAAATGTTATATAATAAAATATTGCTACATATAAGTAACATTTGTTTTCAAAAGTTTGTAATTTTGTTTTCTGTGAAATTCATTTGTGGTATTTAATAATAAGTTGTGATATTTAATAATAAGTTGTGCTATTTAATAATAAATTGTGGTATTTAATAAGAATGTATTTCATAGATTGATTGAAAATAGAAAAATAGTAATTTATTTATAATTTAATCGAAAATGACTTTGCTTAACATAACGAATTGTTCAGCTAATGTATACCGATAATACAAATGTATATCAGCAGTCTTCTCAAAAAATACCATCTGCATAACTAAATCATGAATGCCCACAGGACTCCAGATTTTGCAGGGTATAATTGAACGAACGAAAAAGCTGAAACATTTTGGCCAACGAGTTCTACAAGCAATAACGACAACAACAACAACAACAGCATCGACATCGGCGACGACGACGTCGATGATTGCTGTCGATGCTGACGTTTTCTGCCGACAGCGCCGTCAACGCATTCAGGCGTGCTGCTATCGAGAGACGCCGCTGTCGACGCTGACGTCGCTGCTGCCACTGCTGTTGTTGTTGTTGTGCTTTTTGGTTGGACTTGGGCTTGGACTACAGCAGAAAGAGTGGGAGAGTGAGAGAGGGAGGTAGGTAGAAGAGAGCACTCTTGAAGGAGGGAGCCAAAGAGAAAGAGAGCGAGTGAGGAGTGCCCAGAGGCTGGGGGAGGCTGAGGCGCGACGTTGATTGTTTTATGGCATGAGAGAGAGCGGACAGGAGATGAATATGTTCGAAGAGTGATTGCAAGGGGGGAGGGGGACTGTGACAGATGGATGGTATAACGGGGCAAGAAATGAAAAAAAAAAAAAAAAAACAGAAATATAAAAACCATTGATACAATTTATAAATGACTTTGCTTTGTATCTATCAAAAAGTGCTCAGCGCTCAGCGTCGAAGTCAAAGTCGCTGCATATGGTTGGATGTCGTTCTGCTGCTGCCGCTGCTGCTGCTGTATTTAATTTTTTATTATATTTTTTTAAATAACATTTTTTTGTTGTTGCTATTGCTGCTATGATTTTGGTTGCTGGTTGCTGGTTGTTTGGTTGTTGGTATTCCATCGTCAGATTTCAGTGCATAAAATAGCAATTTAAACGTTTCTTGCTATGCGAATGTGACTGTGTGTGTGTGTGTGTGTGTCGGTGTGTGTATGTGCGTTTTTGAAAATCGAAAGCAAGGTCTTTTTTCTGCGCAAACACGCAGACAAGCGCATGAAAAACAACAAAACAGCTATAACAACAACAACGCAGACAGACAAATTCTGTGGCCAGTTTCTTTGTTGTTGTGCTTGCTGTTGCTGTTGCTGTTCTTTAAGCTCCACTTTTAGTTTAGAACGTAATTTATAAAAATATTTAGTTAACGCCCCAGTCACATGCGTCAAACACACGAACCCAAGGAATCTATAGCGTTTGTTTGGCTTTAAAAGCTACGAAAAAAACAAATTCGATACAACTATTTTTACGAAAGACAAACAACAAGTGCGAATACAGTAGCAACTCAATTTATGTATTCGAATTGCAGTTAAGCTATATGCTTTATTTGAAAAACTGTATATGTATTTCACACTTCAATAACTTGCAAGTATTTCTTAGAAATTTATGTAGTATTTCTAGATTTTCTTGCTATTGAAAATCAAAGTAATTTTTAGTACAATAATATACCAAAAATGAGTTTGCATTCTTTTAAATTGTTACTTTTTGAAGTTAATATTTAATACTATTACTAAAATAACTTGCAAGTATTTTTTTTTAATTTATGATTCATTTTTAATACTACAGTATTTATAGATTTTTAAAATTAAAGTATTTTTCATTAGAACAATACACTAAAAATTAATCTTAGAATACAAAGTTTGAAATTTTTTGCTTTTTATCTTATTATTTCATATTCTTTCTAAATTTTTTATTTCCCACTTCAATACCTTGCAAATTTATTATTAATATTTACTACTGTCGTATTTTTAGTTTTTTCTATTGAAAATTGAAGCAATTTTTAGTATAAGAATATACTAAAATACAAAGTTTGAATTTATTATTCTTCCACATTTATTGTATATACTTTAATATAAAGAATAGAAAGCATTTCTTTTAAATTTCTGATTATTCCTAGATTTTGTTCTTACTATTGAAATTAAAAGTAATTTTTAGTATAATATTATACTAAAAATGAATCTGCAAATACATTGCATGAAATTATTATATTTCTAAATTTGCTGTATATACTTTAATATAAAGAATAGAAAGCATTTCTTTTAAATTTCTGATTATTCCACGATTTTTTTCATACTATTGAAATTCAAAGTAGCTTTTAGTAGAATAATATACTAAAAATTAATCTGTTATGTTTTGAAATTGTTATTTATTATGTTAATAATTCTTTTCCTTAATATTCCTTCTAAATTTGGTATTATATATAACATTTTTTAAAATTTTGCCGTCAATTTAAGGTTTTTACAGTATTCAGTATAGCTGTATTTTCTGCCACCCTCACACATTCATCTATCTGCAAGTTTTGTTTGTTTGCATTGCTGCACTTCTGTTTCTATTTTCGTTTCTCTTGTTTTCTTGCGCTCTATGCGAGTATCTTCGGCTTTATCGCTTAGGCACGTGTCGTGTCAATGCAATGCAATATCGTCGACGTCATCAGGTGGCCTAATTGCAATTAGCTGAGCGCCCCCCAAGTAGTCGTCCAACAACAGTGGACAACAACAACAAGAACAACAACAACTCTCACATTGGTTGTCAAGGGCGACGTTCAACAAACTTCGATAAGCAGAGCCGGAGCTGGGGCAGCTCCCCCACCTCATAAATATAACTGAAAATGCATCCTGTTTGCTTGTTTTCTTTTCTTTTTCGTTTTCGTTGTTATTCTTTTCTTCGTTCTTTTCTATTCCATTTTATTGTGTGCTGCTGATAAGAGCAAAAATCAAATAAGCACAAAAGCAGCTACTGCAACAGCAACGAACAACATCTGCAATTGAAATATAATACCTGAACGTATGTACATATATGTATGCTCGTAATAGATTGTAATTGGGTTCAGTGCACTTTTATCTTCCTTCTCAACTTACATCATAAGTTGAATGCTATAGAAGCTGCTTAAATCTAATCGCTTGGGGTATATCAATCACATTTCATAGAACATTGATTGATCAACAAGATTTTTGTTTAATCCTCTACTTAATCACTTTTTACTATTAATCATTATTTGAACATAATACTTAACTTAAACATTTGCAATAGAATGCAATAAAATTCGTATTTTAGACAAATAATCCTATTAAATAATCGTAGATTCATTTCGATTTTTGAAAAGATTCGCAGTTAGTCGGTGCAATCAATCATTAACAATCAATTTTAACTGCTCAACGCACACGGTAATTGCAAAATTGGTGTCTTCGGTATTTGTTGAAAATATTTGTTGTTGTTCTGGTGGCATTGACTTTGATTTTTCATTGTTGATTGTAGTCATTGTAATAATTTGTATTTAATTATAGTGAATTATTTGGTATATCACTCACACAAATACTCGCAAGTAATGCTGACAGTTTTTCTGGAATTTAGAGTTGTCTGCTGTTGAAATAAATAAACAAATTGCGAAAAATACTTGATTAGATTATTATAAGTGCAGCAATCTTAAAACACTTTGAAATGTGAAATCATTTCGTTTGCTTGTGATATTTGCTGTAGATCAAATGAGGTTTGAACCACTGTGCAACAGCTAGATGTTTACAATAAATAATTTAAGAGATTTTTCGTAAAAATATAAATGAAAACATTTTCGCATCTCTGAAAACAAATAAAAATAGTTAACTTAATGCAATCGATGCCAAAAATAACAGCAACAACAATTTTCAATCTACAATAAATGTGTGCAGGCGACAAAAGTGAGTAAAATAAACAAGCCGAAACGAAAATAACGCGAAATAAAAACTCATGAAATGTTTTCAATTGGCAATTTTTACAGTTGCTTTTTGTATGGGGCGCTAAGCTTTTTCGTTCAGTTTGTTGTTGTTTGTTTATGTGGATGTCATTTAAATACGCTTCAAAAGTGAATTGCATTAATTACGCGCACATGCCTATGAAGCATTGTGTGTGTGAGTGTGTATATGTGTGTGCACAATATTTATTTCTAATTAATTTAATTTTTGTTTTCGCTCGTTTCTTTTTGTATATTTTTTTTATGTCGCCGGTGCAGCTTTTTGCCAGTCTTTTTGCCATGTGTGTGTGTGTGTGTGTTTGTGTTGGTGTGTGGGGGCTGCCGCGACGCTTGTTGTGTGTGAGTGTGTGTGTGTTTGGGTCGCGCATGAATTGAAAAAAAGAACGGCGCACGAAATTCGTATAAGAAAACTTTTAGTGCAAAAGCTTTGTCGCCTATGTGTGACTTTGTATGTGTTTGTTTGTGTCTGTGTGCTGCGAGTGCGAGCATTTCTGACGTAATTCTGCTGCCGTCGCTGTCGCAGTCGCAGTCGCCGCCTAGCCAAATCGCCAAACGCACCAATACCAAAGCACACAAGCACACACGTACATGGAGACTGAGAGCAGCCCCATAACAATGAGCGTGTACAATTTGTTGCTTCTTTTGCTGATCATCGACGCTTCGCAGCTGCTGCTGCCGCTGCGAGCTCTGTCAGCGTCGCTGTTGCTGCTAGCTTCTGCCGGTTTCGAAAATCCGAAAGCAACAACAACAGCAACAACAACAACATCAGCATAGCAACTAGTGTCGGTGGCGCAAATATAATTAAACTTTCGAATGGGATCAGCAACAGCAACAGCAGCAGCAGCAGCAACTGTAATGCTTGACAAGTTTTTTTTTTCTTTTTTGTTTCTGTTTTTCTTTCTGTTGCTTTTTTGTATTTTAGTTTTCGTAGTGCTTTTCACTCAATTTGGAGTCGCTTGTGCTTTTTTTGAGAGCTTTGCTGTTGCTGCGGCAGCCGTTGGTGCTGTTGCTGCTGCTGCTGCTTTGTTTTCACTCAATTGCGTTTGCTTGCGGCCGCGTAGTCAAGTTTCATGCCACCAACGATTGCCGTTGAATTCAGTCGTTCAACGAGAGTGACCGCGCACGAAAGCCCCAACAAGCCCACAGCGGAGCCGCACAAACAAAATTTAAACAACAAAAAAATAAAACAAAATACCAAATAAATAATAATTATTAAATACACCCGAACGAACGAACACAACACAGAGTGAGAAATATATGTATAGCATATACTAGCATTCAAGCATATGTACTTGTTATAGAGAGAAAGAGAGACACGCAATAGAGCAAACGATATGCACCATATCGAAAACCAAAAATAAAAGCGAAATTTGTGTGCAAAAAAATAAAGTAATCATAGACGACGCATATGAAAAAGAGGCCACAGCAGCGCAAAGCAGCAATCAAAGGCAGTCAAAAGCAACAATCAACGCTCAAAAACCAAAAAAGTCGAGAACATTCTGTACACATAGCAGTCAGCTTTGCAAAATCACTCCTGCGCTCGCTCTCTCTCCTACTTACTCACTCTCAAGCACCTCCTGGCACCTGTTTTATTTTGCGTGTTCGCCAGCTTTCGTCACGACGCCAGACGGACGACGACAGCCACCCACCCCTTCGCACTTTGAAGAGTTGCGGACGTGCCAGGGCATTCAAACATATGTTTGCAGCATTCAGCAATTTTGCGACGACAACAACAACTTCAACCTGAAGCTTCCTAACATATGTTAAGCCGCCAGAGGCCGCTCTCCTCCTCCTCCTTTTGCTTTTACGTCGTACTGAAGTGCAGCTGCTTGTGTGCGTGTGTGTGCCAAAAGAAGTAAAAGTAATTGAGAAGTATAAAAAGAAGAAGAAGAAGTATTTTGCATTTTCGTGTCTTTTTCGTCATTTCGTGTAATACCGTATTTTGTGGTCTAGTGCAGTGCGAAAACAATTAAGTGACAAAACAAATGAGAAAATAAGAATAACAACAATATACATACATACATACATATAATTCAAGTAGACAACGTCGAGAGGAAGCTGAAGCTTTCGTGAGTGCAAGAAGTGCAATTGAAAAGTTGTCACAGCTGCTTGCCGCCGCTCCCACCCCCGTAACTCTGCCGCAGCGCAGCCTTAACATTGAAGTGCACTCTCGCGCAATCTCTTCTAAAAACTTCTGCAGTGCAACATTTTGTGCGGATCCTGCCGCCCACAACAGCATTCATATGAAACCGGAAAATTGGCTTGAATCGTCATCAGCATCAACATCATCATCATCCTCAGCAGCAGCAGCGTCAGCAGCCGCAACAGCAGCAGCAACATCATCATCACCAACACCAACAACATCTGCAAAAGCAACAGCTTCGACAGCAACGGCAACAGGGTACAATGCTAAGGTAAATGTCACGCCCACGATACGGCCCATCTACCCCCCCAAAAACAGTGGCAGCCACACCCACACATACTTACACTCTTACTCTCGCACAATACACACACACACATAGACACACACACGCAACCCATTTGCCATTGTAGCATATGGCGCTGAAAAGTCGCTCGTTAAAAATGTTTTTGCTGTTTTTACGGCATCGCATTTTTTTTTTTTTTTTTTGCTTCTTGCGTTTCACAATTATTTATTCTTTTATGTGGCTTGAAGTGCGTTTATGGTATTTCTTCTCTTTTGCTGCTGTTGGTTGTGGCTCATTAAGTGAGAAGAATTCTCTCATCTAACAATTAAAAAAGAAAAAAACATAGCAAAAACTACAACTACAACAACAACAACGACACTGATAGTGGGCAAGACAATTGAATTGAATTCCAATTTCAATTTATATTTCAATTCAATAAATAAGAGTACACTGTGCGAAAACTTGCAATATGATAAAAGGCGAAAAAATTTGATATGAAAATCTTTTTTTTTGATAATACAAAATAGTTATTTTATATGTAAAATTACAATTTTTTGTATCAAAATTACAATTCTCAATGTGGTCTTACATTAATAACAGAAAATGTTAAAAAAAAGATTTACTATTTTTTTCAATCAAAATAAAATATTTTGACTTGATTGGAATTATTTTAGGTATATATTACAGGTATATATAACAGAAAAATACCAAACACGTTATTTTTAATACTGTTTCAAAGATTGAAGATTTTTTTTAGTACTTTTCTAAGTCGAATTAAAATAAATGGAAATTCTTTAACATTTTCTTTAGGTACTATAACTCATTTATAATATTAAAAAAAAAACTAAGAATTGCGGTGGTAATAAAACATATACAGAAAAATACTGAAAAGAGTATTTTTGATTGTTTTGCAAATCTTTCTGAAATAAACTGATAATTTTTGGTTCAGTGTATGAAATTGAAATTCCATTTGGCTGCGATACGAAATGCGTGTCACAAATATATGTACATGCTTAATTTATATACACTTCTGTGCATGCTTATATACGCACAAATATACCAAAATGTATATATAGTATATCCGCAGACAGATATGTACGTAGAGTATATCCGGGTTCATTAGCGAGGCGCGCAGTGAAACCTAATGACTTGGTCAGTTTTTGCATTTCGACGTTTTGGCTTTTGGGCAAACAAAACGGCAGACAGCTGAAAGACATCGAGAGGGGACAGCAGCAGGTGTTTGGAGGGGTGAGGGGAGGGGAGGCATAGGCATTTGGGAGGGGGTCACGTGTGAGGCCCAGACCCAGGTCCGTCACATTTCACAAGCGCAAATTACATTTTGACGCTGCTGCAAACCCTCACTAATTACATTACATTACATTACATTGCTCTCTGTACCGTACGTTGTACGTTGTCCAAGTCGATATATATGTCTATATATATAACTGTATATGTGTGTGTGTGCATAACACTTGGCACAATAGTTGCACCTATTTTGTGGTCGATGTCGCGTCGCTGCTCAGTGTGTTTGTTATTATTTTTGTGTGTTTGCCTCGTTGTGCAGTCAACGCACGTTGCCAAACGCGCAGCTCAATTGGACTATCAAATGGGGCCCACTACGATATACTACGATATAACATGCATATATAACACGACTATAGATGCATAAAAAATATTTGAATTCACACAAGTGCATCTCTGCATATCTATAGATATTGTATCTGAACTACATTTGCGATACATCTTTAAGCAGCTTATGCAAATATGTTCATCTTCAAAATGTTTGAGCCACAAAACACGCATTTGAGATACGGCTTTAAGTAGTTTTTTATTTATAACCCCACTGATATGGCATCTAAGGTGCATTTGAGATATCGCTTTATATGCAAACTATGCTTTTAAAAAGATGTTAGAAGACTGAAATTTTATTGAAACCTTTTTAAGTTACACATTAACAACACCTTAATATTTTTCCATTTCTTCAGTATAAATATATACTGATAAAAGTTGGAGTATCGAATTTTCTGATTCTCGTTGATCTTTTTTATTTATAAATATAATAATAAAGTCAGAAACCTTTTTAGGTAATATTTTAAAAATACCTTAATCTTTGGTTATTTATTTAGTATGTGCTAATATACCATATATATCATTTTAGTATTTTTGTGGTATATTATTTCGGTGTATTTTAAAATCAATAAAATCAATAAAAATGGGTAGCTTTCTTGTTCGATTCTTTCAGTATATTTATATACTGACTTTTAAATATTATACAAATAAGAATCAAATCAGACTTTTGTGATTAGAATAACATAAATGCATTCTTTTTCACTATTTTATTTATAGTAAAGTATAGTAAAGTTTGCTTAGCACTGAAATTAAATGAGAGCATGATCTGCATAGCTCAGATACTTTATGAGATAACGTTTTGAATAATTTCATAGATTTTTCAAGTGATCGTGCTACTCAATTATAGCACTAAATGAGCAGATTTCCCAACTAATTTCCAAGTCAATTAGATCATACTTGGTTGTTGTTTGATCACACGCTTGCATTATCATAGAAACGAGGCACAGATGATGTAAACAATTTATACTCATAGTTTGCTTTCGAGTACTCGTGCTTTATTGTCTAGTTATGTTCTTTTATTGCTGTTGTTGTCGTTGTTCAGCATTTTTTTTTATCAATTGATAATATCGATTGTGTCGGGGGGACTATTATTTGTCTAGTGTTTATTTATTGTCTCGTTGCCACAAGTTACGAATTACAAAACGGAAAACAAACGACGAGTCTCGAGCAAGTTTATTTGGAGCAAACGTCTTGCAAACATGCAAACTATAAATATAAAGAATGAACAATATAAAAAATACATATTGGAGATCTTATGAAACGACAAACTATTATACTAGTAACAGATGTTGTGAAGTGCAGTTGTAATGCAAATTCAACTCTCTGTATCTTATGGATTGATCGATTAATATATGATCGGGCTATTGTCTTTGCTGACGTCGTTGTTGCTGTTGTTGATTCGTTTGGCTTCTTGGCAAAAGGTTAATAACCCGCATTCAAAATTAGCCAATCGACAACAGCAGCTTCTACCTGAAGTTTATAAAAAAAAAACTTTGATGAATGTGTATTTCTGACTCGTTGTCTGTCTGTCTGTCTGTTTGACTCTGCCACACGCTCCGTTACGATGTTTGTTGGCTTCTGACCCCATTCAAGAGTTATATACAAAAGTCTTTAAGCTTGTGGCACATGGCAAATAAATAATCTTGACTCGCTTGCCCCCGGGGCTAGTTGGACTTACATCTATGTTATGTGGATGCGCGATAGGTAAATGGCCTACGCATTGTTTTATCATTCAGCATGAAGTTAAAGCTAAATAAGCAGCAGGTAGAACAAAGTTAAAGCCGTGGGTGTAAGCAAAGCGTGCTGTAGATCAGGATATAGATTAAGTTTTATGCCATAATATACGTGACAAAATTCGTAAATACCTAGAACATGAAATATTGTTCTAGAGTTTTGTGGTCTCGCATAATTTATGCAGACAAACAAACAGATCATAAAGCTCGCTCAACTGTTAAAGCTGATTAACAAAATATATATATTTTACGATTTTCTTGCGCGCCTGTTATAAATATTTCCATAAAATTATCGCACTCTTCCACTATTGTGTGTGGAAATTTGTAACAGAAAATTGAATTTGCATTTGGTTGAGATAAGTAATTGTGCCAAATTAGCTGATAAGTTGAAAACTGGCAAATGTGCAAATGGGTAAACTCATTCAATATACATTTTCCTCCCCCCTCCCACCTTTCGAAATATATGTAAATTTATTCGCAGTGGGGGGAAGAAGGTAAACAGAATGTGGAACGCGTTGATAAATACACAAAATTTTCGTATGTAAATGAAAGCAATTTACGAGGTGTACACACATTCGTATATAGCTCGTAATCATAATAATAATATGAAACTGCTCAGAGATAATAGATCTCTTGCATAATGTGCGGCAAAGGAGTTTTTAGCAGCTGGACAGCGACAGACACTGAGCTGAGGCTGTCTGTCAGTTGAGATCGCTGAGCAGAACTATTAACACGCAGCAAGACACAAAGCTACATAACTGCATAACTGACTGGTGAGCCATTAAAGTGCCGACTTTGTTTGCTTTTTTTTTGGGAGACTTTGCTAAGAGAGGTTTTTATATCTGCCATCCATAGGGTAGAAGAGTATGATATCTTTGTGCTTGCTGGAAATGTATGTAAGAGGCAGAAGGATAATCAGATTGAAGTTCCAGAAGTTATTTAAGGTGCTTTGGCTGATAATCTGGTATATTTTCAAAATATACTATATAAATATACCGAATATAACATTAGGCATATTTTAATATTTTTCAGCATACTAATTTGGTATATTTAAAGAATCATACCAACCCGATCTGGTATATTTTATAGTCTATGGTATATTATTAATGTAGTTATATATCTATATACTATATAAATATACCGAACAAAACATTAGGTATATTTTAATAGTTTTTCTGCTTAATAATTTGGTATATTTAAAGAATCATACCAACCCGATCTGGTATATTTTATACTCTATGGTATATTTTCAATGTAGTTATATATCTATATACTGTATAAATATTCCGAATAAAACATTAGGTATATTTTAATATTTTTTCTGCTTAATAATTTGGTATATTTAAAGAATCATACCGACCCGATCCGGTATGTTTTATACTTTATGATATATTTTAAATACATATAAATATACCAAATGTAAGACTCGGTATATCTTAGAATTTTGTAGTGTATTAATTTGGTATATTTTAAAAATAATGCTGCACTGAATGTTAAATACAGAATGGAAGAGGTGTCTCTTAGAAAGTATGGTGTCTGTGGTATAATTTAAATGTAGTGACTTATTGATGTATATATTAGTAATTTCGCGTTATATTTATTTGGTATATTTTGATGTAGTACAATATGTACACACGTTTTCACGTTATATTTATTTTGTATATTTTTAGAATATGGTATTCCAAAGTCGAGCACACTCGAGTGTAGCTTTCTTACTAGTTGTTCCTCTGGCTGTGCGATTTACAAGTCACGAAGCCTAAAATGAAAATTACGAGTACAAAATCACACCGCACGCAGACTGCTTTGCTGGTTGGGGCAATATGCAATTAAGTTTTTCTTATTTTCTTCGTTTTTTTTTTTTTTTTTTTGTTTTTTTTGGCCATACTCATACCAGCACCAAGACAAACAATGCGGTTGCAAGTTGCAAGTGTTGTGGCAAAGTTTTAAGTTTTTGTTTTTTTGGGTTAGGCAACCTGCTGAGACAAAGAAGAAGGAAATAGATTTGTGAAATGTTAATAAACTTAATTGGAGTTCAATTTGAGTTAATAATGCTGAAAAGCGACAGTTTGAGCTCCTCTTTGAGTGTTTAATTTTTAAGCGGATTTGACACGCCCACAAGCAAGCCGCCCACTTGGGGACTTGGACATATTTTGAGTTGCTACGTTTGGTTTTGTTTTTCTAAGCCGCATATCAATGCAGCTTTTGCTCTAGTTAATGCGCTTTTATCTTATTGTTGTTAGCTACTGTTGTTGACGTCGCTTTTATTGTTGTTGTTGTCAGTGTTGTTGTTGTTGTTATTGATTGTAAACCTTGAGCTACGTATGTGCCGCGGCGTACACGGCGAAGGTCGCCAAGTGCGTTGTCCGTCGGGTATTTTTCATGCACAAACTAAATAGCTAAATAGCTGTGAGCTAAACTCATAGATACACACACATCTATGTGTGCGTGTGAGTGTGTGTGTGTTGTCAGCTGAATGCATTGGGCTGTGGCATTAACATATGTAGCGCGATTTGACTTTGATTACATTATAGCCGAGCAGCAGCAGCAACAGCAGCAGTCGACGACGAGTCAGCAAATTTGCATTGTTGCGTTCTAATTAAAAATGGGCGCAGTTTTTGTGTAGTGTAGAGTCTGTGTTTGTATGCAGAAGCCAATGCGGCAGTTAAGGACAAGAGCACAATGAAAAGCAAATGCTAATTTAATTAAGACAAGCGCGCAAACAAGTCAGAAGAGACACACACACAGAAAAATGGTCAGAAAGAAGAGAAGCAACAATAAAAGACAAATTCGAAGACGGTTCACAGCACAAGGCTAAATTGAGATACTTGGACAAGAGAAACAAGCAAGAAAGCTTTAGTAGAGTGAGCTCAACTTTCAAATAGCCGCTACCTATTTTTAATAATAGCAAAACAGGGCGGTATTATTCGTAAAATATACCAAATTAATATACTGAAATAGTAACATATACCAAATAATATATTTGGGACCAGAGAGGAGAAAATATCCATGCTATCAATTTTCAATAATACCAAAACAGTTCGGTATTATTCGTAAAATATACCAAAGTAATATACTAAAATATATCAGAGGGTATATTTGGTATATTAATATGGGAATACATTCTAAAAATACTGTTGAGAAGAAAATATCCATCCTACCCATTTTTAATAACAGCAAAATAGTACTGTGTTATTCGTAAAATATACTAAATTTATATACCACATAATATTAAAATACTAAAGTGTTGGATATATTTAATATATTGATATGCCACTATATTCAAAATATACCATTGGGTACCCAATATACCAGATTGTCAGCCAATGAAACTTTTGTCATATAAAAGTAATTTTCAAGTATACCAATATACCAAATTATCAGCCAAAGAAAATGTTGCCGTATAAAATTGTTTTTTTTTTTAATAAGTATGATATATATTTAATATATTGTCTGCATTTAATATATACCACAGAGTACCCAATATACCAGATTAACACCCAACAAAAACTTTTCAAAAGTATTTCTTACAATTTGCATCTGATCACAACCTCCTTCTGCCTGCTACATACTTTTCCCGCAAGCACAACCTTATCATACTCTTCTACCCTATGGGTAGCGGGTATAAAGCAAGAGACAGATATAGAGAAGTTGAAAAGAGAAGTAACCAGCAGATACATTTGTATCTTCTGCCTCGCCTGCAGGCAAAGGGCAGGGTTAATGTTTACTTAGCGACAGTTTCATTCTTTCTTTCTTTCTTTGTTTTTTTTTTGGGTATCTCTGTTATTTTTGGGAAATGCTGAGCAAATAGAATATGCCACAAAAATATTGTGTCAACAAACAATATGTTAAAAATACAATAGCAGATATTAACAGACAAAACTAGCAACTGTTTTTTTTAGTGCATTCGAGGTGTGCTCCATTTATAGTTGCGATGAACTCCGTAACTCGCAAATGAGCCACGGAAACAGCTGCGACAACTGTGTAAATAAAACGCATTACTTAAAATTTACTAAAAAAAAGAAAACTAGAAGCGACAGAGGCGGAGGCAGAGGCAGAGTATGCACAATTGTTCAATTAACTAGAGTAGAGCACAAGTTTTTTGTTGTTGTGTGTCCCAAAAGTCAACTGAATTGATGCCCAAAACAAGAATCTAAAATAAATAAAACGAAAATAAACATAATAAAAATAACAAAATAAAGACCATATAAAATGCGACAAATATCTTTTATTTCTTCGTCGTCTCATTTTTTTTTTTGACGTATGAAAACAAAATCAAAATTAATTTAAAACAACTTTTTATTTGTTGTTGCTGCTCGCTCGCCTTGAGCATCAAAAAATTTGCGAATTTATATTAAATTTGTTGCTCTTGTTGTTGTTGTTTTTATTATTGTTGTTTTCTTACATCTTTCCCCGCTTTTGCCAGAAATTCAGAATTCACGCTGTCCACTTCAATTCGAACTGTTGTCAAGCGCTCAAGATTTTTATTTTAATCCCCCCAACGAACGCATTGTTGCTGCTCTTATTGATCTTATTATTATTATTATTATTATTGTTGTTGTTCAAGTTGTTGTTGTTGTGTATATTTTTAAATAGCATTTCACATTCAAGTTGCCGCGTGAATAAATTTATTTTAATTTTCCACACTTGTTTTGCTTTTTTCGTTTTCTTGGTTGTTGATTCTTTTGCTAATTTGACTTTTACATGAGTGACGATCACGATTTATGGCAGCTTGTGACGCCACGTTTTTAATGAGGCTTACAGGATATATTTAGATTGAAATGAGCTCATCAATCTTCCGCCAGATTCATCATCTTGTCATATTTATGCTTTAGCATAAAGATTCTTTTATGCAAACTAATTTTACACTACTTAATTTCAATTTAAATTACATTTATTTAAAGGCTGTTTTGAGATCTATTCCTTAATTTGAAATTCAACTCTTTTTGACTTTTAACATTATAATGTTTTAATGATTCTTTTCAGTTTTCTTAGAGAGATTTTGTATCTTTCAAGAATCATAATATTTATACTTTATAATAAATATACTTTTATGCATTCCAAATTTGTTTTAAATTAAATTTATTTATAGGTTGCTTTTCTCTTTAAATTCAAATCTTGTTGACTTCTAACGCAATTTTGATTTATATGCAACTGTTTATTGATTCTTTTCCCTCTCCACTTGTTTTCTATTTGCAGGTAAGCCAATTCGCTGTTGAATCATTTGAAACACTTGAATCATTCGACTGTTATTCAATTGCACTTGTAAGTAAACAAAATCGAGTAAACAACTCTTTAGCATTTGTAAATATTGTTTTCGTTTGGCGAAAAAAACACACATAAAAAAAAGCAAAACAAAACTGACTGCTTTGATGACCGCAAACAGTTTGTGTCTCCGTCTTCATCTCTTGGTCACTCTCTCGGTCTGTCTGTCTGTCCGTCTGTTTATGGCTGTATCTCTTTTCATTTTGTGGCTGCTGTAAAATGTTTGGCAGCATCGGCAGCGGCGGTGGCAAGGAAAAGCGCGTTTCCAAAGATTTCACTTTCACGCCGTAAAACAACAAAGAGACGCTAATGCAAATGCCGACACAAGATCGTTCAGTGTCATCCGCATAGTTGTCGTCGCACATGAACCAGGGATGCATTTTACGATTGCTTCGTCTGTCCATCTGTCCGTCTTTCTGTCTGTCTGGTGGAAAAAGCTTAGCGATCTCAACGATTGTTAAAGCTAGAGTTACCAAAGTTTGGTGACAGCTTTGCTTTTAATATGCAATTGTTTTGGAAATGAAATATGAAACTGTTTTTAATTGAAAAGTTGTCGTTTTGAAAAAAAAGAATTTTTAATTGAATTTTAATGAAATACGCTATTTATCCGACGACAAGAAATGACAGAGATAGCCATCCTTGGCCCTATGTAGAAGGTATATACTCTTGATAAGCGTCAAATAGCTATGTCCGTCCCTCTGTATGAAAAAATAGAGCTATATTTTTGATTGACAACATTTGTTATATAAATATAAAGTTCGGTAAATTAATTTGGTATATTTAAATATCGCTCTGTTTTGCTCCCTTTGTACTATCTACTGTAGCTTTTTTCATTTTTTTACATTTCGTTAAATTTCAGTATTTTTTCGATATATGAATTCGGTATATTTAAATACCGCAGACTCTTCTGCAGCTTTCTTACTTGGAATTACAAGCGAAGTAGAAGTCACTTGTTATATCAATAAACCAAATATACATTTCGGTATATTTCAGTTTATTTCCGGCCTATTAATTTAGTATATTTATATTTTAATACCGCAATCTTCGCTTACTTCGTACTCGACTATAGCTTTCTCACTTGTTATTAATTGGAAATAAAAACATAGCAAAAGTCTGTTGCACTTTTTGTTGAAAACAATTGTCTAGCGTCTAGACTTTCAGTGCAGATTGCTCGTTTATAATTTGCAAACGATTCTGGCCAAGTGTGCTCGCATCGCATTACTGCGTAATGAATCTGAATATCGCATTTCATGCTGATATCGACTTTGATCGCACAAGTGCTTCTCGTGTTTTTTTTTTGCTGTTGTTGTTGTTTCTGGCCTATAATAAATGCCACAAAGTCTCTGGAATCTCACGAGCTATTGTTGCAATTGCCTTTGCTGTGGCAATTGCAGCGCCGCTGTTCAGGTGCTTGTTGCTGTTGTGGTCGCTGTGGCAGCGGCTGCTGCAAGTTGCTTTTGCTTTTGGTTTTGCTTTTGATTGTGGCGCAATGGTTTGGCATGTGCATGTGCATGACTTGGGGGCATTGTAACACACACACACACACACACATACATATGAGGCATGCTCATAGTTTTTGTTTTTTTTTCTTGCTTTGCTTGTCAAGAGGCATTCAATTGCCACAACAACAGCAACAACAACTTTAACTGCAACTGCTGCAGCGACTTTTGTGGCTGAGTTTCAAAGTTGCTTTTGGGTTGGGCATTGCTTGCATTATTGTTGTTGTTGTTGTTGCTGTTGTTTGTTTGTTTGCTAAGTGAAAAGCGCTGTTCATTTATTGCTGTAACTCGCATCGTTGTTTTTCTTTTTTTTGTTTTCGCTGTGGACAGTAATTTTCACCAGCTGCCGTTATCGCAAAGGTTCAACATGCTTTTTGCATGTGCATCATCATCATCATCATCAGCAGCAACGTTAATAGCTCCTCTGATACGACACGCCATTGCCATCGCCTAACTCCCTATATCAGCTCTCCCTCTCTCTTTCCCCTCGGTATCATACTCATTTTTTTTTGTGCACTGTAATATCGATCTTTTCGTTTGTCTGAATTAATGAGTGTTGTTTTTTTTGAGTGTGGGGGAGTGCTCATTAAATTTATTTCGTTATTTCTCTATAATTTTGTGATTTTATATATTTCTTTTTGTTGCCTTTCACCCAATAATAAAAAAACTCGCCCTCAAATTGGCCAAGGCACGTTTTCGACATCGTCGTCAAGGAAGTTGCGCGCGCTTAAAAAAAACTTATTTAACTTGCCTTGCATTTAATGCCAATTATTCGGCATAAAGCAATAAATAATCCCCCCAATAATAATAATAAAAAAAGCAAGAAATAATGAAAAAAATGTATTGAATAAAACACAAATCGAAACGTTTGAGACAAAAACTCCTTTCACTTTGTGGCAAGCGCAAACGAAGCGCAGTTGCTGCTGTTGCTGCTGCCTGTTGCATTTGTGTGTGTAGAATGTTTGCCACATTGACACACACACACACACACATACACAAGCAATCTGTGTGCCACTGACACACAGACCAAGTAAAGCGCAACGAAACCGAAAACGATAACGAAGCCAAAAGCCGAGCAAAGCCGACGACGACGACGAAAAGTCGAAAAAGCGTTGCGTTGAATGAACTCGCTTCTTAGCTTTTGTTGTTGGCGAGCGTAGCGAAGCAAAGCAGAACGTGGCAACGTGGCAAAATGGGGCAGGAATAAAGTTTAGTTTGTGGCAAGCTGGGTTAGACATTCTTATGCAATTGGGCAAAAAGGAAGTGTTTGTCGTACCTGGCGTATGCGTAATATGGTTGCGTATACGCTTGTTGTGCACACTCTTCGCCCACACACATACGCTGGAAGCACTTGAAAACTCGCACTCAACTCGCAGAACTATAATTGAAATTGTGTTTCTATTTATAATCGCAAGTTAAGCAGATTAGATGGCAACAACAGCATCAACAGCAGCCCACTCAATATTCAATACTCAATTCAGTTAAGTTAATGGCCAGCGATTTTGGCGAATCTTTAAGTGGACAGCAATCTATCGAAAACTTAGGGAAACAGTCTCAACTCGAACACGAACTCGAATTCAACTCGCAGCAGCAGCTTCATCACTTTGTTACACTTCAGAATGCGCAAATTTTGTGGCTTCTTCGCTGTATTTGATTTTGATTTGATTTTTGTTTTATTTTTTGTTTATTTTTTCTTTTTTTTTTGCGTTGGGCATTACGTAATCGCTCGCTCTTGTCTCGAGTGCTATTGAAATCTCAGTTGTGTTGTTTATTTGCTCCGCTTCTTTTGTCTGTCTCTTGTTTTTTTTTTTTTTTATTATATATTTGTGCTTTTGTTTATTTTATTTTGCGCTTCTCTTCTTTAAATGTGTTTCAATTTCGATTTCATTTTCGATTCGATTCTACCTTTTATGCGATGTTCGCTTGGCTGCTGGTGTTTTGTCTTCTAATTATAAACACAAACTTCTTCAAACGGAAGCATCTTCAGCCATTCTAGAGTACATTTCAAATGTGATTTATGTTAATTGGTTTTAGTTTTTGCTCATCTTTTTTTTTTGCACAAGCCATTAGTAGTTGACATTATGGTCAAGATTTTAGCGATAGCCCAAAGCGAATTCCTACTTAACTATTTCTATGTATATTTTTAGTTATGATCAGATCCAGCAAATAGAGCAAACTTCGCGGTCGTTTATCTTCGCCAGTGTTGCCAAGCGAATTTAATCTGCAACTATCATTTAATCAAGCACATCGATGTGGAACAATAGTTGACATTTCTACCCGAACGTAATTTATAGCAGAGTTTCAGTTGTGGGATTTGCTAAACTAACTGAGTTGTATAGTAAAAAACGGCTAATGGGGTTTTAGTTGCTTTATACAAATATATGGTATATTTTGTACTCTATGGTATATTTTTAATAGTGTTCCATACAATATGCAAATACAAATGTATGTAACAGGCAGAAGGAAGCATTTCCGACCCCAAAAAGTAAATATATGGTATATTTTTCACCCGGTGGTATATTTTCAGGTATATTTTGTCATCTATGGTATATTTTTATAGTAGTGTATAGTTATATTGAATATAGACTTTGGTATATATTAGTATTTTTCGGTATATTCATTTGGTATATACATATATTTTCAGAATATGGTAACACTCGACTCTTAACCTTTCTTACTTGTTTTGAAATAGAAAGAATGGATTATTTTGAATCATTATTTTTTTTTAAATATCTGTAATTAATAAGCCAAGATATAACTTATTAAGTTATTCTTGCTGTGCAGTTGTGTCATCACTTGTAAGTTGTTGGCATTAAAAATAGACGATTGTAAATGGAAATCCATGAAGTTGGTAATATAATTAGATGCACTTATTGTCGTCGTCGGCGATTGCGTAATGAACGAACGTTACAAGTTGATGGCCATAGCCAATTTTTTTTTAATGGCACGTAGCCAAACGCTGGCACGTCGAAGAAAGTGAAATTACAAAATTCATAGCGCTGTTGTGGCATAGTTACAAATATAAATCCCAGAGAGTGTACGAAACACTGTCGCAATTATGATAATAATTTAAATGAAAAAAAAACAAGTAAGAAAGCTGTAGTCTAGTGTGCACGACTGTGAGATACCAGCTACCCATTTTGATTAAAATCAGTTTTTTAAATATACCAAATTAATATACCAATAATACTAAACTACACCGAAGGATATGGCTGAAATATTGATATAGTATTACATTCAAAATAGAGCACAGTTAAAAAAGGGTGAAAAAATATACCAGAAAATATACCATATAGTACAAAATGTATCATATATAAAACTCCCTTCTTCTGACTGTTAAATACCGTATTATTCTTAAAATATACCGAATTAATACAATGCAAAAATACAAAAAAAATATCCGAGGGCTATAATTGGTATTTTAATATAGCACTACATATACCATACGGTACAGAATATAACAGAAGTTATGCCATAATATACCGTTGAGTGCAAAATATACCATAGATGTATATACTTTATGGGGTAAAAAGGTACATTTCCACCTTTTCTACTCTATGGGTATAAAGACAAGTAATAAAATACATGCTCTTCAAGAGTTGATAGAGAAATCGTTATCAAATTGCGTAGGAATCGTTAAAAATTTGTTAGGTTTACATCAGACAACTTTAAGATTCATATAATATAAACTTAACAACACTTGATATTAAACTATTATACCCTTCTAGCCAATGGTCAGTGGGTATCGAAATCGAATTATAATGCAGTTCATTCAAGTTGTACAATCACGAAATTCAAGCACGTCTTTCTCAATACCAAAGGTCTGGCCTGGCATTTTGACCCGCCGCGGCGACTGATTAGAAATGTGAATGAAAAGTGTCTGTCTGTCGAGTGGACTATATATATAAAATACTTAGTATATATAGCATGTAGTTTTGGGTGCATAGAGTACACACTATTAATATAAATTGTAGATTGGGGGCCGTTGAACGTGTCGCTCAAAACTTTGCACGTGCGACGCAAAATTCAATCGTTGAAGCTCTGTTCGCCGGGGTGATTGATGACGATAAGCTCGACAGATTTCAGAATCATCGCTATACTATATAGCACACATTATAAACTCTATATAGCAGCTAAATTTGTATTATGAAAATTGTTTGCGCCAGCACTTTGCCTTCGTCTCTTCGTCCACAAAATATGTATATACAATATTTGAAAGCTGTTGCTGTCTAGCTGCATCTCCCTCTTTCATTCACGCTCTTTGAGTGCATTAAACTCGCGTCGCGTCTTGACATTTGCGCTGACAAGTCAAAAGAAAGAAAGAAAGAAAGACGAAGAAGAAGCAGAGCGAGCAAAGGCAAAAATTAAATAATAAAAAATGAAATTTCAACAATTTATTTAAAATCGCGCAACGCTTTACAATAAATAATTCGTACAGAGATGATGGCACAATTGCAAAGTAACAAAATAAAGTAAAAGACCTCCTAAACAGATCTCTGACAAACCACTTAACACAATTTCAGAGGCACTTAGCAGACATAAATCACACAGAGATGCACACGCAAAGATACTTTTACAGATACAGACACAGATACAATTACAGATGCGATGTGTGGCAAGCGGCAATCCCCAGATTTTGTGGCATTAGTCACCTGTCGCTTCGCTTCGACTTGTGTTTGCTTATTAATAGCTAAGAAAAACACACTCGCATTCTGCAAATATATATTTATAGACAGATCTCAGCCACATACCAAAGAACACATCCCAAGCATCGCACATCGCATCGGATCGAATCGGATCGCGTGGGCAACTCAATTATAGATCGCAGCTCTGAGTGTAGGAAATGAAATTGCAAACGTCAGTGTCATTCTCGGATCGTATGTGGCTGACACATCGAGACGGAATTCCAACACCTCAAAGTGCAAAATTATTCAGCACATGAAGCGAAAGATCTAGGCAAGGCAGATGACATCTGAAAGACAGCCTTTGAAGCAGCTTGAACAAGTTATTAGAAAACATTTTTAAATTTTAGAAATATAGAATGAAAGTGAATTGGAATTTAGACTTTGAAGCAGCTTGAACAAGTTATTAGAAAACATTTCTAAATTTTAGAAACATAGAATGAAAGTGAATTGGAATTTAGACTTTAAATTCTTTCTTTAAAATTAAGTCTTCAAATTTGAGTTGAATTCATATTGCAACTGCTTATATGAATAAAAATTTAAACTTTAAATTCTTTCTCTAAAATGAATTCTTTAATTCGTGTCTAATTCATATTTCATCTGCATAAAAATAGCGAACTGAAATATATTTTATTTACAATTATCTGCATTTTCCATCTCTCTAAGCTTTGATCTTCATGAGCAGCGCAAAACACCTGACTACATGATAAAGTATATGATATATAAATATATAATACAACCATCATTTAATGTGATTATAATCCGCAACAGAATCTAGAATCTAGAACATGCTCGTTCCGAATTTGTTGACACAACTGCGTTCTTCTTTTCGATGTTTACCAATACAGCTGACAGTTTTTTCTTTGTGTTAACTAGCATTCCATTTATTCGGAACGCAATGCGAAAGCTATCAATAGTATGAAATCGAATATTTATTTATATCTTTACAACAAAATTAAAAATGTTGATCGATTTAACAGACTTGCCAAGTATAAATGACTTAAGTTGTTGAGTTAAGAATGACTTTTATCAATATCTTTGACACTTGTTTTAAACTTAACTTTTTAAGTTACGAATAACTTTGATTAATATTGTTAACAATTCTTTTTGTTTTCTTTGGTTTAAGTCAAGTTAAGAATACCTTTTTATCTATATTTTTTTTTAAAACAAACTTGCTCCTTTTTGATGAAAAACTACAAATATTTAGTTAAATACTTAAGCCAATAAATAGCTATCAAAAAACATCTGGCTTGTATCCTGTTTTTTTCTTGGCGAAACCACAAAACCGTTGAGCAAAAAGGCGCCACATCAAAAGGTTTTTCTTTAGCAACTAAAAATAGCTGAGACGCAAGTTGTTTTTCTTTCATCGCACTGTAAAACTCAAAAGTAAAAAAGGTTTTTCTTATATATTTTTAAAATATATTTATATATAGGATCTAGCTTTCGCTTGGTCTTCCTTTTCGATATTCTTAGTCTACCTGTTGCGTTGTCAACCCAACAAAAAAAGGCGCCACATCAAAAGGTTCTCAACTTGAGTATCTTTATATCTGTTTTGCGTCCACTTTTTTAAGTATCTTTATAAATAGATTCTGTCTGTCTGGCGACACGTGCTTGGCTCTAGCTACTTTATTTTTTATTGCGAATTCAAGTTAATGCATTTGCGTATCAACTAAATACAATTAAGTGATTATATTGCGAAAACTTTTTACTATTTATTTATTTATTTTGTTCGCTTTTTTGCTGTGCTGTGTTGCTTTAGTCTATTTTTTTTTTCGTCGTATGTGCAAACTTTAATTATGTGTTGGTATTGATATTATTTTGATGTGCGGTTCAGTTCCGTTCTGCGCTATTCTATTCTGTTCTGCGTTGTGTTGAAATGGATGCCACGTTGTGTGTGTTTTTCATTGTTTTATTTTTTTCATTTTAGCGTGACTTGACGTAAAATCATGCAATACAACTTGTAATTACATCTATAAGTATCTGTATCTGTATCTGTAGCTGTGTAACAATGATCAGCTTTAAGATACATTTGTATCTGCAGATTGTGCTTTATTGTGGAGCTTAATAATAATTCTGCTATTGAAATCAATTAAAAGCGTTTATATTATGCGTTTTGATTACGGCAACAGCAACAGCAACAGACCTTGGGATCTCGCTCAGCTCAGCTGAGCTGAGCTCAGTTCGTATTTGGAAAGGCAAAAAAAAAACAAAAAAATAAAAAATCAGTCGTTATGTTTACTAAATACATTAAGTGATCAATAAAGGGTATGTTGAAGTGTGCTTGCGAAATACCCTTTGTTTTGATTCAATTCTATTGATTGTGGCTTACATTACGTATACGTCATATTACGTATACGTTACATTTTAAATAACATTTTACGGAATTTGTATACCGAAAATGGCATTGAAAATCAATTGCCTATGAAAATTGGTTAATTGTAATATCATTTTCATATTAAGTATACGCCCAGTGGCATATTAAGTATACGCCCAGTTGACCTCCGAATGTTTGAAAACTTCAAAGTAGCATATAACAAATATGTTCATGATACACTTTAATAGTTGTTTAGCCTATTTTATTATTATTTAGCACATATTAAGTATACGCCCTGCTGGCCTCGACATCGCTTAATTGCTGGTAATAACAGTTAAATAAAATAAATACATTAATTTTAATATTTTATACTTTTGTTGTTGTTTTGGTTATGTTTATATCAAATTAATGTACCGCAAAAATACAAAAATATACCAAAGTATTTAGTATTTTTACAAAATATACCAGCTTTAAGTATAAAAATAAAATATATTACCCATTTCTAGAGTATCTTGAAGTCGTGTCATTTATAGTTCTTGTAATGTTTATATCTAATTAATATACCCCACAAATACTAATATATACCGAAAGCTATATTTAGTATATTCGTATTGGTACAAAATATACGAGATTGTACCAATTTTATATCGCTGATTTTAATAAAGTAACTTGAAATCGTGTCATGTTAAGTTCTTGGTATGTTTTTATCAAATATACCGCAAAAATACTGAAATATACCGAAGGCTATATAGAGAACAAAGTATAATATCATATTGTAGTATAAAACAAGTAATGAAATAATGATCTTTTCAAGAGTAACTTAAAGTCGTGTATAATTTTAGTTCTTTCTATGTTTATATCTTTTTTTTTGGTCACATATGCCCCTTGAGAACGCGAGTTGTGAGTTGTTGTTGTTGTTGCTGTCATGGGAATTGTAATTAAAATTGACAAATGATTTCGTGCCACAAATGTTGTGCGGCGCTATCAATTGCTTCCTGAGAACACATCTGCTTTGGCGCAACCAAATAGAATGTCGCAGTTTGACAGGTAATACACATGATCCGCAAGTGTTCGTTGTGTGTGTGGTTGTGTTTAGCTTTACTAGAGTATATTCTCTCTCTCTCTCTTTCTGTTTTGATACATTGTAACCAAAGCAATATCTCCCATAGTAGACTTTGAGTTACGTTCGCTTGTTCTGTTCGTGAAAAAGCCTAATAAAATGGTATCATGATAACTGCTGATCGTGATAAGCGCAAGTTGTTTGTTGACTGCACGTCGTCGTCGTCAGGCAAACTAATCAACGTAATGTACTCCTCGCATTCACAATTATTTTTCGCCATTAACCAGATTGTTTGCGCCATATTCTCTTTCTTTTCGTAAAGTGAAACCCACAAACAGCTGTTCTTTTGCTCAAAATTCGCGAATGCTAATTATGATGGAGGAGGCAGCAAATAGGCAAATACTCGAAATAATAACTGAGACAGCTGTTTCAACATTCGCAATGTGGACAGATTTGATTAGACTCAAGACGTCAAGTTTACACAGTAGATAATCATGTTCCCTATTGTTCAATTTATTTTGTTAAATACTTTAAAAACTCGAAATTGTGATCACTCTGTTATATAAACAGTTAAGCAGACGCCCGACTTGATTTGAATTTAAATTTGAATTTAGGTTTCAGTTAAGGTTTTGACATTTGCATTGAAAGCAAAAGTGATTTCTAATTTTATCTGCTGCAACGATTAGAACTCATTGAAAAGCAAATCCCATTTGGAATAAGAGCAACACTTCAAGTTATATAAATTATATTTGATATTAATAGCTTTTTTTGTTTGCAATAAAAGGCCAAAGAGAGCGGCAAGTTTATTTATTTGCTTTGACAATATCAATGCAGATTTGTTTATTGCTTCGCTATGAACTTATATGAATTTTTATATTTATTTAGTTGCTAAACCTATTTGAATTTATATATTTGATTATTTGCTTGTTAAGTTTAGTTGGATTGTTTAAAAAAGTGGATTTATTTTACCTTGAATTAAAAGTCAAATTATTTTAGCTAAAACTATTCTAAATGGATAATGATTAGCTACGAAAATACTTATTGTTAACAATTTATTGACTGTTATTAATTTTCAAGTTCATATTTGTTAGCTATGTGTGATAAATTGTTATTCTAATTCAATAAATTCAGTTTGTTATGGCATAGAAATGTTCATTTCAGAATTTAAAAAGGGAGAAAGCTAATTTTTATCAAAGTACTTATATACAAATAGTATATTGTTTATATAAAATACTATTTACACATAATATATAATATATGTATACAGTATATTTGTACGTATATAGTATATTTTATGAATAAATAGTAATTTTTTAATTAATAATATACTTTTAAGATATAAATTCTTTGATAAAAATTAAAAAATGCTATCTATACATAAAATATACTATATGCATTGTAAATAGTATTTTTTATTAATAATATACTTTTAAGATATAAATTCTTTAATAAAAATGAAGTACTATTTATACATAAAATATACCATTTATGCATATAGTATATTTTATGGGTAAATGGTATATTTTGTATTAATAATATAAAAGATATAAATTCTTTAATAAAAATGAAAAAATACTATTTATAATAGAATGGTATAAATATAGTATATTTTATGTATAAATAGTATTTTTAGTTATTCATAAAATATACCATTTATACATATAGTATATTTTATGTATAAATAGTATTTTTCATTAAATATTAATATATAGTTTAAAAACTATTATTTATTTGTTTTTTATTACACAATTGACATTTAACTAATAAACACATTTCGATTCGTTTTCGTTGTAGGTAAATAAACGCTTGTAATCACGAGATACTTTTTGTTGTGCCACGACTGCAGCTGTTTGTTGGTAATGTACTCGAATTTGAATTGCCTCGACAAATAGAGAACTAACATAGATGTGACACTTGCACATTGAGTTTATGGGCACATTCAAATATTAATGTTTAATAATATTTACACAAATGCGATCACAATTGAGAGCGTCTACTGTCGCGTATCTATGAGATACTTCTAGGGCAGCAGAACCTAAACATATGATGATGATGATGATGTGATAATATCATAGTTGACAATTTGTTATTTAGCACAAACTTTCTAATTTTGTTTGGGTTTTTATTTAGTTTTTGTTGTTGCTGTGCGCTGTTTTAATGAGGCTGCAATTAAATTGGGTAAATGAATTTTTAGCGCAGTGCTAAATAATTATTCTAAATCATTCTATAGCTGAGTGTGGACCAATTAGCTGATTTTTTTTCGTATTGTTCATTGTTACATAACTGCTTTGTGCAAGTTAAAAATAGGTTTTCGAAAAGAGGGAGGGGGAAGGGGAGGGGGAACAGAGCAACGTAGACAATGCAAGCCTAATGAAAGACAACGCGAAAGAAAAGTAATTTAATTATTCAAATTTTTCGTGTCGTGCTTCCTTTTAACGTTCAACGTCAATGGGCCTCGAGTCGAGACTCGTGTCAGTTTGGTTTTCGATTTATTGCCGCTGCTGCTGTTCGTTAGAGTGAGATGGCAAATGTGCTTGCCGTCTCGCTCGGTCACGTTTTGTACCGTCGGGTCAAGATTAACTGAAACTAAAACTGAAACCGAAACCGAAAATGAAATAAACAAAAACCAAAGCAAAGCAAAGCAAAGCGAGGCGAGGCGAAGCGAACGTCAAACGAAAGCCAATCAATATACAGACATACTATGTATACACTACCCCCCCCCCCCCCTCTCCCCCTCTCCTCATCTCTTCTGTCCCTTTTGCTTGCAGTTCCGAAAGCCCAAAGAAATGCTTTTGTTGTTGTTGCGGCTATCAAATGGAAACCATTTCCGTCATCATCATCAAAGCTGACTCTGGAAATTCTCGCTGCACTTTCATTTTCGGTCTCGTTCCCTTTCTCTGTCTCCCTCTCTCCGTCTGTCTCTCTCTCCCTCAGTTGGCGACCTCAGTTTGGGGTATGTGAAACTATGCCAAAAACCGCAAGTGAATCTCGTTGTGTGTGTCTGTGTGTTTTGGCCTGGCTAAGCAAGGTTCGACTGCCTGTCTAACCGTCTTTCTGTCCGTCCGTCCGTCTCTCTGTGTCTCCGTAGTTGTTGTATAATTGAATTGTAGTCGCATAGCCCGCTATACACGTATTTGAAATGTCGGTCGAACCGGTTTCAATTTGGCACTTGGCGCTCTGTGCTCGGCCCGGCATAATAATTAAGCTTCATTTGCATTGAAGGCGCGCTAGAATTTGGTATTCGATTCGATTTGATTTGATTTTGGTATTCATATTGGAATTGGAAACGAAATTGGATTTCGATTTGGATTTGGATTTGGAATTGGAATTGGAACTTTGTGTCGCACTTTCGTTTGACATTTTCCAAACAGCAAACCGAAAATATATATTGATTAAGGTCACACCTAAAACTATATACGAAATGTAGATGACGTGCAGAACGCAGAGTCGTGAAAGATACAAGATACAAGATACAAAACACCACAACAAAACAGACAATTTGCGCTTGCGCATACTTATTAGGTCAGGGTCGCACCGACTGAGCGCGAGTCTTGCCAAAGAGCGCAAAGGCAACACAGCACCAGCATCATCAGCATCATCATCATCAGTCGTAGCTACAAGTGGCTATAGATACAGATACATTTATATGGTAACAGATACAGCTACAATAAATGGCATTCATAACAACAACAACAAAGAAGGAGGCGAAGGGGGTGTGTTGGTGAGGGAGGGAGGGGGGAGATGAGTGTGGGAGGGGAACAGCTGTCAGAAACCAGCAAAAGTCGCGGCCTTTTTTTCGCTGCAGTGCATGTGTATCTGCAAGATACATTAGCGCACTGAAGTTGAAACTGAAGTTGAGCTGTAGTTGTTGCTATTGTGTTCGTTAACTGTGCGGTGGGGGGCCAACCATCATAAAGGCTAAAAAACAACATTAATCTTTTTGGCCACTCGAATTGCGTTACTTGCATTCGAGTACAACACACATAATGGGTGTGTGTGTGTGTGTGTGTGTGCGTGTTTCTTTTGTTGTTGTTGTTGTGTTTCGATTTAAGCTGCTGATTAACATTGAACCACAGGCCACAGCCAGCCAGAAAGCCAGCGGTAATAATAAATGCCCGATCATCGCATCGCGAGTTCTGTGCCATGCAAAATGCCAAAGTAACGGCACAATGCTGTGTAGCCGCTATAATTGTATCTGTATCTGTATCTGTGGCTGGCCCCAAGTAAAATATATAAAGCTCTCTGGTTTATGATTATGCCTATTTGCGAATAAAAATATAAAAAAACACACATTGAAAGGCCAAACAAAATTATGCGCTATACACAGACACAGGCGCAGACACAAATAAAATAAATGAATAATATGGCAATTATCTCGAATATATAATTATGAGTGCTATTTTTAGACGCATTTTGCGTAAAAGCTCAAGCTTCAAATGGGGCATTTATCATTACATAATTGACTCCAAAACGAGATCAACAAACACATCAACTGTTTGCTACGAAACTCATTGCATTAGGTGCAGCAAACAAACACAGCAGCTCTTTGCTACGAAACTCATGTGCTGCTCCTTTCGCCTCGGTTCATTAAGTGCAGCAAACACAGCAGCTGTTTGCTACGAAACTCATTTGCTGCTTCTGTCGCCTTGGTTCATTAAGTGCAGCAAACAAACACAGCAGCTGTTTGCTACGAAACTCATTTGCTGCTTCTGTCGCCTTGGTTCATTAAGTGCAGAAACAGCGACAAATGAGCTTTTGAGCTATTTCCTATACTAAGCGCGCTTTGCTCTTCACTCTTATCAGCGTTGGCCACTAAGTGATGAGTGGGGTGGGGGCAACGCGACGGATAATTAGTAAAAGAAAAAAAAAACAAAGCAAGCAGTCTAAAAATAGATTGGACACCGCAAAGCGTACGTAGCAAAGCAAACTTAGCACACAACAACAACAAAAATACCAAAAAAAAAAGAAGTAAAGTATTTAAGTAATTTGCGTTGCGGCAACACCACCACAACACCCAACAACAACAACAACAATGAGAATAGCTAAATAGCAAGAGAGAAGAAACGAAAAAAAAAACGAAATTTAATAAATGAAAAAACTAAAACGACTACAAGAAATAATGAAATCGAAAACTGGGCAAGCAGCAAAAATGCATTACGAATAAGGCATAAAATCAGCTCAGCTAAAAAACACACAGACATGAGACACGCACACATGCACACATGCACTCACGCACGCAGTTGCATACATCAACAGAAATGTGCATGATCGCTTTATCAGCTGAGCGAGCGAGCGAGCAAGCAGCGCCCGCATTGCAGCAGTCGACCGACAAACGGACAGATCGACGAACTGAATGTACGACGACGAACTGTGCGACCGACTAACCGAGCGACCGTCAGAATTACCTGCAACTATGCTTATGCTTGCCCTTCTAAAAACACACACACACACACACATACAGACGCGTATATAGGGGCAGCCAAACATGCTCAAAATTGTGCTCAAGTCACTCTCCGACGCTCACTCACTCAAAAAAGACACATTCACTCACTCACTCAGTCACTGCGCGTCGCTCTCACTCACTCGCTCTCTCTCACTCGTTTCGGTGTACGGTGAGCGCTGCGGCAGCGCGTTGTGACGTCAGCTGACTAAAGCTTTCGGTGCTGCTCTGCTGGCAGCGAGCCGACGCAGCGCCGCGCTGCGCTGCGCTCACTCGCGAATATTCTAATAAGCATTTCAATTTCATTTGGTTTTCAAACGCGCAACGCAACGCAACACACGACGCTAGCAAACGGAACGAACGCGCGGCGCCATTAGCTTTTCAAACAACAAAATTTCAAAAGCATAATAATCAAGTGTGTGTGTGTGTGCTTGTGTCTGTGTTTTTCGTGAGTTGTGTGGCTGCATCTAGTTCGTCGTTGTTGTTTCTGTGTGGCCAATTGTGTGAAATTATAATAAGATACTCGCGGCATATAATTTTAAAACGAAATTCAATTGCTCGATTGATACACGCAGTGTGCTAAAAAAAAAAAAAAAAAAAAGTGAAGAAAATACAAAAAACAAAAAAAAACGAAGAGCCCAAACGCCAAATAAATAAGAAATAAAAAAAAAAGCAAAAGCAACATTCGCAGTCGCAGTCGCGGGTGCGTCGTCTTCGCCAGTTTAACGGTAATACTGCCCCTCCCCCTAAGCCACTTACATACATACTTACATACCTTCATACGGAATCCATATTTGTTTTTGCGTTTTGGACATCGCACAGACACAGCTGCTAAGTTACACTTGTTTGAGCTTTGCTTTGCAAAGACTTTCTGCCACCGTTTGTTGTTGTTGTGGCTGTTGCGTTTTTCTCTTTTTTTTGTTGTATTTTTGCTGCAGCAGAAAGAAGGAGAAAAAACAACGATTTTCACTTTTATTTGAGACCAGTCTGCTGTCTAGGCCAGCACGCCATACACCTGTTTGCGTGTCTTGGTATCGCCTCTGTATGTGTGTGTGTGTGTGTGTGTGCGAGTTGCTATGCAACAACTGCAACATAATCATCATGATCAGCAACAGCATCATGAGAATACATAATGATGTTTACTCATTGTGTATGAGCAACAAAATAAATGCTCAGATGAAATTGGTGAAAATTGCAGCGTTAATTTATTTTATTTGTGGAAAAAGTACACACGAATAACACACAAACACACACACACATACACACACGCACACACCTGGGAGTAGAGGTTCAACGAATACATTGTGAAATTCGACAAGAAAAAACTGAAATAAATGTAGCAAAAATGGCAAATGGCAAAAAAAAAAGTATTTTATCACAACGCTAGCCAATTAATGAAAAAACGAATCAACTAAATGCCTGACTAGCACTTACCCTTTACCTTTAGTTTTACAGGGTATACGCTGTACTTTGTGAACTTGTGACTGCAAATTCTTTATGCTTTACCACATATTGTTCAAGGTTCACACTATTCACACTAAAAAGCAGCTTGTTCAACTCGAGTACAGGGTACAAGAAAGTGCAAACACGCTTTGGCACTCTCTCCCTTCCTCCCTTTCTTGCCCCTCTCTCTCTCTCGCACACACTCGCCTTATCAACACTACAATCGAAAGCCTGCGTAAATTTAATTAAAATTGTTATAATTTTGGGTTTTTTTTTGTCGCAGCCAAACAATGTCAGAAATGGTGTCAAAAGCAAGAAGAGCAAAAAAAAAACAAAAACAAAAATAAGTGCATTTAATTAGTTGAAGAAATTATGTGTTAATTTCAGTTATTGTGTTAATTGAATTATGTATGCGATTTGTGTGATTCGCTCTTGTTGTTGTTGCTGTTGTTGTTGTTGTTGTTGTGCTATGACAGGAGAAAGTCAAATTTCAAATTTCAATTTGTTGCCAGCTCTCTGACACAAATACACATTTATCGTACATTCAGATGTACATAGCGTATATATACACAGAGTGACGAAAAGTTACGAAAGATATTGGCCAGCAAATTGATGAAATGTGCGATCAATTATTGTAGTTGAAAAATGGAAAAAAGAAAATGTGTGTTGCTTCATGAAAATGCAATACTATAATACTAAACAATTGCAATTACACAGCACGTCAAAGGCAATTAATAAATAATAAATAAAACAACAAATCATTTAAGCACACAACGAAAAAATGTTGCAGGCTCGCTTGTTGTAAATTATGCTCGAGTTTACACGTGGCTTAAACACAGAGAACAAAGTGGAATTCTGTGGAATCGTATTTATTCGCGATTTATCTAGTTTTTATCTCTTTGGAACTCTTTTGTGAATTAACTTTTTCGCCAATGAGTCACAAGTTTTATTGCGTTGCGTTTTGGTGTTTATCCTTTCGCTTTTTGCATTTATCACAATGTTTATTAGGCCAGTATTATAGCAAGAAAAGAAAGTAATTAGTTTTGTGATTGCTGTTGTGGTTGTTATTGTTATTGTTGTTGTTGTCAGGTTAATTGTAGATTGTTGTCGCTCAGTGTGATAACGAGGCAAAGCTAACTCATAATGAATAGCGTGTAAACACACAGCTAGATAACTAACCAACACACACAAACGTACATACAAATAGTTATCGTGAATAGTGCGGATCGTGTAAACGACGCTACTTAGGTTAGCTCGCAGACTGTGAATCATTCGCATCGCTAGAGGCACGCAAGAATCTATTTGAATTAGTTTATAGCTCTCGGAATATTTGCACGCATTCAGTCGCTATGCTCATCGAGCTACGCTATATACTATATAATATATATATACAGATACAGATACAGATTTATGTATGTTCATACATATCTCGAGACATTTCGCTTGCCGCCTCTGTGCCAGAAAAAATTCAATTGTTTTTTTTTTTTGTTTGTGAAACGCACAAACAAAATGATAAAGTAGGCGACACACAAACACAGTCACACACATACACCGATGCAAGAGACGCCACGCAGTGGCAGAAACAGAAAATAAATGAATGCAATGCGAAGATACCCTAGGTTGAGAAACCATAGAGAGAAACTATATCTAGATCATATAAAACAAAATATACAAATGAAAAGAAAAAAGATTTCTTAAAAAAGAAATAAAATAAAATAAACAAAAATAGCGAATGAAGAATTCAAAAAATAAAATATAATACTATAAAAAAAGCATATATAAAGCAAGAATTTGAAAAAGAAAATAAAAATAAATTAAACAAATATAAAGAAAGACGTATTCTTAAAAAAACTAAATGAAATGAAATAAACAAATACGAAAAAGAAGAATTCTTAAAAAAAAAAAAAAAACAATGTGTACAAAAACATATTGAGTTGATAGAATATAATAGATTAATTAAAAAAAAAAAGAAGAAATGAAGAAAGAATTCTTAAAATAAATAAATAAAATATATAACGAAAGCTAATTTCTTAAAATACAATTATAAAGAAAGAAGAATTTTTTAATAAAACAAACCAATAAAATAAACAAATATAAAGAAAGAAGAATTCTGAAAGAAAATAAATAAAAACAAGATGAGAGTAGATAGAATATAATAAATTAGTTTAATACAAAAAATATATATATTTTTAAATAGAAAATATAATAGTAAAATGTTATTTCAAAAACATTTTCATCACCTAGTTTTTGAGATAAAAGTCAGTTAAGAAAACTCTAAAACTTCGAGACACTAGAAAAAACACTCGCCTCAAGCAAACAAAGAATCAAAATACCTGCACTCTGCACTATACAGGGTATTCTTAATGTAAGATAGAGCCGAGCCTAAGAACGCTAAAGGAGATAAGAAGAAAGAACTAAGCATAGCCAAGACCCAGACCCACATGTTGTTGAAGTCGTTGTCGATGCCAAAGCTGATAGACTCACTCTAGACCCCTAAAACAGTAGCGAAGCAATCTGAAAAAAGAAAAGGACAGAGAGTGGAAAGAGAAAGAGAGACGACACATCGAGACATTCGATAACAACGCGGATATTTTGAACAAGAATTTCTGTTTTTGGTCGCTTTTGACAAACTGAACTGAAAAATTTAATTTTGTGTGTTTTGAGCAGCCGAAAACGAAAAGAACTTCCTCAAACACCCAAAAGACAAAAACGTGGAACGGTGAGCGCTAAACGTTAATAATAAACAAATAAATTAACAACGAGAAAAAAGAGGAAGGGAAATAAACAACAACATATTAAATGTGGGAACACAAAAAAAAAACAACGCCACAAAATTATAGAACATATTATATAGACGCATATGTAGGCGGTGCGACAACCAAATAGAGCGAATGATGAGTGCAAGAGGGAGGAAGATAGAGAGACAGAGAGAGGGAAGAGAGAGGAGAGCGGAGAAAGAGATTCTTCCTCATGCGAAATTGAGCAAATTTAAAGCAAATTAATTAATTAAAGCAACAGCCAACAGACCCCGGGCGGCAATTTGTTGGCATTGGTGGCAATAAAATGCCGAAAACTAAATAAAATGAATAAATGAGAGAATACTACACTCGGCAACAAAATAATATAATATAATGATGTGCTCTCCTCTTCGCCAGTCGCACAAACAGTTTAATGAAGCAGCTGTTACTATATTTCCATTAGAAATGTGACTTTTATTGTCACTTCGAGCGTAACGATGCATCAAAAGTGACTTATATTACTCGAGTAATGATTTTCGAAAGCCGCAATACGATAAAAGCTTGAATTAATATAAAAAGTTCTTACCTGCAGCTGAGAAAATCTATTCGCAGACATTTTCTATTACCACTCGATGTGAAATAGTAAAAAGTTGCTTTTTAAAGCAGCTGAAAGTTACCACCAAGATTAGGTTACACTTCAGTTAAAGAAAACATTATTTGTTGAACATTCTTCTCATACATCATAATTAGTAGCTTCGAAAGCAGCTGAAAGTTTCGTAAGCGCTTATAATGGAATAAAGCTTTATGCGGTTAAATTCTTTGAAATTTGATCTCATCATATTCCATGTTATTTTAATATCAAATGCGCTGTTCTATGTATTATTAATCACAATTAGTAACTTCGAAAGCAGCTGAAAGTTTTGTAAAAGCTTATCATAAAGCTTTGATTTTGAAAGTCTTTTTAAAATGGGATCTCATATTTCTTATTATTTTTATGTCAAATGCGCAGCTCTTTATATTCTTAGTCACAATACGTAACTTCGAAAGCAGCTGCAAGTTTCGTAAGAGTTTATCATAAAGCTTTGATCTTGAAGAAAGTTTAAACTTTACGCTGTCAAAGTTTTTGCAATCTGATCTCATATTTCTTATTATTTTTATGTCAAATGCATTATTCAATATATTCTTCATCACAATTAGTTACTTCGAAAGCAACTGAAAGTTTTGTAAAAGCTTAACTCAAATATAGCAGAAAGTTTTGATCTTGAAGCAATCTCAAACTTTACGCTGTTCAATTCTTTGTAATTCCATCTAATCTATTTTATAGCTGTATATTAATTACTCTTAATCGTAGTTGGGAACTTAAAAAGCAGCTAAAAGTGTCTTCAGTCCTTCCATGATTAATTAATAATGTTAAACCCTTAACCACGAAAGCTTCACTTCATTAACAAAGTAAAGCTTTAAGCTGCTTAATATTCTTCTTCAGGCATTCCAAGAAAGCTTTGCTTCATTTTTAAGTGAATTAAATTTCAAAATTAGCTGATAGCTTTAACCAAGCTTTATGCTGTTTAATATTATAATTTTTGGTCACATCCTTTGTCATTTTACTGTCACATACTTTATAATTTCCCCAACACACATACACACACACATACACCAAGCAAGCTGTTGTTCAGCTCAGCCTCAACCTCATCTCTGCTTTGCTTTGCTTTGCTTTTTTTTCGACTCGTTCGAAAAATGTGTGATAAATAAAATTGCAGCACAATCGTTTTGCCACTAAAAAGAAAACTAACGTCCAATTTCTGTTCTCCATTTCTCTCCCTCTCTCTATCTCTCTCGGTCACTGTCTGCTTGCAGTGCGGGACACTAGACGGAGCCGCCGAACCGTTATTTCATCAGCAACGCAACAACAGAATGGACGTCTACCAGATCGACGATGGTTTCCACTCGGATGGCGGCACCGAAACCCCTCCGCCATCGCCCAGCTCGGGCTCCTCGATTGCCTCGACCTCGGACCACGGATCGTTGGAGAGCGTTGACACTGGAGGCACACAACGCTTGGCTGTGCTGTCATTCGAACAGGTGCGCAAGCTGCACAATGTGATGGACGAGAAGGTGGCCATCCATGGACGTGGGAATTTCCCAACGCTGGAGGTGACGCTGAAGGATCTGGTGAATCTGGTGCGTCGCAAGCTGGAGGCGGATGTGAACAGTGGCGGTGCCGGGGTGCTCGTCAAGGATATACGCTTGAATGGCGGCGCCGCTAGTCATGTGCTGGCCAACGAGGATCAGCCGTACAATGATCTGGATCTGATATTTGCCATTGAGCTGAGCTCGCCGCGTGTCTTTGATCGCGTCAAGACCGCCGTGCTGAACACACTGCTCGACCTAATGCCCGAGGGCGTCTGCAAGCGTCGCATCTACACGTGCTCCCTCAAGGAGGCCTACGTCGGCAAGATGGTGAAGGTGAACAACAACAACGATGGCGATCGCTGGTCCCTCATTTCGCTGGGCAATTCGCCGGGTCACAAGAATGTTGAACTCAAATTCGTGGACACAATGCGACGACAATTCGAGTTCTCTGTGGACTCATTCCAAATCGTTTTGGACTCGTTGCTGTTGTTCTACGATTGTGCCGCACTTCCCATATCGGAGAATTTCTACCCGACGGTGGTGGGTGAATCGGTGTACGGCGACTTTCAGGAGGCACTGTATCATTTGCAAAAGAAATTGATCTCAACACGACAGCCGGAGGAGATACGCGGCGGCGGTTTGCTCAAATACTGCAATCTGCTGGTGCGCAATTACACCGCTGTCGATTCGCAGCTGATCAAGACACTGGAGCGTTACATGTGCTCGCGGTTCTTTATCGATTTTCCGGACATCAATACGCAGACGACAAAGCTCGAGGCCTATTTGCGTAATCATTTCTGGGGCGTCGAGGAGGAGCCGCTGCAATACGAGTACCTGATGCATTTATACAATGTCGTCGAGATGTCCACCGTCTGTCTGATGGGCCACGAACGTCGCCAGACCCTGTTGCTCATCCATTCGCTGGCCAACCAGGTGAAGCAGGCCCAGGAGCATCAGTATCAGCAACAACAACAGCAGCAACATCATCAACAGCATCATCAACAGCATCATCAGCATCACCATCAGCAACAGCAGCATCAGCAGCATCAACAGCATCAACAGCAACATCATCATCAACAGCAGCAGCAACAACACCAGCAACAGCAATACCTTCAACAGCAGCAGCAGCAACAACAACAGCAGCAGCAACTGGAGGCGGGGCAGACGCCGGTGCTCGCATTGGTCGCATCGTCGCCAACACAAACGCCGCAAACGCAAACGATCTATGTGCAACAGACGGCGCCAGCCAGTGCAACCATCTGTTGCAGCACAGCGCCACCAACAGCAGCAGCAACCGCAGCGGCAGCAACAGTGGCAGGCACAACAACAGCAACAGTAGCAGCAGTAGCAGCCGCTGCTGAGACGTCGCAAACACAGACCATACAGATACAGGCGGGGCCGCCGGGTCTCATCTATGCCAATGGCGTCTACTATGCACCTGTGATTCCCAGCACCATTTGCACGTGCAACTCCACCTGGTTGAGCACGTGATTGGAGCAGCAACAACAACAACAGCCAGAGCCAGAGCAACAGCAACAGCAACAAGAGAACACCAACAACCATACCAACAACAGCAACAGCAACAGCAACAGTAAGAGCAACAGCAATAGCAACATTAATAACAGCAGCAACAGCAATAGAGAAGCACTCGATGTGGCAGCCACAGGCAGCTTGGTGTTGACACAGCAGCAGATTAGCAATTTGCCCGTTTACAGTCTGAAACAACAGCAACAGCAACAACTACAGCAGCAGCAACATCACAATCACAGCAAGCTAGAACAACAACAGCAACAACAACAGGAGCTGCTGGGCACGTACAGTGGACAGTTTGCATATTTTTATCCTCACGATGGCTCGTCGCCCAGTTTGTTGCTGCTTGGCAAGGACTCGTATTTGCATGTCACGAATCTTTAAAACTTTACACAGCTTCACACTCAACTCTGTTGTTCCTTCTGATGATGATGATGATGATGATGATGTTGTTCAACTTTGATGATAAACTGACCGCTGTTAAAAAAAGAGGAGCAACAAAGACAAGGCAACAACAACATCGATGGGCAAAGAGAGTGAAGACGGAAAACAAAGCCCAGCAGCAGCCACAGCAACAGGAGCAACGATATAACAGCACTTGCAGCCATCTCAACAAGATTTCTACAACAATTTATAACAACAACAAAAGCCATTCACAATTAATTTTCCAATATTTTTCCAATTTTTGCGCCGCTCAAAAAAATTTCCTTGTATTGAAAAAAAAGAAAGAAACACTCGAAATTTGTATACTACTGAAAAACCTTATTACCGATTATCATTGAATTTCTTCATTTCTAATTCTACACCTCCTTCCTTCCCCCCCTCTTCTCTCTCTTTTCCCCGTACACATTCTCAACTATTCATTTTGTAATAAAAAAAAAGAAAAAAACGTAAAAAATTGCGGCGCAAAAAAGCACACACAAAAAAAAAACAAATCTTGCATTATTCTCATTTGTTGTTGCTCGAATTTCAGCTCATCCAACACACACACACACCTCCTAGCATCCCTCCAAAAAAAAGAAAAAAAGAAAAGAAAACACAAAAAAACATATATTTAATTATAGAATTTCTCTCTGAATTTGTTCGTATTGCTTTAAGCGCGTGAAGCGGCTTCTGAACCGTCGCCTAGAAATTCCAATCAAACTATCTACGTACATATATAACAAAAAAAATACCAATATACTAAAAAGCAAAAAAAAAATACATATATTTAACGAAGAAAAAACGTAAAAAATACTTCTACAAAAAAAGAAAAGCATGATCATGATGATGATAAGGATGATGATTATAGAAGTGCAGAAATTATGACATATATGCGTAATGTAAATAAATAAATCAATAATATCATTAGTCAAATTTTAGCTGTCGAAATTGACAAAGTAAAAGTAAAAGTAAAAGAGAGAGATAGAGAGAGTTGAAACCACAACAATGAAGATGAAAAAAACTGTATTTATATATATTGTATATGATTTAAGAACTCTTAAGGACTCTATAGAACTAACTGTACAATCATTAGATTCGGCAATTCACAGTGCAGTTTTTTGTTTTTTCTTTTCTCTAAACACAAAATGTATCTCAGCGTAAGACGTTTTGCTCAATGGAAAATTCGGGAAAACGAGATTCAAAACTTACAAATTAAAATCTCTATAAAAACAAAAACAAAACGATAATAACAAGAAAACATAAAGAAATATATATGTATAATTTTTTTACTTGAAACATTTTTATAGAGTTGCCGAGAGAAGGAAGAAAAAAAAATGGGGATAAAGTTTGATAAACAAATTTTCAGTGTTTTCTAATTAAATGTGTAAAACTGTAGTTGATAAACAAACAAAAACAAAAAAAGAAATGATATATCTAAAATAATACATATTGTACTATATCTAGTGAAGTTTAACAGCAGCAGCAACATGATGATTGATTGATTGATTGATGTGATGTGATGTGATGTAATGTGAGTGACTGGAGTTTGGATTGATTGTTCGTTTGTTTGTTTAAACTGCTGGGTGATAATTTATGAATGATTCAACTGATATACATATAACGCATATTATATATATATACATATATACATCTATCTATCTATCGAACTATCTAACTATCTATCTATCTACAAATATATTTATAATCCAACAAAAAAACATAAAGAATTGATGGAGAGTTCCGGAACATCATATTTAAAAGAAAAACGAAAAAAAAATCAAAAAAACAACAAACAAACAACAAAATTTTTCGATAATTGTAAATGTACGTATGTTTAATCAATGAAAGACAAACTGCAAGTCCAACCAACAAATTATCTATGTTTCCTGTTAACTCTGTAAACTGTAAACTGTAACTGTAACTGTAAACTGTAACTATAACTGTAAATGTAAATGTAAATGTAACATTAACTGTAGTTAACAGTCTACTGTACTGTAAGCTCGTCTCTGGGCGTTTTACTTTTGTGTACTTTTCAATTTAGTTGTAACAACTCGGAAGCAACTGCAATTGTGTTTGAATTTTTGTATTGTATTAACTTTAGTTTAAATTTGTGACATAATAATGTTTATAATGCTTTGTGTATATGTGTGTATATACATATGTATGTATGTGTATGTATATCCTCGATGTATTCCAAACCAAGATAATTCTTCTGAAACTTTGCTCACAACTGGCTGCTTGATATTTTTTGATAGAACACACTACAAAAAAAAAAAAAAAACAAGAGATGAACACAACAAAAATAATGTATGTATATGCAGACATATGCACATCGGATATATATTACTAGTTATATAGGTAAAATGATGAGAATGATTGAAGCTGATAAATAGAGCGAATAGTCTGTAAGCGTGGACATTTTTTGCAAAAACATAGCATGTAATTTTAAATTTATACAACAAAAACCATACAGATACAGAGTTACATATATATATATATATATATATATATATACATAATATAAAGAAATCAAACAAAAAAAAGGAAGAAGAAAAATCAAATCAAATCAATCAACAATCTATTGAGATTTGTATATAATATTATAATTATGCCTAAATATACAATACTACTTATATGTGTATGTACGACGTATATCCAATTAAAACACACACACACACAGCATACACAAAGAAACTACACACACACACATACACAATGAAACACTACACCACACACACACACCATACATATACATACTTATTACATTATATAAATATTAATCTTAATTATTATGTGTATCTACAACAACAATTTACCATATACTTCTGTGCGCTTCTTGCGATCTAAGGAATTTCAATAAAAACAAACAAAAAATACCTAAAAAGTATAAAACCAACGAAAAATACAAAAAAACACAAATATTAATACAATGACTTTTTCTTTCCTTATCGATATGAATTCGATGGCTTTTGCTGGACAACATCGCATGGGGTCAACTTTACAAATTTTTACAATCTCCTTCGCTTGGCCATTGACGCTTGTGTTTCCTCCTTTCGAATTTTGTTGTTTTTTCTTCTTTTTTCGATTGGTATTTTTCTGTTTCATTCGGGCAAACATCTGCTGATTATGACAGAGTCGACAACCAGCAACAACAGCAACAACAAACAACTTTTAACTGCTGGACAACTCTATGATCAACTGTTTTTGGTGTTGCAGCTGCAGCTGTGGCTGCATCTTCTTCATTCAATCTGTGGTAGACTGGATACTAGCTGGTCAACTTTCGCCTGTGGTTTCACTCTCAGCATTTAATTCGCAAAGTTTTCCTTTATCTCGCATATATATTGTATAATATTGCCTTTGGAGAGGCGCTGGCTAATGTCCGTGTCATAAGTGTATGGACTTCAGCTTGAACCCGGCTGTTGCTGTGTGTGTTGATAAGTGCGGGTAAATATAAAATATGACAAATCTTCTGTTGCCGCTAGCATGATTTATGATTTATGCATTTTGATTAAGCTGTTGTGGCTCAAACTGGCTACAAACACGATGCTTGTTCATAGATATTTTCGGCAATGTGCAACAGGTGTGCTTAAATCACGTTCGACTTGAAAGCATCGGTATAAATTGCGTTAAGGAAATATCTTCATTGACAAGTTACTACCGTGTTTAATTATTTAGCAAAGAGTGGGTAAAAAATGAAATGCCACATTATTTCCTTAAGTATGTCTTCGTATTTTCAAATTTCGAACTTGGCGCCATGTTTTCATTTAACGAAAGCTTTTACGCGCCGCTTAGAGCACTTAGCTTTTGTCACGCAGCACGTCGACAAATTAGGCTGCCGCATTCGCTTAATTGGAAAAAACGCCACACGCCACACAGTGGTTATTTTTTTTAGAGCTTATATGCGTTTCGAGCTGTTGATTTCCATTTTTTTGAGAGTATTTTTTTTAGGTGGAACAGTTATGTAGAAAACATTTAGAAAAACACTTAAAACTGGCATTGCATCTTGTAAATATACCAGCATAGGTATATTTTATAAATTGATATTCCAAGGTGACCGTTCACCGTTTGAAATTGTCCATTCGGTTTTTTATACCAAACTGACTTTAACGAATTACTTTAATTAAGCTTGCCTCAATTTTTAATGGAAAGTATAAAGATTAATTTGCAAAGAAAAGTATCGATTTATTTTCCAAAATAAAAGAATCGATTTAAATCGATTTGAAGAGAAATCGTTTTCAGCTCTAGCTTAAGCTCTGAAGCAGCGAGCTTTCGTTTAGTGTCGAACGTGGATTCGTGACGAGCGGTGGGCAGTAGCGACGAGCTTGCAGAGCCAGTTAACTTGCAACACACACACACATAAAAACACAAACACACATCAACACAAAATTCAGCAAAGTGCACAAAGCAAAGTTAAAGTGATTAAGAGTGAAAAAAACGGTAATTATAAAGTGTGACACAACGAGCAAATAATTAAGCGAATAGGCATTAAGTGCTTGTGAGTGCGTAAATTAAAATTCGAATTGGATTCATTGAGAAAAGTGCGTAAAAAAGCCAAAAAGCATTCAAGTTTTCATTTCCACACACACACACACACTACTACACACGTATACTCGCATACACATATACATACATACTGACACACGTTAGTAGAGTTACCTGACACACAACGCGCCTATCACCGACTACCGCATTTTCTTTTTACCCCAGTCGACAACCCCCCCTTCTCCTTCACGTTCTTCATCACTCCACTTACGTTTGTAAGCGTATATGTATGTTTTTTGTGGGTGTGTGAGTGAGTGTGTAGGTGTGCGTGAGTTTTTGATGGTGCTGGGTGGTTCGTTTGGTGTGTTTTCATTTTGAAGGAGAACACAAAAATAAAAGTCGCCAAAGTCGTTGTCGTCGTCGTTGTCGTCGTGCGTGAAGTTTCGAAATTCTAGCCAAGTTGATAAATGTAATATTAGATAAAAAAAAAAGAAAATACAACTAGCCAACTGCCAACCCACTGCTATAGAACTATATAGCAAACATTTGTATCAGCCAGCTGTGCTTTAATTCCAGTTATACAATACCAATTTGGTGTGTTTGGCTCAATAGGCAAATAGCCAAAGCGTTCTTAACTTAAGCTGTGAGAGTAACACACACACATACATACCATTGCAAACACACGCCCGCTCACACGCAAACATACATTTAAAGTACTGAGAGACTCAAACTCACACACACACACACACACACATACACATACATATCTGTGTTGGTAACGTATCAAAAAGTAACCTTCAAAGCTTGTGCAACGTTTTGCTGTCGAAACTCTGCAACCGCAGCAGCAACAGCAGCAGCAGCAGAAATATACAAATCAGCAGCATCAAATAGTGAGGGAGAGAGAGAGAGGGCAACAACAGAAAAAGTAGCAAAAACAACACAAACTAACTGTAAGTGGAAGCCATTTGAAAACGTAATAATTGAGTGTGAGCAATGTATTGAGTATGCGAAATGAGGTTGTGGGTGCCCAAATGGGGGGTTGGGGAGGGGGGTATTTCTTGTATGCTATGCTATGCTATGCTTTGTTTGCTTGTATGCGTATCGCAGCTGCAGCAGCAGCAGCACCAAAATGCATTAGAAATTCAAATGAAAACGAGTATGTGAATGTCTGCATATGTATGAGTCTGAATATGAGAGTTGTTGGTGTGCACACATCAATAAATAATTGCAAGTTGTTGCTATAGTATTAAAGTCAACTTTTGACGTTTGTTAGTTGAGCTAAAACAATGTGCTGTGCTGTGCATAAGTCAAAAGCCAAAAGCCAAAAGCAACTGCAAGCTGCAAAATACAAGTATGTACAAAGTACATAACAAACATACATACAAACATACATATGTATGTATGTATGTATGTGTGTGCTTAGAATACATGCCTTCGTCATATCGTATTCAATTTGTAAATGCCCAGGTGCTTGTGTTCAGGGCAAACTGCAAAGTGCACAACACCCACACACACACACACACACACACACACAGACACAGACAACTCCCAGCAAGGGACTGATTAACTGTCAGCATGAGACAAGCTTCACCTTCGCCCCCTCCACTCTGCCACTGTCCCCATTACACTGAGCCCTGTGCACTGTGCACACACACAGAGACACCTGCATTGTATACCCATTATTACCAAGTGTGTGTACCGAGGCAATTCTATATAAACTTCTATATGAACCACTTGATCCAATGCTTTTAATCTGCTTTTAACTGGCAGATCTCCAGTAATAACCTTTTTACAGGATATTCCTTGCGTCGAGCATTCTCTCTGCTCTGTGCTGATAGATAGATACACACGTTAATAACTCCATTAGCAAAAGTCCATTTGTTTATTTGTTTTATTCGGCACAGTGGAACCCAAAAGGGTGGGCTAGGCATTTCCTTGATTATCGTTTAATTGTTATCGTATATACATACATTCATATGTATTTCCTATGTCCACGGTTCAGTGTCCACTGTGCACGCCCAATAAAATTTATTGTCATAATGTTTTCGTTAATATGGAATGCATGACGGCCCCATTTGCCATCAATTATCGCTAAATGCAAATATGCAGCTATTCAATTATATTCATATATTTGAATATCTTACATCGTCTATGAATTGTTTGCAATCAATTTGGAGTTGTCTTCACTTTGGAAAAGGTCAGTTTTTAATTCATTTCATATTAAAAGTGATGAGCTTAAATTCATTAGTTAATTACACATAAATATATAATTTTTTATTCACATTTTTTGTAGACAGTTTTATTTGGATAAAGGCTAAAGGCAGTTTTTCAACTTATTTGTATGATAAATGTTTAAATTCATAAGCAAAATATACAAAATATTCTCTTAATGTCTTTTTTTTTTGGAGAAAACTGCAGTTTTCTTTATTTATTTTGTAGAGATGAAGAGATTAGTTTATGTTCAGAGGTCAAATATATAAAGTAATCTTTAAATTCCTTTTGGTAGTAATTTTGAGAAGTGCAACGTGCAACTTTTCATAAGACAAATATAAATACTATTCTGTAAATGTTTAATTTTCTAGTGACTACTATTTCGAACAGGACAAACTGCAGTTTTTAATTAATATGTAAATTAGTCAGAGTCTTTGTCATGAACAAAATAAACAAAATATTCTTTAAGCGATTTTTTAGTAAATATTTAAAAACAAGCAAATGACAGTTTTTATTTGATGAGCTAAGATTTAATAGATATAGCTATACTAAAACTATCTATAGTTCCAAGAATTTAAATACTTTTTTTCATCTAGCAATTTATAAAAAGATTTCTGAAATTCACAATATTTACAAACCCTTGTACTTGCAGTTAGCTTACATAAAATAAAGTGAAATTCAATGAATCATAATGCAAACTAATTTGATATGCTTTTAATGACGTAAGCGATTTAAATTGAATAAATAATTTATTTGTATTTTCAACAAGTTAATTGAATTTCTGACAATTGACACTTCGTTTGCTGCCGCGCAATATTTAAATTAATTTTTGAAAGAAATCCTTTGAAAAAGCTCAATTTAATTGCGGTCAGCTATTCAATTATTTATATGTGTCATGACCAATTATTGGTTGGCTTTGGCAAAACTGAAATGGTTTTAATTTAAAGTATGATTCAATTAGCGAATAATTGCATTGCAAAGTCGCAACTATATGCAGTATATTAAGTATACGCATTTTACACAAACCTCACTATATAAATGTGGACTAGATATGACTGCAATTTGTTTAACTGGCAACCGATTAGACCTTATTTAAATGCTCACAAATTGCAGCAATTTAAAATGTCGCCGCTGCCCACAAACGTTGCTACGATGATGGGTCTGGCTTTTGGGCCAGTTCATCGACAGATAGAGAGAGATAGAGAGAGAGACGTGTAATAAGCCAGTATACGTAATTCACAGATTGTTTTCGAGCTTGAATCTGGCAAAGCGAAGAGCCAACGGCGCAGCGAACCGAGCCCACAAAGCGCGACGAATGACGCATTCAAAATAAATATAAACAGAACGGCAGTAACAATAATAAAACAACAAAAAACACAAAAAACAACAAAGAAATTATATGGCTGACGGTTGGCGTTAAGCGTCGAATACTCTAAAGATATATATATTCTCTTGGAAAACAAATCGAACTTTTGCTCTGACTGGTACTGAAACTTGCCATTGTCATTTGCCACAAAAATGTTCTTACGTGTTTCTTTTCCTTCATATTCTTCGTCGTCTGTTGTTTTTGGTTTTCGTTATGTTTTTTCGCTTGTTTGTTGTTTTTTGGGCCGAGGGCCGAGATCAAAAAGCTAAGGACAATGCCAACTAATGCGAATATACTCCAGTCTCGGGTACGTATACGTAATGCCCATGCTTTTAGCCGTGAATCGTGCCAAGCGCAGTTCGAGGCATATTAAAGGTACACTTCTATATGCGATATGGTTGTATGTATGTTTTGTACCTGGGAGCCATACATGCGATGCGATGCGATGCGATGTATGTGGCACACGACATCGTGGAGTCCTTGGCAGCCCTTGGCTCGAGTCGTGGCATGTGGGCGAAAATGTTTCGCATTGATTATGCAACAGTTTGGCGGATTGAGCGTGTAGCGTAAACAAAGCTCAGCCAAAATGCGACAACCCGCATCAGAGTTGGCTGAACTCCAAGCACCCAAAAAGCGAGTCTGATCGACGCAGCAGATACTTTGCTCACTTTGCAAGCGAGCTTAGTTTATGAGCAGCGTATTATTAACGGATTTGTTTACATACTTGAACTACTTTCAAGCTAATTTACTAATCAATTAGACAAATAGCAATTACCATATGCACACAAGTCGATAAAACTCCGTTGAGCAGTTGAAGGAGAACACAGCACAACTAAAAACATGGCATGCAGTGCGAGTAAATGCTGCTCGTACTTACTTATAATTGACTGTAGCATGTCAACATCAGCAACAATAGAAGCAACTACTGCAATAACAATCAGAACAACTAAGAAAGCTACTCGAGTGTGCACGACTGGGAGATACCCACTGCGCATTTTGTAGAGAACCAAATCTGTATACAAAAATACTAAATAAGGCCATGCGAAAATACTAAAATATACCGATGACTATTCTTGGTATATTGATGTAGTACTACGTTAAAATAGTAATACGTTACCAAATTTGTATACCGGAAAAGTACTCTTAACATACCGATGGCTATATTTGGTATATTGATATAGTATTGCATTTAAAATACTAAAATTCAGATGGCTATATTTGGCATATATAATACTGCGTTTAAAACATGTACTGTTGGAAATACCAAAATTTTATACCGCAAAAATACTAACACATACCGACGGCTATATTTGGTATATTGAAAAGTACTATATTTAAAATATTTACCGCAAAAACACTCAAATATACCGAAGGCAATATTTGGAGTACCACATTTGTGTACCGCAAAAATACTTAAATATACGTAAGGCTATATTTGGTATGTTGTTAGAGTACTTCATTCAAAATATATTTTAGAGTACCGCAAAAATGCAATCAGTATATAACATAGAGAACCGCAACCATACTAAAATATACCGAAGGTTCTATTTGGTATATACAGTATATATATAAAATGCAAGTATACCCTAGAGTATACCATAGTACTACATTCAAAAAATATACCAAGGAGGACCAAATTTATATACCGCCAAAAACACTCAAATATACCGAAGGGAATATTTGGAGTAGCAAATTTGTGTACCTCAAAAATACTTAAATATATTGTAGGCTATAGTTGGTATGTTGTTGTGGTACTTCATTCAAAATATGCTGCAGAGACCAAATTTGTATAACGCAAAAATACTTAAATATATTAAAGGCTCTATTTGGTATATACAGTATATATACAATGAAAATATGCACTAGAGGACAAAGTACTACATTCAAAATATACCATAGAGTTCAAAATATACCACATTGTCAGCCAAAGTAGCTTAGATCCGATTGAAATATATAGCTATAGCTCGGCTGTTTTCGCAGGCACATATTTATAATATCCTTCTACCCAACGCTTAGCGGGTATAAAAATAACTAAAGCAACAACAAGAGCAAGAAAAAGAAGCACAGCAATAACAACGCTTGCTTCTCCTTTGCCTTGATGGCCAGTCAAAGTTGTCACTGAGCAAAGCCAAAAACTATGTATGTCTGTTACATTCCAGACTTATCAAGAGGCGGAGAGAAAGAGAGAGGTTGTTGTTGTGCTGGCATTTACTTGGCGATTGCTCATATTTAATGCATTTGACAGTAATAACGGGTTCCACGCTACGTATACGTAATGAGCGCTAGCTGTCAACTGCCTAACTCCTTACTAGCTGCACTTTTCCAACTGCAAGTCAACCAAAACAAATCTTAGATTGGCTTTTTGGCTGCCTAAATGATGATGTGATCGTCTGACGCACATACAAATGAACACATAAACACACACACTAATAGCAATAGTAAAGCACATTCTCGTTGTATACACATTAGCAGTTGTTGTTGTTGTTGTTGGCCAGCGCCAGGCAAATTAAATGTCTCCGACCAAGTTAAGACGTAATTCACTCAAAAGTCAACACACACGTCGCAGCGCGTCGCTTTTCACATATGGAAACTAGTTACTCAGCGTGGCCAAGAGCACAATTTGTGGCTCATTAGCAGCTACAACAATGCCCCTGTCCACGGAACACTAAAGTTCCTCTCTCTCTCTGTCTCTCTCTCTCTCTCTGTCTTCTTGGGATTTGACAATTGTTATGCCCGGGCAGACTTGCTTGACTTGTATACAGGGTGTGCGCAGCAGGTAAACAAAAGTAAACAACACAAACAACTCACGTAACAACACACAGAGCAACAATTTATCTGATTACCGACTATGTTTTCCAAGATTTACGTGCAACGATCGACAGCTTCACACAAGGGGTTGATTGAGACCTGATCTCTCTGTGTTTGCAGTAGCCAAACCCTTCAAGTTGTGTGAATTACGATTGCATTTGGAAGATGCAAAATGTATCTGTTTCACATAAAGTTAAAACTGGGATTCCCGACGTCATCCCAAAGACATTAACTGTGTCAGCTTCTCGTTTTAGCTTCTTACTCACTCATTCAACATCTTATTCAACTAACTGAATTTGTAGCTGTGGCAGTTGGCATTATTCGTGTGTATTCACGTCCGACAGTGATGGAAGGAGAAGACACTTCTCTTCTTCCAAAAATGTCAGACACAAGGCAAATATTTCAGTTGGTTTAATTACTCGCAAGGCATGGGAAGAAAACAGTTTACCAAATATCAGCAGTTACGCATGGCAACTAAATAAATACTTTTAATGCAAAACAATTCAAAGTTGAAAGGCAATGCTGGCATTTCCATAAATAAATGCATTTATTGCAAACAATTATACAACTTGCTGGCAAATGATGAAAGTGCACTTTTACATGCAAATCTAACTAGATAGATCGTTATAATTGGAAAGAAAATGGAGAGATCCGGTTGAGTTGGAAAAACCCATAAATCAAACTTTAAATTAAAACTTCAACAGGGAATCACAAACTAACTAATTTTGAAAGGCGAAGCTATTATTATTATTATTATAAAGCCGTTAGTTATAGGTTAGTGTAAAATCTTTTTAAAAATTTGCAGGGAATCACAAAGGGAAATCTATTATTATTATTATAAAGCTATTAGTAATAGGTTAGTGTAAAATATTAATAAGTTGTTTGATACTATGTTCAAATTTATTAGCTTCTGATCAGCTACTGATTAATTAGTAAGATATTTAGTATTTAGCTTCTAATCTTTTTATAATTAACTATACTTTTTAGATACATGAAATTTGGGTTGAAAGAAGATTACTATTATGGGCATATTCGTTTATTTTTAGCATCATACGATCATAATTTAGCTTTATTTACTGATCAATTTATAGACAATTTATTTCTCTCTTTATTAAAGTTAAGCCTTGATATTATACTTGTTAAAAGAACTGCCTACTTAACTACTATTTATAGCACTTCTTGCTCTATAAAGTTGAACAAAATTAAAAAATAAAAATAGCTTTAAAGTGCGATGTCTAATAGTACACTAAATGGTTGTTGTTAGCTGGCTACACAAATTCTATATAATGCAGGGTATTTTTCAGCCGAAGCCTCTTAATTAGCATGCTGCTCTCACCTGTTGTTATTTGGTTACGGATGTTTGCCAAGCGCGTATTACGCGTTTATTAAAGTGCAAACATTTGCCAGAATTTGTTAATTTATGTGTCTGATATTCGCTTACATAACAAAAGAAGCACGATTAGAAGTGAGTGTAAGTTTGAATGCAAGTGCTTCGCTTTTGTTATCATCATCATCATCATCGAATGTGTGTGCGCACCTTGAGCCAGATTACTGCAGCCAATTTAGGCCAATGTGATATATGAGAACACACTTCATTCATATACTCTTCGTACCTGTGGATACTCTTCTGCATTGTTCCCACAGAGCAAAAAGGACAGAGTTCAGCGTGCAATTAGAAAGCCAACTGCAGCAGTGGCTCAAAAATGGAAAACCCTTTGGGCGTCATTGGCATTGTTTTCAGCTGCCATTCAGCTCGTGACGCACATGCCACAAATAGCAGCAGCAGCAGCAAGAACAGCAGCCAGGTGGGCGGACAGCTGAGCTGAGAGGCGCACTCGTGCTATGAATACGAATAATGTCAGAGACACTTTCATTGTTACCCCAAAATATACTAACTGAAGGGGGTAAATCAAAACAGTTTCTTAATCAACAAAGCTTTTAAGCAATATCGCAACTAGGCGTATACGCTATATAACTTTTACCTCAATTGTCATGCTGATGATCGACTTTTAATCTTCACAGAGTATCTCAGCTTCGGCATCGCAGAGATAAGCGTGTGTTTTTGTTTTTTGTTCATTCTTTCATTGGTGTCGCTCATTTTTTAATGTTTACTCGCAAATTAGACAGCTTCTTTTGACGGTTGCTTTGGCCTAAGCCCCCTTGGAAGTTATGGAGCCAAGTAAACATTTGTTTTTTGCATTTCGATGGATCGTCTAGAGCAGTTCGTTAACCGTTCCACACTTCCAGCAGCGAGTGTGTGTGTGTGTGTGTGGGTTATTATTGTGTCTGAGTCAGCGATTGAGATAAAAGTGTGTTTTTGGTCTGTTGTTGTTTGCGGCAGTTTCGACCAGTTTTAAGTGGTGACAGTTGGCTTGGCTTGACTTCACTTGGCTAACTGGCAGTTGATTTGGCCCGCGCTTGGCCCAATAAACAAGAGCGCAGAAAACTCGCATTGAGCACAGTTCAAGTTAATATTTAGGCAAATTCGAACCCGAACTCTCTATCTCTCTCTGTTAAACACTTTTGTTTATGTTTATTGCATTTATCTGACTTTGCAGCGCAATGCGTCTCGATACGAACTCAAATGTGGACTTTAAAGCGTTCGACTCCAGTTCCAGTTCCAGTGGGATCGTAAGTCAACAAACAATTTAAATTGTACAAGATATTTTTACTGATTTGTGTGCTCTTTTTGCAGATTGTGAAATTGGACAATTTGGCCACTTGGGGTGGCTCACAAAAGACGGATACACGGCTGCCCATAACGGACTATTCCACACTCGGCGGACCGCGACACAATTGCAGTCCCTTTCCACTGTCCAAAGATGTCAACAATCGTCTGGTTATTTGGTAAGCATAATATCATATATTAAATTAAGTTGTTATTGAATTAGATAACTGAAAGTATTACCCTGAGTAGAAATGCGTTTTTAAATGTGTGCAAATTAAATATAATTTATGAATGTTTCAAGCTGTCAAAGTTAAAAATTGTGATGTGAAATGTCACTGTTAAGCTTTTAACTTTGTTCGCTTCTAAATTCCATAAATTATATTTAATCTTCTCATATTATATACCAATGCAAAGAGCACTTCAATACCTTTCGATCTATTTTTATGTTTTAAAGACTCGCAGATATATTTTGCTCTGATAAAAAATTACTATAGAGAATTAAGAAAGCTAAAGTCGAAAAAGCTATTCTTAAAATATACCAAATTGATATACCGAATGGTATATTTAATATATAAACAATTTCTACGACGTTAAAATACTAAAATATGGCAAATGGAATACTAGTATATCGACAATTTTTGCAATGGAAAGATACTAAAATGTACCAAATGGTATATTTAGTATATCGAGAATTTGCACAACGTAAAATACTACAATATACCGAATGGTATATTTGGTATATCGACATTTTTACAATGGAAAAATACTTATGTGTACCAAATGGTATATTTAGTATATCAACAATTTCAACAATTTTTATCCGATCGCAAGCAAATTTTCAGGCATCAAAATACTGTACCAAAAATCATATAAAAATGGTAGAAGTTATTTAAGAAATACTTTTGTATGGAGAAAAACGCATACTAACTACATGTCTTATTTGCTTTGGCTGACAATCTGGTATATTTTGGACTTTATGGTATATTTTACTTTATTTGTATGCCAAAAACATCGTCTTTGGTATACTTCAGTATTATTGTGGTATATTAATTTGGTATATTTTAGGAATAATACCTGTTTGACTTTTATTCAAAAAGAGTAGAGAGTATCTCAAAGTCAAGCACACTCAACAGTAGCTTTCTTACTTACATATTTAAGCATTGATATTAATTTGTGATATTACTTTTCAGGGATGGCGACATGACCACATTGGAGGTGGACGCCATCACGAACAGCAGCGATGAGACCCTGACTGAAAGCAATAGCATATCGGAGCGCATTATTGCCGTCGCTGGCAATCAGCTCAAAGAGGAACTCAGCACAACGGTGAAGGGTAAGAGAGAGAGAGAGAGCAACTACAGTCTTTTATCTACCATCTCATACATATATTATATTATATGTTCCCTTTTGCGTTTAGAATGCCGCATTGGGGATGTGCGTGTGACGCGTGGATACAATCTGCCAGCCAAGTATGTTCTGCACACTGTTGCACCCGCCTACAAGGAGAAGCTCAAGACGGCCGCCGAGAATGCGCTGCACTGTTGCTACAGGTGAGCCAGACTATCAATCTAATATCTTTACGAAATTACTAAAACTACTCTTCAATCGCGACTTCCTGTTTAGAAACGTGCTGTGCAAGGCCAAGGAGTTAAATCTGCGCACAATCGCTGTGTGCAATGTGAGTGGCAATCAGAAGAGTTTTCCTGCCGATGTCGCGGCGCATATTGCACTGCGTGAGTAAAGATTCACTTCAAATGCTAATAGTAATACCAAATTTAGTAATAAAATTGATATTTCCATTATGACAGCTTCACAATTTCACATAGCATTTCTGTTTTCAAAGTTGAATTTCGTTTTATGCGGGATTTTTTTTGGCATCCTGTATAATTTCAACAGCCACCATATTTCTGTACGAGATTAATTTGATTTCAAATTCTAATTCTTTTTGTCGTTTAATAAATACTCATTTAACAAGATTTTTTATAATATTGATATTTCCATTATGACAGCTTCATAATTTTGCATTGCATTTCTGTTTTAAAAGTTTTGTTTTATGCGGGAATTTATTTTGCATCCTGTATAATTTTAACAGCCACCATATTTCTGTGCAAGATTAATTTCATTTCAAATTCTTGTTGTCGCCTGACAATTACTCATATAACTAGACTTTTTATATGTGTGATTAAATAAATAAATCAATAATATAGCTTATATCTTTATCAGTTTAACTTCTAACAGAATGGAGATTGACGAAAAACTTATCATTACTTATTTTTTAGTTAGATTGCCTTTAAAGTATCTTAAATAGATGTTTATTCAAAGTCATTTCTAGAGTAATTAAAAACTGGTCATTACTAATTTTTTAGTTAGATTGCCTTTAAAGTACCTCAAATAAATTCAAGATTCATTATTTTTTTGACTAATTTGTTTATTTAAAGTCGTCTCTAGAATAATTAAAACCTAGTCATTTCTTATTTTTTAGTAAGATTGCCTTTAAAGTACCTTAAATTAATTCAAGATCCATTATTTTTTGACCAATTATTTAAAGTCGTATCTAGAGTGATTAAAAACTAGTCATTACTTATTTTTTAGTGAGTTTTTTTAAATTACCTTAAATAAATTCAAGATTAACTATTTTTAGACTAATTTGTTTATTTTAAGTCGTCTCTAGAGCAATTAAAAACTAGTCATTACTTATTTTTTTAGTTAGATTGCCTTTAAAGTATCTTAAATATTATAAATTCAAGATCAATTATTTTTTGACTAATTTGTTTATTTTAAGTCGTCTCTAGAGCAATTAAAACCAGTAATCACAATAAATAATAAACAAAGCTGAAGCTAGATAACAAGTGCACCCTTCAGATTTGAGTTGATTGTTATTGATTTGTTTGACTTGAGCTTACTAATGACTTTCGTGGATATCTTATCGCTTCCTGCTATTTATAGTGCATTACTAAAACTGAGCTTATCTCACTCATTCTGTCTGCCATGCCATCGTATCTATTACAGAATTCCACAACTCTGATAAATACTTTACTTATTCAACTGCATTGCTTTCTCTATTCGAAACCAGGCACCATTCGTCGTTATCTGGACAAGTTTACACTGCAGGTTGTGATACTGTGCGTCAACAGCAGCGAGCGCGGCACCTACGAGGTCCTAGCGCCGCTTTACTTTCCCCGCGATCAGCTGGAGGAGCGCAGCGCATTGTGGCAGCTGCCCAAGGATACGGGTGGCGAGTTGGGTGAACCTCAGCATCCTGATCCCGATCGTCAGATACGCATTATTCGCAATCCACAACACAGTCACAGTGTGCACATGCGTCACCATCATGGTGAGTGTTCGAATCGATGACGTCTGTGTGCCTATCGACAACGTTTATCAGTATCCGTATCAGTATCAACTATCAAGTGGCGGTTATCAGTTGTGCGTCTCAGTTGTGTTGAAGTTGATTTTGACACAAATTTCTCTCTTGTGCTGGTTTCTTTGTTTGGCTCTTTAACAGCTGCCGATAATGTCGATGTTGATAAGATTAGAGCCACCAACACACACATGGAATGATATATGCTTTGGTGTTCCGAGTGTCCCAAACCGAATCCGAATGTGAATGTGAATCCAAGTTCGTCAAATTGCCTTCACAATCATTGCTAGGGCTTCAGTTACGTGCCAAAGACGCTTTCGTGTAGTTCCAAACGGCAGTTGCATTAATTACGCATACTTTCCATCGCTTTACAATAGTTCACAACTGATTTAGCAAACTAATTGCGTTGCAATCCAATTACGCGTTAACTCTCAACGTTCTTCACCCATTTTGTAAGTGTAATCGAAGTCAAAATACTCCAAATTCAATGCAAATCGAATCAAAGTGATTTCGTAATGTGAATACTAGTGAATTTACATTGTTTTTAATAACAATAATAAATGCGTGTGAATAATTTCAACAATATCCGCTGGGTGACGTCAATGTTGGCATGCAAAAATGTGTTGCATACTTTCAGGCTGTTCGGTAAAAGGGAACAACTCGCTGCAATGGGAAATTTTAAGGGGAATTCCATTCCATGTTTGAAACGTAGGGAAATTTAAAGAAAACTTCGAAGCAGCTATGTTTTTAATTAAAAAATATTATTGTGGAAACAAATTAAAAGTGTGCCTCTAATTCCCAACTTGATTTAATTGCACTTACACATAATCCAACATGCATACATACACACACATTTCGCACGTGCCTCTGTGGCTGCCAATTGCACTTTTTATACCCGCTACCCATAGGGTAGAAGGGTATTATAACTTTGTGCCGGCAGGAAATGTAACAGGTAGAAGGAGGCATCTCCGACCCTATAAAGTATATATATTCTTGATCAGCGTCAACAGCCGAGACGATATAGCCATGTCCGTCTGTCCGTCTGTCCGTCTGTGTGTCTGTCCGTCTGTCCGTCCGTCCGTATGAAACACTGGATCTCAGAGACTATAAGAGATAGAGCTATAATTTTTTTTCGACAGCATTTGTTATGTTTGCACGCAGATCAAGTTTGTTTCAAATTTTTGCCACGCCCACTTCCGCCCCCGCAAATCAAAAAAATCGAATAACAAGCGTAATTTTAAAGCTAGTTACGAATTTTGGTATATATAATAATTACTATAGTAGTTATGATTTCTGAAAATTTGGTTGCGATCAGATAAAAATTGTGGAAGTTATTAAAGAAATACTTTTGTATGGGCAAAAACGCCTACTTACTAGGGGTCTGAGTTGCTTTGGCCGACAATCTGGTACATTGTGCCGTCTATGGTATATTTTGAATGGTGTACTATATCGATATACCAAATATACCATTTGGTATATTTTTAGTATTTTTTTAGTATTTTCGGTATATTTTGAAAATGATACCGCAATATTTTGCCTTTATTAAAAATGGGTAGCGGGTATCTCACAGTCGAGCACACTCGACTGTAACTTTCTTACTTGTTTGAGTCTCTCTCTCTCTCTTTTGCTTACCATCATTCCACGTTTCTTTTACGAATTGCACACACACACAATTGTATTCCGCTGTGGCCAAACACACATCCGTTGCAGCGGCAACCTTTAGTATGATTAGTTCGGGGACTTTTGTGGCTACCCTCGCACATTTGGGAACTTTTGCAATTTCTGCTTCAATTGGCAGTCATAAGCTAACTGACTTCCCTTTGCTTTTTATGATTGCTACTAAAAGTTACTATACTACACACACTTGGTAATCGATTTGGAATCTCAGTTATAATTTACAGTTTAGTTTTTATGACTACAGTCAAACATTATTATTCCATATACTTATCTCCAAATTTATTTGCTCAGTCTAATAAACAGTACGAACAAGGTAAATTTAAGTGGGCAACTTGAAAGCATTTGTTTGATCAATGTTTAACAATTTGTATAATCAATTTTTGAATGCAAGTTTAGAAATATGACTTAACAGTATATTTAGATGGATCGTTTTATTCTTAAATCATTGATTGATTTATATATTTTATGATTGCATCTCCTTTTTTTCTCCCAAAGAATTATCTTGCAATATCAAATGTTGTTGATTCCACGTAAAGTCGTAATTTCTATTTGTTTGTTGAATGTTTGACATTCCTTGGCCTCTGCTGATGGCTTCTGATGATGTTCTTTGTTGGCCAGGAGCTGCTGCTGCTGTTGTTGTTTGTGGCATTACGCAAGTGAATCAAGAAGGCATAGGCAAACATTTAAATTAACTGTGTGCGGCTTATCGTGACAGTTAGTTGAGATGAATGTCAGCCACGTTTTTACGTTTTTAGCTGATTCTGTTGTTGGCCAAGTTCTTTGCTTGGCTCGCTTAAATCATGTCGACGTTTGAAAACAACTCGCAACGCAACTCGCTTATCGTTTCATCTTTCGCCTCCCTTTTGCCGCTCTCCATCGCTCTCAGTTGCTTCTGCTTTTGTGGAGCGAAGCGCAGTGAGGTGGCGCCAAACAAGGGGCGTCACACACATTGCCTCCTTTCAAGTGACTTCTCTGCTCTCGCAACGTTGTCGCTGCTTCAGCTGCTGCTGCAGTTGACACAAAGCAGCAAAGCAGCGTCCAAAAGCTAACGACGTCGGCGTCGCGTTCAGTTCATATCAAATTTCGCAGCACTGAAGTTGCGGATAAGAGCAAAAAAGCTAAACGCTGATCAACAAACGCATTGAGGCTGCGACCTGATAATCCAACAAAAACATAAAACCAAAACAAAAACAAATATGATAAACAATTCATTTGAGTTCTCATGTAAATCTTGCTTGGCCACATCTCAAAATAAGCTTCAACTTACCTCTGCTCTCCCTCTCTTTGTCTCTTTCTCACTCGCTCAGCTGACGACGACTCTGACGTGAGTCCACACGACATGGAGGGCAACAACTCGGATCTGGAGTATGGCGCCAGGGACATGAATGGCCTCAGCCTCAACTCCTACAGCAGCGGACTGCAGGCACAGATACAGGTGCGAAATCGAACTTATTTCAATTCGATACACGATATTAATACAATCTCTTTCTTACAAACAGCGCGATCTGGACAGACAGCATTTGCTGAGCGATCGGCCCATAGCTGGCATATATGAAAGCGTCGTTGCTGATGGCATTGAAAGCCCCGAACATCAAGATAGGTGAGTGCTTAAAGCAGCTTTAAAGCTCCACAAAAAGTTACTAAATAAGTTAAGCTCATTAATCAGGTAAAGCTATAGATACATATCAAATTTAAATCGGGGAAATGCTCTGTTACACTTTACCTTACCTTATCTTGCAATATGATATATAAATTCAAGTGCTTAATGCAGCTTTAAAGCTTGATTAAAGTTGTTAAATAATGTAAGCTTCTTAATCAGTTAAAGCTATATTTAAGAATCACATTTAAATGGGTCTCCCTCCAGATTACATATTATATATTGAAGTACTTCAGAAAGCTTTAAAGCACACGTAAAAGTTGTTTAATATTGAAAGTTCATGGATCATCTTAAAATTCATTGAAATATAAAATTTAAATGGGGAAAATCTTTGTTGTAGTTGACAATCTATTGTTGTCTCCTCTTGTCATTTTCCTTTATCTTATTGAAAAATAGATTAATTCATTTCGATGTGAAAACAATAAAAAAAAGCTTGCAGCAATAGATAGTAGCCAACTTTTTCTGTGACTAATAGACTAACTACTAAATGATTCATTAATTAATGCGCCATATCTTCAGATAAACACAATGCTTAAATAGGGAGCATTCATATTTAAATAGATGATTAGTTCTTCAGCTTAATTTCACCATACTACATAGTTTATTTCATATGGTATGATATATAATGTTAATTAAACAATAGTTTGGCAAACTTTAGCTACACGTTGTTCCTTCCCTTCTTGTTATTACTGCTTGTTTGCTGGCCAGTTAGTTTGTTGGGTGTTTTCATTACGCAATGTAATCATTACAAGGGCACGTAAACAGTTGCCGTCATATCAGATGCTCGCTTACGTCATTAACAACGTTTACACACTCATAACTGACTCGTCTGCAGTTCATAAAACTGTCACAGGATTGCCTGCCATTGCCCTCCACTCCACTTCACTCCACTCCATTCCACACAGTTCATAAACACAAGTGTAATACAACGCATAATACTTGTAGATAGATAAATATATACAAATAGATTCATATATTTCGTTGAGGGCGCGTGCCGGAAATATCTTAAGCGACTAACAAATGACTTCTTTGACCAGCCAATTCCATTTCCATTCCAATGCTTGCTCCTTTAGACGCCGCTTCTATGGTGGCTATGCAAATTTTACAGGACATTGGCACGCGATCCTATATCGTGCAATTGAAGACCACTTCTTATACTAAGTATACACATGCTTACATACTTATTACTGACTTACTTGACCTGACTGAGTAACGACGTCATTGTCCTGTGGCGACGTCATCAATTGCATGTCCGAAATTCGGTTCGTTTGGCATTTTTTGGGGTCATTTCCTAAAAATACAAAAGAGTGTGACGAACTGCGAATGGGATTATTCTTGGCAAGCCTAAAGATAGTAAATAGCGTTATTATCAATTATGGTTGCGAGGGTTCTTTCAGCAGTTGCTTGACAAAAAGTTCTTAAGAATTCAAATTTATTTTTGTTTTTTGTGTTTTTATTAGGTGGAGAATCTGTACAGCATATTTAAAGTACCTTAACAACACAGGGGTAGTAAATATATATAAAAAAAAAACCAAACCTCAACACAAATATGAGGATTAAAACCAAATTTCAATAACATCTGCTTTGATTACGCAAAAGGCAAACTTGAACTCAAAATATTCGATTTGTTTTAATTGATTAAAAAGGTTATTTAGCATTACATATCTTTTATCTGTATTAAATTTGAATGATTTTAGAACTACAAGAAAATATTACTTAGGTTGAATAAACTTAGAAAAGTTAAGATGAATACAATAAATTTAACTAAGGCAAAATGATATTAAAAATTATAGATTCTTTTACTTCTGAATTGAATTTACGTTTACTAAAATAAAATTCAAAATGATGTATTATGTTTATGTATAAATATAAAAATGTTTTTAAAATTCATTTCATTATGTATTCAAGTGTAAAAAAAACTTTTAAAACTTTTTAATCTTAATTTCAAAAGAGTATACAGCATTTAAAAATGACAGCAACAAATTGTATTCCCTAAATTCGAAATGGGAAAGTTATATTTCCTAAATCATTCAAGAAACTACTTTCCTAATTTATATTAACACTTTAAGAAAGTGAAGTATTTAAATGGTCAAACCATTAAATAGTTAAAAATATTATGTTTGTTAAGTTTTTTATATATAGATACTCAGTTTGCAAAAGAATGACAACTAATTAGACAGCCCTCGCTTGAGTTTGTATTCACAGTTAGCCTTAATCTTTATTGCGTCTTAATTTGCATTTTACTCAACGAACAAGCGAACGAACGAATGAACAGTAGTAAGTACGATTTGAATCCAATCCAATTGAATTGGAAACTGAATTCAATTCCCAGTGTGCATAGAGAATTACTTAAAAGTAAATCGCACAAAGCTGAATGCCAATTCGGCGTTAACTTGACGTTCAATGTCAAATTTTCAATTTCATGGCATTTTTCTGTCAACTTAATTATGGGCCAATGATCAATTCAACCCGTGTTGCCAGCCCCCGTCTCCCCTTTTGCCCCTTTCCCTTCCTGAGTTCCTGAACTCAGAGTGTAATTCAAACTCGATTCAGTTGCACTTCATTGAGTGCATGCAAGCAAACAACCACACAGTTTGTTTCATTTGGTTATTGGGGTTGCTCGCCAGCTTGTATCGTGTGTCATCGCATTTTGTTAGGCATTTAATAAATCTTAATACACATGTATTTTATGTGTGCCCTCGTAAGTAATCGCCGTCAAACTGTCAGATTGTCAGACAGTCGCTTGGTTGGTTCAATGTATTGAGCCGGGTTCATGTGAGGAGACAGAGAGAGAGAGAAAGAGTGTTGAGTTGAGTTGAAATGATGTGAAATGTTATTTGCTTTCGTTTAAATGAAAATAGCGCATACGTCACGTTGCGCTGTCTAAAATGTGGCACGAGAACTCGAAATTTGACTGACTTAACTGATTCATTGGACAAGCAGTGGAAAGTGGTGGAGGGTAGAGAGCCTGACATTTGCATTATGCGATTGGCGGCTGTCAGGTAAAAGCCTGGCATGTCCTTGGACAATTTACTGTCCTCCCACAATGTTCAGCTAGTTGTTGTTATTACTTGTCTTCGGCTGTGTTGATGTCATTGCACAGTTAAAAGGGCGCAGACGCAAGAGCAACGCACACACAAAGAGAGAGCGCAACTGAGAGAGAGAGTCACAGAGAGAGAGAGAGAGCGACTTCCTGACTCGACTCTTGGTGTACACACGTACACAGATGAGTGATGGGCTAGAACACAGTGGGGCAGTGGAGCAGACGAGCTGAGGAGCAGACGAGCGGAGGAGCAGACGCAGCTGAGGAGCAAACAACCGAAGAGAAGAGCTGCCGCTGTTCAGTCGAGAAACGCAGCTCGTGGCGAACGGTCGTTGTGTTCGCGTCCCCCCCGCAAAAAGAAATATAAAAGAAAAGAAAAACTGTTTGGAATAGAGGAGATTGGCAAATCAGATTTATATAAATCGCAATATAGTTTACTTATATAGTTACACTCGATGCTATAATCGCGCTTCGCTGTTAATAATAAACATTTCACGCGGCTTCCGTACGCAACACAAAAGTCTGGCCAAAAGTTTAAAATAGAGAAAATTAAAAGCTGCCACAACTCAAGAAAATTATTGAGACATCTATTTTTAAATAAAAGGCGAAAAACAACAGCGCGATTTGCGTCAATTGGAGGAAAGTGCAAGGAAAAAACACTACGCTGAAGCAAAAGAAAAACATTTTCCATACATTTCGATCGATATATATACAGTAACAAAAATAATTGAACTAGCACTAGCAAAGGGAAAGGCAACAACAACAACAATAACCCACCCAAAAGCAACCACATAACCACCCAAACACCCACACACAAACACAAACGCACACAATGACAATGCTCGAGGGCATGACGTCCATAGACTTGGGCTCCAGCCCCATGCAGGAGACAACCGGGGACATGATGGGACCCGATGAGCTCATGGAGACGCCGGAAGAGAGGTAAACATGCTCAAGAAATCAATTGAAATTGAATGATGCGCTGTGATGCGATACGATGCGATGGGAGGTGATCCGATGGGTGGCAATCCAATCAATTAAAGTTCATTGTATGACGACGATGACGTCGCCGCTTTTCACTTTAATTGAAGAGTGACGTCATCGCGTGCCAAGTGACCCACTACCCGAAACCCAAGAGATTTCCAACAACTACTTGCCAGAGATTTGTGTGTAGTTGAGGCTTAAACTTCAACTAGTTGTCGTCTACTTATTTATAGCCAGCAGCGAGATATGCCACGAGGCATGTCGATAAATCCTTTAGACAGCTCATCAACCGTTGTGCATTATTTACGACCCTGACAAGTAATGGGAAAGGGAGCGAAAAGAGGGGCAAAGCTGTCAATCGAACTAAACAATGGCATGCAATTTGCGGGCAGGAAGAGAAAATAGAAATATTATTATGTGGTATACTACTATAGTATAACTTACCATGGCTACAGGGAAGACTGCCTAAGGCAACCCACTTGCCACCCACAGCAAAGTAGAGTTCTATTAGCTAATGGATACTGTATCTACTCCAAAAAGTGCGCACGATATTGTGTAGCTGCAATAAAAACTGCATTTTAATTTATCAGATGCAAATTCACACGCCAATTGAGTAAAGTTTGTTATTCAAGCTAAAAAGTATAGGGTATCAAATATACTCTCTATATATATATAGAATATAGGAGCATGTGAGTTGGGTTCATCAGGTTTATCAGCTTATTTGTGCAGACTGCGTCACAATGCGACGCATTTTTTGGTTTACAACCAATGTTTTCCGGGCGAAATTCTTATCTTCAACTGTCTTCTCTTTGGGGGGATGCAGATACTGTCTTCGTGACTGTCGTTCTCTTATCACTCTGCTGAGGATATCTGGCTTATCATCGAGTCAGCTGGCCATCTACCGGTCTTAAGTCCACTGCGTCACTTTGCAGCATCAACAAAATAAAAAAACTCATCTAAAAATATACATTAAAGCCGCAGTTAACAATTGGCATGGCGTGTGTCGGACTCAGGCAGCAAAATTAATAACAATAAAAAAACTGGTTGATTAACACCATTTGTATATTTCAAGTCACCCCAATTCTCTGACTCACTTTTGTGCGCTACATTTAGACAAAAACAAATGCTACGATTCCAAAGAAAACAATTTGGAATTCTTAGTCAATAATGAGTTGAGCCAGATGTAATAATGAATATAATTGTGCAATTATTGCAGATTGCAATTGCGAACTTTTATTGCATTTACTTATATCATTTTCTGCAGTTTATAATTAATTTTAGCCTTCTACCCTGTAGGTACAAGAGTATTATAAGTAAAATTCAGAGATATTTTGAATTTTTTGGTTTATGATTCATTATACTCAATACCCACAGGGTAGAAGGACATTATCACTAACAATTAGTATATTTTGTATTCTATAGTATATTTTTATTGTAGTACTATATAAATATATCAAACAAAGCCTTCGGTATATTTTAGTTCATTTGCGGTCTTGGTCCATTTTTATAATTTGGTTTTTTTTGAAAATGAGTAGCGAATGTCTCAAATTCGATTACACTCAACTGCAGCTTGTTCACTTGTTTAATTTTATACATACATATATGTATATAATGAGTATTATTATTTATTAAATAATCGGAAGTTGACTCCACCCAGTTCAACATCATTTAGCTTTAAAAAAAAATGTAATTAATGCAATTATTTCAAATATTTGCAAAATATTTTAATTTTAATTTGTTGAATGAACTCGTTCTCTTATCTTCATACTGTTAATATCTAAAAAATGCTTATTGAAGTTTCGAGTTCAATGTGACAATATAGCAAACAATTAAATTGATTATAAATGAACATTTGAACAGCGGAAATCACTTTTCAGCATTTTCACAATTATTAAAGCTGGTTTTTGGCACGAACATTTAAAAGTAAAGCAGGCAACCGGTGAATGTTCACTGCACCTTTCAAAATGTATAATGAGCCAGACAAATAAATGCAAACACTAAAAAAATGTGGCGAGCATTTTAAACAGTTTGTGAGGCAAACAAAACAAAACAAAACAAAACACAACAAGTAGGAAAACTACAGTTGAGTGGGCTCAACTTTGAGATACCCTTTACCCATTATCAATAAAAACAAAAGAATGCGGTATTATTCCTAAAATATACCAAATTAATATACCACAAAAATACTAAGACGTGTTTTTTGGTATATTGATATAATACTATATTCAAAATATATCAAGATGTGCAAAATATGCCATAGTGTACAAAATATACCATAGAGTTCAAAATATACCAGATTATCAGCCATGGCTGTTGACACTGATCAAGAATATATATCCTTTATAGGGTCTACCCATTATCAATAAAAACAAAAGAATGCGGTATTATTCTTAAAATATACCAAATAAATATAACCCAAAAATTCTAAGATATATAATGTTATATTCAAAATATACCATAATGTGCAAAATATACCATAATGTACAAATTATACCATAGAGTGCATAACATATACCAGATTATCAGCCATGGCTATATTGTCTTTGCTGTTCATGCTGAGTAAGAATATATTCTATATCCTTTATAGGGTCGGAGGTGCCTCCTTATTTCATTTCCTTGAGGCACAATGTTATAATACCCTTCTAAGCTATGGGTAACGGGTATAAAAACTATCATAGCCCAATTTGTAGGTTTACTCGTGCTCGTCATGAAAGTCGGGCAAATTCATATGACTGACAGGCGAATAAACAGTAACTGAACATTCGCATTTGCATGATCAATCCACACATAGAAAATTGTATTGTTGTCAGTTTGCAGGGCTATTAGCACATTATCAATAACAACAATAATAATAGTCAATGGAATAATCATTGAAATGTAGATCTAAATGGAATTTATTCTCTATTAATCATCTTTCAGATACGAGCGTCTCTTGCAGCGGGCACAAGTTGAGGATCTGACTGAAGTATCTGGCATTGGCTGTCTCTATCAGAGCGGCGTGGATCGTTTGGGCCGACCTGTGATTGTGTTCTGTGGCAAATGGTTTCCAGCACAGAACATTGACCTGGAGAAGGTGAGAGATAGCTTATAAAGTATTTGAAATCAATTTATATCTAATACACATCTTGGCTCTTTTGCAGGCACTGTTGTATCTGATAAAACTGCTGGATCCAATTGTCAAGGGCGACTATGTGATCGCATACTTCCATACCCTCACATCCACCAACAATTATCCATCGCTGCATTGGCTGCGTGAGGTCTACAGTGTCTTGCCATACAAGTAAGTCTCTTTCGAACTATTTCAACTACAACAATTATTAATAATCTATGCCTTGTAGATACAAGAAGAACCTGAAGGCCTTCTATATTGTGCATCCCACGTTCTGGACGAAAATGATGACTTGGTGGTTCACCACATTCATGGCGCCCGCCATCAAGGCCAAAGTGCATTCGCTGCCCGGCGTCGAGCATCTGTACTCGGCCATAACAAAGGATCAGCTGGAAATACCCGCCTACATAACCGAATACGATATGGCGGTAAGTTTTGCCCTTCACATTCGCATTATCTGCTATTATATGTGTTGTGTACTATATAATCTATTTTCTGTTTTTTCTCCCCACAGACCAACGGCCTGCATTATTTTAACCCCGTGCCGACTGCCTCGTAGATGGCGGCCATTGTAGCTGTCTAGACAGCTCCACATATACTTCTATAAAATACAGATACAAGTACAGATACAGATACAGATACTTACATATATACACAACAACATACTGACACGTATAATGAGAATTTTTTATAAATTTTATAGAATTGTACTCTTGTTTTCTTTGTTAATTATAAGTAACCCTTTGTTTACTTGCGCTTGCGCCGCAAGCATTGTTGCATTATATATAATTGAGAGAGTAGATCGTTGGATAGTAAGCGAGCTGATCATAGATACATATACATATATATAGAGAACAACCACCCCGAAAAGAAATTATGTAAAACATTCTTATGATGTGCATAAAATGAAAGCTATATAAATTGTTAATTTGCTACAACTAAAATTAGACAAAACAAAGATATAGGCAATTTTTTTAGGCAAGTTGAGGAGCTAAATTACTTAGCACGCTGAACAAATTGACAAGTTTCGATTAGAATGCAATTTAAATTGATCATATTGTTATAGTTATCATTGACAGACAAAATGAAAAATTACAGAACGGAGAAAGTACTTACCATATACTAAAATATGATCCCTCAAAATGTATTATTATGGTGCGAGTGGGACGAGAAGAGAAGAGAAGAAGTATCCGTACTCCCCGAAAGAAAAAGAAATACAGATACGTACATATTATAAATTCAATTGTAATTATACAAGAAAAACAAACAAAAAACTAAATTATACATATACATACATATATATATTAAATATACACACTAAAAACCAAATAAATAAACGATTATTGCGCATGTGTGCAATGAATTAAAACAAAACCCAAAACAAAAATCGAAAGTAATTATATATATTTTGAACTTGTTAACGGAAGGAATATGCCGCAAAACTTTTGTAGATACTTACTTACATACTCAATTAATTAATTGATGAATGCATTAATTAATGAACTTAATTAAAGTAAATCTAATTAGAGCTCACCGTAAGGCCCGCAATTGAAACACCAATAAAAAAAGCAAATGAAAAGGAGAAACAACCTAACGAGTAATCAATGTTCAATGTTAAAATGAGATTAAGTATGTTAAATGGATACAACACACACACACACAACATTCACACACACACACACAAACACACTCGAAGTCCTTGTTATTCTTCCATGCACAATTTACGCTCAAAAACGATCAAGTTACAAAATTACTAAACGTTTTTTCTCGACTTAACTAAAAAAGCACACGCCACATTTTTGACTAATTGGTAAACAAAAAACTAATCACAAAAACAAAAAAAAAATAAAAACAAAATTAAAAATTAAGCAAAATGTAAAGAATTCGTATCTAAATGTAGTTAAATGAATAACTGTTTCAATTAAGGCACAAGCGCGCTACAAAATCTCAATATTGGACAACCGAATCAATTCTAAAACGCTGAACAACAACAACAAACCATAATGAAAACTTAACTGCATAAACAATTACAAGAAGCAAACACCAAAATAAATCAAGCATCAATAAAAAAAAACGCAGAACCTTAAAAAAACAAGATTAAAAATGCACTCAGGGATTGATTTAAAGCAACCAAAAAAGTATATATGATGATGATAAAAGACAAAAAACAAATACAAACAAATTTAGATAAAAGACATTACGCTTTTTGGAACCACAGCAAATATCGTAAGCCTTTTGCATTGTTGCGCCCATTCGCAAGTCGTCGGCTGCCTGGCTAGTACCTAAACCGTAGAAATAATTTAAAATTACTAAGCGAAACGAAACGAAAACCAAGAGCTAGCATTTAAATGATATGATATGGTATATGAAATTAGCAAATGTTTTTAGGCTCTTTACTAATTGATAGAAAACCAAAAACAACTTTGAAACAACTCTTTTAAAACCCCAAACATCGTCGAACAAACATAAACTCTAAAAAAGAAAGAAAAGAATTACATATATAAATTATGCCAAAAAGTAACTTAAACATTTTGTATTGCTAACAAAAATTAATCAAATTATATTTATATGCTAGTTGACAAATGTATGGCAATTCAATTGCTTAAAACCTAGTACCATACTATATAGTATATAGTATACATAAACATATACATATATATTTTTGTCACCCACACAGACACACGCATAACTAGAATACCCCAGAGATAGAATACTAACTAGAAAAGTGAGATAGAATTCGACTAGCTGCAGAAGCAAGTTCATCAAATACTTGCATACTAATACAGAGCCCACAGAATATAATTTATACTATACAACAATTACAGTGAGATAATCATACTTGCATACGACTTTACAACAGCGGATTAAAATATATATTCAGACATAAAGTACTAACACAAAATAAAATAATATTGTTACTAAAGTAAAGATCACACAACAAGATCAACAGCAATGCATTTTCTATAGCGATCTATGAGTCCATTACTCGTATAACCCTAAAAATCCCAATCCAAGTTATGCCAAGTGTTCCTTTTCTGAAATTGTACAAGTACTTTCTTCAGAATTTCCTAATTCTTTAGTTCTGTGTAGATAATATTTATGATTTAACAATCTATTGAGCCAACTACAATTAATTAGGCAACCATTTATATTGGTCTTATTTATCAGTTTTGTTATCGTCCCCCCAAAACAATTATTGCTTTAGAGAATACATTATGAAAGGTGATTTGTTGCTAAATAAAGAAAAAAAAGTAATTGTACCTTACTCGAAAAATTCTGCGATTGAATTTATTGTAGCGTAATATTGTATTTTTAAAATTCCTTATATACATAGTTGTTAAACCAAAATTCTAGTACTTATATATATAATAATGACAAGTTACAATTGAAAGATAATGAAAACCAAATAGATGAAAGAAAGAAAGAATATGGCACAAGCGCAAAAATTGAAAAACATTAAAACAAAAACTAAAACAAAATATATAGTTAAGTTTTCCAATATGAAATTCAACTCCTCCTTTTCCTTTTGTATATAATATTTATGTACGAAGTAACAAATTTAATTGGTAAACTAACATTAATAATAAAAAAAAACATACGCTTTCGTTAAAATTAACCAGCTTACTTTTATTACTAACCGCTTACAACTAAGTTTTTATAAATATTCTCATTTGCTTGAACACTCTTCAAAACTAACAACTTTGGTGTATAAAAAAGTGTGACCGTCTTACTTTGCTAACAAAATAACGAGTGTGGCTCCTCTTGAATGACTTTGATAGGTCCAGCTTAATTTATAACCAACTTTGTTTTCGCTGCATTTGCCGTATACTTTTTCTTATGTTGCTCAAATAGTTGCTCCACAGCTGCCACAACCTTGGCATGTATTTTATCCACATAGTCAGTATCCGGTTGGGCGCTCTGAACCACCTCGATTGGTGCTCCAACTGAAAGTAGTAGAGGAGTTTGTAACACGAATAACTTTTAAATCTCAACTACATTCGGTACTCACCAACTTGGACAATAGGACGGCGATAGGGCACAAATCCAAAGGTGTAGTTAAAGAAACCTCGACCCACTGGAATCAAGGGAGAAATGCCGGTTATCTTCTTGACCAAGGTTTGCAGACGACGCAGCAACGAATCTGGCGGATTGTCCACTTGGTCGAAGATGTCCACTTCGCCAAACGAAATGCTGGGCACAATGGCAGAGCTACAAAACAAAGAATTTTTAATATAAACGCTTAATTAAACAGTTTGTAAACTTACCCTGTGCGTATGGCCATTTTAACAAAGCCTTTGCGATTCTTCAGTGTAATAATATATTGTCCAGGATGGGAATCGAGAGCCTCTTGAGCACCACCAACAAGAATGGCCACAGCATTCGATGTGAAACCATCGCGATTGGTGGGATCCTTGGGATCATTAGACTTGGTGAGATAATAATTTAAAGAGGCCTTCGAGACGGAGACCAATCCCCACCAGCGCAGCAAGTCCCTTAGGAAAGGAATCACAAAGTGCTGATCAAGAGTGCCCACCTTTGGACGCACTTGAGGGAACAGCTTCAGCCAGTGGCTGATTTCAAGTCCCATGTTGATGCAAATGCCCGTGCTGCACAAGTTAAAATTAAAGTTATATTTATAGTGCTGCGATAAGATACACAATGTCAAGGTGTGTTCAACACTTACCCAAGAATGCCGTGTGGAAAGCTGGCGATAATATAATTCTTATTTGGTGGCAGATCTGCAGTCTTGACCAAGGAAACGGGAAAGTAATTGCGATATACGTTATACAATGGATTGGTGCGATTCCACATGAAGCTAAATAAAATAATGAAGAATTAAAAATCAAATTAAAACAAATGAAATTCAAAGATATTACTTACCCATTGCCATCCAAGGCTGAGTAATTGCGTTTGTGGTCCACGACTATGTAAACAGTATAGATCACAACCAAGGTGCGAATCACAAGGCCGCCATAGAACTGCATTAAAAATGTAATTAAAATGTATTCTAGCAATGGAAATACTTTTACAAATCTTACCAGAAATAAAGCCACGAGCGCAAATGATGTCAAAGGCAAGCTGAAGAAGAATAACGTAAAGATGCCAGTGACTAAAGTTTGCAAACGCCGATCTAGCGGCACATCAGCTGGAGCCCATTCGATCTTCATGTTGATGCTTCGAGTAATTGGAACGGAGGAATAGCGTCCGGTTGTGTTGGCGACCCTTCAAAGACTGACAAGTTGAGCAAATGAAATTCCATTACGAATACTACGTACTACGTACAACTTATCCTTATCGCTAGCCATGCCACCACATGTCGAGCAGCAACAAAACCATCCAAAAATCGCTGTTAACAGTCGAAGAACTAAATTCAGTGATTACCCCAGCGATAAGTTGGTATTGATAAAGAAAAGAACCAGACAAACACACACAACTACACAACTACTCGCCTTCTATCTATTGAGCGGGTTCCAAGCATTACACTTGTAATCGTTTATTACTTTAGAGACCGGCTACAAGCTAGATTAGATCCCGTTCCGACTTGTCTGACGACTATAGAAGAATTACAAAGTCAATTCAGCAATTAACTTCTATATTCAATTAATTGCCCTAATAAAAGAAGTTTTATTTATCAACTTGCCACGCTTTATAAAGCCCAAGAGCTGATATAGATCAGCTTTCTCCGTGCTATGGCGTTACTTAAATGTTTAATACGTAAATCATTCAATTATAAAATATGAGTTAACACTTTTAAGAGTACTCGCTAAATTCAGTTATGCTCACTGCACGTTTCTTAAATAATAGTTTATACTCTTTATTTCGACAGTTTTGAATACTTCCAATTTGAAAATAATACTAATATTATTCCACAATTCCAAATTTACATTTTAAGATTGAGATTTGAAGTCTTTTATTGACTGAACACTGAAACTATGCATTGAGTGCCAATCAGCCAGTCAGACATCAGTTTAGTGCCTAATGATTTCGTTTATGATTAGAGTACAAAGTATGCGACGCATAGCTATCGTTTTTGAATTCCAACAAACATACATACATAGAGAGAGAGAACATAATATTTACACATATACATATATGCGTCATTTATTTCGAGCATGTATTTTTACTGAGTCTTGACCTTTAGTATGATACACTTTTGGAACTCTTTCAAAATTGGCAGTTCGCAACAGTCTGGCGTTATGTGAAATTCAATTGTTTGTTGTCGATGTCGATGTCGATGTGCTCTGCTGATAAGGATTGCTACGCATAGTTCCCAAGTAGTTTGTTGGACCTAAAGACCAAGTCTTATCAGCTCAGCTCTGTTCCATTTTACTCGGCTTACGTCCCAGACAAGTTGCTTACTCATCTTGTGTGTCGATTGTTTTACGCTTAATCATAAAAACAATTACAATACATACATAGATTCGTACTTACTTATGCAAGAACAAAAGTTGTATTTACAAGCAAGATTGTATTACATATTATCATACTGGTTGCACTTGATTGAAACACAATTACACTTGGCTAACACCTTGACTTATTAAGGCTTACAGCAGCAAGTATCAATTATTGAGATTGGCAATAGATTAGCCCCGTCTAATTGTATTGTATTTTATTATCTACAACATTTTTAGCTCAATAGGTATTGTGTCGTTTTTGTTTATTATTTTCACTTACCGATTTATCACTTTGCACAAATTGTAACTTGGCTTCGCTTTATCGAGTTCAAATGGCACGCTAATTACGTGTTATTTCAAGTTCAGCTGAGTTTTAGCAAATTAGACTGCGAAACACTTGTTTTTACGTAGTTCTCACATACGACAGTTGTTAAGTACTGACACCATTAAACAGAATAACACCTTTTATATTATGTTTGCGGGATTCATTTAAATTCAACTATATGAATGTATAAAAAGTAATCACTGTATATAATTGTACAATAATTTCCACATAACTTTTTTCTTTTTAAAATATTTTATGGGAATACTCTTTTCCTATGATTTATTTTTTAATGAATTCGTCACAGCCGGTTTTCGTAAACTATTACTTTATATTAACGACCGCTTTATGTTTAAAAAGTCAATAGTGTGACCAAGCTTAAGACAAAAATATTCCGTTCTTCCAATATCGTTAAGTCAACTGGTCACACAAATTGTCATGCTAACAAATGCAACGGTGGTGGCCAAATTAAACGGATATATCTAAATTCATTACGAGTATGTTTTGCTTTCATTCATATTTTTAAGGATAAAATAATTGATTTAGAGAACTTTTTTTAATTACCATAAATCAAAGAAATTACAATATTTAAGGAGCGTAACTTTTCCGCCATCGTTTTTTAAAGAACGATTCTACAAATTAATCGATTTAAATTCGAAATTAATCGGCCCTATCTATACTCGTCTCGATAATCTGATAAGTAACAGGTGCCAAGAGCTTGCACATCTCGAATACACAGAATACATACACACATTGTTGCATTTGTTGCTGGTTTGTTGTTGGGGCGCTTCCAAATTCAAAACCATGGCCACGGAGGAACATCAACGACTGGCCAACATTGTGAAGAGCTGTCACGACAGTCTGCGGCAACTCACCAAGCTGCATGGCGCCGAACGTGCGTGGCAGGAACACACGGGGCCGCACAATGCCGCAAAGTTGGCGGAATATGCGGATGCAATGCAGCAGCTAGCAGGCATATGGGAAACGAACACCAACAAGACAGAACTGCAGGCACGCAGTCGCATCAAGTGGGCCATCGACTACATCACCAAATACTTCTACACTGAGGGCATCTATTTGCAAAAGCGACAGCGGGAACAGCGTCTCTTGGCCTCCTATACTGAGCTGGCTGAGGCCGAGTGCACGTTCATGGATGAGCCGCCAGACAGGCTTTGTGTGCTAGACGTGGGCAGCTGCTTCAACCCGTTTGGCAACACTCCACATCTGGAAGTCACCGCAATCGATCTCTGCCCGGCACAAGGAGCTTTAGTGCTGCAGGCAGACTTCCTCACAGTTGACGTGGATGCCCAGCTAACGGAGCCTGAAATCAGTGAGCAGAGCGTCAAGAAACTACCTGCTAACTACTACCACTGCGTCATCTTTAGCCTCCTGCTGGAGTACATGCCCAGCGCAGAGCAGCGATTGCTTTGTTGCCGCAAGGCCTATGAGCTGCTGCGTCCCGAGGGCATTCTGGTCATAATCACACCCGACTCTCAGCATGTGGGCAAGAACGCTAGCCTCATGAAGAACTGGCGATTTGCCCTCGCCAAGCTGGGACTGTTGCGTGTGCGCTTCGAGAAATTGCCGCACATCACGTGCATGGTCTTTCGGCGAGCAATCAGTCAAGAGTTATCCCAACACTGGGCCAGTGTACATCGTGAGGAAGGCATTTGCGAGGCCATACAAATACCGCAGGATGAACATTAGATAAGATTCCTCTTAGTGTATGTAGTAAGTGTATCTTTAATCTATAAATGTACCTCAGTATGAAGAAATAAGGAGTCTGCGTGTTGTGTTTTTATCCTATGCTACCATAAATATTTAATACTAACTCCACAGATGCTACTGCTTGTTGGAACTCGCCGCAGCCTCAACGACTTGAGCAAATAATGCGCCGGGTGTAGCATTTGTAGTTGACGGGCGTTTCTTGTTACTTGATTGTTGCATAATGTTAGGTGGCAGCGGTTTCTTGCGATCCGCCTCCCATTCGGCGCGATGCAAACGTTGGCGATGCTTGTACATGTTTGCATTCGAGAAGAATGTCTGCGGACAGTTCGGACAAGTGTAAAGAACCTCGCCCGTGTGCGTGGATGTGTGTTCCTGCAAAATGTTCGATTAGTAAGGCTAAATCATTAACGCCAACTGTTACGTACTCGTAAATCCTGTGGCCTCTTGAATGCTTTCTCGCACATCGTGCAGCGGAATTTGCGCTCGCATTGATGGTTGTGGTAAATGTGCCGTTTCAGTGCGCGGGCATTAACTGATGTCTTGTCGCAAATGTGACAACGATGGTTTCCAGGCGGTTCGTGTACCGTGCTCATGTGCTGCTTAAGACCGGAAACATGACGCAACCAAGTGCCGCAAATCTCACATTGCACTGGCTCCGGTTTGGGACGAGGCTTGTCGGAATGCTCGAGCTCATTGTGCTTCTTGAGATTCGCTCGGGAGCGCAAAGTCTTACCGCACTTGTCACAGATAATGGCCTTCTCCGGATCGTGCATGTAACGCAAATGCTGCTTCAGCTTGCGTTCCGTGGGCACCCTGTAAGAGAACGGGAAGTTAGTTGTTTAATAGTACTCGCATTGCTTGCTACCTACTTCTTGTTGCACTCAGGACAGGTGTATTTGAAGTCCGACTTATCCACATGCTTGGATGCATTATGATATTCCGCAGCCGCCTTTGTGGTAAAGATCTTGGGACATTTGTCGCACGTATAGGTGCGCTTCTCCTTCTCCTTGGGATCCGTGTGCGTCAGCTCGTGCGCCTCTAGAGATCTGGAGTCCAGGAATGCACGATTGCACTGCTTACACGTAAAGTGATCGGGATTTTTATGGACTAACACGTGCTCGGCTAAACCGCGACGCATGTGAAACTTGCGGCCACAGCATGAGATGAATCCACTTTCAATGTTATGGGACATGCGTTGATGGCGTCGCATGTCTCCAAAGTTGTGCACTAACTCGTTGCAGATGTGACATTGTAATTTCTTGAAGAAATCACATATAATCTCATCGAATTTGTTTTGTTCTTCCTTGCGTCGCTCGATCTCTTCCCGACTCATGCGCACCGGCGGAACCAAGGGCTTGGGACGTTTGCGATACTTCTTGGGTTTGACCACAACGCGTTTGGGAATCTCAGCGTAACGCTCCTCGGGCACAAAGTCCGGTAAACTGTCGCCGGAGCCGCCGCCGTCGCTACTCTCACTGGAACTTTCGCTATCATCGGTTCCCAGCACAGCTTCAGCTGGCACAAACTCCCTATCATCATCCCTGTCATCCATGTCATCATCTAGGTCATCATCTGAATGCAATTCTTTTTTCAGAGATGCTTCGGTGGCTGGTGGCGGTGATTCTGGTGACGGTGTTCTCGGTTTTTTCGGTGGGCGACCACGACGAGCACTACGACGCAACTGTCTGCCCTGGGTTGGCGTCTCTTTCTGCTCCGCTTTGCCATTGTGCTTGATGTCCAGGAACTCGGCTAGTGGAATGTCGCCATCGGAGTCGCTGGCAAGCGTTACCTTCTCGCGTTTGATGCGTCGCTTGGCTGCTGCCGGCGTTTCAGCGGCAGCGGCTGTAGCTCGTTTAGTGCCTTTTGTTGGTTGGGGCGCTGGCTCTTCCAAAATTTCGAGCTTGGGCAATGGTTCTAACTCGTTTACCTCGACTTTAACATTATCCGTGGCAAAAAATGCTTCGTCGAGTGCATCCAATTCGGTGGCAAGTGCCAGAGGATTGGAAGCCGCCACAGTTTCCACGCAGAACTCAATGGGCACATCTTTGAACTCACGCCGTTCTTGATGCACATGATAGACGCGTTGGTAGAAAACATTGAAGGTGTTCACACACTCCCAGCATTGATTGCAGATCTCCTCACTGCTCCCAGTTACACTGTTTAACTGCAAAGATGTATTTGTTAATAAATGAAAGTGAACCAATTGACGTAAATTGCGCGCTTACTTCAAGCCAGAAATGTTTGTTTATTGTTTTGCAAATATTCAGCCGCAAACCTGTTTCGGAAAATATCTTATAGGACTGTCCGTTCTTGCAGCGTTCAAAGCAAAGCACACATGTAGCCATAGCCTATTTAATTGTTAATGCCGTTAGAAAATCTATGTGCTCGTCATTTGTTAATGCTAAAAACAAATATGTTTAAAGCTAATAAAAAAAATTGCTTGCTATTTGTTTGGCAGCCGAAACTTTATGGCGGTCGGTCGATAAGAAACAGCTATCGATATTTACCAGTGTGTACCCTTTGCGTAATAATTCGCAACTACATTAGGTAGGGGCACACTGATTCCAATTCAAATTTCTCAAATGCTAATGGGATAAAAACATCAGTATATTTTCAACGGTCGTGCGGTGCGGTTGCAGTCGTAGTAAACTCGTCTAAACGCGTTCAAATTTATTTATGAATGCCACTTTATTGTGAACGATAACATGATGCGCGCACATCAAACAAAAAGATAACAAGTAAAACCATGAATTCAGCATGTTTATAAAACCGCAATTGTAAATTGATTTGGCCTCTGACAATTTCCACCCAACCAACTATAATTTGTAATTGAATGAAACGACTGTGTTTGTGTGGGTCTTTTGTTTGTTTTTGCTGCCATTCGTCGGTCTGCAAAAATTAACACTTTTTTCACTCAGTGATTTTGGGATGGCAATTTTAGTCGCTTCACTCGATTGGCCAATTGTCGATGTTTATACACATAGTTTTGCTAGACGCTGTTAAATAAAAACTAACAACTATGAGTGTGTGATTACAAAATGAGTGTTGATAAATAAAACATCTTGCGACTTCCTCTGATATTTAAATAACGGTTTGCTATGTTGTTTCAAATGCAGTTGCAGTTCACTTGAACTTGAGCCAACACATTTGGCTTGAATGACACATTTCATGAGCACAACTGTTACAGAAATTGGCAAGCTCTCTGACTTCCTTTATTAGACCTTTTACTTTTGTTTATGAATGAATGTGCAACATTTTCCTGTTGCACTCACTCACCCATTCACTCACCACCAGCACCAGCAACCAGTCCGCCGACTGTTGCATTCCGCTTTGTGCCTCCAGAGAGAGGGGGAGAGGAATAAGGGGAGGAATGGTTCGTGTCGCTTCGCATGGCTTGCTGGTCTGGTTTTGGCTTTTCCTTTACGTAACGCTCGCCTAGTCAGGCACGAGCCAACCTAGTTAACAATAAATATATTTAAACAAAACAAAAATAACAAGCGACAAGTGCCGCGAGTTTATTTCATTTTCACTCTTGCTGCATTTATGCTATATACTCTGCGTTAAAAGCTTAATTCCAAATTTAGCAAGAGCGCAGCACGTTTTTATTATCGCACATTTCTTATGCGGAATATTAATAGGTAGATCGCAGTGCCAGCAAACATTACAAGTAACGCAAATCAAAACAAAGCAAAACAACAAAGACTCAAACTCCCCCGTATTGAGGAGGAAATGGAAGCATAACAACGTCTCCGTTCATTGGCCAACTGACATCGAAAAACGGAAGTTACACTCTGCATAATAAAGTGCGACAAGCTCAATTTAAAATTCTATACAGAACAAAGAATTATATATCCAATCATCAAGCGTTAAACTGTGCCAATCCTCAAACCCAGTGTTGACGACCTCACCTAATATAACTATATTATAATAAATATGTCTGAACAACGATTTTGCGTAATCTGGCGAATTTCTCTGGCGTTGCTGTCGTCGCTGTTGTTATTGACATTTGTGGGCCAAACGGACGCTTATGGGTTTGGACGTTGCCCGAACTATCCATCGATGCCAAAGTTCAACATGAGTCGGGTAAGTTCCATTGGGATCGATGACAGTTTTAACTAAACTACTAATTAATGGCACTTCAAGGTAAAGCAATAAAAGCTTTATTCATGCATTTTGCCACTCAAATGTGAATCTTTTAACTATATATAAATGTGAGTAGCAAAGTTGTAGTCGACTAGAAGATACCCGAATGTCAAAGTGTTAAAAAGGTCGTCATGGTATTTAAATGGTATTTCAAATTGGATAGTTTAGAGGGCATAGATCTCTGAAAGTATTCTCCCTAGTCTAGTACACTTGGATCTTTATTTATGATAACTTCCTCCACCTGTTTACAACATGTACTATTTTTAATGATGACAAATCTTTACGAACATAGCCTTGTACCCTGTTGGTATAAAAACTAGCATAACAATGAGTCTCTGTCACATTTCCATGAATTAGTACAAGGCGTCGGCTAAACATATTTTTTTTTATAGATTGTGCATAAAGATGAACTTGAACTAATTTGATGTCTTCGGACAATGTAAAAGTGCAAACCAGTTTACAGCGAAGGAGACACAACAACAATAATGCAAACAAACAAACACACACACGTACACGTACACATAAAGCAACTCTATCTGCAGCTGTCGTCCAATGGCAAACAATCCACTTCTGTTCATATTCAAGAAGCCATCAAGCCGGTCAAGTCAAACCATTTCCAACTTTATTGGCACGCCAAGGACAAAAGCGGACCAAAGAGCTCGCCAAAGTACATGTAGTTGTAGTTGTGATTGTAGTTGGCTGCTCTCAAATTAGAAAATTGATTTAGTCAATTTATCCACTCAATTGCATTAATCATATGTAATAAACACACAGCCAGCTTATCGCCTTGGAAAAATCATTTTGAGCCTCGGCATCGTTTTGCGCAAAATGAAAACGAAATTCATTTGCTAGTGAGTGAGAGCGAGAGCGAGCACGAGTGAGAGGCTGCTAGAGATGCAAGCGTGACAAATTGAAAACAGCGATGAGTGCTGTTCTAGAGTAGCCAACAACAGTTTTGCTTATTGTCATCGTTGCGTTGTCGGCTTGCGTGACTGTTCGTTCGTGTCACGATGCAAGTGCATTGACATCTCTGTTTTGCTCGCAGCCTCTAATCGCTAATTGGACAAGTCTTCTGTCCAATTGAGCTCTTGACCAGAGTAGTTTATCATAAGCGTAAAAACTCTTTGACATCGTTCGCTTGGAGGGCAAAGACCCCAACACAAGAATTATTGTCAAGCACTGAGTTCTTTACGACGTTACGCCGACAGTGGCTGGTTATAGTAACTGCCACTGGGCAATGCGCTGATGACGTTGATGATAGCTTTGCTACGCCAGTGAAACCAGTTTACCAAAAAAAAAACAGCTTAAAAGGTTTATGATTTACGGACTTTTTTTATACCCTAAAAGTAAGAGTTCAAATTTGAATAGGTAGTGTGCTACGTATTATTATAAAGCTGGTTAGGATTTAAAACGTTTATTTTATACATATATCTCACAAGTTGACGATAATTTGTAATAAAAAAATAACGAGTACAGGCCAATTTAACAATATTTATGTTAATTTAATTTGAACTAAAAAAAAAAAATAAATAAATTTAGCTTTATAAACTTAAAATTAATTCGTTTAATATTTAGGTTAAACATGAAATATGTTTGAAATAACATTACCAGTTAATATCTACACAAATAAGCAATTATTTTCATAATGATGATATGCTGTAAGAGGAAAATCATATATCAAATATACATACCATATGTTTTACACAATACACAAACAATTTTGTTAAATTTTGTGATTTCTAAGGACAAGAGTATTCAGACGTCGACTTGTTGTCGATCACTTTCCTTTCTGCTTTTTATGTGCCTTTGTATAATAGTAACCCAGTTAACTGCTTACTCATCGCTGCCGAGAGAAACGCAGGCAGCAGCAAACGACATCTCGGCATCTCTGGAGTCGAATATTAAAGTACCGCATCTAATGATTGCATCGATCGTCAATTATCAATAATTTCAGGTACTTGGCCATTGGTATGAGGTGGAGCGTTCATTCTATTTGCCAGAAATCGCCTCGGGCTGCACCACTTTCGAGTTTCAGCCCTACAACAAAGCGGATCTGTCCAAGTTTAACAACTTCAAGCTCGAGGTGGCCATAAAGACCGTTAATCGCATGTAGGTGACGCGATTAAATTTCCATATAAATTTGAAAATTAATTTTATATCCCGTATTTTAGCACTGGCAATCCCAATGTAAATCTCGGCTATGCCACGCCAGAGAACAGCAGATCCTCCATTATGGACTTTAAGGTAAAACCCTTACTTATTCCTGTTACTTAATATTAAATTACTGATTTTATCTGATCTTTCCCTCAGTTCAATACACGCTTTCCAGAGGTGATTGCGCGTTTGTTGCCCGGTTCTGGGAAATATCAGGTGCTTTATACGGACTACGATAACTTTGCCATCTTGTGGTCCTGCGGCAGTATTGGTTCCCTTGGCTATGCCGATCAGATCTGGATCTTGGGACGCGAAACAGACTTTGTGCTAAAGATACGTGAGAAGATCTACGATGTGCTAAAGCGACTCTCCTTGGATCCGGAAAGACTGGTGCTCAGCAAAAATACCAATTGTCCGCCAAGAGCAGTAAACAATTGATGCCTCTGCTATTTATATCGCATTCTTTAAGTACTATACTATATATATAATATTGCATCTTATTGTTTAGGTTTTAAGTTCCTGTGATATCGCAAAACAAATACATATATGCGAAAAATGATATTTGAGCACGATGTGGGGGAATTTATTGACTTTCATAGCGTCAGAGCCAATTATGATGGGTACTCTAATTAATTTGACAGCTTTAGAAGATCACAGCAACTGACCGTCCGTGGATTCACTTTAGTCGCAATAAGAAAACAGACCGAAAAGGAACGTTGCTGAAAATGCCGAAATTGTGGATATTTTTGCTGCTTGCTCTGCTGCTTAACTGCTTAGAGCTATCAACTGCGCGTGGAGGCGGAGGCGGCGGAGGAGGAGGTCATGGTGGTGGTGGTGGCGGTCACGGAGGTGGACATGGCGGTGGATTCGGAGGTGGTCGTGGAGGCGGCTTTGGCGGAGGACGACCTGGTGGCTTTGGAGGCGGCAGACCCGGTGGCTTCGGCGGACCACCTAGAGGAGGATTCGGAGGACCGCCAAGAGGTGGCTATGGTCGTCCATATGGCGGTGGCTATGGTGGCTATAGACCTTATGGCTATGGTGGATTCGGTGTTTTACCTCTCCCGGTGCCAGTTCCCTATCCATGCAGACGTTATCCATATGATTACTATTATTACGACAGTTACTATTGTTGAAGGAATCAAAATAAACTGGCTTGATTACGTAAAGTTATATTATTATACAAATTACATCAACATTTTTGATACAAGATTATTATTATTATGTAAAGGTCCTAAGAAATTGAGGCTGTAGACAGTTCTCTAAATATTTCATATATATGTATATGTATATCATATTCCTTATTGTTTTGATGGTCATCGGTGTTTTGCGATTCGTTTGCAAGAGTCTGTTATGTTTTTTCAATCTTGTTGTTTTGGGCAGTTGCTCTTTAGTGATATTAACGAGAGTCTCGACTCACCGTTCAGCTTAAGTCTAGTAAAAACCGATTGGAGTCTAATCCAAATTACATATGTATATATACGATTTAAATATAGATGTACATATTTATATGCATATTATTGAGTTTGAGACTTTTGCAATTATGTAAACTTATGTTCGCTACGGACTAGATATGAGAGTACGAATTACCAATAAAATATGGCTGACTTGTTGCGTTCGTTGTGGAAAGTAATATATCGTATAATAATATCTAATATCGAGTATATTAAATTGCGGCCTTCGAATACACAATTGATAAACTAAAAGGGTCAAACTTTAATCTTCTCCACTTTCTTGAATGAGAAATGCAAAAGAAAAACAAACAGAATGGAAATGGAAACGGAAACAGATAGCGATATAAACTAAATGATTGGAACTGTTGTTGTATAGACTGACTTCATTATACTATATATTATATTTGTAGTAAATGCTTCTGATAGCAAGTCCATGGCTACTTGTCTGCTCCGGAAGACAACTGGAGAGCATTGAGTATTTTTTTCTTCGGATACGGATTCATTTTAAAATTGCTGCAACGTGACGGAATAATTTCGATTTGATTTTCGTTTTTTGTTTATGCTTCTTCGCTTAGAGCATCGCCTTGCACTCGCATTCAGCGATGCTGTGCTGAATGCAGTGATTAATCTCCGCAAAGCCAGGACGTTCGCTGGGCTTGCGATTCCAGCAGCGACGCATCAAGGCGTAGACAGAGAGCGGCGTATTATCTGGACAACCGAGGACATTGCCCTCCTTAATGTATTTAATCACCTCCTCGTGGGTGAGGCCATAGTAGGGTTGCAGGGCAAATGAGAAGATCTCCCAGAGGCAGATGCCAAATGCCCAGACATCCGACTCCAGCGAGAATTTGTTGTACAGAATGCTCTCGATGGGCATCCAGCGTATGGGAATCACATCGTTCTCATCGCCCTTGTAGTAATCCTGCAGATAGATCTTGTGCGACAGTCCAAAGTCGGCGATCTTGACCTGCATCTGTTCGTTGATCAGGCAATTCCGTGTGGCCAAATCGCGATGCACAAACTTACGCTCGGCCAGATACAACATGCCCGATGCCACATTCGATGCCATGTGCAGCAGCTGCAGCTCATCGAGATTCTGGCGATTGCGCGGCTGCGCCTGGTGTGTGGCATATGGCGAACAGGCGCGCAGGAATTCGCTGAGATCCCCCGGCGACATGTACTCAAAGAGCAGACACATGGGACGCCCCAAAGCACAAACGCCGAGTAGCTTGACAATGTTGGGATGATCAAATTCGGCCAGCAGGCAGGCTTCGCGTTCAAAGTCCGTTTGCATCTGATCGCTGGCATCATCCTTGAGCATCTTGACGGCCACCAGCAGATCCTCCTTACCCGACACCAGCCCTGGAGCACGGGCCTGAAAGACACGTCCAAAAGCGCCCTGTCCTAAGGAACGCACATAGACAATCTCGCCACGCGGATACTCCAGCTTCTCGAGGCGTGCATTCAGCTTGGTCTTCGGCTCCTGCACAGCAGCCGTCGTGGTCAGCATGATGCAGTTGCTGTGTATAGTCGCTGTGCTGCGTATGGTGCCACATTTGGCAGCATTTGTTGGCGCAAATCCTGTCGAGCCGAGTGTCTCTCGGCTGGCGGACAGATTACAATCGCCTCGCACCGAAGCGTTGCATTCGCCGTGGGCAGCTGGAGCTGGCTGAGAGTAATCCTTGTGCTTGGACAGTTTGTAGGCCAGCAGAATGATCAGATGGAGTGCCACAATGCCAATGAAGCCGATGCCAGCGAGCAGGAAGATCATCGAGGGAGTGAAAAACTCCTCCATTTTGATGGGCGTGTTCAGATCCTTGGCGTTGGGATCCACATAGTCAGCTGGAAGTCAGAGTTAATGATTATTTACTGCACTTAATAGTTCGAATATCCTTTCAACTCACGGCAAATGGGAATATCGCAATGTTGCCAACGCACAGACTCGTCGAGCGTATAACACCAAGGCTGTGGCTCCTCTCCACCCGCATTGCGACAGTAGTTCTCTCCCTCGATGAGTTGTGGAAACACCAGCGGCGGTTGAATGTGCATGTGCGGATGCTGTGTGTCCCAGCGCTGGCAAGGAATGCCTGATTTGGTAACATTCATGGAACCTAAATAGAAGCGTCCATTCCCATTGCGACAGTCATCTGTGGAAGCAGAGTTTGATTAGCGTTGCACCTTCAGGAGTTACTTGGTGTGTAATACTCACAGCTGACCTCTGCCTCCTTGATCTCGGTGAGACCAATGTACGAGCAGCTGGGACGTCGCATGTTGGCATCGTAGTGGGGCAACACGGTGCAATTGGGAAGCCTGAAGTGGGCACGATTCTTCAGGAACATGTTCCGCTCCCGCTTCTCCTCTATCAGCACCCAATCGTTGTAGCAGAACTGCAGATGCGTAGCTTGGCAGTCTTCGAAGCAGAGCGGCGCCTTGATGGAGCGTCCATTCTCGACATGGCAACGCGGAAATGCATAAGCACAAAGCATTTTCTGTAAAGAGCAGCACGAAACAAGAGTGAGCAGGAAAAACTATTGAAGTAGATGTGAACTCACCTCAGCTGCCTCGCGGCATAGACCCGTCAAGTCCGTAATTAACTCATCCCACAGCGCTGTGGTGACCTGCTCGTTGCGCCAGCCGCCACTTGGATCCTCCAGGCTGTACCACACGGGTCCGCTGATGAACTGCTTGCATATTTTACCATTATACGGCGCACAGTATCCCTTCTCCTCGCGCTCTCGTTCCCTTTCCCGGTCGACGTCCGCGGTGTGATGTCGCTGGTGGTGGCGTCGTGCCGGCTCCTCGACATCGATGGCATTCGCCGAGTTCGCGTTCGCCTCGCATGTAAACAATAACACGCAAAGCCCAAGGGCAACAACAACTATACACACAAAACTTTGGCTCCAATCGCAACCCCAAACCCCAACGCAACCCCTGACGGACCCCCGCCGCCATCCGGCTGCCATAGCTGCTTCCTGTGTGTTGTGTCTGTATATAGTTATGGCCAAAGCAGCAGCAGCTCAACTAACAGCACTAAAACTATTTGCTTTTCCCACTGAGATTTTGCAACGTCTTCTTTTAGGCGCCCTTTAGATGCATTTCACAAGTAGTTCACTTATAACACAAAAATATGTTTATTTTTAAATGTTTCCTAACTCGCTTTTAGACACATCGAATTCTCTACACAGAGCTTTGCGCTCTACGCTCTGCACTCGCCTCTGTCGACGCCTTTTTCAGAATACCACAAAGTTGACAACCCAATTGGGGGAAGCGTCCCCATAGGGGTGGTTTTTACATACACACACAGATAAACAGAAGAACAGGGTTGTTTGTTTGTTGCGCGGCAAATGGCAAAAGTAGGAAAACATCTCTAGTTTATTCTAGCTGTTTACAGATCACAATTAAATTTAACATTTCTATTTGTTATCAGATCTCTTTAATTATTTGCACCCTGATTATTCTTTTGTTCATTTTGATCTTCATCTGGAACTTCATCAAGACCCTGCAAAGAAATTTGTTGTACAAAATAGCGCAAGCACATTCAGGAAAATCTGTAAGCAAATCCTAACAAAAATCAAGTCCCGTATTTCAATTTCGTTTTGTAAATTTATTAACTTTTTGCACTTAAGCTTAATTAATTGCAACTATGTACGATTTATTTTTTGACCTCATCTGGAATAGCATTCAGGCCCTGTAAAAATAACAATAGAGACGATTTCTCAATTTCTGATAGTTGAAGCAAATGTAATGAACATGCAAAAATATGATACCGATTCCGTGGTTATTAATATTGTAATGAATGAAACTGTATTTTTGTATTGATTAAAATGTAAACAAAATCGAAAAATAAATGTATAAATGCTTAATAATTGTCGTACAAAAATAAACTTCAATTTGCTAGCGAAACAAACACAAATAGTAAACTGATAAAAATTAGGAATTTTTTTAAATTTTCACTTACGTTCATGATGTATGGATTGTTGGTCAGTCGGAAATCGCGTTGGTACATGACACGGGAGAAACGCTCGTCCATATTGCGACGATAGGCCTGTTGATTGTGGTGTGGAAAATTCAATTAGAAATTATTAGTGGAGAGTGGAGTGTGCGGCGAAGCGACATATAAAGTGCAAAAAGTGGCGACGCGTTGTTTTTTTTAGTTTTTGACTGCAATCATTATGTTTAATAAATTTCGGTTCGCGGTAACTCAACGCAGGTTATATAAGAATTGCATTTTCGTGAACCAATTACTTACGTTGCCCATTGTCAGCTTCTGCAGACCGTACATCGCGTATATTGGCACGGAGAGGGCCACGGTGATGATCGCTGCGCCAGGTATTATTTCGAACCACATTTTGTTTGTTTATGTGACACAAATTCACAAATTCGTATTATTTGGTCGCAAAAAAAACACAGCCAGATGACAGAAAGACAGACAGCTGTTCTGGTTATGTTGTCGTCTATCGATATATCGATAGTATATTAATATTCAAAACATTACAAACGATATTTGATATTAAAGCTAAGCATCAAAGCAATACATTATTTCTTGAATGTTAAAGATTGTTAATCTGAAAAACAATTGTTTTATTTGAATTTAAAATAAATTGCTTTGACGAAATAAAAAATAAAATAAAACAGTCGAAGTAGGCCTTGCCATATCGTCTAATAAAAGCAGCTGTAAAATATAAACGGTGGCAACGTCACGATTCACAAATATATATACGTATGCAACTGAGAAGAATTACCGCAAAATCATCATTCTATTAAAGGTGCAACGAGAACAGAACGAAGAACTCAATCAACATACCGATCACTTGAGAATAAGGAAATAATTCTAGGAGCACGCATTGACCAATTACCAACAACACCGAGTGCAACGCATAGTGCAGACAACAAAAGCGGCGATAAATTTGAAGAAATTATGGCGAGCGATTTGAGCGGCATTGTCGAGTCATCGTTTCCCACGGGTGCCCTGGTACATATACATATTTACATATATATAGGCTAACTACTACTGTCAAATCAGACCAACTGGGCAAAAGTAGCTCATAAAAGTATTTACTTATTTACTTTCCATAGGTACCTAAGGCTGAGACTGGTGTGCTAAATTTCTTGCAAAAATACCCGGAATACGATGGTCGAGATGTGACCATCGCCATTTTTGATTCCGGTGTCGATCCGCGAGCAACGGGACTTGAGGTGAGTTCTTAATTTAATCTTTGGATGTGGTGAAAAAGTTGTTTAATTTATTTATTTGTTCATTAGACGCTTTGCGATGGAAAAACCTTAAAGGTTATTGAACGTTTCGACTGCTCGGGTTGTGGTGATGTGGACATGAGCAAGAAGGTTACCCCCGACGAGAAGGGAAACATTAAAGGCTTGTCTGGCCGCACACTGAAGCTAAGCCCCGAGCTCATTGGACTGAATACAGATCAAGATGGTGCCGTTCGTGTGGGCATTAAATCCTTCCATGACCTGGTACCTTCCAAGATTCGCGACAATATTGTCGCCCAGGCCAAGCTCAAGAGCTGGGACAAGCCGCACAAAACGGCCACAGCTAATGCCAGTCGTAAGATCGTAGAGTTTGAGGCCCAGAATCCAGGTGAGTTGTGTAGGATTTGGTGGATTGAGAGCTCAACTAATTTCGATTCATTCTTGCTTAAAGGTGAAGCTTCTAAGCTGCTGTGGGACAAGAAGATTATCAAGGAGAACCTGGACTTCGAGCTTGAGATGCTCAACAGCTACGAGAAGCTGTACAATGATATCAAGACATCGTACGATTGCGTGCTCTTCCCGACTGAAAAGGGTTGGCTGACCATTATTGATACCACAGAGCAGGGTCAGTTGGAGGAGGCATTGCGCATTGGCGAATTTACCAACACACACGAAACAAAGAATGTCAATGATTTCCTCTCCATTTCGGTGAATGTGCATGACGATGGCAACGTTCTGGAAGTGGTGGGCATGTGCTGTAAGTTGACTAGCAATTAAAGGTATAGCAAAATAGTTACTCCCATTTTTATTTGACAGCTCCTCATGGCACGCATGTGGCATCGATTGCCAGTGGCAATCACAGCTCTCGCGACATTGATGGTGTTGCACCCAATGCCAAGATTGTGTCCATAACCATTGGCGACGGTCGCTTGGGCTCCATGGAGACGGGTTCCGCGCTGGTACGCGGCATCATGAAGGTGATGGAGCTGTGCCGCGAAGGACGACGTATCGATGTAATCAATATGAGCTACGGCGAGCATTCAAACTGGTCGAATTCGGGGTAAGCAAACAGCTAGCATTTAAGAGCTTCTATGAGTTGGGCATGTGCTACTTCTGATTTTAGGCAGATTGAAGCCATCTCAACACCTGCTCGTAAAATGTGCATTAAAAAGCGTAAAGTAATGAAGATTAGTGTTCCGAGGTAAATAGAGCGATACACTATTTACATGTATTACATACAGAAACACTCCTTTGTTGTTTTACAATCACAGACATGCTATAAATTGGTGTCACATTAATTAATTGCCATGTTTCGTATTGCAGTCGTGTTGGCGAATTGATGAACGAGATGGTCAACAAGTATGGCGTCGTCTGGGTTGCTTCAGCTGGCAACCATGGCCCCGCTCTCAGCACTGTGGGCACTCCCCCGGACATCAGTCAGCCAAGTTTGATCGGTGTGGGAGCGTATGTTTCCCCCCAGATGATGGAGGCCGAATATGCAATGCGTGAAAAGTTGCCTGGCAACGTTTACACCTGGACATCGCGCGATCCCTGCATTGATGGTGGACAGGGCGTGACTGTGTGCGCTCCTGGAGGTGCCATCACTTCGGTGCCTCAGTTTACAATGAGCAAATCGCAGCTGATGAATGGCACCAGCATGGCTGCGCCACATGTCGCAGGAGCCGTGGCATTGCTCATCTCTGGCCTCAAGCAGCAGAACATTGAGTATTCGCCATATAGTATTAAACGCGCCATCAGCGTTACGGCCACCAAGCTGGGCTATGTGGATCCCTATGCCCAGGGTCATGGACTACTGAATGTGGAGAAGGCTTTTGAACATTTGGTGGAACATCGCCAGTCCAAGGATAATATGCTGCGGTAAGCGAGACCTAGAAGTGGGAATATCTACAATACTATCAGGAATCTTTGTTTGCAGCTTTTCGGTGCGTGTGGGTCCCAACCATGAGAAGGGTATTCATCTGCGTGAGGGCGTGCAGCGCAAGTTTGCTGACTTTAACGTCAACATTGAGCCGGTGTTCTTCAATGATAAGGAAGCTGGTAAGTCATAGAAGGAAGACACTTAACTAAATTTGTCAAATTTAATATTCCTTTAAAATTTATACAGATCCAAAGGACAAGTTCAACTTTAATGTGCGTCTTAGCCTTATTCCCTCGCAGTCGTGGGTGCAATGTGGCTCCTTCCTGGACCTCAGCTATGGCACACGCTCAATTGTAGTGAGAATCGATCCAACCAGCCTGCAACCTGGTGTCCATAGTGCTGTGTAAGTTGCTGCCTTTCACTTTTAACATCGAAAACTATTTAAACTAAACTATATTTTAGTGTCAAAGCCTACGACACGGAGTGCGTACAAAAGGGACCGCTCTTTGAAATACCCGTCACTGTGGTGCAGCCGCATGTGCTGGAGAATATTGAGAATACGCCGGTCTATGAACCAGCTAGCAATAGAGCCGACAAGAGCGTCGAGTTCCAACCAAACACCATTCAAAGAGACTTTATTCTAGTGCCAGACAAGGCCACTTGGGCAGGTAAGACAGACTTGCAATCAATTAAATGAAATAGCTCTAATAATATTTTTTTTTCAGTGCTGCGCATGCGCATTACGGATCCTAATCGGGGCAACGATATTGGCAAGTTCTTCTTGCACACAAATCAACTGTTGCCGCATAAATCTTGCCGTAAACTGGAAACCATGAAGATTATTGGTGTCAACTCTGAATTTGAAGCCACAACCACATTCCCCGTTAAGGTAAGCCATCGTTATTTGTTTGTGGATAGCTCACAACTACAACACACTTCTTATTGCAGGCTAACAAGATTCTTGAGCTGTGCATTGCTAAGTATTGGTCAAATCATGGTCAGAGCCACTTGAAGTACAGTCTGGAGTTCCATGGCGTGGCCGCACACAATCCAAATGCCTGTAAATATAGCAAAGATTTAACTTTAACGATTGCTGAAAAATAATCATCTTCTTTTTATTAGATGTCATGCATGCCGGACGTGGCATTCATCAGCTGGAAATTGGTGCCTTGGTTGCTGAGGAAATTCAACCTTTGCTGCAGCTCAAAACTGCTGCAATTATTTTGCGACCCAGCGAGGCAAAGATTTCGCCATTGAGCGCCACACGCGATGTCATCCCAGAGGGCAGGCAAATCTATCAGAATCTACTGGTCTACAATCTGAATGTGAGCAAGGCAGCTGAAGTGGCGCTCTATGCGCCCATCTTTAACGATTTGCTGTACGAGTCGGAGTTTGAATCTCAAATGTGGATGCTGTTCGACGTGAACAAGTCGCTCGTGGCCACTGGTGATGCCCATTCGCATACCTTCTTTACCAAGTTAGAGAAGGGTGAATACACTGTGCGCCTGCAAATCCGTCACGAGAAGCGAGAGCTTCTGGAGAAGATTGCCGAGGCGAATCTAATTGCCGCCTACAAACTGCCTAATATGCTGTCGTTGGACTTCTACGATAGCTACAATCAATGTATTATCAGTGGCCGTAAATTTACGACGGCTAAAATACGTGAAGCTAACAAAATGCTTTACATCGCACCCATTGCTCAGGAACGCCTGACAAAGGCCAATCTGCCGACGCAGTGCGCCTGGTTGGGTGGCAATCTGGTGTTCCCCAAGGATGAAGCCGGTCGTCGCATTGCAGTGCATCAGTTCACATACGTGCTCAATCCAGCCGAAAAGAAATCCACATCCAATGGCGCTTCAAATGGTGCCAGCTCCAATAGCGCAACTCCAGCAGCAGCTGCCGCTGTTGCTGCCAACGGAGCCAAGCCGAAGTCGCAGGCTACATATCAGGCGGCGACGAACCCTGCAAACTCTGCAGCCGGCGATGGAGTCAGTGTGCAGAACGATGTGCCTGCCAATGCCGTAGGAGCACCGAGCTCACCACAAAAGGGAAAGACAAGCGCTGATGATTACGCTGAAAGTTTGCGCGACTTCCAGTGCACGCACATTGCCAAGTGCGGTAAGTTCACCCAAATAAATTCAACAAGTTCCTTAGTTAACAGAACGTTTACTTTATACCCTTCTAGAGCTGGAGAAGGCGGAGAAAATCTATCAGGAAGTCGTTGCCGCACATCCCAAGCATTTGCAAGCCCATTTGCAGCTCATTCAGAACATTGAATCGAGCGAACTAAAGTCACAACTGCCATTAACTTTCGCCGCTACCATTCAGAAGAAATGCACAGAAGGCGACGACGCTAGCATTGATAAGCAGCGGGATGAGCTGCAGAAGCAGCGTGCCGCCTTGGAGCGTATTGTAAAACTAGCAGATCTGGTTATTGGTCAAACCGATGAAGATGCGCTTTTGTCATTCTATGGACTTAAGAACGACACACGCCCAGATGCCTCAAAGATTAAAACGTAAGTGAGAAACTTTCTGATACTGATTTCCATTACTAATGATTGCAATTTTAGTAACATGGATAAGCAGAGAAACAATTTAATTGAAGCTCTCAGCAAGAAGGGCATTGCAGTCGCTAAGCTGTCGGTTCTCGATGATAATGTGAAGGATAGTGTGAGCAAGTTGAACGATGTCTACACCGAGATCATTAAGTTTGTGGATGCCAACGATAGCAAGGCTATCCAGTTCTCAATTTGGCATGCATATGCACATAGTCACTATGGACGCATGTACAAATACGTTTCGAAGTTGATTGAGGATAAGCGCACACGGGAGAACTTTGAGGAGTTGGCGGCCATTAATAATGCCTTGGGCTTTGAGCATACCAAGATTGTCATTGATCGTATGACCGTTTCCAATTTTCCCAGTACCTTCCGTCTTTTTTAAAATATTTATCAATAATTTCGAACAAATTTCACATTTATCTCTGCTTATCACTGCTTGTGTGTTGCAAGCTCAAATAATTTACTCTAAATTATGTATATGAATTCAATAATATGCTTCCAATTGAAGATCGCACAGATGTTTTCATTAAATAAACAAACAATACGTAAACTGTGTTTATGTTTGTGTACGCTCAGCTGTTCTGTTTATCGCATGCAAACTATCACTGTTAACGAAAACAGTGTGACCCACCATGATGTTATTGCTTTCGTTGGTATTTTTTCGGTGAAGTAGTATGCGGTTTTTCAGCTTTGGTCACAAGTGTTCACACTGGTGAAGATGCAGTACTCCCAAACAATGCACACGCAAAAATAAAATGGGTAAGAATGAAATAAAAACTGCAAAAATGTGTGAAAAAGTGTGCTGAAATCGTAAATGAATCCTTGCGGAGAAGTGAAAATATGAAAAGTTCAAATATGAAACGGAAATACAAGTGTTTTCTGAGCAACGAAAATTGTATCTGCTACGTAGTATTCGCTTCTGTGCTACTTGTTTCTGTGTGTGTCGCGTATGTGTGAGGGCGGCGGTGTGTTAGTGTGTGCGTGTGTATTGGCCGATCGATTTTATTTTGCAAATTCAAGGACAACTGCAAATCCTGCGGGATAGCTTTGCCGATTTAATTACAGGCGGTTATTTGAACTCAAGTGGAAATGAAAAGTGCACTCACACATTGACATGCGACACACATATGTAGTTAGTGCAACTGCAATAACAAACAAACAAAACAAGCGAGCAAGCAAGCAAGCGGATGTGGTCTGTTTCCATGGAATTTATTATCTCAATGAATGTCGAATGCGCCGCACTCGGCTGATGACTCAAATTGCCAATCCAGGGGTTTAACGGACATTATCAGGCAATCTGTGTACATACAAAATACACACACTCACACACATATGTGCGCCATGTCAGCTACTATGGGTTGTGTGTGTGTGTGTGTATACATGTGTTGCGTTGTTTCCTTTACAAAGGCAAACAAAAACACGACAATGACAAATGCTACGGGTCGGGTTGAAGAAGAAGCAGCAAAGGCAATCAGAATAATATTCAATATTGTGTTAGTGCGTATCTGTGTGCGTGTGTATGTGTGTTTGCGGTGGGAACGGGAGATAAAGATGTTGAAATAAAAGAAATGAAAATATTTTAAAGGCTGCTCGCTTCACAATGAGGGCAAGGCGCCGCTGCCAATGAATGGAAATCAAGTCAATCCATATGTGTTGGCGTTTTTTTTCTTCTCTTTTTTATTATTATTATTTCTGGTTGCGGGCGTAGGAATCTAAACCACCCACACACACACACATGCAGCCACACACACGGTCATATACTTTGGGAATATTATGGAGTGCAGCTGTTGTTGGTGTCTCTGATACGCCGCATGCATACTTAAGTTAAATATGCATTTATATACTCGTATTTATTTTTATACTTCTCTTGCTTTCTGTATCTCTTCCAGAGTGTCCACAGATTGATTTATATGAATTCCTCACCGAGTCCGAACTACAGCAGTACTACAATGCCATCAAGTAAGTGCTGTGACCCAAATTGACCAAATTATGAATACTATATGCTGATCATACTTGGTCTAAGAATAGTTCATAAAGAGTAGGAATTAACTAGTAACTAGTATTATAGCATTTTCTTAAATTATAATAATAATAATTTAATATATATATTATTTTTAAAAACTAAGTTATATGTATGTATATATGTATATGTATATATACAAGAGATAAGGCCTTCGGCTTATTATTATTATTATCAATTTATTCCATTCAGGTATTTGTCTCGTTTTCTAGTAATGCGAGTTAAGTAGATTCAACATTTCGGACAGGGCAGAAAACTAAAATTTTTAATAAATTTCGTTAACCATCTTCTGGTATGTTAATACTCCAATCTTTTACAGTTTGCACTTTTCTTACAATATTAAATACCCCCCGAAGAATTAAAGATACAAAAACCCTTATTGCACTATTGAATTTCGTAAACCATCTTGTTTAAAAATTCCAGCCGCCATAACACACAGTTTTATATATCTTATAAGTAAAATATTTAAATAAGGAGCCATCAGACTACTGTTAATAATCTTATCAGTGCAACGATAAACACTTATAAATCAGGACTAATGAGTAATTTTTATAAATACATTTGAATTGGTTTCTGGGATTTCGGTTCGAAGAGATTATAAAATTCGGAATATTTAATCAGCTGCAATGACTCAATTGGTTTCATTCATTCATATTGACATCCCCAAAAATAGCTAACGAATATATGTGTATATAAAAGTCGAGCACACTCGACCACACTAGATTTATTTGTTAACCTAATACTGAACTGAACTCATTTCTCATCCGCCCCCCCATCTTTTTACCTCTCTTTCTCCCACTCTCTTGTTGTGCAGAAACGAATTGAAAATAACGAATGCGGCGCAATTTAAATATGCAGCGGATGAGGATTTACGTTTCATTGGTCTATCGCGACCGGAAATCCGAAGACTGCGTAAATTCTATGAGAAGCACTTCCCCCACAGTTACCTCAGCAAAATCAAGCGGTTACTGCAAGCGCCCGCCACAATTGTGAAGCGCGAGGATGGCGGCATCGGTGGCGGACAATCGCCGAGCGAGAGCAGCACGGCGGCGGCAACAACGACGGCAACTAGGAATGGCGGAGCCAGTTCTCCGGGCAGCAGGGTGCCCAACAACAAGCACATCATACCGGCCGATGCGATTAGCGTCAACAAGCAGCTGGGCATTGGAGAGTTTGGTATTGTGCAGCAGGGCGTCTGGACAAATGGCAGCGAGCGGGTGAGTTTCAATTGTTTCCCCTTAAGTCTCCCGTACTTGATGGTTTCCGGTTGCATTGAATTGAGTAATTAATTCGAATTGTTTTCTTCTTTTCTGCACACACACACACACTCATAGATTCAAGTGGCCATCAAGTGCTTGTGCCGCGAACGCATGCAATCGAATCCCATGGAATTTCTCAAGGAGGCAGCCATAATGCATTCAATTGAGCACGAGAATATCGTGCGCCTCTATGGCGTGGTGCTGGCCACCGATTCTCTGATGCTCGTCACGGAGCTGGCACATCTGCGTTCCCTGCTCGAGTGCCTTAAGGATTCCGGTCTGCGCGTCAGCTTCCTCACCATACCGACGCTCTGTGAGTTCGCACTGCAGATCTGCAATGGCATGCGCTACTTGGAGCAGAAGCGACTCATTCACCGGGATTTGGCAGCGCGGAATATCCTAGTTTTCAGCAAAGACAAGGTGAAAATCTCGGACTTTGGTTTGTCGCGCGCCTTGGGCGTGGGCAAGGATTACTACAAGACCAATTTCAATGTGAATCTTAAGCTGCCCATTGCCTGGTGTGCGCCCGAGTGCATCAATTATTTGCGCTTCACCAACGCCTCCGATGTGTGGGCCTATGGCGTTTGCCTCTGGGAGATGTTCTCGTATGGCTTTCAGCCCTGGGCTGCTCTGACTGGCCTGCAGATACTGGAGGCCATCGATGCGCCCAATTATCAACGGCTGGAGCAACCCGATTGCTGTCCACGCGAGTATTACACTCTGATGATGAAGTGCTGGCAGGATGACGCTGCCAAGCGGCCAAAGTTTAGCGAGATTTACGAACAGCTGCCCGACATGAAGCCCGAGCAACTGAAGGCTGTGGTCAACTGTGTGGAACCGAAGAAGGATCATTTGTTGTATCGCCAGGGAGACATTATCAGTGTGCTCGATCGCAACACGGGCACGCCCTTCTGGAAGGGAGTGCTGAGCACCGGCAAGACGGGCTACTTCAATCCCTCGAATACGGTTGCCTTCCTCGAGGGTTTGCCCAGCTCCAATCGGGATTCGTTTAGCCGAGTGGGCGATCATCGCATTAGCAAGCGCAAGCTGCGCACAGAGATGATATCGAAGCCACAGAACGACTTTAAGCACACAGGACATGTGGGCATCGATGGCGCCACTTTTGGTGATATTGCCTTCCTCGGCAGCTCACAGAACGTAAGTTGTTTCCGAACTACATAGAGAAACATTCGTTCATTTCTATTATACTTCGCAGTATAATCACGTGCCCAAGCAGATTGTGACACCGTATAAGCCATCGGAGGACATTGAGCAGACGCCACTGCTGCTGCCACCAACTCCCACCAGCCCCGACTCACTGCAAACGGCCAGCGGTTATTTCCCCGAGGGTGCTGGCACCTCAATGAATCCCACATTTATTCCCTCCACGGAGCACACACCGAAATTGATAGCCAGCAATGGACAGAGCTCCTTTGACTTTGCTGGCTCGAATCCATTTGCCTCGCACAAACTGGATGAGGAGCAGCTCGCCTATGCGCTGCAAAACAACAACTATGGCGTCGATGGCAAGAGTCTGCACTCGACCACCGGCGAGCCAAATCATTGGCGTGCCAGTTCGCGCAATGCGACCGATGATCTGCATGAATATCACGAGATATCCGATGATGAGATCACCGGCGATAAACTGGACTTTGGCCCATCCCTTTTGGATGAAATCAATTCGATGTTTGGCTCGATCAGTGGCGCCTCTGGCAGCCAGCCAAAGTCGCCGGACTTTGATCGAGTAAATACGAAAAACGAATTCGCAGAATTGTCTGCAAAGTATGCGCATAAAGCGGGCGACACCAATGGCAACAAGCATGGCCTGCTGTCGAAAAAGAAGACAACCACGGGCACTGTGAAGCCCATTTCGGTCAAGGATGAGAAGATACTGAATCATGCCATCGAAATTGCCAATGAAATCAGTGCCAGGTGAGTCAACAGTTTGTCAGTTTATTGTGACTAAGCGTGAGAGTTTAATGTCTCTTGTTTGCTGTGCTTGTAGATCGATGATTGACCTGGCTTCGGATCACACACCAGCTGCGCACAGTCCCAAGCGCAAGTTCAGCTTTCGTTTGCCGCATTTGAGCAGCGGTGGCGGCGACAAATCGAACAACATGGTCGGAGGATCCGCTCGCAATTCTGCGTTGACGCCCACGCATGGCAGTGCATCGCCCTTCTCCAAGAAGAAGAACTTTACGGAGGAACTGCAGAGCATACCCGACATACAGGTACGTAGCGCATAGTAGATCAATTTTCATGCTTCAGCTGAGTTAAAAATATTGTTACCCAAATAGTGAAAGGGTATTATAACTTAGTGGCAATTAATGTGTGTAATAGTCTGAGTTAGGGTTTATCTTATGAAGTGATAATAATAATAATAATAATAATAATAATAATAATAATGTAAAACTGCCTGAATAGCGGAGTTCATTTATGAATGTTTGTCTGACTGTTAATCTTGATGAACTCTTAGAAATCAGATAACTTTATGTTGTAGGGTTAGACAAACTGAGCTTCTTTATTTATTAACTTTTAATTAAAGCAAGAACCTAACTTATTTGTTACCAAAGTGTTGGCTTATACATTAGATGTATATTATTAGATTGGAAAGGGAACTTGATTAGTACTTAAATACTTCTTAGTTTAAAAATAAGTTTTATAATTGCGCTCGCAATGATGAGCTTCAATGTACTTTAGGAGTAATTATAAATGGATTCCATTTGTATACCTTAAAAGTGTATGGCGTGTATTTGACAGTCGAGCACACTCGACTTTAACAATCTTAATAGTCTAATCTAGCGTTGTCTTTTGTCTTCACTCTTCCACACTCTCTCTCTCTTTTATCATTCGCGTTGTGCTTCCGTTCATTCCCCTTGCTTTATTTTTGGTTGTTTGTTTGTATTTTGTGTTGCATTTCGTTGCGATTCGTTTCTGTTTCCCCTTCACACGTCACATCAAACAGCGATTTCGCTCGTTGAGCGAAATCAAAAACACTTCCGAGCTGCGCATTCCGATCTTCGACAAGGAGAGCTCCGACTTTTTGTTTGAGAAATCACGCGAAATACTCAGTCGCCCGCTGAACCGGGAACGAAGCTCCGAGGAGCCGCCAAGCATCAATGACAACATCATGGACATTGAGAACACGCTGAAAGCGTTGAACCTCGACTTTATGCACACGTACACGGAGCTGGACAAGAGCGACTCCAATGATACGATTTTGAACGATCAACTGCCACAGCTGCTGGGCTCCCTCGATGATGGCATCAGCAGTGCCACGGGAAGCCTGAAGTCCGCTGTCTACAGCTACAGCAACGGGGTGCAGACGATGTTTGACTTCAATGCGGCCACCAGTCACCTGGACAAGCATCTGCAGTACATGCACAATCAGGCGCAGCTGCACAGCCAGCAGCTGGCCAATGCTAGCGAACAGAAGCTGCTGGAGGACAAGCGGAGCAGCACACCGGACACGGGATTCGCGTCGCGGGACACAAACATTTCGTTGTCGCGTCGCAGCAGCCAGAAGAGCAGTTACAGTCCTCAAGAGAGTTACTTTCCCATTAAGGGAGAGACATTGTATAGTGCACCGCCAGTTGTGATGAGCAGCGGCTACGAACGCTTTGGGAATGGTCACACCAAGCAGATGCTGGCCAGCGCATCGCCGGTGAAATCTTCCTGCTTGAATGCCAGCAGCAGCAGCGCTGTCTATGCGGTGGCCAGCAAGAGCTATCGCCAGCGTTCCACCTCCTTCAATGAGAGCTTCCAGCCCATATCCCCCGTGCTGTCGGATGCCAAGCAGCGTTCGTTTCGTGCTGAAGCACAGCAACAGTTGCAGCAGCAACAACAACAACAGCAATCGCAGCAGCAGCAACAACAACAGTTGCCACGACGCTCGGCCAGCTACAAACCGCGATCGATAAGAGCGCGCACTCTGCGACGCCTCAGCTACAATCCCATGACGCTCGACTCCAGCAGCTCCTCCAGCGGCGAGGAGTCACGCACCAAGCCCAGCCTCGCTCGATCCGAGTGCGATATTCGCGCTCGCGTTGCTGCCACCTCCAGCAGCTCGTTGTGTCGTCGTCGACGTGCTGGCCTCAATCGGCAGGTGCAGTCCGCATGCCAGGATGAACGCGATGCCATAATTTCGCCACGGCAGCTGTACGGCTCGAACTCGAGCATCAAGTCAGCGCCACACTACAATCTGGGTGGGAATCGACGCAGCTTCCATCGACCCGGCGCCGGCTACGAACAGTTCCACTACGATGAGCGCATCTATGACTTTGGCGGACGCGGTCCGGGCAACAATTATACGGCCCAACTGGCACAGCATGCGTTGCTGGCGCCCACAATGTCACAGAAGCTGAGCTCCGGCTCGGGTTCCTCCTCGGCGGCCTCGTCAGCGGTGGCCACCTATCGCACTGCATCCGCTGCTCTGCCGGCTCCGCAGCGTCCGATGAGCGGTGGGATTGCGTTGCATGAGTTTGACATCAGTCGCCTAACGGGCAAGAGTCCCACTTCGACCAACTTTGTGGGCAGTTCTCCCGATGAGCTCAAGCAGCAACAGCGTACGCCACAGCCGCAGCAAGTGGTAAAGCCTCAGCGGCCCACAGAGTTCCATTGGCCGGAGCAGATACATGTGTCGACAGTGAAGCAGCACGAGATGCATTGGCGACAGCTGCAACAACAGCAACAACAACAGCAGCAGCAACAACAACAACAGCAACAGTTGCCGGTGGTGATAACTGCGGGGGATTCGAGTGACAGCAGCTCGTCGACGAGCACGGAGAGCGGAGATGAGTTCCAGTTCCGACGCGAGTTCATTGCGCCACGTATTCCGCCCAGTCCGGCTCCATAACTAAGGAAAATGCTGAAATATGTTCTCAATTTACTATTCGGACATGTGCTCTCGGATTAGAATGGATCGATGTGTTATCACTCTGGGCGTGTGTGTGTGTGTGTGTGGGTTGTAGTGTGGTGTGTGGTGGTGTGTCGAAAAGTAAATTGTAGAAATATTTACAGCCTCTCTTTAAACATATTTAGCGTGTATATTTTTTATGGATTTGCATTTTTGAGAGTGTGCCTTATTTGGAAACACGGAAGACCTCTCAGAACGGATAATAATACGAGTGCGAGTAATCGTAAGCGTAACACTGTTGTTTGTTTTTTGTCGCAGTCAGTTACAGATACAGATACAATTTGCAGATACAGATACAACTAACAGTTACACAGTTACAGATCAATCGAATTGAGATTTACAATAAGCAATAATAATGCAACAAAACTAGTTCAGGGCAGCCTGGGAAACGGGAAACGGAACCCAAAATATTTAAAGCAAACAGCTCAATAAATGTTAAAGCAATATTAATTAAACACATATTTAGTAGAAGAGACTCATTGATACTCGATAACAAAAAACACTTGACTACTCTTCAAACGCAAAAGGCTTCCAGGACAGAGCAGACAGCAGAAGGGGCAGACGGAGCAGAAAGACAGGGAGGGGGGCGACTCTTGAAACCAATTTCCTATCAGATCAAATGAGATCATTATCATCGTCATTCCCATTTTCACATCTCTCTCTCTCTCATAGCATAACAGAGCTTCTGGTTGTCGGTGTCGTCAATCCAACAATCAATCAGTATAAATCAGATTAGGAATATATCAACAGTATTAAATATAAAATTGAATCTAATCGACAACTCATTGCATGTACTATAAATATGGGACAGGGTATTAACTAAAACAACAGAACACGCAACAGACAGACACACACACACACAGATACCCATTACAACGACAGTCATCGAGACAATCACACACACACGCACACAACAAAGATACACACACAAGTTGACAATCCTTTTTCATCGCCAACAACATCCCACAAACTAAAAAAGAAAACAAGATAATAGACCCTTTTTACTACATATTTTCAAAAGTAAAGGGTCTAAACAGTGAACAAAAAAAAAAATAAGAAACTAAATGAAAAGATATTGAAAATATTGTCCGAAAACTCGTACATATGCAAATGTGTATTATGTGCCATATCCTTACGCTTGCATTTTTACTATATATAAACCAAAACATATTTATATATTAGACTATATAGTATATATATAAATGATAATACTGAGCATGAACCCGTCGGAAGAGTCGAAAATTAGTTATATACATAAATACTATTCCGTTACGGACGGGAGATGTTTGCATTGGAAAATATTCTCGAATTACTTGATAGAAATCTAAGTGAAACGTACTTTCATCTTCTCAAAAAAAAAAAAAAAGTAAAAATACGATTATAAACCGAGAGTTAATCCCCATGTTGATTGACTACACAATGCGCCACTTGAGCGTGTCTACACCTTTTTTTATAGAGCTCCAATGAGAAATATATATATATACATACATATATGGATATATGGAAATATTCTTAATAAAAAGATTTGTCGCATTCTATGCATTTATTGATAAAGATAAAGATAATGATAATGATAACCAAAGTGAAGAAAACAAATATGAAATTACTTATATACAAAGTTTATATACATACAACATATAATATAATATTACTTATAATTACAAAGTTCATACAATTCATATCTATTTCATATAGCATTACTTACAAGATTACACTACAAATTGATATATTGATATTCTAAAATATGCGTTCGAAGCGTTTCACAACCAAAAACAAAACAAAACAAAACTACAACTAAAACCAAAACTAAACTAAAACTTTTTCCAAGTAATTATATATACATATATACAAAAGTTTGCATTCTAAGAACCAAACGATAAACAAACAAAAAATAACAAAAATATAAAAAGCAAGAAAAAAAAGAAAACAAAACAAACCAATTGGTAATCAAAAACGTTGTGTATATTTAAAGGGATTTAATAAAGCAAAAGAAAAACCCCAAATTGTCTTAAATGTAGCTTAGATTAATCAATCATCGATGTACTCTATTTTGGTTAATTTCTCCACATTATTTTTAGCTTTTTATTAAATTTATTTTAAATTATCTTGATTTTAAATAGTAACATTTTATCGACTGTTATTTTTATTAACAGTCCTCTGTTACTTAACATAGCTCTGCTATTTACCTTGATTCCTTCTGTTCATCACTCATTTCCTTACATATTACTCTTATTATTTGTATTTATTTGAACATTTGCTTTATCCTTGCTCTTCATTTCATTCCCTTTCATTCCGCACAGTCGCTAATTGGCGAGGAGGGACGTGAGGCCTACAACAGTCTGATCGAGCGCAAAGGCATGCTGGACATCGGACCCAGTCCGGCAGCAACTCTGCTGCGCCACATGGACACGGATGAATTTGAGCTGATGAATGCCAAGACGCTGCCACGCCGACTGGGCAGTCAACTGAGTCATCCGGCCAACACTGCCCTCGAACCTCTGGCAGCCATCAACAACGTCCCAGACTCGACACGATCCACGTCGCAACCTCCGCCAGCGCGACCCATGACGCTGCCCACCCGTGGAGCAGCACAGCGAGTGCGTCGGGCTGAGCAGGCGAACATGGATCAGCGACATGGAGCGGATGAGAATCGTAACTCAATGGGCGGCAACGATTCGTGCGAGAGTCCCAGTTACATGACGCTGGGCACCTACAAGTTTCCCGAACCGCAGGAGGCGAATCCCTTACCGCTGCCGTCGCGCGAAGGCAAGAAGCAGGTGAAGACCAGCACCAAACGGCATGTGCGCAAATATCCACTGATTATACCGGCCAACGGTGTGCAGCGCACTCTCAACAAGCTGGCGGACTTCGATGAGGATTCATCGAGCAGGAACTCAATCGGGGCAGCAGCCACAACACGTGAGATGAACCAGCCTGCGCGATCCATTGAAGTGGTGGCCGCTGTGCGTACCAATAGCGTGCGTCGGCGTTCCGATGTGCGGGAATATGAGAACATGCCAGCCATGGCTGGAGAGGCATCGACGCACACCTATCAGAATCTGGACAAGCTGACGCCAGCCGATGCCGCCGGATTGACGGACAGCGCATCGCTGCAGTTTGAGAGCATACTGGAGTCCGATCTGAGCAAAGATGGAGTGCTGCAGTCGCCGGATGTGACCGATGGATTCCTCAACTTTTCCATACAGAAGGAGCACTACAACAAAAGCAAGGAAGTGGTCTTTGAACCAACTCAAATCTCGGGATTGTACGTGAACGACGATGAGCTGCGCAACTTGGACAAGCCGCTGGCCAGCAGCAGTAGTTCGACCACGTTGGATTCGGTGGCAGTGCCTCAGGAGATGGCACCGACGGCGGCAACGGCTGTGGCAGCAGCTGCCGTGGCAGCGGAGGCAGCTGCAATGCCGCAAGATGCGCCTCAGGAGAGCGGCAGTTTGCGACGCTTTGGCTGCGCTGACAACGAGCTGGCCGGGAATGCGCTCTTCAAGAAGGTGCGCGCCTCAGTCAATCAAGCGATGAATCACACTGCCATCAATGGCAACGATACAAAAGCGACTACATCGAATTCCACCACGAGTGCGCCACAGAAGCAGCAAACGGAAGCCGAGTATTTTGCGGCGACAGCAGCGCGTTTGGCCGATTCGAATTCGGTGAGCTGCGAGGATCTGCTGGAGTTCTCGGACAAGAAGCCGCGGGGCTGCGAACGTGGCGTTGATTCGGACGAGGTGCGCATCATGGTCAAAGTGCTGGGCAAGGATGTGAGTTGAGCAAGCGAAATGCGCGTTTTCTTTATTTGCAATCAGTAACATTCAATTATATTTCACAGAGCACGCCCACACGTTGCCTGGGCGCACTGGAGTTCATCAATTGGGATGTGCATAAGTCCATTAAGCTGATCAAACTGCAGAATCTACTCGCGGAGTCGGATCTTAGTCTGGCTGCAGCCTACGAGGCGCTGCAGCAACAGGAATGGGATTTGCACACCACAGCTGTCAAGCTGAAGGGCGTCAAACTCTAAACTTTGATGCAAAGGGAAATTAACTTAAAACCATGTGCCTGTTCAAAACAAACCTCCATGGCCTTATCGTCTATTCGCAACTACTACACATAATTGTATCTAAAGCATTTTCAGTCTGTCTATTCTCTAATTGTAGCCACTAAGGATTTCCTCCTCTTGAACTCAACTCAATCACTGCTCAAAAGAAAGTTTCTAATATTATTTCATACGCCTATCCACGATGTATGAATGAATCTCAGCATGTACTTATCCGATAATGTAACGTTTCTAGTTCTTAATTAATTGTATACTATATATATTTATACACGTATGTCTCCTATCCCATACATATATATCGCCAGTTTCGCAGGATCACCTCCACACCATTTACAAAATAAATAAATTCTTTAAAATCTGAGAATTCTGTGTTTTTGTTATGCAACTATTGTTATTGTAATGGGAAAAGATGAAATTATATTAAATATATAATTTATCCCCTTGTATGATGCTAATATAAAAGAAAAGTATTATTTTAGTGAGTATGAAAGCTACCTGATACTCATGTTTAATGAAAGCAAAACAGTGCGGTATTATCTCAAAATATACTGAATCAATATGTTACAAATAAACCAATGTCTATATTTGATATAATGATATAGTACTACATTCAAAATATTCCAGAAAGTACTAAATTATATCGGATTGTAAGCTGAAGCCCATAAAACCCTAATAAGTAGGTGTTTTTCCTATATAAAATAACATATATATACTTGATAGGGTCGGAAACGCCTTCTGTCTGTTACATACATACAGTTCTCGGGACACAAAGTTATAATACGGGTAATTCCCCCGGATAATTCCCTATGGGCAATTGGTGATAAAATTATTGAAAGTCAATCAGTAATGGGAATCTTTTCCGAAATTCATTAGAAATTTCTCTAATTTAGACGGCAATCCAATTCTAGTCTCATTCTTATAAAAACCCCATTTTGTTATAATATTCGTTCTGCTGTCATTTTAAATAATTATATTTCAACAAGACTACGTTTTATACATAAAATTTACAAGCATTGGAACGCGTACAATGTTATTGAAGACATAACACAAATTATAAACTTTAAAATTAAACTAATTATTGTGTAGGGTGTTTTAGCTGAGAATGAGAATATGGGCAAGGGAAGGGGAAGGAACTAGGCTACTTGCGTTGATTGCGAGTAGACACAAAGGAGGTGGATGCCGCCTCAGCTTGGGCTGCACGGGTTTTTCGGGACTCTCGCGAACTCGTTGCCGATTTGCTCGCACTTCGCGTGGTTCTCGCGGTACTCGTGGTGCTTATGTTGAGAGTGTGTGTTGAGCGATCGATGGATCCTGTGCGCCTGGGACGTCCCACTTCCTTGCGCACTCGCTTGGGCGTGGGCATCTTGGCATTGGTCTCGGTCAGACTCAGCTCGAGAGACATGCGTTTGCGGGTCATGCACATGGCTTCGATGCGCATTTTGCGTGCCGAATTCCGCGTAGTTATCCGTGATGCCGGAGTGCTGGCCAAGGGCTGCGATGTGGATGTGGATAGCCTTTTCGGCTGCGGCGTTTTGTGTGCAAGGTTCTTCGTTGGCATCGTGTTCTCTTTTACAGATGAGGTTGTGCTGCCCGTTGGACTACTCGTGTTCTTTTCACTATTCACAGTGACCACTACGCTGCTGCTCTTCCGCACGGGCGTCTTTGCATCCAAGCGCTGTTGCTTGCGCAGTGGCGAGATGCGCTGCGAGGATGTGCCCGAGTCGGAGGATTGGGACGCTGATGCTTGCACTGATTTGCGCAGCACACGTTTGCGCCCATTTCGCAATGGAGTCTGAATCTCAAGGTGTAGAACTTTGCGCTTCTGCAACACGAAGAAAAGATGAAAACAAAAAGAATAGAAATTAAAATGTGTAAACAAGAAAATATCTAGTTAAACTACACATGTTAGTATCTTATTTCCACATAAAGAAAACAGCGTTTTGTTTTTCAGTGATTCATTTCAATTTTAAAACATCCAGTTCGGTTAACTTTCATTTTTTTGGCTTAAAATTCTTATTAATTATTTAAACTTAATTTGAAGTCATTCATTCAAGTGCAACTATATCTTAGTCTAAAGGGTTTCTTCTCGTTTCATTGAAGGGGGAAGATCTACTGGTCTCTGCTACAGATAGTGTGTGCTCCTGCTTAGGGCTGCAAGCGCATGCGGATGCGCGACGATGTGCGTGTACTCACTTTACTGCTGGGCGTGGGCGAGGGGCGAGCAACAGCTGCCCTTCGGTTGCGCAGCGAGCGCATGCGCAGACTGCTTCGATCATTGTGCGTGGTTGGTGACGAACTAGAAACGACAACCGTCGGTGAATCCTCAATCACTTCCGAATCGTTGTGCTAAAAAAAGAGTTGGGCCATGGTAAAGCATAAATCTAATACAATTTAATGTAGACAAACTTACAGATTTGTTGGATACTGGAGTTGTGGGCACAACTTCAACAATTGTGGCTGCTTTTGTTTCACTTGCGGATTCACTTCTAGTTTCATTTGTGGAATCACTTGCAGTTTGATTTGTGGATTTATTTGCTGTTTCATTTGGAGATTCACATGCGCTTTTATTTGTAGATGTATTTGCATTTTCATTTGTAGATTCACGTGCGCTTTTATTCGTGGATTTGTTATTAGTTTCAATAGCGGATTGACTTGAGTTTTCATTTATGGATTTGTTTGTAGTTTGTTTTAAGGATTCACTTGCTGTTTCATTTTCGAATTCAACTGACGTCACATTGATTGTTTCATCTCTGCTTTCATTTACGTTTGGCTCTGTCGGCTCAGGCGTAAGTAGACGCTTCTCCGGTGTTTGTGAGGCCCGTGCCATAGCCAACTGCAAGCGTTCACCTGTTTTGCGACGACGCAGATTTTTTCTACTTATTTCACTGGCTTTATTCTTCTGCTGTTCCGCTGCTTCCGACTCATGCGACGGCGATTGCGAACCACATATGCTGTCTCCATCCGAATGGCTTATCGAATTGTGCAACGAACGACGCAGGAAGCGTAAGCCAACTTCATTCTGTTTACCAAAGGTGGTCAGCACCGGTTCAGCGGTCTCTGTTGGAACTGGCGTAGTCGGCGCTGTGCGTGTTGCTGCGGCTGGAGCTGGTGATGCCGGCCCTGAGGCGACTTCGCCGGGCTCTTCAATTATGGTTGGCACAATTGTTTTACGCGCTGGAGCTGGGCACTCCGATGTGGAAGCTGTGGTTGCCGCAATGCTTTCACAATCTTCGCCATCGTTCTCGCTTTCATGGCCTTCTGGGTTACGCGCAGGCGGTTGTAAGCAGCCGTTCAACATATCCTTAAAGTCAGTAATATTGCGTACCAATCGTGGTTCCAGTTCACTCTGCAAATAATGAAGCCGAAATTAATACAAAACAAGTTCATCTGAATGAATGGCAGGCTTTACTCACATTAAGCAGATTCTCGGAAAGTTCGAGCATTTCATCTTTCATTTCTGTTTCATTGAGAACGTTCAGCTTTAGGGTGATGAGATCCTTGGCCAGCAGACGACACATTTCCTTGCGTTCCGTGTAATAGTTTTTTATATAATGCAGAAAACTGAGCGCCATCCGATTGTGTATATTGCTGTCCGGCGTGCTCTTCTCCTGGGCCGTTAGATCAATGAAGAACTTGGTCACATGACCAGGCACTACATCGTGCAGCGGTGAATCGTAGCTGCTGTTCATGATGGACCACACAATGGGCAGCAGACATGGCTGCAGTATTCTCTGCAGTTTTAAGTCCACAATCTTCTCAAAGAACATGGCCAGCACTTGGCTAACAATTGGTTCTAGATACAAAGAATAATCATGTCAGTACATCAGTTCATTCCACATTTGTAGAGTTCAACTCACCCGTTAATGGATTAAAATAACGCTTGAGCAGCTTCTCCACAATATCGCTGCGATTGTCCAGCTGGCCGCGCAACACCAAACGACAAAGGCCACGCACAATGGCCACCAGAATGCCTTTGTCCACGACCTTCTCGACAAAGAAACCCATCATGCCGATAATGTCAGTGTTTTGATCGCTGTTCTGACTTTGACTGCGATCCTCTTCGCCTTCGTAAAAGTCCTGCATGGTGTACAGCAAGCGACGCTTTGATTTGGGCGCCTGTCCCTGGTTCGTGGCTGTTTGATTCATGTCAATGAAATAATCCACACCGTAGTGATCCATCAGCTCGAATAAACACTGTGCTGCCGTCTCGCAGAGCCGCAAATTGTTGTCCTTGTAGAACTGTTCGACGACTACATCGAAGACCTCCTTGGTGTACGACTCGTACAATATGCTGAATGTGGTGCCACACTTGATGGCCCACTCAAAGATGTTCATTTCCGAGGATGCCAAGTGGCGACACACGAAATCCTGTAATACAACAAATACGAGATTATCGATCGATTCCATTGGCGATCATTGAATTGATGCACTTACCTTGTAAAGCTTGCAGATTGTGGGATTAAGAGAGTTCACCTGCTTGGAGGCCACCATGTAAAATGAGATGTGCAGACCTTTAAGCACACGCTCCTGCTTGGACAGCTTGGGTCGCGCCGGCAGCCCCACCACATTGTGCTTCTCCAGCAGCGGTTGCACTAGATCGGTGTATTCGTCGGTGGCAGCAATCTTCTCATCGTTAACAGCCTGCGCCCTGATGTACTCCTTCTGGCGCACAAAGTTTTCCTCCATCTCCTCCAACTCAAGAATGCGCACTTTTAGCGATTGGAGCTTCATGACCAGAGAAGTGTCAACGCCGCTCATTAGTTTATCGATTAAACTACGATCGTGCACCAAGTCGTTTTGCTTGGCATTCAGTTCGCATATCTCGTAGATAATATTAATGAAGAACTGCATGCGTGCGCTCACGTCGCTCTCCAGCAGCTCCATGCAGCGCACCAGCCCAGCGATAATCTTGTGATCGAGCAGACATTCCTTCAGAAGATGTGTGATTAGCTCCTTCATATTGCCACGCCCGATCTCGTCGCCCAGATCGTAAGTCTGCAGCATTTCCACCAACGAAAGCAGCATGCACTGGAACTCGATCTGTGCGAATTTGTCCATCTCGGGCTTCTGAAACTGGCAGAATCTGCAAGCGAAATAAACTTGTAAATATCTTGACAATCATTTCGATTTCTTCCACTCCACTTACTTCTTTATATAGTCACAGAAAACAGTCAGCTCGGGCAGAATCAGCTCGAACTCATCGGCATTGCTTTGCTGAAAGTAGTCGCTGAGGCATTGCCAGTAGAGCAACAGCTCCACGGTCAGCGTCTCGTGCGGCACACAGCGATGCAGCTCGCAATCCTCGGATAATGGCAGCTGCTCGAGCAGCATCTGATTGTCGTGTCGCTCGAAGATAACCATCAGCATTTGGCGAACGACGCGTCGAAAGCGCAGTATTTCCTCCTCATTCGAGTCGAGCTTGAGGGCAGCTATCAGTTGAATAAAGTTCTGCTGGTACGATTCAATCCATGCCTTCAGCATATATTTGATGACATTCTTGCGCACCGACTCCGAGCTATCGTTAAGACCACGCTCGACGAGCGTCAGACGCTGCGACACTTTGTACGAGCGCACCGGATAGTTGCACATGTTGATGTAGGTGTGGCGTCGCACCCTCTCGTCCACATCCCACAGACGCTGCAGAATGTGTGGCACTGTAATGTAGTTTCGACCCATGCACGTGATGATGCACTGCCGCACACTGGACGCTGGATCGGCACTCAAGTGGTAGCGATAGGCAATCAGCACTTCATCGTTGGGATTGTCGGGGATCTGTAAACGTTGCATGGCCAAAACGGCTTCCTTACGCACACTAGACGACATGTCTTTCAGCCGATCGAGCATATAGTGTAGTATCTGATCGCATTGTGTGTCGTCGAGTGCGGCATTTGGTCCCAGATGTTTCAGTATCTGATTCACAAAGAAACAGATGCGATATCGAATGTGCGGACTATTTGAAATTGTCTGAGAAGAGACAGGAAGAGAATTAAGACACGAGTGGACTGAGAAAGTACAGTAGAGACTCACCGTTAGCAGCCAGGAGAATGTTTCGGCTAGTATGGGATGTGTTTTCTCCGATTCGAAGCTAGTTACGAACGTGGCACAGAATGCCAGCGCTGTGTTGCCATAATCATTGTTCTCGTCCGCCTCTAGTACTGTTTTCAACATCTTAATGAATGTGAGCATGAATGCATCGTGATCCAACTGCGAATAAGAATGCAAATAACTAACGTTTGCGACATACACATCACACATCAACCCAATACTCAACACACTATACACTACACGCAACAAACAAACAAGCAACTACAGTGTTTACTGACCTTGGAGTACAGTTGCTGCATCTCTTTGGTGTAACGCTTGTGGAAGGTCTCGTTGAGTTGCGCATTCGATAGAATTGTGTACATCGCTGTTTGGCCCGCTGTCCGCCCGTGGTTGCTTGGCGCCACTGCAATTGTATCGGAGGGCGGCTCCTCCACATTTTCCTTTTGATTTGCTTTTTTGTTGCGCTTTTTAGCTACCTTTGGCTTGGACATTCTTGTGTTGTTTTATGTTTGTTTTTTGGTGACCCGCGAAATTCACTTTATTGTCGATTTTTTATTGCCGTTTATTGATTTAAACTTTACTTATTAGATCGAATTCTATGGATTATTATTGGACAAAAAAAAATTCACTTAATTTAGTAAATTGCACGCATCACGGTTTTTTTTATTGAGATGCCAGCGAACAAACACAAGCGTCGCGTTCTTATGCCTTCCGTTTTCCACCCTATTCGCTTGCCGTTAATATGATTTCTTAGCTGGTGCTGCCAACTCGTTGGAAATGATGCCAGTACAACAAATGCAGTGCTGTAGTTGAATCCCACGGTCATTTAGGAGATATTTATATTATAACAATTATTCGCAATTTTTTGATATTAGTGAAACTATCTATTATCACAATCGTTGATATTTTATTATAAAAAAATTAAATATTACAAAAATTAAACAGGGAATTACAGCAAAATCAGTCAGCTGTCATACGTATGTAATGCAGTCTGACAGAGGCTGCCAGTTACGTAACTATCTTAGCCAGTTTTTATTTAAACTAATTCGAAACGATTCTAATCAGTACATTGCTGTTTTACGTCACCTTAGTAACAAACAAATACTTTACACAATGGCTGCAGCGACAAAACGCATTTATGAAGCACGCGCCAAGTATCCAGATCGCACAAAATTGCAAGAAAACGCCTTTGGAGGTATAACGATTACGATAAGCAAATTGGAAACCGCTTTATTGTTGCTTAATTCTAAGGAGGACCTAGTGCTGCAGTCTGTACTCAATAATATTGCCGAATTTGCTCGCAAATGGGATGAAAATGTGCTTGAGCTGAAGGAGAATCGCGTATTGGAGCTATTGCTGGACAAAGAGTTTTTCATTGATTCAACCAATGTAATAATACGACGATTCGCGTTGTTTGTGATCACAGCCATTCTGGATAACACAGAACTGGGTGAATACGAAACGGAGAAGACAGCTCAATTGCTCGATGTGAGCTATCGCTATTATCTGAAGGACAATGATGACTTTTGTGTCGAGTATCTCACGTACATCATCAACTTGTGCCTTCGCGATCCTCAGGTGGCACAGAATATTCTCGAAAATATTGACTTTCTGGAAAAGTTCAAGAACATCTTTGTGAACTCGGATAATCCCGATACTGTTTACAATTCCATTGAGGCTTTGCACAAGATTCTCCAAGTACAGAGTGCCGAGGAGATGCTGACATTTACCACACTTCCCGGCTTTCCAGTGGATCGCATCATCTGTGAGCTGACAAATGAATTTCTGGAGATTCGTCTGGCCGCGTTGAAGGTGCTGAAGACTCTCCTCGCAGACACCAGTGAGGAGAGCATCTTCGAGCCACTGCATCGCTGTCTCTTTGTTCTGCAGCAGCTGGTCAAGGCCTTCTGCAGCAATCCCCAATCGCCCGATGCTCTGGGTATCATCGAGGTGTTGGCAACGGCGCTGCGCTCTGAAAAGATGACCAATCTGTTCTTTAAGCAGAATCTCTTCGAGCAGATGGTGGAGCAGATGAAAATAGACATTGAAATGCTGCGGCCCGAAGTCATTTGCACCATTATCTCCATCTACGCCGAGGCTGCCAAATATCAGTCGTATCTGGGACGGATGCATAATGCCAACATAACCCAGATGTTTATTGATTGCCTGATGAAGAGCAAACCTGAACCGGCTCCCTTTGTCATCATGGGGATCAATCGCATGATTGAGTATCCCGATGCACTGCGCCTGGTTGTCGCCGAGTACGAGAAGGGTGCGCTGACCCATCTGGTTAATCTGATTCGTTCGCCTCAGATCTCGATCAAAACACGGGAACAGGCCGCTGAACTTGTTGGACATTTGTTAACAAGCGCCTTCAAGATTACGGGAGAGCAGCTGATGCTCATGGACATTGGCGTCGGACTGGCGAATACCATACAACAGGGATTGCCACAGTTGTCCATTGACCTGATACTCTCGATCCTCGCGATCATCGAGGGATTGGCCAGTAACGATGAATATCGCAAGACGCTGGGCGAATGCATTGCGCTCTCTGAGAAGATTGCTCAGTTGCTTATGGTAAGTTTTAGATTGAATGATGTTTGATTTATGATTGATGACGATTGCTTGTAGCGCTCCTATGCCCACTCGATACTCGTGCACAACATCTTCCGCTGCCTGTGCACCATCATTGACGAAGAGCCCGTTCGAGCCACACTGCTTAACAACTTCATTGTGTCCTCGATCAAGCGCGCGCTCAAATCTCTGTCCAATCTAGTGAAGACCGCCGTGACCAACTTTATACTGCAGACGACACGCTTCAATGAGTTTGTGGATGCCTACATAGATCGCGGCATACTAGAGACGTAAGTGGCTCTGCGAGGATTAACACTGATTTATAAGTAAGATCTCCAATCTTGCAGGCTAATGATGTTCCAGAAGCATGCCTTCTGCGTGTCCACCTGGGGTCCGGCTATCGAGAGCATCTTATCCAAATGCCCCACCATGAAGTTCTCAATACGCAATTGCTTGACCTTCACAGATATTACGGCTGGCAAGGACTTCTATGTGTCAAAACGCAAGTTCGAAGACTTTCGACAGTTCCAGCACCTGTTGCGTACCGACTGCTCGCCGCTGGAGGCTGTGCTGGTGGTCAACTTTGATCGTCCCTTTGCGGATACGAACGATGTTATTCGCGTTCCGGAGCATTGCCTGCATGGCGCCGATGTCGGTGGCGATCAGACTTGGCACTACTGCAAGCGACCTGGTGATGCCAAGCTGCCCGAGTATTTGGAGGCTCTGAATCAGACGTTGGCGGTAAGTCTGTCGGAGTATATTCTGCTTAAATTTCATTTAAATTTTTAACTTGGTTTAGTTGCATGGACTGGTGGAGAATCCAGATCGCATTCGACGCAGCATTGACTTTGAGAACGTCGCCAAGCGATGCAAGATCGTTGCAGATGCCGTCAACGGCGTCATGTCCGAGAACATCAAGATACTCGATCTGAACACCACCGAGGAATGCTCTCGCCACACGGTGCGTTGTCATTTGGCCGAGCTGCGTCACATTTACCACACCAATTTCATTCCACTCGGCGTGGTGCGCAGTGGTTGCCAGTTTGAGCGCGCCATACTCTTCAAGTGCTTCGCAGATCAAATTGGTTTGCCCTGCACCCTGCAGCGCAGTGTCGACGGTCGCATGTTGTACAACGAGGTGCCACTGCCTCTCGAGCTGGAGCAGGATATTCATTGCGATAAGAAGACACTGAAGTTCATGCCCTGGCGCATGCTGCGTCCCACGCACATTGTCGATCTCATGTACAACATTGGCGAACTCTATCCCATGCAGAGTCGCCAGGCGTTGCAGTACCTGCGTCTCTATTGAATATCCTTCGGGATTTCTGTTTATATGTTTATCCAAATTTATCGGTTTATTGCAAAATAATGCTGACACAGCAAAGCATTTGGTTAGTGTCTTTGTCTTTTTGAAGAAAGGTAAGTAAATGGGTTTGTTTTGCTGTTAGTTTTCTGGTAGTGTCCTGATATGAAATTGGGAAATGCTATGCATGCAATCTATCTGCAACTCTAGCAAACAAAATTGGAATGTTAGTTATCAACAACAAGAATTACATAGTTAGGAATATTGAGAATAGGCGGGGATCTTCAAAATGATAACTCCGACTTATGTACATACATGTGTATATATACGATCGAAAACAATAGCAATAGAGATAACAAAAACGGAAAAACGGCGACTGTTAATGATTTTTGCTTTTCGTAGCTGTTTGATTTTTACATATGCTTCGAATGCGACTTTTATTCAGAAGAAGAATCAAAAGCAATTGCTTTTTTTATAATATCGTTAACAGTTGAAGTAGTGAAAAGGAAAGATACAGCGACTTCTGCCAATTCGCCTGTAGTTTTTAAAACACTGACGGGAATTTTCAAAATGCCAACTCTAATTCCTGAAAAGGATATTTTTTAGTTGTGCTAAGCTTAGATACAAATCAATGAATGCATATTTATCACTATTGAAACTATAAATTGAATTCTCCACTGAAATTGTTGATCGTAAGTAACTGATGGAGAGTGGCCAGATGTCATTGTCATTTTCAAAATGAATGTTTTACCGCAATGTTTGCGAAATCAGCTGAGTCTGAGTTTCAGCTAAAATATCCTGGCTGGTTCGCATTGCGCATGTCCTCATCCTTTGCAGCTCTTCTGACATTCGCTGTCAAATTTTCATTGGCATATAAACAAAGGTCGTCTGGCAGTTTGGGTTTGCAGGATTCGTTGTAGTTTAGTCAAGGTGTTAGTTGGTCATCCAGTTGGTGGCCACATCATGACCCGAGCATTGCTCACGCTCGCCTATTTCGTGCTGACATCCTGCTCCATTGTGTTCACTGCCTGTGTAAACAACGGTGAGTGGCAAAGCCATCGACGACCTTCGACTGTGGCTGAGAAAATCAATAAATGAATCTCTGTCTCTCTCTCTCTGCACAGTGACTGGCACAGGGACCAGCTCGCCTGGAGGATTGAGCGCCAGCTCTGGCGTCAGCCTGACCAATTCGCTGACCAGCGGCGGACACATTCATCGCACTGCGGCAGCCATCGAGCGAGTGAACAAACTCTGGTGCTATGCCTGCGACACCATGGACGATGGTCAGGCCTGTGTTGATGTTGTTGTGCGCAATGACACGTCCATGATGAAGAAATGCCAGGGCGAGGAGTTTATCTGCATGGTAAATGGAGCTGAGTGCATCACAGTAATCCCTATTAAAATGTTTCGCATTTAAAGGTCAAGCGTTTCTCCTACACCACGAGCACAGAGAACTCGACCAGCTCGCCGAAGATGTGGTCGCTGGATCGTCGCTGCACTGTCAACTGTGAACCCGGCTGCATCATCATTGGCGAGCGCACCAAGCTCTATGCCTGCACATCCTGCTGCGAGGAGTCCTTCTGCAATACAGGACGCGGCGCAGCCTCAGGCATCTTTCATCGCGAGGCCACGGGCATTGGCACACGCATCATCTGGCTGGCGGCTCCGTTCCTGGTCAACATATCCCTGATGCTGTACAAGAACCATGCCAGACAAGCCATCTCCAATATGGTTGGTAACTCAGTCAATGTGCATCTGTAGCGATCTGACTGCGCTTCCTCTCGAGTTGCTCAAATCTAACATATTAACTGCAATTGCAATTGAAACTAGCCAAATGTAAGAGTCAATCTTCCTCTGTTTTACCCACTTTGTTCAAGTGTACTATAGTTAGCCAATTACCATGGTGTGATAATAAATCAATGACTACTCCTACTTTAGAGCCATGAATTTGCATTCTTATTAAATTGATTGATGCCTAAGTTTTTGGATTACTAACTTTATATGATATATTATATTATCGTATTTTATAGTTCCGATTTCACTTTTCGTTTTTATCTGGAATTTATCGACCTTTAGGATCATAGAAATCGCTAGCTGTCAAGAATTCCACTGAAAATTTTCATAAGTGCCATATAAACCCGAAAATTTGTAAGAAATGGAATTTAGCGGAAGTGATTTCTGCACTCATGATTTATAAATTGTACTACTATATTGTAGGAAAGAATATCTTTAATTTATAGATGAATATAAATTTTTAAATTAGAATTCAAGCAAATAATTGAATCCAAAAGCGGAATAGAGTGTCCTTATAACGTACGTTCATATGCAAGATATTTTAGAGTGGGTAGATATGTATGGAAAAAATCTTATCTAAGATGAATTTTAAGAAAACTTTATCCTAAAACTAAGTGTCGTGTATCCGTGGTCAATTTCTTAAGAAAATATGTTTTGTGCTTCAGGAAAAATTTAATTTTATTGTCCAATTTCCTTAGAATTCATCGTAGAATTTAATTTCGATAGAAATGTTCGATGAAAAATTAATAACCCCAAATGAATCTTCAAGATACTTGTAACCATCTCTCCTGTCCGTCTATTTTGTATCTGTATCTGTTCGATTATAAATCTTCAACATGGTTTTATATTACTTAAGCTTCATTCTAAAACAGAGACAGCGTTATCCCAATTTAACGGCTGCTGCACTGTAACTGTTTGCTGACCGTAGCAGCTCAACTCCTAATTGTCTGTGAGTGTGATATAGTCTGAGGCATGTAATGCAATGTAGTTCCTCATCCGATTAGAATCCAGAGAAGCATTAAACCCGTTCATTTGGTTTCGTGAATTGTATTACATTTCCGCTTTGAGGATGTCTGTTCGACTGACTCTCTGCCTGCATCCGCATCCGCAACCGCATCCGCCATCGTAAGTCCCATCACCACCACCGCTGACAACCGCATCGGCATGCTTATCTTCATTGCTCATCCGCCTACACATACGCATCTGCACCCACAATCATTCACAATCAACCATATCCGCACTGTCCATGGTTGCACGCCCACATTTCGGGGGTTCTTGAGGCTCCTCTCATCTGGGTGGCATTTCCGTGCAGACATCTTAGTTGCAGCATGAATTATTTATTGGCCAAGAGAAGCAGCAGAAGGAGAAGGAGTAGAAGGATGGTCAGGGAAGGTCGGACATTCCAAGTATTCATAAGCAGAGAGGAGACGCTCTCTAATAAAGCTGCCATTAAGACCAGATACTTGTATATGTGAGCGTGTGTGTATGAGAGTGAGAGAGAGCGACGGAGTGGATGAGTAAGAAGCGGGGGGCGCATCACGCCCACTCATTTGATGGCCAAGAGTGGAGCTCAATTTGTTTTCATAAGATGGCAACTTTTGTAGGCTCGCCTCTGGGGTCTAGTTTTTGGTCTTTGACTGCGTGTGAGTTATGGCCAACTTTGGCTACATCTTGGCTAATAAACACGAGACAAATCTGCTCATTTTGCTGCGTTAATTTACATAAATGGCCAACTCGAAGCGGCTTTAGTCCACAGTGTAGGGTTATCGTCTTGGTCGCCGCTGTGCATCCATCATGTAAAGGAAGTTGAGGTGGAGGTAGAGAAGAAAAAGAGGAAGAGAAGGAGTTGCTGCCTCGGCTGGGATCAGGTGGAGCCCTGGCTGCAGTCTATTGGCTTTTTGCTTTGTATTTTGGCGTTTATTTTGCGGCTTTCATGTCGTAAATCTTCATCAGACGGCAAATTACGTGGTTGCCAGCCGACAACTCTCCCTTTTCCTTTCCCGCACTCTATCGCCCTCTGTCGGTCGTAGGAGGCAGCTTGGCCACTTCACGAACTGGCAACTGGCAACTGTGGTCGACATATCCGGCAAACAATAAAGTGACCGCAATGCCAGTCAGTGGGTGGTAAAACAATAAAGCGGTGACAAAAACCAAACAACCAGGAAGCGACAACAACAACAAGAACAACAACAACAGCAGCAGCAGTCGATCCCATTGACAACAGTTTCATTTATGAAAAATAATAGCTGAAGCAGCAGCAATATGCGAAATTTATTATTATATTTGCGTTGTGCCGCAAAAATGCCCAAGTCCTCCCCCCATGAGAGACAGAGACAGAAAGAGATAGAGAGCGGGAGGGCGAGGCTCCACAGCGACACCCAAAACCCACCATTCGACCTTTGTGCGGTCGGCGGGGCAGCTGCAACAAAAAAGCATGGTAATAAAAGTTTTTGTTGTTGCTGTTGTTGTCACTCTTACTGCGGTTGTAGTTGCTGTGTTGCCGCTGTACGTTTTATTCATTCATTATTATTGCTACTTTGGCATTGTGCTCTTGTCGTTTGTTTTTTGATTGCAGGCGACACGTTTTTGTTGTTGCTGTCGTTTCACTCTCTCTCTCTCTCTCTCTCTCGTTCTCTCGTTAGTGTCACTGTTGTTCTGCTTGTTGTTGCTGTTGCAGGCCAAGTTTACAAAGAAATTTCAATTAAAATGCAACAATGCCGCACTCCATCATCAGCGCCGGCAAGCTGACAAACCGCGCACATTCCCGCTCACACCGCCAGCTCATCTATTTGCTGAAAGCGGGATTCAACCAGCCAAACAGCCAACCAGCCAACAAACCACTCAACCACTCCACCTCTCCAGCTCACCCACAGCAAAAACCCAACAGCAGCCAAAACTCTCCACAAAAACTGCAACGGCGACAGATATCGAGTTGCTCTATGCGAGAGTGGTGCAAATACTTGCTAAGCTAAATTTGCAACCCGTTGGGCAGATAAAAATGCAGAGCAGCAAGAACCGCATTTATCATACTAATATAGGCATGTTTGCTTTTGTATGTATGCATTTATGTATGCTTGCTAACTTTTATAGTTGTCCCTTTCTCGCCAACTGTTTAAGCAGCCCTCGACGCTCGCTTGTGTTTGCTCGTGTTCTTGTTGTTGTGCGTCTGCTTGGGGTGATAAATCTTTGTCGCCAAGTAAATACGAAACAACGCTGCTTTTGCATGCAAGCTGCAACAACTACGCGTTCTATACGATAGGCATGAACTGCCCAGACCTAAAAGAGATGCACATAGCGAGATGAATGCGGGGGAGTGAAAGGTGTGTAACAACAGCCAAGGCCAACAGGCGTAACTTGCTCTGCTGTGCAATGCCGAAAATGTTGTTGTTGCCCTTGTTGAGTACCTGCAGGCAATTCCCCAGTCCCCGGTCCCCAGTCCCCAATCCCTCAGTCCTCAATTCTCCACTCACCAGTCTTAATTCCCTAGTTTCGGGGCACAACGAACGTGTAATTAAAACTTTGAGCAACAGCCACAGAAACTACAACTACAATTGACTGACTGTTAGACAGTATATCTGTCTCCCTCTCTCCCGTCTGTCTGCCATGGTGTCTGGCGACGTCGAGATGCTTGGTAAGCTCCCGCTGTCGCTATCGCTGTCAGTTTGGCGCCATTTTCTGGTGCGAAGTGTTTTGCTGGCTTTTGATAAAGTTTTTGCAGCTCCCTTTATTGGATCAAATCCAATGCAGCTGACACTGATGAAGCCTGACCTGAGCTTGATTTTCATTTTACTATACGTATGCGTGATGCGATTTGCGTAAATGATTTTGATAGATTTGATGGGATTTATGCGCGTTTTTTTTTGTGTTGTTTCATCGCATCAGAGTTGCTCTCAAGCTGATTACCACAACGAGTGGTCTGTGTGAGTGTGAAGTGAGTGTGGGTGTGTGTGTGCCTATGGCTGGTTAAGCTTCACTTTTCTTTACTTTTGCTTTAATTCTCGCCATTTCCGGACATGCGACACGAAAATGCACTACACTCAAATTAGAGAGCGAGATAGAATGAGCTACAACAGGAATACGAGGGGGGTGCGCGTGGTGTAAATTGATTTTTTGTGTCTGCTCCTTTTGCTCGTGGTTGTTGTTGCGCCATCTTCTTGCTTGTTTCCGTCTCGCTTGTAATCTCTGCTCAAAGCGTTCCGTTTACTCTTCCTGCTCCACTCCATTCTACATGTATTTGCATACTAATCTGCCCGACAGCAGCAACAGCAGCAGCTACAAAATTACATGAAACTACACATTTTGGTTTGTCACCTCAGACACAGACACATACACAGACACAGAGGCGCAGTAATCAGTGTGTAAGTGTGGGTGTTTGTGTTGTGTATGTGTTGTTTGCCGTTTTCGGCAATTGCGTGGCTGCCTCCCGCGTTCTCCCTAAATATATGCAAATGAGTAGAAAAGCAGAAAGAGAAGGGGACAAAGGATGGCGCCAGCTGCTCTCAAGGCGACTTAACGCCTGCTTAATGAACATAAATTAGTCACCAGGTGTCGCCTGTGTCATAGAGGGCGTGTTGCGTTGGCCTTCCACTAGGTGCTGGGTGTGGAGCAAGGGCTCAGTGGGTGATGGGCGATGGGCGGTGTGCGGAAGTTTCAAAGTTAGGTCCCACCGCGCGTTTATATTTCAATTTATGCACGTTGCCGCTTCGCTGTCATCTTACATATGTGCAAAGTGTAGGGTCTTTAATCAAAGACAAAATGGTTCGACCCCAATTAATTTAGCATTTATCTTATGATCCACTTTCACCTGTCTTGCCACTAATTTGAGCGATCTGGTAGCATCAATTATTTAAGCATTTGTGCTATGTTGACTGCGACTTTAATGTCGATTTTAGTTCGTACTCTTTTTCGATATACAGTAGATATCGATTGGCGCCCTTAAATTGAATCAAATGCATTTTAATAAGTAACTATAACTTACATAGTTTGATGTGTATGCATGTGTGAGTGCCTGTGCATAAATTGCCACATTCCCGCTCGAATTCCACTCCAATTTCCTCGCTATGTGTCTGTGCTGCACTTTGATGCAATTAGTATACGGCATATCCCGAACATTTGATATGAGCGTAATTCAACTCAACGGCAATTTAAATTTGATTGATGGTTATGCTTGATACTGTGTGTGTGCAACGAGTGCACTCATGAATATTGAGCGATTACATGTCAGACTTAATCACATTTCAATTGCCGCCGTTTGTTTGCTTTAATCGATTCTTAAAGTTGTCGATTCATTCAATAGGTTTTTCTTTTATTCATTTGGTTTAAGTGCTTTTTAATCATAGCATAAGAAATAATTGACCCAGTTTATTGACTCTTTGTTGCAATTAAAGTTTGCTAATTATTGCCTTCGGCTCATTATAGTTGTCAATCGCGTTGAGTATCCGCCCCGTTGACCCGTTCAACCTCTAAGCGGACAGCAACAGTGCGTCTAATGGCCTCCTCCTCCCCCAATTCCACTGTTTTAGGTCAGAGTTCGACCGCAATGAAATCAATGGGAAACACAAAGTCGCCGCACAGAAGCAAATGGATGGTGCAAAAACCGCGCTTCTCTGGTTTCCCATTTGACGCACTTTATCTTCGACGTGGCCGAAGCTGCTTATGTGAAGTGCTGCACTGTGGCTAGACAAATCCCACACAAAGCCCATGTCGGACAGGCAAACGCAGTGGCTGGTTTGGCTAACTGGGTAAATGGCTAACACGGCAACACAGTAACAGGGTAACAGGCAACGGGCAACAAAGGCAACATCCGTTGGCGACTTCCGTTTTGTCTCTCTGCGGCTGACAGGAAGCAATCAATAGTGTAATGGCAGACAAAAGCATCCGCCGTAGTTTGCCACTATCCTGACAGCACTCTTGCACACAAGAGAAACGACCAAAATCCTGATGAAAAAAAAAACTATGCAAAAACTCGACGAAAACTGAGCAAAAATCAAGCGACGGCTGCGCAATTTGTCAACCTTTGCCCGGGGAGAAAAGCTTCCCTTTGCACCTAAAGCTTGACGCAGACATTAAATTGTCGTTCCCCGATCTCCGCCTGCCTTGTGCCTGCCCGTTGGCTGTGTCGCAAATGTAAATAATGCGTTTTAATCAAAAGAACAACACTGCGAAATCCATTAACAGCGTACGTGCCGCCTCACTGGGTCTCCCACCATAAGTGGGGAGGACAGTTTTCTGTCCGGACTTCACTGTCTTCCCTTCCCATTCGCTCTCCTTACCCATTCATCTCGGTGGCAAGGCCTAGGCTTAACTTTTACTCATGCTGCGCGCGTCATTTGCAGGTTGATTTACAAATTTCTTTAACGAGGCGACAACAACATTTTTAATTAGCACCTGTTCTCTGCTGCGTGCTCAGTTCAGTTCGCTGGCTGCACGAATCTCTTGCGTAATCTCCATAAAATACTTCGCGACTGGCATTAATTTTCAACTTTTCGCTATCTCTCTGGTTTTGCCATTCATTTCCCTCGCTTGCCGCGTTCTCTTTGCAGCCAGCTCCAACTTTCAACTTTCCACCTATTGCCTATTCAGTTGGTTGCCTCCTCCTTTTGGCCAAGTTCAACCGCAGCAGCTACTTATGCTGTGCTCCTTTTAACCCATTCTTTATCCCCTTTGCATGCCAATATCCTAATACCTTGGCATGTTGCTGTCGCTGTTCGTGGCAGCAGCTTCGACATCGTTATTCCCCGGAGTCTCCTCTAGCTGCAATAATATTTTGCAAGTGTTTCTAAACAAGCACAAAGTCATGTTTCAACAGCTGTAGTCTGGCTTCTGTTCGCTGCTGTTTTTATTGTTATTTACTCCCCGCCATTTCTCCCTTCAGCACTTCCATCTGGTGTAATTGTTGTAGTCCCCGCTGTCGTTAGTTAAACTTTCACTGCACATTAAAGCAATTTGGGCAACATTTATAGACTGATTTAATAGAATCCAAACAGAATCGAGTCCGCATCAAGGGAAGCTCCACACATGCCATGCGATATTTCCACACAACTGAGCAGATCAGCACTTGGTCTTGGCAATAATTGCTTGAGTAAATGAGTGTCTTCGTCTCGCTCCCTCTTTCTGTGGTTGAAGCACTTGCTTCAACGAGCCAAGAGCCATAATTATGGACAGTACTCGCCCACCCTTCTTCAGCCCCATATCACCCCCAATTTCAGTGGAAGGCATATGCCACACTTGACTCTAATTTGGGGCTACACTTTTGTTGTAATTCATTCTTGTTCTGCCAGCAAATGGTTATGGATATAGATATGACTCCAAGAAGTTTGCCCATACTTCATGTGCATAGTATGTGCTGTTGTCATTTATAAAAGTGCTGCCAAGTTCTGCGAAGTCGTTGCTATAATGTGCTTGACACAAAAGTCTAAAAACAAACAAGTACTTGAACAAGAAGCGTCTTTGAAGAGGCCAAAGGAGAAGCAGGAATGTCAAGGAATAAGCATCAAATAAAAATCCAAGAAGAGTCTCCATGGAAATTGAATATTTAATTATGCGCCGATGAAAATTGCGTTAGAAGATGGTGACAAAAATGGGCACAACAATCATTAGCGGGAGGGGAAGCAGATGGAATGGGAGACGATGACGTCTCTTCTGGGTCTATGAACTGTTTAGCAAGAAAAACGCAAAAAAAGAAGCTGAAAAATAATTTATTCTAATTTGCAAATGATTTGCGAAGACCAGGAAGTTAAATTTTCAAAATAATACGAAATAGTGAGAGTGAGAGGGGCGAAAAAAGAAGCGGAGGGAGCAGTGAAAAGAGGGAGCGGTAGTAAAATATTTAGCATTAATTTAGGGGATTCGTTTTTATGTGCCAAAGATTATGCTTGAGGTTTGATGACTGCTCTTGGGGTTTCTACTCAAATTTAGTTTCCTAATTTCAAGCCAGTGAGTTTAGAAAATGGTGAGGGGGCGACTTGGATTCGGATAGAGATAGAAGCAGTCAGACATGGGTGCTTTGTTTTGTCTGCTTGTCTGCGTTCGGGACTGTGAAGCACACACTGCTTATCTAAACAGACTTCCCCATTCAAGCACTCACTCCACATTCACATTCACATCCATTCACACACTCACTCGTTTTCGTATCTACATAATTCAAGAGAAGTCTCTGGGTCTGTGGGTCGCCACTTCTCGTACGAAGTACGTGAGTGTCACGCAAAACTTGCCCCAACTCCGTGAGGTTCTGAACCTGAAGGAGGCAATCTCGGCAGGTGGCCCAGTCGCATATTTATGAATGGCTCTTGTCTCAAGTTTAATGCACTGCAGCTGCTTTATCAGCTCGTAAATATAAATTAGAATTTAATTTTTATCGTTGCGGAAAGCGAACTCGATTGGGTTATTCGATATGGGAGCAATCAGGTCGAGGCAACGAATTTCTGCGGGATTCATTCTCATTTGTAGCTTGGCACAAGGCACGTGCCGCTAGATATCAAAGGCTTTGATTTACTTGTAGCTTGCTGGCCTGCTCCAATCAGCCCCCAGGGTGTCATGGACATAGATGAAGGTGTGTTTCTCTCACCTGTAAGCAAGTGAAGTTGGATACCCTTGAGGGACTTTCACATTTAAGAAGAGAGAGAGAAAGAGTGGTTCGGTAGTTTGCTTTCGTTGTCCATTGATTCCATCGGACAATCGCCCTTTGTGTGGAGCGTCTAATTCTTCGCACACCTGTTGGGATAGTCGTGATGACAAAGGGAGAGGGGGATTACTTGTTAAGGAGTGTCTGAGGAGAAATGTCTAGCAGTGAATGGTGTTAATGTCTCCCTCTGGTTAAGCACGTAAATCAAATCCGATTCGAGTCCTGGCAATGCATTGTAAAGGAAAAGGCAAGCGGGGGGTTGCATTGCTAGCATAAAGGGAAAGTTTATTGCACAATTTGCTTTGTTACTCATCCAGCATTCAGTTACCAGATCCGCCTCTTGCTACGAATTTTCCACTGTTGTTTGCAAACTTTGTGCAGTTTTTGTTTGCTTTTCCCGCAACTTATCCTGTTATCCCGCACTTCAGATGCCACCTTCAGCGGAAATTGATTTTCTCGACATGCGGAGGGTTGAAGTTCGGGTAAACAAAACCCAAGACACAATAATAATCGAAATCGAATCCGTCACCAGCAGGCGACAATGCAAGTAGCGTCAATTGCTTCTCGCTTTCGAACTTGTCTCAAATGACGTGCAACAGCACGGGGGAAGAGGATTTGTTTCCGATAAGAGGAGAGAGACCAAATATTAAAAGGTGTCAATTGTAGTCTAACTCGATTTGAGACGAGACTTCATCATCATCGCCATTGCTATTGCCAACGCCATCGTTTGCTTTGTGTAACTCTAACTAGCTACGGCAACATCCTAATCCCTGATTTCCCTCCATCTCCATCTCCATCTCCAGCGTCTGCTAGTGAAAGACGAGCTCGAGTTTGAGCTAAAAAGACGTGAAATGAAATTTCTTTATCCGCTTTTATTGTTGTCTCTCGTTTCTGCTTCCCTCTGTTCCTCTTTCTCTTGCTGGTATAACGGCAGTTTGTTCCTCGGATCAGAGCTGAGTTAGGTCCGCGAGCGTCTTGGCCTCGCCTTGCATTGAAAGTCGCAAATGTTGTTTACTCTCTGTGCATAGACGCCTTCTCCTCTCGGCCATGTCTGTGCCGGATGTTAAATGTTGCGTTTGGGTAGAGCAAGAATGAAAGGCGATTCGTGGGTTAGGGAGATACGCAGCTGGGGAGTTAGGCTGCCAGAGAGGGAGTTAGAAAGCTATTCAGTCAGGAAGCTAGGTGCGTGAGGGACGCTGTCAGCGAGTCAAACGCATTTGTATGAGCTTGGTGAAGTCGTCGCTTTTCCGATTTTTAAAACAATTTGAAATCCAATTACTGAACAAGAAAAAGCATTTTTCGTTAGCTTTCAGCCAAAACTTGAGCTAGTCCACCACCCGCATTCGGCGACCCCGTTTCAATTCGTTTTTGAATAGAAAATTATGAAGCACCATGTTAAATTTGGGTTTTTTTTTCCGTATAGTCCCCAGTGTATTACTTTCGTTTTCCATTTACCAAAGGAATAGTAGAAAAGGAATGTTGCAACACTGCCTTCACCTTTTTCGGTTTGTTATTCATCCATTTGGGGGAAAGCACCGTAGTTGAAGCTAAACTAAAAAACACAAACGTAACCTCAAAGTGACTCACATTAAGTATGCACAAACACCATCAAAAAGGACAATGTCAGTCTGCAATGTTTGGTTGTCCTACGACAACAAAGAAAAAGGGGAGACCACGATGAGAAAAACCTTGTTACCACTATGTAGAAGAAAGATAATAAAGTCCCGTGGAGGGGACAAGTTTAATTAATTCAATGTTGATGGGAAGCGGATGTGATTCATTCGTTGTCAACTTTTCAATTGGCCTCTTTAGCGAATTTTCTAGCAAAAACTAGAAATGTCTTTAATATGACCGCATTCCTGGCTGCTTCTTGGCTCGAAGATAAAGACAACACGGGTGCAAGTCGAACTTTTGGTCGTCTTTCATATCACGCAGCTTGCACAGCGCCAACTTTGCCGTCGGCTTTCGAAAAACTTTCGTCTCGTTTGTGACTCCCAACTCCAGGCTCCAAGAGATTCCTTTTTTAGTATCCTGGCAGCATTCCGCTACTTGCATCCCCATAATTATAATACCTGCGATTGTCTGAATAGCACCGCCACACACATACGTGATGCTGCAACCGCAGACAGCCATAGGACGAAGGACTTTTGGTTGAGAGGGCGAGAGTTGAGGAGCTTCAGCTTTGACAATGCCAGCACACAATTTGCATAAAAGATTAAGAGGATAATTAGTGTCATTAGTTGGCAAGTGCTTTGTAGGAGTGCATCCTGAATCCATCATTCCCCTTTCCCGAAATTATCATTCCACTTTTACACCTCGAAAGGACTGCGAATGAGGTACTTTTAATTGGCTGCTGCTTGAATCACAGTCGAGATTTCAATTTAATTGGCACAGTTTAAAAATTCCTCACACTTTCCCATTTTTCCGCTGTAGCCCAGCTCAGCAATAAAGTGTTTTTACACCGAAACTTTCGTTAGAGAACGGAGGTTAAGGGCGAGTGATCCCGGGAGGGTGGTTTTTATTAATGTGGCGATTTTCGAACTGTTTTCTATTCATTAAAAATAATTTTCTTTTGCATTAACTTTTAATTTAAAGGGAAATTTTGCTCCAACTCCCGCAAAAGGTTCTATTTCTTGAGTTTGGGTTTTGGGTTCGGGTTCGGGTCTGGAGTTCTGGGTGGCGTGTCCCAAGAAATGTGCACATCAAAGTGAAACTTGTTGAAATTGCATTTTTACGCGCCCTTGCACAGTGAGTTCTTGAAGGTGTTGGGGGTTGTTCTGGAGCTGGGGTTGGGGTGTTGAAGGAAGCCTCCCCTGGCTGGTGTGCGTGGCAACGTTGAAACGAATATTGCCTGTTACTGGGGCAACGAGACGCAACGCAATGGAAGACGGAGCGGAAAATCTTTGCTACAATAGCATACAAAATATTTAATTTTAATGTTGTCGTCACTCCATCGAAGGGTAAGACATGTCCATAGACGAGCGGAAGATTGGATCGGCGTGGAGCGGGAGCAAACGTTTAACTCTTGTTTACAGTTCCCCAATGTGCAACAAGAGACGACATGTGGCAACGAATACTATGGGTGCCATAGAGGAAACTATGTGCACAATTCACATATTGCGGGAATGCATCACGTCAATCACAGCCAGCAATGCGGGAGCTGACAGTGAGTGAAGCTATTCGAGATATGCGTCCATGGCTGGGGGCTGAGGAAATAAAAAAACTGGGACAGCCAATAAAAGGGCGAAGGGGCAGGGTCGAGAAAGGAAGAGAGGCAGTTGAGTCATGCAAGCGTCACGCGTCTTCCACTCGAACAAATATCCATAGAGCAACTGATGCTGGGGCTTGGGAGGCCTGAAAGGAAATCATGCAACGTCAGGTTGCGATGAAAACCAGCTTCATTGGGGTGGGGGGAATTTCTATGATTTCAAGCTGCTTGTTAATTATACCTCTTGATCAGAAAGTAATAGGGTATATGACAATTAATTTTTTTAAAAAATAAAAAGCATAATAATATTGTAAACAATTCTGAAGTGATTTCTAACATTTAGCTTACCAACATATAATACATTGCTTATACTTAATATAATTTATTATGAAGATTAAATTCACTACTTATTCCTAGAGCATCTCATAGTGTATCAAGAAGACTGCAGCTCTTTCCACTTTTTTACTTCATTTGAAATAGCAACAGCCCCGGGTGGTGGTGAGCATTAGAAGAGGGGTCGGAGGACAGGGTGCTAACTGGTCGTTAAAAACATAACGAGCGGCCGTGGAGGGGGTTAAAGATGAACGTGAAGAAGCAGAACGGGGGGGAAGGGGGAGAAACAGAAGAAGCAGGAGAAGAATGAATCTCGGACAATCACGAAAAGGACAGGAAATTACAAAGAGCAACAAACAAAGTGGAAGATGCTTTGAGTTGTCGCTAATGAAATCCAATTTGAATTCAAAGGATACCACACAGACGTTAACTAGGGGGCGGGGTGAGTCAGAGGAAGGTGGTAAGGGGCCGGCTTGCCGCTTTGTGAAGTGTCAATTGCCCGGGAGACCGTGTATGCTTCAGCGAACTCGAATGCAAGCGCATTCAGCAAACCATCGAACCAAAGAGAAAGAGAGAGAGAGACGTACATTTCTCCTCTGGCATCAAGAGGAAGTGCAGGGGACAACGAGTCGCTGACCTAGTGACGTGAGCGACAGCTGCTGCAAGTTCAGACCTCACCAAGTCCGCGCTCGGAATCATTCATCAATCTCACGGATTTGTGCAGCACTTGTCCGGATTATTTTTATGCTGTAAACTAATTGAAGTGCCCTGATTCAGCGACTACGACTAGAAACGATTTTCTAGGAGCTGCATAATGAGATGGAAGCATTTTGCTCCAATTACGCCTAAGTGCCGGAAAATGCTGTGCTCAGTTAACGGTCCAATGATGGAGTAGCTGCGGGTGACGAGCAGACGGGAATAGGAATTGAAACAGGCTCGAATCGTATTTTGGAGCCGAGCACCATTAATCAATGTGAGCTAAAGCAGAGGAGGCACAACGTCATTCCGGCTTGGCACGCCGAATGAATGCCTATTACAGTAACTATTTTGTAAGAGGTGGCTTTGGGATTCAGATTGGAATAGGAGTGGGGAAGGAGAATGGGAATGGCACAAGGTCGATCTGGAGGCACTTGAATGCTTGGCGCCATCAATAATGAGCGCTCGCGTGAAGCAACAAACAGAAAAACAGAAAAACAGGAAAACAAACAACAAACTGTTCCACCGGACTGTGAAGTCGTTAACCATAGGAGGGAATGAGGAGAGGGGAGAGGAGCAGCTACTTGCAGCTGTCAACAGGGTGGCGAAGGTGCCAAGCAAAGGACGAGAGCGAGGGGGACAAGGGTGACTTCAGCCGGAAATCGATTTGTGTGTGGATTTGTTTTGTCGTGTTTTCGCGCAACTTTTGTGGTCGTTGTTGTTGTCGTTGTTCTCTTGGTTGTTGTTGTCGTCATGGTCAACAATTATTTTGGAACTATTAATGACTAGAACGTGGCCTATGTCCTGCCCTCTGTTTCCCCCTCTATGCTGAGCTGTTTGTTTTTCCTGCTGAGGAGCAATGAATTTGTCCTGTCGCACTTTGCCATACAACTATTAATCATATCGATGGGGCGGAGACTCGACAGAGGCGTGTCTCCTTTTGAAACTTTTACCAACTGTGCTAATGATTATTTTCGAATCGAAATATGTTGTGTTTTGCTTCTAAGGAATAGTCACTTACCCATCAGTTTCATCACCTCGTGGTGGCTGATGAAAATGTTGAGATATCCGCTGACCGAAGGCGTCTGCCAGGCAAGGAGTGGGATCAGGAGGAGCAACATGCTGGGACAGCAGACACTATAAACAGCAGACATAATAAGGAACTCTCTTTGGTTTGTAGTCTATAGTCTGGACAGGCTTATTGCGGCTACAGCCAGACGTGCTCTTAATAATTTGTCAGCGCATGTGACGCCGATGCAACTGCTGTTCATTTCAATGAATTTGAATCTTGATGGCAGCCAATTTCAATGTGTGATCATTGAGGCGTTCTGGTTGAGCAGAAGAGTGGAGTGGAGTAGAGGGAATAGAGTGCTGGGGAGTTGCTTCCGTTGGGGGCACAACTTTGATTTGGTTGCCAGTCGCCAGTTGCCAGTTGGCTGTTGATAGTTGGCAAACAGGCAGAGTCCTGCGTTGACTCGCAAAGAAGCGTTAAAATCAAATTCGAAAACTGAAATTCGAAATACGAGGACGGCAACTGCTGCTAACAGTTCCGCATCCGCATCCGGATACGGCCACAAAGCGCTACGACGTGGAGCACTACGAGGATTCTGTCTGCCAAATTTGGAACTTTTCAGTCTCTCTTTGCTCTTGTCGCAGACTCTGCTTCTCCCTCTGGCTGCTGGCAATGGGTTCAACTTTTCCAGTTTTGTTTTTGTTGCGGTTGCGTCTGTTGCTTTTGTTGCTGCTGGTTTCGCCTGTCGACTGCAAGCGGCATCAGCATTTTCGTTAGCTTTTTTATTGGCTCTTCCTCGCCCTTCTCCCTCTCACTCTTCTGTCTGCTGCTGGGTTGACCAACTGGTAGCTGCTCCTCCTCCAAGTGTTGCTGATTGTGTGGATCGTCACGTGGGCAACGTTTCGTTCGCTGGTCAGTGGCCAGTGCCTGTTGTTGGTGTTGAGCACGTGTCCTGGTTGCTTTCGTTGTCCTTTTGTGTCGTCGCTCGTTAAAGAGTCCTGTTGAATAGAAAGTGATTTAGTTGAGTCTCGGACAGATGCTGAAGTCTCTACTCTCTATACTCTATGTTATATTCTGTGTGCTGGTGACATTGTGTGGTTGGAGGGAGTGTGTGGTGCTTTGGTATTGTGGTGCTGTGGTTGAGTGGCTTGGCTTTATTTCTTGTTGCGAAAACAATTTCCAAATGTTCTCTTCAAGTTCGCAAACTTTTCTGCATGCAAAAGTAATTACAAAGTTGAAAAAAGATTAACAGCTTTGGAGCTCGCACTTCCCTCGCTCGTCATCCTCTCGACACACATGAGTTGTTTCGTCTGATGTTTTAATAAATTCGAGCTAATATTTGGGTGTTTTTCTGCCATAAATTATGCAGTACAGTGGCCATTGGCAATGAACGAACAGCCAAAAAACAGGCAACGAGACAAACAAATACTTTGACTCAAAACAGAATCAGAAACAGAAACAGGAACAACTTTTTGTATGCAAAAATGTTTTGTGTGGACTTTGTGGTTCAAGTGGTTGCACCCATCTCTGCGTTGCTGCTTCATGTTGCATGCAACTAGCTGAATAGAATTCCAAACAGCGGCAGGTGGAAAGTCAAGAGTCGATAGGGAAATGGAAATGGCATTGGGAGGAAGAAGAAGAGTGGCAGTCAAGTGGCTCCAATATGAAATTGTTGCCAAGAAACCGCTTTCAAATTTCACCTGCTTGCTTTGCTTTCCTGCTCTGTAGAGGTGAAATGAGAGAGGAAGATTCCCACATATTTTTATGCCTTCTTCTATCTCTACAGCAGCGAACATCAGTTTTTTCTTGGTGTTTTTTGGCCGCAATAAAAATCGAAATCAGCAAACTTTGTTGCTGCTTTCATTATGGCTTTAGCACAGCACAGTTTTCCCGCTGCCAGAGAAAACTATTTAAAGTTTAGCAATGCGCGGTCAACGCAATGCTGTTGCAACTTGATGCTGTTGTGGTCCAGTCTAGGAATGTGGCTGGCTTTTTAATTAAACTTATCTGCGATAAAGACTCTGCTCCTAGCGTCGACTCACTTGATTAAGAGCCAGATGATCAGGACATCAGAGCGTGCTTCCATTGAAGCGGGAATCGTTGCAGTTGAACCATTCAACGAATTCATTAATAATTCAAAAGACAAATAACAAAATGTAAAAGCACATGAGGACATCTTTCAATGTGTGTGTGTGTGTGTATGTTTGTTTGTCTCTTGTGTGTGTTTGTGTTTACATTGCGAGCAATGTAACTGATTTAAATGGAGCAGCAGACAGACAAACAGCCAACAGCATATCTGCTTCTGCCTGCTGTTTGCTGCTTACTGCCTTGTGGCTGCCTGTTTACTGCCTTCTGCCTTCACTTGCTTCTCTGGTTGCCCGCCAATGGAGCAGTTCGTCATCGATAACATATTAACGACGTCAACTCAATCATAATCAGGGGGCGCAGGATGAGCTGAGAGCGAGTCGGGAGTCGGGAACCGTCGACAACTGTCTGCTGTGACTGGCGACAGAATCGGAGACACATTTTGCTGGCGAAATTTTCTGCTTAGTCACACGCATCATCAGTCAGTCCCTAGACTCAGACGAGGAGCAGAGGCAGAAGCAGAGGCAGGAGCTGGCACAGGGAACCCCAAAGCAGGACACGTTGCCAGCTGTCACGCCTTCTCGACTGGTGATAAATTTAGAAGATGATGTTGATGCTGTCGCTGATGACGATGCTGATGATGATGATGTGAGTTCTGTCAGTTGTGTCAGAAACTTTTCAATTACATGATTCAGCGCCTAATGAATTGCGATGCCTCCCACTCTCCCCCTCTCCGTCTCTAGTTGCCGCCCTGCTCATTAGCATGAAGTTGCTGCCTTCTTGCTCTTGAACATATTTATTGATGCTTGCGATTCAGTTCGTTTTACGCCTTGGCTCGTTTCAATTATAAAATGGCTTTCGTTTCTAATTGAATCTTCAGACGCAGCAGCAACAGCACAAAGCTAAGCTAATGTTGTTGTTACACTCCTGCTTTCACCTCCCCGAGTTTATCCTAATTTCTATTACTTCACTCGCCACCTGGTTCCATGGTAATTTTAATTGCGAAGCAAACCACGTTCTCATTGCCGCTGGGGGATTAGCTAGCTAGCTGCTTAGCTCGAGCAATTGTTTTTCTTCTCCTTTGGGGATGTTCATTGTTTAAAATAGTACTATATAGCCTCTGGCTATATATATCTTAAAGTTGACTTATGTTTAAAGTGAAAAACATTGCAGAGATACATAAATTCGCTGTGAGGCATCTGCTTGGTTATTAAAATGCTGCAAATCGATTTGCAGAACTTGAAACACAACAAAATAGAACTCCACTTAGCTGAAAGGCAAAGAGAGAATATAAATTATAGAGTGAGGCGAGGGAAGAGAGCAAGAGAAGAGGGACGGACCCCTCTGGCTATTTGCTCATTTGGCAAATAGTTTTGGCGCAGGATATCGCATTGCATTTCGCCATTTCGAGTAGTTTTATGAAGTGCTATTGTTGTTTTTCCTCTTCCTCACTCTTGCTCTTGTTCTCTGCTTTTCTATTTGCCCATATCCTGTAGTTGTTTATCGTTCCTACTCGCCCATTATGTTTAATGTGTTGCACACATTTTCAGCAATAAACAAGTGGCAAATGCAACACTCGCGGGGCCAACTTCATTAAACACACGTTGTTGTTGAATACCAAATTAAAATTAAACACATAACACACAATTCGCATTTAAAAAAAAGCATAGAAACAAATTGTTCCTGTAGGCTCCTTTGCTATAGGATCCCTTGTCCTAACTCCTGACTGTTAAGCGAGGGGCCAGACAAATTTTAAGCGATAAATTTTGATAACTGATTAAAAATAACGAGCGACATTTCGGCCTTTTTTACCTGCCACATGGCCATATTGCTGCTGTTGCTCAGATTCGCCTTGATTATGGGGTATATTAGCTTATTAACTACATTTTTATTGAACTTATGAAATTTAATTTCCCTTAAAATACCAATTAAATATGAACTAAGCGTACAAATCGAGTAATGTCTGATTTAAGACTTATAAGTATAAATTAATGAATTTATGGATTTTTCAGGATTTTGTTCTCTTATCCATATATAATATAATTACATTTCTTAATAATGGTCACATATGTTAGCTAATTTGTATACACATCTAAGATACATTACTCAGCATCTCTATAATTTTTTCATTTCTAATTTCTAATCATCACTTTTTTGCGAAAGTCTTATTCAATTACTATAGTACAGGCATTTTGTAGTCGACCAAAGTAGAATCATATACGTTGGTCATTCAGTTTTCAGCAACATTTTTCCCTGCGCTTAAATCGAAACATTTTTGTTTTGTTGGCTAATTTGTATGGGCAATTAATTTACATTAGGCACGGCCTGTAGTCCAATATCCAAACGAGAAAAACAAGCCGGAAAAGTCTCTTTGTTTCATTCGTTATAGCCACAAACTCGCAATGAAAGCTGTCGTTTGTATTTGTTTGCTCGGCATTCCACATGAAACAGCATGAGACATTGATAAAAGATGATGTATATAGTAAATATAGTATGAGTTGGGAACAAATACAAAAAAAAAAACAAAAGAAAAACCATAGTGCGAGTGCCAGATAACGATAAAATATAATTTACGCCTTTCAATTTATGGCAAATTAATAATTATGACAGGATTAAAGTGTGACGATAATTCACAATTTGCGTTCAAATGGAAATTGAAATTGTACATTTATTTTAAAGCAAACACAGATTAATATTTAATACATTGCATTAAACGGTATTAACATAATAATATTTAACATTATTGCTACACAACTACGCCATGCATTGGCATTTATGATGAGCTCAGTGTGAAAGTATTGGTGTGCTTTGGGAATGAAGCGATAAATGCATTGCTGGCGGCCATGCGGAGCTTAAAGCTCGCCAACGACTTCGTGTACGTGTGCAGTGTACGTGTGTTGGCTGTGGGAATGAATGGCTGAGTTGCTCGCTTTTCCCTTTAATTTATCGATCTCGAAATGAATGTAGAAAGTGAAGAAATAGTAGAATTGTAAGAAACATTTTAGCTTAACATGCAAATTAAACAATTTTTTTTTATTATTGCTTTAGGGTGAATTTCTGTTGTAAATATTCAGCTTTAAATTTATTTGCATATTTTTATGCAACACACAAAGTTGCGTTTGTATATTTTTATGGCCATCTCATAATAATACTTTAGCAGATTTATTTAAAGCCTCACGCCTGTAAGAGCTTTATTTATATTTTTAAGGCCATTTCCGAGCAGCAAATCGATGACACTGTTTCAATTTTAAGTCAAGATGTGGGGAACGTGATTTCCAAACCGTAAATATGGTTATCATCATTTTCAGAATTGTGTGTTTCACCAAAAGCCACCTGGCTTCCAATGCTGATGCCGATGCTGATGCCGATGCTCGTAGCAAGTGAATCCCAACTGAGCAACCATTTGGCATGAAATACAACCTCAATTACGTTTTATAACTCAACACTGGGCCGAGCGAGAGGCCCTTAGCTGGGGAATTTCCATATTATGTGGCTGAATTTATTGTGCATAAAGCGACAAAGTGACAAAGCGACAAGGCGACTGAATCTCTGCTGCTTCAGAGCGAACGTCGAGGTCTGGCCAGTCATTTTATCTCACAAATACCCATAAAAATATCTCGGATTTCCCACTTTAAAGTGGCAAACATTTCTGGAGCTCTGGCCTATGTGGGAGAATATCCTCAGCCAACACGCACAATGGGCAATAATCATTGATTTATGGCTGTCATTTCGGTTATTAGACTCGAATTTTATGCCAAGCACAGAGACTGAGACTGGGACTGAGACTGTCTGTCTGCAGTTGAACGCAGCAGTCAGTGCAGAAGTTACTTTATGCTATTCCTACGATGATACTTCAAGTGTAGCAAGTCAACGAACTCACGCCCTCTCTCTCTCTCTCTCTCTCTCTCTCTCTCTCTATTTCTCTCTCGCTCGTTAGCATTTGGGAATTATGTTGCCACACTTAGCCTACTTAGGCTCATGTCCTTTTCACGTTCTTTCTTCTTGACCGACTGAAACGCAAATTGAATTATTCCCTAGCTCAGTTCGTGCCTAATCTACGAGTGTGCCTTTGACGACGATTCTCGTACTCGTTGTATGTTTGATGACTCGGCTTGCTCAATGCCACAAAGCACTAAAGTACTAGAGCAATGAAAACACAAGAAATGCCAATGAGATATTGATTGCATAGTCGAAGCTGAGATACCCTAGAGTAATTTTTTATTTATCGATATTTTACTATATTTTATTTTATTTTATTTTATAAAGTTGACAACAAAAGGGGATATTGATTCAGAAGGAATCAACTTATTAGACCTTCTACTCTACATGAGTCCTAGACGTAATTATTTTAAATATAATATTTTAAGAAGTCTGATAAATGATTTAGCTTTTTGAATATTATGTATTATATTTTAATGAAAAAAAGCCAACAACTTGCGTTCTGATAGTTTTTGGCAACCAAACATTTTAATGAAAAGTCTTTTATTTTTAATAACCGCAAAATTAACTACTTAAATACTAAATTAAATACTAAATAAACTATACTTAAGTACGAAATTAAGTACTTAATGAACTGTACTTAAATACTAAATTAAATATAAAATAAATTATATTTCAATACTAAGTTGCATACCAAATTAACAATAAAAATACTAAATACTAAATTTAATACAAATGAATTTTACTTAAATTCCAAATTAAATACAAAATGAACTACTCTTAAATACTAAATGAAATACTAAGTAAACTACACCTAAATACTAAATGAACTACACTTAAGTACGAAATTAAATACTAAGTGAATTATACTTAAATTATACTAAATTATATACTAAATGAACTATACCTAAATACTAAATTAAATTCAAAATGATCTATAAAATAAATATAACATTAATTATACTTAAGTACGAAATTAACTCTACTTAAATACTAAATTAAATCCTACATTAACTATACTTTAATACTATGTGAAATAATAAATACACTATACTTCAACACTAAATGAAATTCTTCATGAACTATACTTAAGTACTAAATTAAGTTATCATTATTTCTTACACTTTTAGCTACCCTTTTTGGAAGTCTGCTTGTATACAGGGTATGCAAATTTCTGTTGCACTCTTTGTTGTGCATAGTTTCCATTGTCGTCATTGTTGTTGCTGCTATTTATGATCCGCATTGAAGCCAAAGCACTTAGTGGCCAGTCAATCAAGCACTGGAAAGTGAATGTAAACGGGGTGGGGGCAATAGGGTGGCCTGCTTGCATTGTGCTTTCGCATTCAAAAGTGTCCAAGCGCATTGAGAAATTTGCATAATTTTCATTTAGCAACGGCCTCGGTCTTTTTCAGAGGGTGAATAGGAGGTTGGCTAGGGGTAAAGTTGAATAATAGTCAAATAGAAGAGAGGGAGGGAAACGAGGGTAATGCGCGCCCGTCAATTATTTGGCATTACTTAAGTAACCGAACTAATCTCTGGCATATTTCAATTAGTGTCAACGTTCTTTTTGATTTCATTTAAGCACACACACAGTCACACATACATATACAAACATACACACAGACATTCAGGACAAACACAACTTACAGTCTACAGTTCACAGCACAATGGGCCAAACCATTGAAGTTAGTAGCTTAAAATTAATAGTTTTAAAGATATTTGAATGAAGAAATAGATCGAGCTTTTTTTTTAAGTTGGTAATAGTTTAGTGGAAAACTTAATTTAGTTAATATTTGCTACGTATTTTTGATAATTTAATAAAAAATACAATGTCATATAAGTAAACGTATATTTTTGAAATAAATATTGTTTGGTTGTTTATTTTCGAATGGTTGCTGTAGTGTAAATTATTAAAAATAGAAAAATATATTAATATACTTCATGTCTATTCAAAGTATATAAGTTAACTCTAGTTTTTGAAAAGGATATAAGTTAACTATTTTTAAAATAAGATTTTTAATGAGCTTGTATCTCTAAAATTCACACATTTGAGATAGAAAATGAAGTACAAATATGGCCATATTGCCATCAGAAATCTTGCTTAATAAAATATTAAGATAAAAAATAATGCAAAATGTTGAACAACTTGTTATTGATTAATATTTTAATATTGGGCATGTGTCCCATGGTGCATAGTCCACAGGCCACAAAAGCAAACCCTAAACCGCACACACACATATGAAGGTTGGTCACGCAATGCTGTGGTTATTGGGCAGCAGTTCACAAACTAACACGCCGACACACACATTAACTTGCACTTTAAAGCAAGGTGGATGACTATAAGATACCCTTTGATATTTAAAGGTAAGTTTAAAAAATTGAAATCGCTGAAAAAATAATATAAACATCAGATATGATTAAAGCGAAATAATAAAACATACATTGTAATAAAGAATAAGAAGTTTCAAAGATGTGTTAACTAATTTAAAGTCATTGGTAGACAAGTATTTTAAGTGTCAGACTTGGAGATAGTTTTAATTAGGTTGCACAAATAATCCAATGACAAGAAGTTAAATTGAGGATATGTTTTGGAGCTTTAAATTAATATTAAAATGATGTACCCCATTACGCAACACAATTTACTTACAGGGTATTAAATAATTGTTTACATGTGTGAAGTGGGTCGACAACTGTCTGCTGGTTGGGTTCTTGCGGGTTGTTGGATGAGCTGAGTAAACGTTTTAGTAAAACACTCTCTCACACTTGCACGCACGCACACACTTAAGCACACACACATATACATACACACATACATGCTTATCAAAACGCAATCAGCTCAAATGCTGTTTTTGCTGTCTTCGTTGTTACCAGCTCCAGAATTCATCCCCTTCCCCATCCCTGTTTAAGCCCACCTTTTGGGGGTATTTACAAGCATCCTGATGTCAGACAGTTCTGCTGGGATAACATGCCAAAGACTGGTTAAATAAATTAAATAACTCGCCAAGGTGTTCGCAAATGCGATGCTTACCCATGTCCTGACAGCAACTAAAAGGATAATAGGCCAAGGGGACTTTAAGTCGCTTTAAGTTGACAAAAATTTATCGATTGTCCTCGTCTTGGCAAAATGGCCAGTTGTCGCAGACACACCGCAAAGCCCATCATCATCATTATCATCATCAGCGTCGTGGTCATCATCATCTGGCGTTTTGTTTACATAACAAATCCGAAATCCGAATCCCAAATAACGCTGTTCATGCTCTTCAGCTCTGTGGTCACATGCGCAGTGAGCGGCTATGTGGAGCATATCGCATTCCATGTTGCATGTTGCATGCTGCAACTGTTGCGCCTTCTTTTTGCTCCGTCTGTGGTCCAATCTGCAAACTACAAACTCCAAAGGACTAATCCAATCTGGTGTCACTTTTGGCACTTTTACATGCATGCATACATTCGCATAACTAATTCCAATCTCAAATGGCTCCGGCAAAGGCAACGGCATGCAAATTTGATTAGACACACAGCATGTAGAGAGAGAGAGCGAGACAAATTGGACAACTTGTCAGTGCAATTAGGCAGTGAGAACACGTCCATCACACATCCATCACATTGAATTAATTGCCATGAATTTGATTTGCAACTGCAATAGTATTAGCAACTTTTATTGCAATTCAATTAAAAATACACACAGAGTGCAGACTGAAAGTTACATTTAATATGATGAATGAGATGAGCAGTTAGGCAGTCGGGCAACTGTGCAAATAGATTGCCGACCATAAAGTATACGAGTGCATTAAAAGAGTAATGTAGAGCAGAGTACAGAGGAGTCTGCTCGACTGACAAGCACTTATCATTGCGGGCAGCCAGCCGCAGGGACGTGCTCGGAACTTATCCGCAAGATACACGAAAAAACCAGTCGACAATACGAAATGCGAATGGAGAATGGAAATGGGAACAGGAATGGGAAATGTAAGGTTAAGTGAGCCACCCTTCTGGCAACAAATTGTGAATGGTAAGCTCGCAAATGGAGGATAACAATAAGAACTACAGCAGCAACAACAAATGACAGACGTTTAAACAGACCCAGCCAGACAGCTAAGGGGTTGTACTCGACTGTGATATACCTAACAGGAATCGGTGAGGAAATATTCTAATATGAAAATAATATTTGAGCATTAAATTAAATAAAATTCGTTGGAAACAGTTTTCCTCTTTGAAATGGTAAATTAATCTAGTAATCTGGAATTTAACTGACAATGGGAAAAGTCACAGCCTTAAGCTAAAACAATTTAAAACTAGCATGCAGCAAAAATTCTTAAGAAATTGGAATACTATACATAACCTATAGTTATTACTAGAGACAAGACAATTTAGCAAACGGAAGAACAAAAATAGTGCTTACAAAAAAAATGTAGCATACTTTTAAGAGTCGCTGGAGTCTTCGAATTGCGCAAAAATCCTTTAACCTTCAATATCTTAGTTACCGGGTAGAAAAAGCTGCAGCAAAGTGGCAAAGTTCACGCCAACCCCATCAGGACAAAGCATCGTAGAGCAGGCGGGGAAAAACCCAGAGCTGGATAACCAAGAGGATAATAATGCGAATGCGAGTGAGAGCACAAAAAACAAATATGTGAGACTCGATCTGTGGTTGCAACTGCCCTTTGTGTATGTGTTTGTGTGTGTGTGCGAGTGTGTGTGGTAAGCACGCGAGACGAAGGACAACAATAAACAGAAAATAGAATCAAATCGCAATAAAACGAAACGGAATCCTCTTAATGTGGAATGTAAACAAAAGCGGCACGTGACCCGCAGCCATTTCTTCCTCCCTTATTTCGATCCCTCCGCTTTTCCTTTACCTTCTTACCCCCTCTCTTACTCCCACTCGAAAACTCGCTAAACTATCAAATTGCTGGCGCCGGACAAATGGCCGCGTGAAAATAATTCTGTGCGGATCCGGAAAATGCAGCTGCAAAACTGCTTGCCTGTGGCGCCATCATAAAATACAATGAGTGTCTTCAGTTTGCAGTTCTGAGTTCTCAGAACTATTCGCTGACATTCAATTGCCTTTGCATGAGTGCTGAATTATTCACACTTGACCAACTAGACCCAGTTCGAAGTTGCAACTTTGCAGTCTCAACTTAAGGCTTTAGTTATCCTTGAATGCTTGTCAAGTCCTTGCCACTTTACAAATCGTTGCAGATTTTCAAATCAAATATTTCAGCAGCTCTAAGTTATGTGCAACAATATAAAAGATGTATCCGAGCCGAGGACTGTTCACTCCTGTCTATTCCTGTCCATTCTTGTCCATGTTTCTTCTGCCATCTGCAATCTGCAATCGTTTGCCGCAGTCCGAAACTCGAACTCGGACAGTTGCTCAACGATTTGCTGCCACATTTTGGGGCATTATTTTTTTTTCGCTTTGCTCGCTTGCTCTTATTGTCAGCTCTTTTCCGTTGTCATGAGAACAGGAAATTTAAAGAGTCAAGAAAAGAGAAGATGCTGACAGTTGCAGTTGCAGTTGAAATGCCTTCAAATTTGATATCTACGATTCCATTTATTCTCCAGTTGCAACTTGCAAGTGAAACGATGCCTCTTTTGGCCAGCTGCCAGGCTTCCATTGGATCACGTATTGCCAAGTGGTTAATTACATCCCTAAATGGAAAATTACTTTATAACACTACCAGCCAGCCAACCAGCATGTGGGGCAATAGCCTGCAAATTGGCCCAAACCAAAGAGCAAAGAACACTTCATTTTATGCGTCGCAATTTGCTTTGAGTGCTGCTCCTTCCTTGACAGGATTCAGATGCTGTTAGACTGAGGAACAATCAAGATTTTTATGAGAGAAGTTATGAAGTCCGAAAGAAAATAATGGGCCAACACTTTATGCTTGGCACTAATTCAAAATCCGCCAACAAGTTAGGCAGACGCCAAAGGGCATCGAGCCAAGGCCAAGCCTGTAGTTGGCCTTACACTGAGAGAAATGGGCAGCCATCAGTCAGCAGAATCACTTTTTACGATATTACGTATACGAGTAGTATTCTCTTTTTGCCTAAACTAAACTAACTTCAGACACGCAGCCACAAAAGTCAGGCGAGTAAATTGTTTGATGCTTTGAGGCACAAACTCAGCAGGCATCCGCTTGTAGGAAGTGGACAAAGAGAAGGGAAGGGACAAGGGATGCCTGTCGGAAGCGACGGGAAACTTTGCTTGCCAGCAGCAGTAGCCATCAAATGCGAGGCGGCACTTCGAGTCTCGAGACATCGGGATGTGGGCAAAGGGCCAAAAGGATAAACAGCCTCGCAATATGAAAGATCTGCCCACATGAGGAGTAAGGAGAGGGGAGTAAAAAGGAGAGATGGAATTGAGGACAAAGAGGAACTTCTTTTATTGCGCCTTCCTTCTCGCTGTCTCGAAGTAGTGCCAAATTCTTATGATTGGAAAAGCTATAGTCCAGACATTGCTCTGGCCACTGTCTGGGATTGGAAATGCAGATGGAGCTGAGGATGGGGATGGGGATAGAGCGGGAGATGGGGCTGAGGAAGGGATGGAACTGTGGGGAGCACTTTGGCGAGCTGTGTAGAAGTAAATGAAGCGTGACGCTTTGTTTTCCTTTGATTTAGTTTTATGAGTCTACATCGGATGTATTTGAATTATGCAACTTGGCGTCGACGCCCAACGGCAGACAACAGACAACAGACGACTTTATTAGCATCGGATCGTAAAAGCGAACTACAGGGGATGATGACAGCAATGATGACTATGACTATGACGATGTCGATGTTGATGCCGATGCCGATGATAATAGAGAGGATGCGGCTGTTGCACAAACAGAGAGATGAGGAATGAGACAGCAACATGGTTACGCTTTTTAGCGGTGATATTTGAATTTTAGCTGCTACTTGTTCGCGATGAAATGAGTTGGAAAATATGTCTGTGGTTGGCAGTCAGTCAAAGTCCAAATCGATATCCTGGCACATACTGAACAGAAATGAAGAGAGACTCAATGAACATTGGCAATTTGCATAACTCAATAAAGCGGCGCATTAACTGATAACTGCTAAGTAGAAGCTAACAGGGGATGTTGTGATGATGACTGATGAGATAGCAACATCTCTCAGCATCCATTCACTGGATTCAGTATCAGCCATCCAGTTGTTGACTCCACATAACAAGATAATTTCAGACAGAGAACAAAGCGATGCACAGGCTCATTCGACTGCAGGTTGAAGCTAATGTGAACAAGAATTGATAGATGAATAGAAGAGAGGAACTAGAGGCAGAGAGGCATATTTGTTACCAGGTCAATTCCCAATTGAGTTGTATGGCAAACGGGTTCTATTTCACTTCATACAGACCTGCTCATAATTAATATGCGTGTTTCCATGGAGCTATCTGTCATCTGGGCTAAGAAGCGAGTGCAAGCGAAAGTAACACGAACCCTCGCCTAATCCTGTAGCCATAACAAGCCCTTAGACAACTCCTGTGGCATGTGGCATGCGATGTGTGGCATGTGGCATGTGGGAGGTAAAGAGATTCAGAGTCAGACAGCTCGCCTCAGTGGCTTCCAATTACAGTTTCATACTCGAACACTGTCATACATCCTCTGATCAGAGTCTGGCATCGAGTTCGTGTGAGAGTTTAAAGCTGAAACCGTTGACAAATCGAAATCAAAGTCACCCTCCTCCTTCTTCTCTTCTTCCTCTTGTGGTGCAATACGAGTAACGATGCAACGATGTAAACTGTTGAGGCAAGACCAATTGAGAGCTCGGGAATCATTTGTGTTGTTTGTGTCCTGTCGGACAAGGACTAAGCTGTGTAAATGACAACTACAAATGCAGCTGGACTCTCCAAGTCCCACGCATTGACACGGCAGCTTACGAGGCTTCGATGATATCGTAATTCCCACCAACACGAGTGATGGAGTTAGAGAGGGAAGCAGGGGGCAACGAGGAGAAGAGGGAGTTGACGAGTTGACACAACAAGTTTAAGACTAAGCGAGCAGAAAGCAGCCCCAGATTGTTGCAGCCATCTATTAGAGGAAGATGCAGTTTAGGGGCACCCAGAATACCTTCTCTCCCCTTCCTTCCCCATCCCTGTACAACCACCTCTCTCTTCTTCGTCGACTACACGCAACTCGTTCAACTTCTTGACGCGTCGCAAAGTTGCCCAAAAATGCTCACGTGCCAAAGACGTGACCAAAATGTTTGCCCATAAATAAGGCAAATATGAAAATAGGAAAATGAAGACTTGAAGATGAAGATGAAGCCCACAAATAAAAGAAGAACCACCTCAAGACGAAGTTTCCTACTCAGTTAGTGAGTTCATATGTTTTCCTGAGAACTCAACTCGTTTTGCACGAATCCTTTGAAAAATTCATCAATGAGTCGTGAGCAGCTGAAAGGCGTTGCCTCGACTCCCCTCTCGTCCCTCTGCTCTGCACCTTTGTAGACATTAACCCCAATTGGCTAAATGGCTCATTAGGTCAGTGGGGGAGTCTTCAACAGTGTCAGCCTTATCCAAGGCACTCGCCATCAACGTCGCCATCGTCATCGTCGTGGCCATTCAGAAGTTTTCCCCATTCAACCATTGAAGCACTCACTTGGCTCGTTGGGGCATTCACTCAATACTCATACAAATTCAAATAGAAATGCGAAACAGAAGCAAAGCGAATGCGAATGCGAATGGAAACGCAACCGAGTTGCACTGCTGCGTGGTCAGTTATAATTAGGGGAGCTTTTAGGGTTTTATGGACTAAGCGATTAGCGGCAAGGACCAAGTGAAAAGAGTGAAGGGAGAAAAGAGAAGAGCAGCGAAGTAAACACTTTCACGTTGACCCACTCCGGAGGGAATGATAACTTCAGGCTGTAGGGTTTGGGTTGTCTTCTTCATTTCATTCCGCCTAATTCCAATATTGTTAATTGGCGACATGGTTCCAACAAATTCGGAATTTGGAATTCGATTCGACAAACCCAAGCGACCCATAAACATATCCGTTACATACATATCCCAATTCAAAGCAGCTCTAAGTTATGTTCTCACTGTTTATCTAGGGAGGGGTTAGGAAAAGGCGAAAAGGATGGGGATGGGGATGAACTTGAAATGGGCGCGGTCTTGGGTCACGGGTCGTGGATATGCATAAGTCAGTGGAAACATGTTCGCAGTTCACCATCTGGGTTTCATTCTGATTCTGATGTTGAGTTGATTAATTGGCCATAAACCAAGCGATTAATGTAATAATTTTCAGAGCGTGAGAGAGAGGGAGAAAAGGAGTGAGAGAGATGGGGATATTCGACTTGAGGAAGTTGCTAGATAAACACATTTGAATCGAGTGCAAGACTGGACCCAAAAGAAGCCCATAAATGCCACTTTGGGTAACTGGGGAAGCATAAGAAGCAGCAGAAGCAGAACTGAAACGTTTACCGTTATGATTGTGGGGTGCAACTTCTCCCTTCTCACTCTCACTGCTCTTCTTCTACCATTTCCGATGAACTGTTGATTTTGCCTTGAAGTTGCACGAAGCTCAGAGAGCTACCCCATAATCAAGGGGATGTGGATGCGGTTCCAGTGGAGCAGAGTGAGGAAGAGAGGGAAGGAGAAGGGCAACTCGCAGAGCTGTAATTGCTTAATTTGATTACGTGCCGCCGTAAAAAGCAGAACAGGAAATTTGCACACACACATACTGCCAAACACACACATACACAGACACACACTCATACATGCAAGCTCATGCTCTGCGCTGGGTAATGAAGTTGATTCGCTGTTTGGATGGATGGATGAGTGGATGAATGGATAGATGGATAGGCAGTTAGCAGGCATCGAACACGGGAAACTTGCTCCCCTGAGAAATAGGAGGGGGAGAAGGGAACAGTCTGGCGCGACTTTAAACTGTTTCCCAGATGCAAAACAACTCAATTTATGTTTCGACTGAAGCCAAAAACCCTTTGCCCGAATGTCGCCAATGTCGAACAACAGTGTGGATAACAAGGAGGCTAAGTAACTGTAAATTCAGTAGCAACAATGGCGTCAAAGGCACGAAATGGAAAACCATTAGCTTGGCTTCGGTTCGCTTGGGTTCAGCTTTGGTTCGGAACGGTTCAGTTTGGTTCGCTCGTGCGATAATTAGAAGCGACCTCCGCACGCTCAATTAGAAGCTTGTAAGCATTACACTACGCACTAGGGAAGAGATGTGGGGGAGGAATTGGGCACGAATATAAGTATAAACACTCTCTAACTGAATTGCAATAACAACAGCAACCACAACGAGGACAACAAGCGAAACAGCAGGCAAAATGGCCGCAGCGTTGAAGGCAAAACACGCGACGAACTGCATTCAAGGGTGGGGTGAAGGGAGTAGAGAAGGGAATGGGTGGGGAGTAGGGAGGGATTAGGCAGAAACACGCTGTGAAGCCGGCAAAGAGCTGCAGGATGTGGTAAAGGAAAAGGGAGAGGGGAAAAGCGAAAGCGGCGACTCAAATGTCTTAATTAACTGTTAGTTGCACTCGGCCAAATCGACGGGGACACGCGTTGTGGGTGCGAGGGAGACGAACAGAGAAAGACAGGGAGAGCTGTAGTAAATGCCAGTCTGGAGCCAGAGCAAGAGTTACTGCCACGGCTTGTCGCCTTTGTTGCCACTAAATAATGCTCAGCAGAATGGGAACGAGGCTGACGTCGTGCCTCAACATATTTATGATTTGCAATTATTTTAGAGAGAGGTTCGCTTCGGTTGTTAGACAGAGCGGGAGAGAGAGCGAGGAGTTAGCTTTATCTGATTTCGGGATACACGAAGTGTGCATAAACGTGAACACGTCGCCATCATCACCACACACACACACACACACACACACACACACACACTCTCAAAGACACACACACACACTCAAAAACATATACACAATCGTGCGAGTTTGTTTTGTTTTTGTTTTTATTTTTTTTGGTGGCGGCGCCAGACGAAAGTGTTGGCTATATAAATGGCAAGGGAGCAGAGGGAATGGAAAGAGGCTTAAAGGGGTGTCCTGAGGGTGGCTGCAGAGACTGCTCTGGAGACTGGGCTTACATGTCACTTGGCCATAAAAAAGTTTATGTCTGACATGAGCCAAAAACAATTTGCATATATTTCGACTGGATAACAACTTAATTTAGACTGAGACAATTGTGTAGGGACAAGCACAGAGGGAGCTGCAAGTTGTCTGACTGTCATAGCAATTAAAAGCAAAGGGCAAAAAGCAAAACGCAGAGCCAAAAAAAGCGACAGTCGATCGACTCGGATAACAAGAGACCCGGCACTCAATTTGTTTGTAGATAATTTTGTTAATTTGGTGACTGCAGATTGTTGGATGCATAATGCTAAATGTTGTTAAATTTGTGCACGCCTCTTTCAGCTATTTATGTTTCAAAAGGAAAATAATAAAAGAAAAACATAAATTTAATTATTAAGAATATTATGAATTTATACAATTTTATTATTTATAGGGTAGAGGATATTATAACTTTGTGTCTGCAGGAAATAGTAGTAATAATAACTATAGTATTTAAGATTCCTGGTTGTGATCTCTGCAATAGAGATTTAGCTGTTTTGGCTGATAATCTAGTATAGAAATTTGTGACACCCTGAAGTGAAATTAAATGAGAACTTTTTTTTATGGTTTATATTTCATTCTAGATGATTTGAATATTGAAATATGGGACTAAATAGGCATCCTTTAACTTTTAGAGACAATCTACTCAACTTTTAAAATCTCAAACCAAACATAAACTGATAAGTTCCTTTGCTCTAGCTGAGTTGTATTTTAAGTTTAATTATTTTTAAAATATTTACTCATCTTTGCTATAATTTTGTTTTTAAATAACAATGCTCAGATTATTATTTTCTTCTGCAGTTTTATATTTGGTGAGCTTATACAAAGAATACAAAAACACAATTGGATTTTCTAGTTTTTATGAGAGCGCATAAAAAGTTCATAAACGCTTGCTTTCCACTTGCACAAAATGATGGAAAATGCTGTATGCATTTTCTCTCATATATTGGTGGTAATAAAGCCATAACTGAGGTTCTTTGAGAATACTTTTGTAATGCTTTATTAGCTTTTTTTGTAAGCAGCAAATTCCGTTAGGTGTCCTTTCATTCTGGTCCTTTTTATTTGCAGATCCTTCACGGCATTTCGCACCTTTCGCCGGCATCGCACAGCGAGCGGTCCAAGCAGCATTGAAATTGCTTTTCAGCATTCTTTTTTGCGTTTTTAAGTGACGGCAAGCTACCAGTATATGGAGTGAAACCTCTTTTTCTCTTTATCCTCTCGCACTTTTACCTTTGCAAAAAAATGCAAGAATAGAGAAGGAGAGGGAGAGAATGATAGAGAGAGGTGGGAGGATAGTAAAGAGTAGAGATGTGGAGCTGCAGCCAAAATGCAATTTATTTGCTGTCGCGCGCATTAAACGCGCTGCGCTGACTTTTGACTGACGCCATATTTTCCGCCACATTTGCGGCGCGGCGCAACTTCCGCTGCTTTATGACTCTGCTGCTGCTGCTGCTGTTGCCACGCCCATTCGTCCGCCCACTGTCGGCGTATGCAAGCCGTGCGAAGCTTTCATTTTTCAAAACTGTCAGCTGTGCACAATTCACAACTCTCTCCCTCTCCCTCTGCCCGAGTTGGGTTCGCCAGTCTTAATCCTGCTTTCTCTCTATTGGATCTGAAGTATTCATTGTGCGAGTGTCGCACTTTGTGCTTAGCCATCGAAGTGTGGAGTTAATGGCCACACACACACAGCCGACTCTACAAGGCTTTCACTTCTCTAGCCAGACCTTAATTACGCTGGCAGCAGTAAAAGCAAGTTGCAAGATTGGAGTTATGCAGCATTTTTCATTAAAGCGGCAAGCGGCATGTGGCAAGCGGAGTGTGGCATGCGGCATTGTGAGGCGGAAGTGGAAGTGCGACGGAAGTGAGGCGGATGTAGCCAAAGCCAAAAGACGGCGACATCGACAAACCTTTGTGAGCTGCAGGATGGATTTGTGTGTGCGGCTGACAGCTCCACAGTTCTTTAGCTGCTCCTGCTCCTGCTCTGGCTTCTATTCCTGCTGCTGCTTCTATAGTATTGCTTCGGCTACATGGCATAACATGTTCACTAGAATTTCGTGTTCGTTTCCATGTTCAGAGTCAACTTGAAATTAGCATAATCAACATGAAATGGCGGCACACACACACATACACAGAGAGAGAGGCAAATACTCTGGCATTATAGACAGGACGAAGCAACTCAGTCAAGTCCTTCTCAGCTGCCTTGGGGTGCTGGCGCAGCTGAGCTCGACCACAGCTTTTCGGAGCGCCTTTAATTACACAGCGTTGCACAAATGATGAGTTGGCAAATTCTTGTGCAGTGGGCGTGCCGTATCCTGCCGTGGGAAGTGGCCAAAAGGACGAGCCAGACTGGGCGATTGGGCGAATGACTAAGAGATTGCAAAAAGGGCCCGCAGCCAGACTTGATGAGAGAATAAGAACGAGCAAGGACTCAGAGAGTAGACAAAGCGATTAGTAATCGTATTTTATAGAGTGCAGCAAGAGAGGGAGAAGAAGAAGACGGAGCAACGGCACTCAAATTGAGATAAACTTGAAATAAAGTGGATGAAAATGAATCGCATAATAAAAAGATGCCAGCCAGATGCGATGGATTAGGCTAATACAAGGATATACTCCGAGTGTGCTCGTATTCACATTTCGATTCGTTTTCGTTACTTTTCTTAAAGGCAACCCCCGAGCTGCGGAAAAGGAAATTCAATTGTTGTTGCCGACTCACACACAACAACGGCAAAAAGAAGCCACAGCGTTTGCCTTTGTTCCTGCAGGACAATTGCCTCAACAATAGACCCTTCAATTATGAACAACAAAGAGTGAAGGTGAAGGTGAAGTGGATATTAAGAGATCCCCATCACAATCCCGCAACCCACAATTGAAGTTGAAGGTTAAAAGCAGCCTACAAATGTCAACAAAGATTGATTTCATTGCACACCAACACTTCCCCTTTCCCTTCCCCATTTCTTTCCCCCATCTCCCCAACATATCTTGCGTGTGTGTGGCAAGGGATTAGAGCCCCTACATGACAAACTGGTATTGGGAACTGCGAGAGCAAACGAAATTAATTTCATGCCTCGCAGATCTCAAATTGAAAATAATTGTTGTTGAACGAGCTAAAGAAAAAAAACTGTTGGGGCTTCCCCACACAAAACAACTGCGCGATGGAAGAAAAAAAAACTCACAACACTGATGGAAAGCTGCAAAAAGAAAGAAGTCCAAAAGGTGTGAATGAACGCCACATAATAAACTTCATTGTCTGCCAACAGAAAGCACATGAAAGACAGCATAGATGGAGAAACAGAAAGATAAAGAGTGATGGAGAGAGGGGAATGGGGGAGGGGTTATTCCTCTGTGATATGTGCGGAATAAGCAAACCAAATAAAATCCTCTTTAAAGTCGCAATTCTCCAACTAACACTCTTAGCTGTTGGTAATTTTAAAGCGAATTTGTTTGCTAAGATATTAAATAAAAGATTGAAAAAAAGCCAAAATCCTTTAAGTCAGTGTTAAGCTGGTAAGGAAATGAAATATTTTATGATTGTGATGCAATTATAAAATAAACAAGTAAGAAAGTTATAGCCGAGTACTCTAGACTGTGAGATGCCAGCTACATACTTTTAGTAAAAGCGAAACAGTGTGGTAATATTCTGAAAATATTCAAAATATGATACTGAAAAAATACTGGCAAGTAAGAAAGCTACAGTCGAGTGTGCTCGGCTGTGAGATACCCGCTTCTATTTTGAATAAAAACAGTGCAGTAGTATTCTTAAAATATACCAAATAATATACCGCACAAATACTAAAATATACCGAAGGCCGTATTGCATACGAAATATACCACCGAGCGCAAAATATACCATATTGTCAGTCAAAGCAACTTAGACCGTTGATTTTTGTCGATTTCCGGGGGAGATTGTAGACGCTGATCAAGAATATATATTATATATGATCTGAATATAAAACTATTTTCTAAATAACTCAGGAATTACAAGACTGATCAAGAATTAAAAATCTTCTACATTTCCTGTACAAAGTTATAATATTGCAACAATAAACAACGAGGAAGCAAGACAATTATTTGACCTTGTAGACAATAAATACAAAATTCAGATCAACTTTAATAGACGATTCTATGTTTAAAACGAATGAAAATTTAAATCTTTACTTACACATTAAAAGTTAATTTATTAAAGAAAAAAGTTTTTTAAAGACTTTACGATTGCTAAGGTAAACAATGAAATAAAACGAATGAAAAATATGGAAAACAATGAAATAAAAATACATAATTTATAACCTTCTATAAATCATAAAGTTTATGTGGCCAACAGCTGTAAAAGTTGTAAAAATCAATAATTTTGCACTGTTCTCTCAGTAAGTTAGCTTTAGACTTTTATATTTGTCAAACACTTTTACAAGAAATTCAGTATAGCTACTCATGCTGAATTTATATAAAGTTTGTTAATTTGAATAGATTTGTCTCCACTTTCCTACAAGGTAAGAATCTAGATTGTTGCATAAGTGTTACTTTATCATACCCGCTACACATAGGGTAGAAGGGTATTCTTACTTTGTGCCCCTAGAAAATGTATGTAACAGGCAGAAGGTGATATCTCCGACCATGTCCGTCTGTCCGTCTGTTTGTTTTTCCGCCCTTCTTTCCGTATGAACACCTAGATCTCAGAAAAGTTTAGCTCTATTACTTTTTATTATTTTCCGACAGTAATTAATATGTTTGATCATGTTTGAACATGAACATTTTTTGAAAGCAAAATAATATTTTAGTCTTTATGAGTCCTGAAAATTTGGGGCAAAATCGCCTACTTACTCCGGATTTTAGTTGCTTTGGCTGATATTTTGCACTCTATTATATATTTTGAATGTAGTACTATAACAATATACCAAATATAGCCTTTAAAATGTTATATTTTGGTATATTAATTTGGTATATCTTAAGCACTCGTCTGAAACTTTCTTACATATTTAATAGCGGTCAAATACTTGAATATTTTAGTACAACAAATTGTTGTTCTTAGAGTCAAATTTAATTTGCTTTCTATAGCTAGAAATTCAAGTGAATAATGGAAACAAAAGGTCAATCTCTAGTAGTTAAACTTGTTATTAATTACAACTTTATGAAATTGCACTCACTATTAAATTATATCCTAAGCATATACCACATTATAATAACCCTTCTCCAATTGTCAAGATGAAAGAGAATGCAGAATTATACTCAAATGGCTTGAAATTATATTGGCTAGAGTGTCTGGCTCACCATTAACAACTGCTGTGTTAACCACTACAAAGTTTTCTCCCAAAATACTTGATTGGCCAATTGTCTGCTGTCGTTTGAGCAATAAATACGGCAATTAAAATTTGTGGCTTCGGCACTTAAGGAGCCATCTGAGTGTGTGTGTGTCTTCGATTGAGACGTTGCTAACATTTGTCTTTGGATGTGTGTGGCAAATGCACTTCAAAGTGCAACTTTGATACTTTTAATTGTGGGACAAGTTTTCCGACTTGGCTCTCATCAAAGATGCAGTCAATTGATGTGAGTGTCTTGTCCCTGAACTCGAAGGAGCCAAAAGGAAAGTCACAACGAAGCCAAGACACGAAGTCCTGAGGGTGGTTTGTGGGTGAGATTGGGTGGTGGATGGACGTCGAGAGAGGCGTCTCCTTCTGCTGCATTGGTAATGTAAATACATGTGCGAAACGAAGCACCTGAGATATCAGCATGTTCAGGTGAAGGTTGCACGCTTGCACAACAATAAAAATGATACCAATAGAGAGAGAGCTACCCTTCGAAACGGAGCAAAGGAAGGCAACTCATTGTGGACGTGGTTGCCTCAACCATTATGCGTTGTGGTATTGATCCAAAAATTGAATGTAAATGGCGGCCGTGTGCTGCAAAGCGCAGCTCAAATGAATCAAAATGAATCAAACGTGGTCTGATACACGTGGGAATCGCGCAGCCGTCGCCGTCGAAATTGGGAGTTCGAATGGGAATTGGAAACTTGGCAATGGAAAAACGGAGTCAGAGTGTAGAGTCAAGCACTTGGCTGAGTCGCCATAGACGTCAGACTTCTGCTAAATCATTCAGCGGCCATTAAACTGGCAGCTGGCAACTGGCAACTGGCAAACTGGCAACTGGCAAGTGGCAAAGCTGGCAACAGGCAAAACTGGTAAACTGGTAACTGGAAACGCGCCCAGTTGTTAGAGTGGGCGGCTGCTTTGGCTATGCACTTGGCCAAGTGTCATTGACTTGACTGTGAAACTTAAAGCTCTTTTGCCAGCCAGTTGCTTTCAGACTGGCCAACAGAATGCAGGCAGCTCGTAATTCCTGTAGATAACTATGAGGGCCGCACCATGAAAAGCCATTACATCTTATCTCGGCCAATTGCTTTTGGTCAGCTCTCGGTCGCTTTGGTTGCTTCGGTCTCGGCAGCTCGACGGCAGCGTGCCACACATTGTGGTAAGCCATTCCCAACTGGGGAATTTATGTGGAGGCCACGGTTAAAAGCCAAACATGCGAATAATTTAAATCAGCTGCTGGCAACACCTGTGGAAATACTTTTCCTATCAACACTTGACGATACGGCGTGGCCAGACTAAAAGCGGTCTACTCCTCTCTCCCCTCTGCAGGGGGTGGTTCCGTTTTCCGTTGGCATTTCAGGCATTCCTCTTAAAGGCAAACAGTAAGCGATAGCTAGAGACTCTAGCTCCAACTTCTGTTCCATTTCCAACTTCAGTTCAACTTCCTCTCTGTCGTACATCACGCATATTTCGGCTGGTTTATGCTCTTCGCCTCTCCTTCCCTCCCCCTCCCCAACCCGATTTCCGTTTTATGACTTTATATTGTGTGTGTGGCAACTTCATTGAGTTTCCACCGCTGCTGTCATTGTTGCTGTTGTTGTCGTTGTCGATGGCGTCGCGTCATAGAGATTTTACGACCATGATGGCGCATTACATTTTATAACTTATCAAAGAGCCCCCCCGAACTCTCAAAAACTTCCCCCCTGCTCACTCTCTCCTCTCTCTCCGCCAGCCACTTGCCACGAAAAGTCATTCAAATGTTGGTTAACTGTAAATTGGCTGTGGGCTGCATGTGCGAGCCGCGTTAATTGAATTTCACGTCAAACAAAAGGCAAAAGCGACGGCCCTGCGGCTTGTCACTCCACCCCCTCGCCACTCTCCACCACCCCCGCGTTCGTCACCCGGCATGACACACGGATTCACATTTGAGTTAATATGACTCTAGGCTCTGATAACGACATGTTTCAATGGAATTGCCTCGATAAAAGACATTGCCACATGCAGCACTTGATTTCCATTTCCCTCTTTGCTTTGCTGATTTCTTCAATCTAGTCCCAAGTAAACAATGAAAATGTGGCGCTTGGCCACACTGAAGTTATCAGTCTCAGTTCTCGTTTGACATTTACATACATATATTTTGTGGTAGAGCTTTGTTTTGTTTATTATTTAGATTTTTGAAAAGTACTTTACACTTTACACTCGCTCATCGGATTAAATTGAGAGACATATTTAATTGGCTAAAATAATTAAATAAATATGTGCACATTCATCTCTCTATTCATCTTTGTTTTAATTACTTTAGAGTGGCTTAGGTATTATATTCAAACGGGAATGAAAGACCTTTAATAAAATAAGCTCGTGTCATGAGCTGGTAAAATGTCAATTTTTGCTTATGTAATTAAAGTTATATTTATTATTCCAAGCAAACATTTATAAATTAAACTATAACTCGCTGTGCTTCACTTTAATTTTCATTTTGATTTCTCTTTTCATAGCATTTAAGAGTAGTTTAAGTTTTGTATTATTAACACATTTTATACCCGCTATGCTAGAGCTTAGGAACTATTATATAAAAGATAGAGCGTTAATTTTTTTACGATTATGAAATATTTAAGAAATATTCGTAGAAGCTTTGGTTGAAAATCTGGTATATTTTTTTTATACCCGCTATCCATAGGGTAGAAGGGTATTATAACTTTGTGCCGGCAGGAAATGTATGTAACAGGTAGAAGGAGGCATCTCCGACCTTATAAAGTATATATATTCTTGATCAGCATCAATAGCCGAGACGATCTAGCCATGTCCGTCTATCTGTCTGTCTGTCTGTCCGTCTGTCCGTGTGAAACACTGGATCTCAGAGACTACAAGAGATAGAGCTATAATTTTTTTCAACAGCATTTGTTATGTTTGCACGCAGATCAAGTTTGTTTCAATTTTTTGCCACGCCCACTTCCGTCCCCGCAAATCAAAAAAATCGAATAACAATATTGCTAAGACAGCAATAATCTGTCTGCGAGATTCCGCAGCAGTTTTTTCCTGTGCGAAATGAAATTTCAAAATTGCCCGAGTTTCTGCGTTTGGGAACTCCATTTCAATCAATTGTAATTTTTTAACGTGGAAGCTCATGTAAACAAACTATATGTCATTTTAAAGGTGATGCCAATACCTTTCAAACGATATACAACAATGCCAGATACGATTATATTTGACTTTACAAGCGAAGCGAAATTTTGAATGTAAAAACCGGTATGTCATTACCAAGCAACTTAATATAACAGAAATGTATATTTGAAATTTTTATATTTTTTTTTTTGTATATTTGGTGCATTGAATTGTGTATTTAGTATATTAAATATTCATTTGTATATTTGGTATATTAAATATACATTTGTGTTTTCAGTATTTTTTGTTATATTAACTTGGTATACTTAAATGATAATACCGCACTCTTTTGCTCTATTGAAAATTAATAGAGGGCATCTCACAGTCGAACACACTTGACTGTATCTTACTTTTAGTTTTTTATTGGTGTAATAAAGAAGTGATATAACTAAAAAGCTTTTACAAATAATGATAACTTTGGGGAGAAAAAAAGAGAACAAAGCCAATAAATATTTAGAATAAACTAGAAAACTAAACGTTTATTATGTTTATATGATTCATGAATAATTTAAATACATATTTAACCTAAAAAAGAGCACCTAAATAAAAATGCTAAGCAGCTTGATTATGTGATTTGCAATTAATCTCGGATTTTGCAAAAGTTAAAAATATTATTATATTTTCAACATAACACAATAGAAAAAGCTCAGCTGATCCTTCAAAAATATAAAAGTGTTAAAAATCTAAAAAATATTCATGACATTATTAGACTTACATAAAATTGTAAAAAATAGAGATATGTAGATTGCTTTTTTCCTGTAAATTAATAACACTCTGATGTAAAACTCGTTGCAATAGGATTTACCTAGATATGTTTTTCGTTTAGAATCTGGTGGTCATGTCATGTTGGCTTATAGCAGCATGACGTCTACATTCGGACACTATTAAATTGGTTTTTATGTAAGTAGAGTATGTAACTATCAAACCAGTGAAATGGTTTTCTGTATTTATTGTATAGATGCTTGCTCCCTTCAATTTAACGAACAGTTGAGTGACGTTCTCAGTTGTGCAACGGAAATTATGAGAGTGCAACCTATTGGATTAACAAGAGAATTGCAGTTGAAGTTTTCAGGTGCAGTGACTGTCCACTCCCCTCTTCCTTCACCTCTCCATGTGGAGTAATTGTTCTAGTCAGCAAACAGAGGTTGCAAACACACATGACATACTATAAATGCTATTAAAGTGAACGAGTTGGGGACAGAGAATTATGCAAGCAGTTTTGATTGACTGCCACAACCTGACCAAAGACTGTGTTCGAGTTGTATGTGTGTGTGTGTGTGTGCACATAATTACATGCAGGTGTGTGTGTGTAAGTGCTGCGGGTGTTATTAAATGCAATTGTTATTTTGCAATCAATGCCAATTAAAATCGCCATCAATCTGGTTATGGTAAATGCGTTTTTGTGTGTCTGATATTGATCTCTTTCTATATTACGTATACGCAATCCGCTAAACCGCAAGTAAAAACAAATATTGTTGTGCATGCGCTGCAACTGCAACGGATTAACAATAACAATAACAAATCCACGAGGTAATTGATTTAAATGAGAATTTAAATCGAAATCGATTAATTGGCTGAGCGTCGAATTAATTTGAAAATGTGAATCGATTCGTTAGTCGAAATTGGCAAAAGTTGAAGCCACATGATTATCGTTGAGGTCGACGCATCAGCGTTCTTTCCCCGATTGAAATTGAAATTGAAACTGCATTAACTCTGCTCTGCACTCTGTTCAACTCAATTATAGTGTGTATGTATATATGCGATGTGCTCTGCTTGTTGCACAATTTGCTGTGGCCGTGCCACATGTGCAACTTAAATTGGCTTTGGCGCAAATTAACAATTTCATTTGATAAATCAAAGGGTCAGTGCGACATGGCAGGCAAACAAACAACAAGCAACCATTCAAAATAGACTCACGCACACACTCACACACACTCATTCATATTCACATTCACATTCGCATTCGTTCCGTTTCAGTTGCACGCAACATTGGGCACAATGCTTATGCTGCTTCTGCTCTGTGTGTGGTTGTGAGTTTATATTCAACATGACATGAACACATCGAACACCCACGCATCGAGGAGCATTCATTATGCATTGTTGCTTCCATACACACACACACACACACACACCCGAACACACACAGACTTTTGCATAATTCTGTCTGTCATTGGCATTGGTTTTCTGGCTACAATTGCAATCGAATTTCTTCCCCTCTCTCTCTCTTTCTCTTTTCGCTTCCCTCTCTTTCTCCGTTTCTGGCATAAATTGAACCATTTTACTTTGTGTTCAATATGTTTAACAAGCAAAATTTCACATTACACAGCAAATTTGCCAGCAACATTCCCAACTGCCATTTCAGCTCCAAGAGAAATTATTATAAACTTCACTTGAATCTTCATTCACTTGATAAATTGGAAGGCAGAGATGCTGAATTAACTTTATAGGAATCGATTAAAAAGAAAATAATTTTAGTTTAGTAGTACATATAGATTTTATGAATGGATATCATAGAATTCCATTTCCGTTCTACATCTATAGAAGTTTATAGGACTCTATTAAAAGGAAAATAATTTCTGCTTATCAATTAATTTAGTATTTAATTTATGAATGGATATCGTAGAATTATATTTATTTTATACATTGCGGAATTATGGCAAGAAAATTGATAATGTATTATGAGTTGAAATTGTCTTTTTTTTTTTTTGGAAATTAACTTAGTTATTGTCAACATAAAAAGAATTTCACTCTAGAGAAACTTCCCTACTTCATAATTTGTAAACAGTGTTGCAAAAAATCAAAACTTGATTGTTGAATTCAAAATTTAACTGACGTTGTTAGTTGCTTTTTGTAGTTCGAAAAATGCCGATGAAATCAATTTTGGAATTCGATCAATGCTGTTTGCTGGTGGCAATTTGTCGGTTTTATTGAAACACAGTGTGAACAACAAAAGTTTGCGATAAAATACATTTCAAAGAACAAAAAATAAAAAAGACATAAAATTCAAAAAACTAGTCAAATTGATATAGTCGAGCGTGCTCAACAATGTGACACTCAATAATCAAGTCCATTAAAGGTCGAACGAAAGAATTTGTGAAATTTGCAAGCAAATGATGATTGATGGCAGCAATGGCAACTGGATGCTGATTACCAAATCGTACGGTTCCAAAACGCAATCAGTAATAAAAACATATGAATAGAGAGAGAGAGATGGAGGTGAGTAGAAAATGTATAACAACATTCGTGTTTGTTTTCACACTCGGTGCACTCTTGACATGGGCAAATAGAAGAGCCACCTGCCAGGGTCAGAGTTCGTTCGAACACATTTGAACATTGAAATATCAAAGGAGAGAGCTCTGTTGCTGCTTCTCGACTAGAAATTTAAAATCATATCGAATACGAGTAAATATTGGTTCAGCATGAAGTCATACACATGGCTGCAGACAGACAGAGAGCTATAGGCAAAGAGAGAGAGGAAGAGTTTTATACATGGATTGCAGATGAATTCTGATTTTTAATTAAAAGGCTTTGTGCAACAATTTTGTTAAATCATGCACGTAGTCTATGTGTGTGTGTGTGTGAAGGGATGTTTATGCAATTTGAAATGCATAACAATTTTAAAGTGAACCAATAAAAATGAAGTTAAAGTGCTTTTCAACTATGACTAACAACAGCTGAGTCATTTATTTTATGAGGAATTTCTGTTAATATCCATCAGCTTCACTTCATGTGTGTGTGTTGTGTTGTGGGTGTGTGTGTATTTTGGGAGTATGTGTGTACTTATTGTTTGTGTGCACTTCATTTATTTTATGCGTTGTATCCCTTAAATGTGCATGTACTTGGTTAGTCACTCCGCTTCTCCTCTGCTCTCCTTCTCTTTTCCTTCGTTCCGCTGCATAAAATTTATTTCGTTTTTATTATCATTTCATGCATGTAACACAAACACACACACACACACTCATTCTCATCTATATATGCAGCACAATGGAACGAAAAAATTCCGAGAAACGCCTGCAATTGACCTCAGCCCAATGCTCGACGCCCTTTGCCCCAAGCCCTTTGGTCTCCTGGTCTCTTGGTCTCCGGTCTCTGGCTCGTCTCGGCCAAGAGGCTATAAAATGCTTTTCAAGGGACACCGAAGCCAAACAAAACAGTGAAAAGAGAGAGAGAGAGAGAGAGAGAGAGAGAGAGAGAGGGAGGAGGAAACAAAAACAAAAAACAAGGTGGCGAAAAAATAGTTGCGCCCTCTTGTAAAAAATATGTAAACTTGCAACACACGACGACTATCAACGGCTGCTCTCTTGCTGCTGTCCCCATTGTTGTTGCTTCCTTGATAAATATATACAAAAAACTGCAGCAACAACGGCCATAACAATGGGGGGGAGGAAGGGAAGAGCGAGGGGAAAGATGAGGCAACGAATTGCTGTCTATTTTAGTTGTTGGCGTAATTTTTTCACATTTTCCTCTGTGTTCTCGCTGGCTTTTCTTTATGTTATTTTTTTGTTGCGTTCAAATAATGTCATTTCGTAAATTGCTCCACTAGCATACGTCCCACTCCACACTTCCTGCCTCCCCTCTTCCGTTCACTTCGTTCTTCTCCTCTCCATTTCCCATTCAAGCTTTGAAGCTACCCTCGTTGGCATATTTTTTAGGGCTTCCTTCGCTTTTCGGTCGCTTTGCTCTGTGCTATGTGTGTGTTGGAATGGCGGTATGTCGATGTAGTCGTTAACAATTGGCCTTTTTAGTACGGAGAGCCGGAGAGTCCTGGCATTGTTTCGGACCGGGTGTCGTATCGGCTCTGCTCGTGTGTCCTTTTTGCCCCCGTCGCTGATGTGTCGCTTCAAACTTTGCCTTTGTTTGGCGCGAAAATCAATTAACGCGCTCAATGAGCTTCAAAAAACTTTGCAGCATACACTCACACACACACACACACACACACCCAATTCACCCCCAATTTACACACACACACACACAGAGACATAAAGAATACAAAGCCAATTTACAGTTAACCAAAATGTAAATGGCGTCAAGGGAGCCGCTTGTCCTGAACCTGTTCATGTCGCTGTCAATGTGGTTGCCGCTGCTGCCAACTGCCAACTGCCAAGCTGACTGCTGCCTGCTGCCAGACAGAAACCAAAAACAGCCAAAGCAACTGTGAAACTGCGAAACTGGAAACTGAAAAGCGAGAAGTAAAGAGAGGAGAGGTGTGAGGGGACTGCGGAAGTGTCAACTGTTTTGATAAGCTGTAAAATTTAATGTGCTGCAATGTCATAAAAATCTGTGGCACGGCCGCAAGGACAACACACGAACGAAGCACATGAAGCACATTAATGAAACGATACGATTCCAAAAACGATGCCAAGCGAAACAAAGCGATACGGAAAGCAAGCAAAATATTGTACCAAGAGAAGCCTCCCACACTTTTTGATGTGGTTAGTTAGGCACATTTATGGAAGGTCCCAAGTAACATTTGAAGCTTGCATACGAGCACAGCTCATCCAACTTGAAAGTTTTGATACCCGGTTTGCATAAGATGGAAGACGAGTTGATTAGGGCATCTCCGTTTGTCTGACTATTGCAACTACTGTCTACGATGCTATGACAATTCTTCTTAGTAGTAGAGAAAGGTTTAGGTAGAGAAAGGTTTCGTATTTATAATTATTTACTTATTTACAGTAGAAATACAATTAAATTCAACTATATCTTTAGATATTGAAAGGGAAAAGACTACAAAATTATTCATTATACAAAATATATATTTAGAAATTTACTCTTCATACAATTAACGATCTTATTCTGGAAGAGCGTATTAGAACGTTTGGGCAATAAAGGTAAGTGTCTTCCATTATTGAATTTAAGAAGATATACATACTACATGTATGTTGGCTATATAGATAACCTTTGATTATTTAATAGTTGAAGTCGATGGCCTAGCAACTGCTAGCACTCCCTTCTTTTAGTTATTATATTATTTTGTATAATAATTAACATGTAAATAAAAAAAATAATTTAATAGATGGGATATTTGATATCTACGTTTGTAATAGTTCACTTTGATTAAACTTCCTGCTTACGGCGACTAACTTCGTTAAAACTTCGTTAAAACTGACTTTTTACGACTTTTCGACTTTTTACAACTCATGATCCACTTCACACGACTTGATAATTTTATTGTATACCAAATTATCTATCGACAAGCTTAACCGCTGTTAGATACATATATCATTGATCGTAAGATAGATATTATATAAAATAATGAGATCTCTAACTATCATATTATCATCATAATAAGACTAACATATATGAACGTTTCTATAATAAACTTAAAGGTTAAGCTTTTATAGTAAATGTATTAAATATAAATTTTTTCTTAATCAATATTACCGAAGGAATAAATATCAAATATGATAAGTTGAGACCTATTTAAGTGACAAATAATTGAGTGCCAAAAAATCATTCAAATTTCAGCAACAAAGATTAGTTGCAGCTGTTTCTGATTTGCTCTCACAATTTCCATTTCAATATTTCAAGGTATTTATTTGGAAAGGCGCAGCTTATGCCGGGTATACCGCAGTCGAGTTCACTCAAGCGTAGAATGCTTACTTGTTCTTGTGGCAGCTGCCGCTTTCCCCACGTGCCACGCAACGTCATATTCAATTTGAGATCAATACAGGAACAGCAGATAGGAAGCTGGGATGGGGAATTCGAATGGGAATGGGAAACAGGATAACAACAGGACATTTACACATAATATTCCACACTTTTCTTTTTATTGTTTGTTACTCCTCGTTGGCGGCGGTTGCAAAGCGATTTGACAACAAGATAGAGTACACACTTTTTCCCCTTTCCATTGTTGGCATCTCTTTACCCTCCGCTTCTCCTCTCCCCCTCCTTTCCTTCCTTTTCTCCCTCACAGACTTAGCGAGACGCCTTTGTGGCGTGCTGATTTCTCAGGTGGTCGCTTTCGCACATGTATTTACATTTACAATGCGAGTGAATGAATCATCGCTTGAGTACCTAGCTCTCTTGTATTGACACAATGTTTCAATTGCAAGTTAGCTGCTGCTAGTTGCTGTTGCCAGTTGCAAGTTGTTCGTGTACACATGAACAAACATCGGTTGCATCTTTGATAAGTCAAACGAGTGTCCTCGTTGAGACTTGTCCAACAATTAAAAGTATCTAACTTGCAGTCTGAAAAGTCCTTTGCAGCAATTCCAAGTGCTCGGTGGTCGGTGTGTTGCACAGTCAAAAGAGGTGGCGGAGGCAAGATGCGGTGCGGTGCAGGTTGTTTGGATGCCTGCTGAAAACTTTAATTGCATGTCCAGCTCAAAGTAAGCACAATTGACCCAATCAAACCACTTTGCAAACTTTGACAATTGTTTTTGATTTCATAGGCCAAGTGTTTGCCTCTTAAGGGCGGAGGGAAGAGAAAGAAGTTCACTGTTGAAAGTTGTGTGTGTTGCAATTGTGGTTTGTGTTCGATCTGTTTCGGCACAAAGAACTGACGTCTATTGACCCCGCACTATGAGAAAAACTTTCAACATTTATCTTTGTCTTCATCACCCCCCAAAAAAACAAGTAAGAAAGTTACAGTTGAGTGTGCTCGACTGTGAGATACCCGCTACCCATTTTGAATAAAAGCAAAATATTGCGGTATTTTTTTCAAAATATACCAAAAATGCAAAAATACTAAAAATATACCAAATGGTATTTTTGTTATATCGATATAGTACCACATTCAAAATATACCATAGACGGCATAATATACCAGATTGTCCGCCAAAGCAACTAAGACCCCTAGTAAGTAGGCGTTTTTGCTCATACAAAAGTATTTTTTTAATAACTTCCACAATTTTTATCTGATCGCAACCAAATTTTCAGGAATCATAACTACTATAGTAGTTATTATATATACCAAAATTCGCAACTCTAGCTTTAAAATTACGCTTGTTATTCGATTTTTTTGATTTGCGGGGGCGGAAGTGGGCGTGGCAAAAATTTGAAACAAACTTGATCTGCGTGCAAACATAACAAATGCTGTCGAAAAAAAATTATAGCTCTATCTCTTATAGTCTCTGAGATCTAGGTGTTCATACGGACGGACGGACAGACACACAGACACACAGACACACAGACGGACAGACGGACAGACGGACATGGCTATATCGTCTCGGCTGTTGACGCTGATCAAGAATATATATACTTTATAGGGTCGGATATGCCTCCTTCTACCTGTTACATACATTTCCTGCCGGCACAAAGTTATAATACCCTTCTACCCTATGGGTAGCGGGTATAAACACCCAAAATATCCACTTGATTTTCTGTGGTTTTTCCCCAAATATTTCCAAACTCCCTTTCTCTTCAATTCTCAACTGTCCACTCATGTCATGTTGTGTGTTCTATCTCACTCAATGTGTGTGCGGCTTTTCAACATTCTGTTTATAATTGTTTACGATTTGTGTTTTTTGAGCCATGAAATTAATTCCATTGCTTGTTTTCAGCACTTTTCAGCAGTGTGTTAAAGCCCACACTCTCTCGCCCATTGTCAGCTTTAAACTTGGCCATCAACTTTCCATTCACTGCCAAATGTCCTTTGACCTTTGTCAGACTTGCTCACAATGCTGCCAAATGCCAAGAGCAAAGTTTCCAAACTGTTCTCCCGCATTATTAAAGTTAGCAAACTCTTCATAATTATTAGTAACGACCATTGAAACCCCCACGCATGTGGCATCTCTCGAAAATATACTCAAATTAGGCCAAGTCTTCTTTGAATATAAGCTAGAAATTGCCCCAAAACTTAAACTCAGATGATACCAACAAAATATCTTTAATCAGTTTCTTCCTTAGGGAGTTACATTCCCAAAATAAATCCATTTAAATGTTAATCCGTTGAGAGTAATATCTTATTAATTTCAAGAGAGATTATTTAATTTATTAGCATAATTATTTTCAACCTATTTTGGTTGGGTTCCTGAAAATAAATTATTAACTATGAAATTAGAGAAGAATATTAATATCGTATTTAATAAAAGATTGCAAGAACTAATAAAAACAATTATCTGTTTATATTGTAATATCTTATTGATCAATATTTTATTGAACAAATAGATTTTTAACAGCAGCTATGCGAAAAGTAAGAGTAAATTAAGAGAGAAGTAAAGAATTAGAGGTCAGATGAAGATGTTGCACTTATTAAAGAAATACTTTTGTATAGGGAAAACCGCCTACTTCCTAGAATTATTATTATTCGAAATATAGACTTTGGTAGATTCTTAGTATTATTAAAGTATATTAAATTGGTATATTTTCAAATTAAACGTCTACTTACTAGAGGTCTTAGTTGCTACGGCTGACAATCTGGTATATTTTGCACTTTATGATATATTTTGATTGTGGTACTATATCAAATATTTTTTAGTATTTTTGCGGTATATCAATTTGGTATTTTTAAATTAATATTGTATTGCTTATATTCAAAATGGGTAGCGCGAATCTTTTAGTCGAGCACACTTAACTATAGTTTTCGTACTTTTGATTTTCATCTTTAATATTGAATATTAATTTTAAATATAGTTTTTCACACATTAATCTTTCAGTTGTTGAACAACAGCTGAGCTTTAATAAGTGCAATAAATAAAAATGTAATAAATTATTCAACTTATTATTTTAAAGTGTCTATAAACATGAATTAAAATTTGTCCGTTTATTTAGCATATGGTTTTCATTGGTTTAGAGAGCAAACATTATTTATAAGGTTTCTTAAAAATAATAATGGTTCTCTACCTTTTTCGCCTGGATTTATGCCCCATCCAAACAGACCGTGAATTTCTGTAAAAAGTTGTTATTCGAATGAACTCTGAATATTAAATGGTAAATAAGCGAATTGAATCAGCGATGCGTGAGTTTACGCTAAATTCTTGAAGCTATCCAACGCTCTCTGTTTGCAAATATGAACGAGTTCGTATACGAGCGAGTATCCATGCCAACTGGATATGGATGCAGTGACTGTGCATGGAATTGGCGGGTCCGGGTCTCTGCTGCTGTCCGGCCCAGCACTTGTATAGAAGTGCGTAGAGCCGTGGATTGTTCGCATGCATGAATGGTTTTTGAGTCGACTCTCTGTTCTGTGCTCTCGACTCTGTTTTCTGCACTGCTTTGCTCTGCTCTGCTCTCGATATGCCAATTCCAAATTGCTAAAGTGTTTCAGCAACTGTCAGTCTGTCTGTTGACCAAAGTTGCCAGGGTAACATTAATAGGCAACAAACCGACTGGCTGGCAATAGCTATCGCAATCGCAATCTCAATTCCAATTCCAATGGCAATCAGCAGCAGGCAACGCTTGTTAACGGCTTCAAACGATTTTTGGCCTGTCGAACAGCGTTCAACGTGCAACCTGAAACCTGCCACCTACATATGTACATACAGCCTACAACCTGGGACAAGGCAATTTCAAGTGGCATCCAGAGCTGCGCTGGAGTTATCAATGAGCATTTAAGTGACTTTTCTGCGAGACGATTACAAATGCTCTCTGTGCCAAATTTGTGCGAAATGGATACTGAGCAGCAGGTGGAGACGGAGACGGCGATGGAAGCACAACTTTAACTGCAGATGGACCCGGCAAATTAGCTTAAAAGGCAGCGCCAACTTGATGGCTGAAATAAAAAAAAAAACAACACACACACAAAATAGAAGAGCAAAAAATGCTGGCAAATTAATTTCAATGCTGTGCGATGAGTTTTTATACAGAGCTTTTTAGAGTACAAGGGTATAATATTTAAGCGACAATTGTAAATGTAAATATTTGACAGAAAAGAAAGAAGCTCGGGCTATATTTGGGATTAATAATATAGCATAGTATATTTGGTTTAGAAGTTAATAGGTTATCCGCTTATTTGAGGCTCTAGAAGATAAACTTATTAGAAAAGTAGCTTAACCCACAGTGAGGAACTAATTGTATTGTTATTCTTCTTTCACTTCTAATGGAGCAGATTTATATTAGAAGGTAAGTTGCACATTAAACGACAAGAAAATAATAGTGCGAGAAATAAAAACTAAAGGCTGAAAAAGTATTTTTATTTTTAGTTTTCATTTTTCTTATTTAACAAAGTTTGTTTTTGGTGTATGCTGATAACTCTCCATAAACGAAACTTACTATAACGCTTGTTTTTTTTAAGTTCTTAAAACTAACATACTAAGCTTTAAGATATTAATTGTGATTTCAATTTAAAAGTTTGAAATTTGAATCTTACTTTATATGTATACCCTACAAATTGCTAACCAGTGTATTAAAGTCGAGCACACTCTATTGTAGCTTTCTAGCTTGTTTTTTTCTCCCTGTCGTTTTGTAGGGCAGGATAAAGTTTTGCAACTCGCGGCGAAGGCAACAGAGAGGAAATTTCGTTTGACAGTGAATAAAATTGCGCGCGTTGCGTCTGCAAAATGAAATTCATTTGGCGCCCAACGTGCGCCATTCTGGCGCCCATATATATGTATGTATGCATGTGCTGAGCAGCAACAACAAATAACAGAGGGGAATAATCAGGAGGAAGGAAGAGGACGAGTCAGAAAGGGGGGAGAACTGTGTATGCGACGTGCAATGGTAAAGTTTTCGACTCGTTTTTGGGGCCTTTTTGAAAGTTTCAAGTTTATTAGCGTGCCGCACAGTGTTGTGCAGCGCAGCAGTGTTAGTAAACGTCCTGCACATGAAATCGAAATATACGTATAATAACGATAGAGAGAAAGAGAGAGAGAGAGAGAGCGTAGCGCATTTGACACTAGTAAAAGCGTTTGCCCAGAAAGCCAAAGGTGAAAGCAAACGCAAAATGCATTTAAAGTTACACAAAGCGAAAGCTTTTCGTTTTTGCCAATCCTTGTCTGGCTACCCTGCCCTTTACCTCCTCCCTTCTCTCTCCACCATGCTGCCACCCGCTGCCCACTTGCGGGCTTAATTCCTGCTCATGGCAAATGGATTTTTTGCTCTTCGCTTTTTATGGTAGCACACGCCACAAAGTGGCTTAGAAAGTGAAATCCATTTTCATGTCCTACACAAAGTGAATGAAACGGATTTCATTTGGCTTTTCTTTGGGGTATTCCCACTCGCTTCAGCTCCGATTGTGCAGCTCCTGTTCTTATTGTATTAGCCCGTTGCCTTTCATAACGCACTAAAAAGAAAAGAAGAACGCATCTCAAATTGCCTCTAATCACGTTATCTGTAAGTTGGCTAAATCAAAAGCACTTAAAATTGGCTTGTCTCACAGATCACTCTCTTTATAAATTAGCCATGATTCGTAACTTATAACTACTGAACTTTGAGCACTACTAATTGCCGCAGTTGGCCGCAGTCTCATTTCATCTTGATTATGCTAATACATCAAGTGTCTCATCTAGCACTCGAGTTGAGTCGAATGGAGTCGAATGGAGTCGAGTTGTGCTGGGCAGGAAGTCATGACACTTTGAGAAATGGCTGCCGCATTCCACGTGCTTGCCGCTTGCCGCTTGGCGCATGCCACATGCATCTTTGTCAGTGCACACAGCTGCCCTAAGTGGTCTCCAGTTGCAGGATGAGCACACAGCTCACAACTTGAGGCTATTGCAAATGTTGCGGAAAATATGGCGTCAGTCAAAAGTCAGCGCGACGACAGCAAATAAATTGCATTCCAGGTGCATTGCAGCACCGCAACTAAGCCAAGTTATAGACCAGGCGGCAAAGGTCACTTTGCAAATAATTGGTCAACTGTGCTTTCCCCTCTCTCTCTTCCTCACTCTATTGCTGAACGGCGGCATCAAAGAAATTCCATTTTCAATTCTGGCCAACTGCAGGATTTACAACTATCCCAAGATGAGCTTCTTGCCACACTGTCACTGCATCGTCTGCCCCAAGACAGCTTACGCAATAGTCTCGCCATCTTAACCCCTCTACCACTCTTCCCTCAGCAATTCTCTCCTTCTCTTTGTCTCAGTTGCAGCTCGAATGTATCCTAAATTAAGTTGTTATCCAGTGGAAAATATGCAAATTGTTTTTGGCTCATGTCAGACATAAACTTTTTTTATGGCCAAGTGACATGTAAGCCCAGTCTCCAGAGCAGTCTCTGCAGCCACCCCCTGGACACCCCTTTAAGCCTCTTTCCATTCCCTCTGCTCCCTTGCCATTTATCTAGCCAACACTTTCGTCTGGCGCCGCCACAAAAAAAAATAAAAACAAAAACAAAACAAACTCGCACGATTGTGTGTGTGTCTCTGAGTGTGTGTGTGTGTGTGTGTGTCTTTGGGTGTGTGTGTGTGTGTGCTGATGATGGCGACGTGTTCATGTTTATGCACACTTCGTGTATCCCGAAATCAGATAAAGCTAACTCCTCGCTCTCTCTCCCGCTCTGTCTAACAACCGAAGCGAACCTCTCTCTAAAATAATTGCAAATCATAAATATGTTGAGGCACGACGTCAGCCTCGCCTCGTCTTTGTTCTCCTCTCTTTTGCCTGCTGAGCATTATTTAGTGGCAACAAAGGCGACAAGCCGTGGCAGTAACTCTTGCTCTGGCTCCAAACTGGCATTTACTACAGCTCTCTCACTTTCTCTCTCTTACTCTGTTCGTCTCCCTCGCACCCACTGCGCGCGTCCCCGTCGATTTGGTCGAGTGCAACTAACAGTTAATTAAGACATTTGAGTCGCCGCTTTTGCTTTTCCCCTCTCCCTTTCCTTTTCCTTTACCACATCCTGCAGCTCTTTGCCGGCTTCACAGCGTGTTTCTGCCTAATCCCTCCCTACTCCCCACCCATTCCCTTCTCTACTCCCTTCACCCCATCCTTGAATGCAGTTCGTCGCGTGTTTCGCCTTCAACGCTGCGGCCATTTTGCCTGCTGTTTCGCTTGTTGTCCTCGTTGTAGTTGCTGTTGTTACTCTTGTTGTTGTTGCTGTTGTTATTGCAATTCAGTTAGAGAGTGTTTATACTTATATTCGTGCCCAATTCCTCCCCCACATCTCTTCCCTAGTGCGTAGTGTAATGCTTACAAGCTTCTAATTGAGCGTGCGGAGGTCGCTTCTAATTATCGCACGAGCGAACCAAACTGAACCGTTCCGAACCAAAGCTGAACCCAAGCGAACCGAAGCCAAGCTAATGGTTTTCCATTTCGTGCCTTTGACGCCATTGTTGCTCCTGAATTTACAGTTACTTAGCCTCCTTGTTATCCACACTGTTGTTCAACTTTGCGACATTCGGGCAAAGGGTTTTTGGCTTCAGTCGAAACATAAATTGAGTTGTTCTGCATCTGGGAAACAGTTTAAAGTCGCGCCAGACTGTTCCCTTCTCCCCCTCCTCTTTCTCAGGGGAGCAAGTTTCCCGTGTTCGACGCCTGCTAACTGCCTATCCATCTATCTATTCATCCACTCATCCATCCATCCATCCAAACAGCGAATCAACTTCATTACCCAGAGCAGAGCATGAGCTTGCATGTATGAATGTGTGTCTGTGTATGTGTGTGTTTGGCAGTATGTGTGCGCGCAAATTTCCTGTTCTGCTTTTTACGGCGGCACGTAATCAAATTAAGCAATTACAGCTCTGCGAGTTGCCCTTCTCCTTCCCTCTCTTCCTCACTCTGCTCCACTGGAACCGCATCCACATCCCCTTGATTATGGGGTAGCTCTCTGAGCTTCGTGCAACTTCAAGGCAAAATCAACAGTTCATCGGAAATGGAAGAAGAAGAGCAGTGAGAGTGAGGAGGTAGAAGTTGCACCCCACAATCATAACGGTAAACGTTTCTGTTCTGCTTCTGCTGCTTCTTATGCTTCCCCAGTTACCCAAAGTGGCATTTATGGGCTTCTTTTGGGTCCAGTCTTGCACTCGATTCAAATGTGTTTATCTAGCAACTTCCTCAAGTCGAATATCCCCATCTCTCTCACTCTTTTTCTCCCTCTCTCTCACGCTCTGAAAATTATTACAATAATCGCTTGGTTTATGGCCAATTAATCAACTCAACATCAGAATCAGAATGAAACCCAGATGGTGAACTGCGAACATGTTTCCACTGACTTATGCATATCCACGACCCGTGACCCAAGACCGCGCCCATTTCAAGTTCATCCCCATCCCTTTCCCCTTCTCCTAACCCCTCCCTTGATAAACAGTGAGAACATAACTTAGAGCTGCTTTGAATTGGGACTCAGCTGTAACGGATATGTTTATGGGTCGCTTGGGTTCCTCGAATCGAATTCCAAATTTCGAATTTGTTAGAACCATGTCGCCAATTAACAATATTGGAATTAGGCGGAATGAAATGAAGAAGACAACCCAAAGGCCTACAGCCTGAAGTTATCCTTCCCTCCGGAGTGGGTCAACGTGAAAGTGTTTACTTCACTTCCATTCTCTTTTCTCTTGGTTCTTGCCGCTAATCGCTTTGCCCATAAAACCCTAAAAGCTCCCCTAATTATAACTGACCACGCAGCAGTGCAACTCGGTTGCGCTTCCATTCGCATTCGCATTCGCTTTGCTTCTGTTTCACATTTCTATTTGAATTTGTATGAGTATTGAGTGAATGCCCCAACGAGCCAAGTGAGTGCTTCAATGGTTGAATGGGGAAAACTTCTGAATAGCCACGACGATGACGATGGCGACGATGATGGCGAGTGCCTCGGATAAGGCTGACACTGTTGAAGACTCCCCCACTGACCTAATGAGCCATTTAGCCAATTGAGGTTAATGTCTACCAGAAAGAAGTGCAGAGGGACGAGAGGGGAGTCGAGGCAACGCCTTTCAGCTGCGACTCACGACTTATTGATGAATTTTTCAAAGGATTCGTGCAAAACGAGTTGAGTTCTCAGGAAAACATATGAACTCACTAACTGAGTAGGAAACTTTGTCTTGAGGTGGTTCTTCTTTTATTTGTGGGCTTCATCTTCATCTTCAAGTCTTCATTTTCCTATTTTCATATTTGCCTTATTTATGGGCAAACATTTTGGTCACGTCCATGGCACGTGAGCATTTTTGGGCAACTTTGCGACGCGTCAAGAAGTTGAACGAGTTGCGTGTAGTCGACGAAGAAGAGAGAGGTTGGTGAAGGGGGATGGGGAAGGAAGGAGAGAGTAGGAATTCTGTGTGCCCCTAAACTGCATCTTCCTCTAATAGATGGCTGCAACAATCTGGGGCTGCTTTCTGCTCGCTTAGTTTAAAACTTGTTGTGTCAACTCGTCAACTCCCCCGTCCCCTCGTCACCCCGTCCTTCCTTTTCTAACTCCATCACTTGTGTTGGTGGGAATTACGATATCATCGAAGCCTCGTAAGCTTCCGTGTCAATGCGTGAGACTTGGAGAGTCCAGCTGCATTTGTAGTTGTCATTTACACAGCTTAGTCCTTGTCCGACAGGACACAAACAACACAAATGATTCCCGAGCTCTCAATTGGTCTTGCCTCAACAGTTTACATCGTTGCATCGTTACTCGTATTGCACCAGAAGAGGAAGAAGAGAAGAAGGAGGAGGGTGACTTTGATTTCGATTTGTCAACGGTTTCAGCTTTAAACTCTCACACGAACTCGATGCCAGACTCTGATCAGTGGATGTATGACAGTGTTCGAGTATGAAACTGTAATTGGAAGCCACTGAGGCGAGCTGTCTGATTCTGAATCTCTTTACCTCCCACATGCCACATGCCACATATCGCATGCCACATGCCACTGGAGTAGTCTAAGGGCTTGTTATGGCTACAGGATTAAGCGAGGGTTCGTGTTACTTTCGCTTGCACTCGCTTCTTAGCCCAGATGACAGATAGCTCCATGGAAACTCGCATATTAATTATGGGCAGGTTTGTATGAAGTGAAATAGATCCAGTTTGCCATACAACTCAATTGGGAATTGACCTGGTAACAAATATGCCTCTCTGCCTCTATTTCCTCTCTTCTATTCATCTATCAATTCCTGTTCACATTAGCTTCAACCTGCAGTCGAATGAGCCTGTGCATCGCTTTGTTCTCCATCTGAAATTATCTTGTTATGTGGAGTCAACAACTGGATGGTTGATACTGAATCCAGTGAATGGATGCTGAGTGGTGTTGCTATCTCATCAGTCATCATCACAACATCCCCTGTTAGCTTCTGCTTATCAGTTATCAGTTAATGCGCCGCTTTATTGAGTTATGCAAATTGCCAACGTTCATTGAGTCTCTCTTCATTTCTGTTCATGTATGTGCCAGGATATATCGATTTGGACTTGGACTGACTGCCAACCACAGACATATTTTCCAACTCATTTCATCGCGAACGAGTAGCAGCTAAAATTCAAATATCACCGCTAAAAAGCGTAACCATGTTGCTGTCTCATTCCTCATCTCTCTGTTTGTGCAACAGCCGCATCCTCTCTATTATCATCGGCATCGGCATCAACATCGACATCGTCATAGTCATAGTCATCATTGCTGTCATCATCCCCTGTAGTTCGCTTTTACGATCCGATGCTAATAAAGTCGTCTGTTGTCTGTTGTCTGCCGTTGGGCGTCGGCGCCAAGTTGCATAATTCAATTACATCCGATGTAGACTCATAAAACTAAATCAAAGGAAAACAAAGCGTCACGCTTCATTTACTTCTACACAGCTCGCCAAAGTGCTCCCCACAGTTCCATCCCTTCCTCAGCCCCATCTCCCGCTCTATCCATCCCCATCCTCAGCTCCATCTGCATTTCCAATCCCAGACAGTGGCCAGAGCAATGTCTGGACTATAGCTTTTCCAATCATAAGAATTTGGCACTACTTCGAGACAGCGAGAAGGAAGGCGCAATAAAAGAAGTTGCTCTTTGTCCTCAATTCCATCTCTCCTTTTTATTCCCCTCCCCTCCTCATGTGGGCAGATCTTTCATATTTCGAGGCTGTTTATCCTTTTGGCCCTTTGCCCACATCCCGATGTCTCGAGACTCGAAGTGCCGCCTCGTATTTGATGGTTAGTGCTGCTGGCAAGCAAAGTTTCCCGTCGCTTCCGACAGGCACCCCTTGTCCCTTACCTTCTCTTTGTCCACTTCCTACAAGCGGATGCTTGCTGAGTTTGTGCCTCAAAGCATCAAACAATTTACTCGCCTGACTTTTGTGGCTGCGTGCCTGAAGTTAGTTTAGTTTAGGCAAAAAGAGAATACTACTCGTATACGTAATATCGTAGAAAGTGATTCTGCTGACTGATGGCTGCCCATTTCTCTCAGTGTAAGGCCAACTACAGACTTGGCCTTGGCTCGATGCCCTTTGGCGTCTGCCTAACTTGTTGGCGGATTTTGAATTAGTGCCAAGCATAAAGTGTTGGCCCATTATTATCTTTCGGACTTCATAACTTCTCTCATAAAAATCTTGATTGTTCCTCAGTCTAACAGCATCTGAATCCTGTCAAGGAAGGAGCAGCACTTAAAGCAAATTGCGACGCATAAAATGAAGTGTTCTTTGCTCTTTGGTTTGGGCCAATTTGCAGGCTATTGCCCCACATGCTGGCTGGTTGGCTGGCTGGTAGTGTTATAAAGTAATTTTCCATTTAGGGATGTAATTAACCACTTGGCAATACGTGATCCAATGGAAGCCTGGCAGCTGGCCAAAAGAGGCATCGTTTCACTTGCAAGTTGCAACTGTAGAATAAATGGAATCGCAGATATCAAATTTGAAGGCATTTCAACTGCAACTGTCAGCATCTCCTCTTTTCTTCCCTCTTTAAATTTCCTGTTCTCATGACAACGGAAAAGAGCTGACAATAAGAGCGAGGGAGCAAGGCGTAAAAGAAATAAAGGAAATGCCCTAAGATGTGGCAGCAAATCGTTGAGCAACTGTCCGAGTTCAAGTTTCGGACTGCGGCAAACGATTGCAGATTGCAGATGGCAAAGAAACAAGGACAAGAATGGGCAGGAGTAGACAGGAGTGGACACGAATGGGCACTCCTTGACTATAGCTCAGATACATATTTTATATTGTTGCACATTTTTTCGAGTTGCTAAAATATTTGATTTGAGAATCTGCAACGATTTGTAAAGCGGCAATGACTTGACACCCATTCAACCATTCAACGATAACTAAAGCCTCTGTTGAGTTAGCAGCTTGCAACCGGCTACGTTTAGACTTGGGTGTTATCCTCGACGGCTGATGGCGCCTTGTGATAAGAGTTGTATTGCAGACCGTCTAAGGATTACGCTCGTGTGGCGATTTGTTCGGCGGTTGCAGGACACAAGTTTTGTAGTTCGCCTTTTGTTTTGGGCGGTGCGGAGGCAAGTTTTGGTTGCTGGTCGAGTCACGTGCCCATTTTGTTTACATGGCGCATTAAGAGGATTCCGTTTCGTTTTATTGAGATTTGATTCTATTTGCTGTTTTGTTGTTGTCGCCTGCCGCTCGCGTGCTTGACACACACCGAGAGAGAGAGAGAGAGGGAGGGAGAGAACCAGAGAAAAAAGGGATGTTATAAGCTAGAAAGAAAGAAGCAATTGCTGCCACAGAGATCGCGTCTCACATATTTGTTTTTGTGCTCGCTTTTGCTTTCGCATTATTATCCTGCTCCTTATCCTCTTTTGCTTTTTTCTGTCGACAACCCTCTGACCTCCTTTTCAGCCCTTCCTCTGGGATGGCGTGAACTTTGCCACTTTGCTGCAGCTTTTCCTTTTTAGCTGCTGCAACTGTTTAAGCGTCTGCCATTTGTTGCTGTTGCTGTTCTTGCTGTTGCTGCTTATTGTTATCCTTAAGTTGAGAGCTTCCCATTCACAAATTGTTGCACGTGGGGTGGCAAGCACACTCCCTTGCCCCCTTGAAGTGTTGTTGTTGTTGGTGTTGTTTTGCCAGTTGGATTCCACTCATTACTTAAAGTGTTTTGCTGCTTCGCTGATAAGTGCTCGTCTGGCGGCTTAGCGGTTGCACAGCTTGCGTTACCTTTAACGTTCAACTTTCAACCTTAATCGGGCTATAAGTTAACAGTTATCAGTCATAAGTTGGGGCAAACCTTTTGGGAGCTGACTCTTATCACTTGCAACTCAGCAACTCAGATGGCTGCCACTTAATGACTTCCGTTTGCCAATCGCTGTTTTTCCATCTCTTGCCACGCAGCGTTGCACGTGTAAATGTCATAAATGAAGTCAAAGATTGGAAAAAAGGGTTTTTCCCTCACTGCCTCATCACAGCGTGAACGTTTTCAATTATGTATTATGCCCGAAAAAGGCCTCGCTATAATGTCAAATTGCATGGATATTTTTCTTTCGATTCGTTTGCTCGCTGTCCTTAATTAAAAGTGCAAAGTGTCCTCCCTGCTGAGGCGCAGGAGGCTGTCACAAAATTTCGCTAAACTCTGGCGGAATTTTGTTTTTTCCGTTTACTTTTCAGCAACGCGAGTGGGAGAAAGGGAAACTGTTTTTTTAAATACTCTTTCGACTAGGATGGGAATGTTATGCTGAAAAATTCTGTAAAGTATTTTAATCTCTAACCAATCATATGATTGATTAGATATTATGAGAAAAACAACTTTTCAAATGCAAATAAGTTATGAGATGAGTTATGAGATAATTTTGCTTTTCAATTATTTTTTTTCAAAATCTATGTTGCATGTTAATAATTTCATCAATTAAGAATTGGACTAAAGTTACACTTCTAATAATGTATTAAAAAACTTATAACAATAACAGAAGAAAATTATAATGCTGTCAAAGCTAAGTTTTTTCTCTTCAAAACAATTTTTAATATATACCAATATCTTATATATTTTAATGATTAATAAAGTATATTAACATAAAATAATAATAAAGATGATGACATATGTACACTCATAATTAAGTTTTTGAAGAATTAGTCCAATATATATTAAAAAGCTGATTAAAGTAATTCAAAATATTTGTAATTTATCTTTGGCAATAAGATTTTGAGTTGAATTTGTTTTCTATTTCTTAAATTTTTTTTGCATTTGAATAACTTATTTGATTTTCAATATAATTACTATTTTGTTTTATTAAATTTTTTACATTTCATTAACTGATTTGACTTGATATTTTTAAAATGTTATTTCATTAATTTAACATTATTCTGAGCTTCTGCTCACAATTCCAGAGTATTTCGTAGTCGGCCTATTACAGATTGATGTTTGGTAATGAGGCAGCGTTTGGCACTGTAATTGCGAACTAATCAACCTTTTTTAATTGAATTTCTGCAGCTGGCAAAGGTCCCCGCACCGTCTCCTCCCTCTGCTCTACACAATTGCCGCGCTGCCAAATCAAAGAAAGTTATTTCATTTAAAAATTTTAATTGACATTCGTTCTTCCAGCAAATTAAGCTTTGTGTCGTTCAAACATTTCCCCCCTCTCCCTCTGCCTGTCTTCCCCTCCCCCCGTTCTTATCACCGTGTTGGCCATCTGTCAGCGTTGGACAAGTCAGGCTGGCCAACGGCCTGCCGAATAACTTTTTGGGCCAAATGAATCAAACTGACAGTTTTCATACGCCCTTCCTATGTCCGCTGCTATATAAAATACATGTCGTATATATTTTGTGCAATGTTTTTATGTTTGTTTTTTGCCTTCTTTTTCTTTTGCTTGTCTTTTTTTGTGAGAAATTTTGATGTAATTACTGCGACAAGTTGCCCAATTTGCTTAGTTCGGGGCCAAGTTTCATTCGAGTTCATTTCATTTAATTAGTTTGCAGAACGTTGCTCTTTACTCGGCTGCTGTTTCTTATTCATCTTCTTCATCTTATTGTAATTGTTGCTGTTGTTGTTGTTGTTACTGATGCTGCTCTTGGCAGCAAGCAGGAAATTGCTTCATTTCGACGGCTTTTGAGTGACAAATTGAATTTGCAGCACAACAAATAGGGCTACTTGTCAGACACACACACAAACACACACGCACACATATGTGTTGTACAGTGAACATTCTCTTGGACGGGCAACTTTCGCCCGTCCAAGGAAAGGCAATGCTTAAAAAAAAAGAAATCGATCCTTAAGCTATGCTAAACGCATTTGTATTTTACTATGGATTTCAATCAGTTTTGCAATCAATCTAATTGCATTTATTTTATATTATATATCTTTCAGCATAATTAATTTATAATTTATTGTCTAACAAATGTCAAATTTAGAAGCGATGAACTAAACATTAATTATTAATTGCTTTTAGTAATAAATTACCACATTACAATATACGTTTTTTTACAAAGTTTCATATTATTAAAAATTAATTTTATTTCCTTTCAATAGTTGACAACTTTACTGCAAGCCGCTGAGTTCATAGACCTCTGTGACAACTAAGTTTGCACTCTATACACATGAATTAAATATGTACGTGCATTAGTGTTTAAATATTTTCATAGTAAAAAAAACAAAACAAATTGTTTCTTATGTGTATATTCCATTTTACACAAACAATGTGCGGGCCATCAACTAACAAAAAGGAATATGGAAAAATACCATTATGTAATTTTGTTTCTTGTATCACTGCTATTTTAAAGGTCACATCTGTAAGTATATAAAATAATATATCCTTCTATACATCTGTTCACTATACAATAACATTACATCCTCAGCACTTCTTATTTAGCAGTCAAAATAAATATATCTTATGGAAATGATAGCCAAATCAATATTTAGATTTAGGTAACATGAAGTCTCAAGATCAACAAAATAATTCTAAAATAAAATGTTATAGAACCCTTCTAAGCTGAGGCCTTACAAATCCAAAAATATCTTTCATAGAAATTTAGCGTTTACTGTGTGTAGGATTTGTTAAAAATGTAATCGAAAGTGCCCTAAATATCAAGTGTCTATCTCTCTGCATCTCTCGACTTATTTTCCACATGAAGTGCTTTATTTTTGTTCACATTTCGACCGCTTTACGAGTGAATTCCATCTCAGTTGACATCTATTCACAAATAGAACTGTCAGCCAAGAAATTCTCTAGTGGTCTCTTTGCTCTGCTCGGCTTTGGCCAATCACCGAATCAGTCAGTACATCAGTCAACAACAACTGCAGTTTCGGACTGACCTCAATTCGAATGCAATCAAGCCAAAAGCTGACTCAGTGGAAAAAATGAGGCTAGAACAATCACCTTTGATTTGTAGGCACACAAATGCGAGTCCGAGTATGTAATTAGCTGAATGATTCCCCCGGAGAATTGGAGCAGAACATATTGTCCATTGGGGTTGACAGTGATCTGATTGCCATAAACTATGTGTAATCAATTGTGTTATGAAATAACATTTCCCATAATTATCAAATTATGTGATATGCTTATTAGCTAATCGGTTCATCAATAACAAAACTGTCGGTCTCCCTCTCTCTCTACTCATATATTCCTCTCTCAACCATTCTCTTCGGGAGAAATAAAAACACAAACACAGGCAGCGTTGTCTTGCTGTCTGGCCATTTGGAAAAAATGCGCAACAGTTGCATGAAGGGGCAACAACAATAACAAGCAGGGAAACCAGCAAACAATTGTCCTTTCTGCTGTTGCCACCAACCCGCTTCCGCTGCTGCCTGCCACATGTGGCAACCGGCATAATTCGACACACTCTGCGCATGTGCCCACAGAAGGAAAACACGACAGCGGCCAACGACTTCGTGTCCTGTGGTGACTGCTGTTCGTCATGGCTTTCGGCTGGCGTCGGTTTTAGCTTTCGCCAGTATCGGACAGGTCCTTTTGGGCCAAGTCAGTTGCAAACAGCTTTCCGTTGGAGACAGTCGGTCGAGGAACGCGCGCGAAGGCGAAGCACAAGGCGAACAAAACTCGTGACGCGTCGGGAGACGAGAATCGTAAAGTGACGAATGCATATCCGTCCGTCCATAGCCACAAAAGTAGTTCCTGTTCCATAAGCATATATAAACGTACATATACATATATATAGCCATTACCATTACCATTACCGTAACCATAACCCCGGCCAGAGAAATCATTAATAAACGTAAGCGGTAAACTCGTTGAGTTCTCTGAACGGAACGTGCTCTCCTTTAGTCATCATCAGCAGTAGTCTCAACCTCAACCTCTGCCGGCATCAGCATTATCCGCGTCTCTCGTTCTGGTCGCGGTTAACGCTCAGCGGTCGTCGGTCGATGGTCGACGGTTGACGCGCTGTTGACGCTGTGGTTCGTCGCGCGTGCTGTGACAACCAGCATAAGCGGCAAGGACATTCCCCAAGAGCCCAACCCAGTCAGTCGGTGAGGCAGCCACGCATCCAGGCAGCCCTAAGAGCCATGTTGACAGGCTTAAATGGGGCTTTGAGCGCTTAAATTTCAAGGCGCTTTTCTCATTACACCCATTGTTGTGCCACCAAATGATATATGACACCCGAGCGAAAATATATATATATATATTTGTATGAAAGTGTCTACGAAAAGTGTGAATTCATTCTCAGCTGGCAACGAGTGAGCGAAGAGAGCAGGCAACCAAAAGGATTAACCTCGCCTCCAAATAAAGTGCTTACAGCCAAGAGTCTGTAAGAGTGTGCGTTCGTGTGTGCTTGTGTGTGCGTGTAAACTGGCCATAAGGCTGTGGCCAAGAGCTGTGTCGAATTGCCAATGAAAGGATTAAAAGCATAACATTTCATATCAGTTGACAGTCCAGCGAGCGTCCACAGCACGAAGGAGGAAGGACTAAGGAACGAAGGCCGCCTGACAGCTCTTAAGCTGATTGCGTTTTGATAAGTAAGCATTTAATGTGTTTTGCTAAACACTTTTTTCAACACTCTCCATTCGATACACACACTCATACACACTCACTCATCCTAAATGGGACACACACTCGACACACACCAGCAAAGCGTCCCCTGTGCTCTGCTCTGCTGTCCGTGACTAGACGTTAGACGACAGTCAACACACGACCCACTTCAAAGTGAAACTAAATAAATATTTTCAGATTTCAGCTGGACCTCAATGTTAAGGCTACACCGAGCGAAAAGTCGAGCAAGCAGACAAGTTGACTTCGACTTTGGCCAACTTAAAAACAATTTGTGTTGAACTTTCTTTCAGTCATATGTTCAGCACACATTTTGTTCCAAGTGTTGTGTGTTTTTTGTCGAGTGTCTGACACTAATTGCAAATGGGCGACAGTTCAAAAGGCTTTCTGCCAACGCCCAAAAGTAGGCAATAAAAAGCAGTTGTCCCTTGTAATGAGATTTCGAAGCATGTCGATACAGTTGATGGGCTGAGCACATGAGCTAAATCGGATCACATTAACCAGCTCACACTTATCCCCATCCCAGGGTATCTTGAGTCGAGTCGCGTTCGTCTAGTTGCCTATTAGGCTTAAGCGAAAGTAAATGGCCGCAAAATCCGTTCAAATCAAATGTAGCAACAACAACAACAACTAGAGCAGCTCAAAGCACTTGAGTATGCCCAAAAGTTATGCAAATCTTGGACAGTTTCTGAATGGGCACCAACCTTCCATCACCTCCATCCCCATCTCTCCGCACATTTCCGCACGCTAACGCTTCAGACACGCCATGGTGAATGTTGATGGAATGCCTAAGTGCTTAGCATGCGGAGGCGCATACGAGGGGGTGAAGGGCCATCGTTTGGAGGTACTGGGGACACGCTCTTGAGCTCATAAATGGGCAAGCATAAAGGACAACAATGGCCGGCCAAAGTGAAACTAAATGTTGCCCTAAAAAGTATGCTACACATTTTTCTTTTCGCTCCGCTAAGTGCACGCCTCCCGACAAAGCAGCACAGCAGAGGAGAATGGATGGAGGGGATGGAAAAAATGCATAGATTAGGCACGCTTTTAGCGCTTACTTACCAACACGATTTCGTCTCGATGTTTCAATTAGTTACCCCCAATAAAAAGAAAAGCGTCCAAAGAACGTATCCTTTGCCTTCTCCTTTTTTGCTTTGCACTTTATAGTTGCCAGCTTAGCATTGTTATGAATATGCCATTGTCTGGCGCTTCGGGTGAAAATATCATTTTAATAACCTGAAATGACAGTCATAATAAATCAATGATTATTGCCCCATTGTCCTCCTCATTGTGCTCAAGATTACCCAGCTCACATTTCACGGCTTTAAAATGGGTCGTTGAATCGTTCTCGTCGTCGAGTAGCTCGACATTTTTATGGCATTCGACAGATAAAAGTTGCGGCCACTCGCTCGACTCCTCCTCGTTTGTGTGTCCTAAGCTGCGATTCTGTCACTCTGTCTGGGTTATAACCATAAATTTAAGAGACAACAGAGAAGTGCACATTGTTTGAGTTATCGAAAAGTGTTCGCATAAAACATAATTGCGACTCGGTTTATGAAATGCGAAATGATTGCATTTGATGTCGTATTATAATGCGATTGAGAAATCACATCACAGATTTCTCTTGTGCATAATTGAATTAAATGTCGTCTCGCATTTATCCGAGATTTTGTCAGGCTCAAATAAATGCAGCAGCATGTTCATTGAAAATTTCACAAATTGTCAATTAGATTGCAGCAAATTAAGTGGCAGCCACAACGGCAACCAATCCCAATTGCAGCTCTAATTCCTGCCTCGTTCCCCCTTTGGAATATTTACTACACATGTGCGACGCATAAACGACAAATCGTACTCTTCTCTTCTCCCCCTTTTCTCTCTCCGCTTTATCAACATTATATATGCCTCCCTCGCTCTCTATTTGGCTTCCGTTGTGCTCTGCACAAATGAAACAAAATCGCAATAATGGCCTCCACTCGGCATCTGTCCCCTCCCCTCTTCGGCTGTTCCCAAATGTAAATTAATTGCCTGTACAAATTAGCCTACAGGACGACGTCGAGCATTTCGGACATTAGGTTCAGCACAAAATGTTCATAGAAAATTGGGCTTTCAGTCTGCTGGCATATATGTATGTATGTATATAGTAAATGCGCCTCTACCCAATTATCCCACACACTAAATAATTGCACCCAGTTGGTTGTAATCGATTGCCCAACTGCAATCTACGCTCACCAAGGGGTATTTCAATGAGTCTCGAGATCAGCCCCAGATTAGCAGCATGTTTTATTTGCCACCATCGAGAAAGAATATTATTGTTATGAACTTGTTTGTTGACACATTTAATGGCAACTACGAATGCGGTCAGAGAATGCAATTGCATTCCAATTAGTCAATTACTTTTTTGCTGAATAGCAAAAGAAATAAATCAATTTATTTGTAAATTGCACTTTTCATCACTTTACTCATAGAATTGTGGTAAAATATTTTCTTAAATTGAAACTTTTAGATGTTTGTAAATTAGATTAAATGAAAAAGACAAAAATTGTCTTAGAAAATATGTTGCTTTAATTTAATAAATTATTCAGCTAAAGATGGAAAAATTATAAAATAGTTTGTTTTATGAGAAACTTTTTGGTATTGTGGTTAAACTACATTTATTGAATTAAAATTAAATTAAAGTCTTATTAGTATTTTTTTGTCAAAATTGAATAAAGCAACTCAGGTAATATGAATATGTTTTTATAGAGATAAAGTTTGAAATTATGTTAAAATAGTTTCTTAAATGAGAAACTTTAACATTTTGTTGTTAAATAAGATTATATGAATATAGTGAGAAAGCTTTAAAATATGTTAAAATAGTTTGAAATAGTGAGAAAGCTTTAAAATATGCTAAAATTGTTTGTTTATTGAGGAACTATAAAATTTTGTAGCTTAAAAGGATTTCTTGAATGAAACTAAAAAACTTTCTTTTACAATATATTTTAAATTCAATACAGAATAAAGTTCAGATTATATGACTTTTTTTATTTGATAAAGTTTAATTGGTTTTATAATATTAGTAATATAAATATTTCATATAATATTGAAATACATTATTCATGCACTTTAGCTCAGCTCTTAAGATTGCGTGTCTATAAAAATAACTATTGAATTTATTCTCTTGGTATCATATTTCTAAATATTTTTATCTTTCACATACATACATGCAATAATGAAGTCAATTTTGAAGTAGAGCAGCAAAACTAATTGATGCAAAAACCAAATAAAGTCTGCAAAATGTAATAAATGGCAATTTTGCTAAAGGAATGAAATTGAAGTTTAATAAACTGCAGCAAATAAAATTTCCAGTTTCCACTTGCAAAATTCATAAATTCTATTAAATAAACATCCTTTCCATCTTAAGCCTTAAAACATTTCCATAACTTTACAGTTCACTTGTGTTGCAATTTATAAAGTTCACAAATTTTCATTAAGTGTACTACACTCGATTTGTTTGACTTGGGAACGGGTATCTGTGAATAGCCCTGAGACTAACCGGGCCAGGTAAATAGATGCAAATGTCGCTCTTTATTTTTAATCAGCTATCAAAATGTAGAGCTGCAAATTTATCTGGACCACGCTGGGAGTGGTAAATATTTTTCACTTTTAGGCGCATTTTAATTTGCTGCTCAATTCTCTCTCACAGCATTTTGTTGTTGTTGGTGTTGCTCCGTTTGTTGTATTTTGTAAAATATTTACGCGAATTTAATGAAGTCGACACAGCGTATAGTTTGTTTGTTGTTTTGCAGTTTGCTGTTGGTTATTTTGTTGCTGTTTTGTTGTTTTGTTCTCTGACTCCTGGCGAATAGTTGAAATGTTGTTGCGGACAGAACAGACATTAAAGTTAATGAGGCAACTGTGGCAACTGTTTTTCACCGGGAGGCATGCAACCTATCTATAGAGTCAACTGTGCAACACGATAGCCAAATGGCCGAATGGCCAAACCGATGGAGGGAGACAATTTGGTGGCAAACTATTTGGCAAATGAGCAAAGTGCCAAAAGGCATTGAGTTCACTTTCAGCAATATGAAAATCTCGAATTACTTGAATAGATTTTTCCGCCGAAGAGGGGATCGCGGGGCAGCTTAATAACCACGGCGATGCTCGGCTCGTGTCCTCGTGTTTTATTTGTGCCACCAGCAGTAGCAAATTCTGTTGCCAGTTTATCATCAGCAACCGAGCCTCCCCCTCCTCTCCCTTGTGTTGTGCTTCATCCCCACACTCGGCAACTTGTCTGCAATTGAAGCAAAAGCAATGCCTCGCGGCTCTTGGCAACATGGCTGAGCAATTGGAAGAAGAAGCCTAGAAATGGGAAATGGGAAATGCGAAAATGGGTACTGGGAAAATGGGAGCAGCTCTGACTGGCATTTAAAGTCGTTGTTTTTGAGGGGATACACAGGGAATCAGTGAGAGAGAGAGGGGGAGAAGCGCTTAGTAAATAGCAGAAAGAGAGGGCGAGACTGTGCCCCCAAAGGCTGGACGGAAGGGATGGAGGACAGGCAATTGAAACAACAACGAGGCGGAAATAAAATATTAACTTTGCTCAACTCAACTCAAACTCACGATTCAATTAGAAACGAAAGCCATTTTATAATTGAAACGAGCCCGCCACGCCTTCAGGCATAGACGCAGCTCCCACAAGTGCGGAGAAGGGGTAGAAAGCAGGGTATAAATAGACGCAGCTCCACAAACAATAATGAACATCAATAAATATTGCTAGGCAAAAGAGGAGGTAGCGAAAAATGATGATGATAACAATAATGTGAAAGAAAAGTCGAGGGTAGGAGAAAGATGATTATTCATTAGACTTCGTTCGTTTCGTGTAATTGAAAAGTTTTTCCTTTTCTTTTTGCTGCCGCTCAATTTGTCACTCTCGGCGAGGAAAGAGAGAAGACTTGTCTGTCTGACGGATGATGCGTGTGACAGAGCAGAAAATTTCACTGCAATGTGTCTTCAATTCATCCAATTGCCGAGTCCACTTCCCTTTTGCCCCGCCGCAAGCTGATTATGATTGAGTTGATGTCGTTAATGTGTTATCGATGACGGGACTGAGCGAAGGCTCCACCATCGAGCGATTGCTCCTCGAA